>NC_143555.1:74540000-75740000 GCF_054136105.1 Typopeltis vanoorti
TGAATTTATATGTTCATGTAAACAAAAAATATGATTTTTTTTTAAATTTTGGTTCTCTAGAGATGTCAGACGACACACTCATCAATTTCATTTGATCCAGATGCAATATCAACATTTTCTTGTTGCTTACAGCTACTTGTATTTGCTATATTGTTCTCTTTTGGAGGGTTTATAAATCCAATCTTTAACTAATGATCCATACGTAAGAATTTGAAAGCTAAAAAAAATGTATTTACTCGAATATAACTCTAACTTTTTTTCCCAAAATTAAAGCTAAAAAATCGTGTTGCGAGATACGTGCGGGGATTTTCGGAAACTAAAGTTTTCAGGAAAAAAACTGAAAATGGTGCGACTTACCAAGAAGCTCCTACTCGCTATCACTACTTTTGGCATCGAGAACAGTTTCTTTGTGTGCATCATCAAAGTCATCTACCAAATAGCGTCATCTTCTTTCCCATTATTTCAAGCAAAAATTACCAGTAATTTACAAGACTTGAGATATGTAGAGCAGCGAAGAACTGCATATGATTGGTGTGGTATTAACCGAATTCCATAATATCTGAAACACATTCACTATATTTTCTTAGTTTTAACACGTTAACGACGGGGGATGGCGTCAAGAAAAACCATATGTTCCACCAGCAACATATGGTTTTGCTTGGTCTATACAGCAGTTTCTGTTGGAGAGGGGATGTGATTCATTGGTGCCGTTTTATCCCGGTTGTCTCTAATTGCACTGTTTGTTGAAAAATATAATGACTCCTTTAATTATACATAGCCGAAAATTGCCAGGTATCTCCCTAACGACCTTTCGCATACCCCGGGGGTACGAGAAAGGTCGTTAGGGGGATACCTGGCAATTTTCGTTAGGGGGATACTTTGAGCAACACTGGTCTACCTCATACAATTTTTCCTCGAATCCACTGCCACTATTTTACACATGTATCTAAACCTTGTACAGACATTATTCCCTTGCTGTCGCAGTAACACAGCCCGTCCCTACTTGCCTTGTTTATCTTCATGAAAAACATCACACACTTCCATTTCTATTCCTGTCAAGACATCATTTTCATCCATCCATGTTTCACTTGATGAATAAACTCAATGAATGCCACAATTTCATCTGCATTTCTGATAATCTTGGCATTTAAAGAAGCATAGCATTTTATTTCTGTAACCAGTCCTGGCTACCTGGGTTATTTGCGTCTATGATGCAAATAACCAGGGCTTTTTCAACTGAAGGTGAGTTAGTCTCATATGGAAGTGGAAAGTTTCTTATCTTGAAAGAAAGGAAACTGGCCTTTAGAATAGAAGTTTCCTCCACCTACTTCTGTATGCTCACTTTTATTCTTTGTCCCACGTATCTCCCTCTCTCTCTCTCTCTCTCTCTCTCTCTCTCTCTTTCTCTCCAGACTCAGCACTCCTCATGCATCCCATTACTATACTGACCATCACCACATATGCATTGAACTAGTAAGGGATGCAATGTATAAGGCACAGAATATTTCTTCCATTTTTATACATTTCATATATATCTGAGCTGTATAGACTTAGTTGTATTCACAATTTTAGAATGCGCTTGTAATTCTGACCACTTTTCTAGGACTCTAGCCAAAGCAGGTTCGATGGATAATGACCTGGTTCAAAACAACTGTTTAAAAATTTTAGGGTGATTTATTATTAATATCCCCATATAGCCTTCATAAAGAATTTAACCCTTTGTTTAACAAATGGGGAATTCCGACAGAATTTTTTTTTTTCCTCTTGTGATTCAAAAAATTCTTTCACTGTACATCTACGAGTATGAAGACGAATGTTGCCTGGAAGTAATAATCACAATTGTGTAGAAACCCTTATTGGTATGGCAGTAAAAGAAGTGTAAAGTCATGTTGCCCGAGAGCAACACTGTCAAATAAAAGATTAAAAGTCAATTACAGGTTTCTGCAACCGGAAATTATTTTTCTAGGCAGACATTTGCTCATGAGTCAGATATTTCCAACTGCAAACGAAAGGCATACACAGCTAAGCGGAATTTAGAGGTGGAACTGTTTTCTTTCTCCCCCCTCCCGCAAACAACCATTATCTACTGTAACTATAACAATGGCATTGTCAGTACCGATAGATAATAGATTTTTTTTATTATTATTATTATTTATATATATATATATATATATATATATATATATATATATATATATATATATTATCAATCGCTCGTTTTTCAATGCGTCTACAATTCCATTAACATCATGCTTTTTTTAAAATCACCAGACTAGGCAAAGTATGCATAACTTATTTGTGTTTCTTGTTATAATATATAATAGTAATTCTAAAAAGCTTATGCACTGTGATGTCATTGGATTCATTTATTAGCTAACTAGACTTTCCATTTCCTATACTAGAAATCAAATTACCTTCAAAATGTAGAGCACATTCTTTATAATTTATCTGCATTATTGTTTGGTGCAGTTTTATCCTTTACGCTGTTTCACTATTAACTATTAACATTACTGGCTTAACGTGTGAAGCAAAAGCTTTTCATATTCCCGGCTATCTTAAAGAGACTGTGAGTTGAGAGAGTTTATGAGCTAATTGCTCGCCCTGAGTGGGCTAGGAGATTAATCCTCGGTGTTGGGGTTGAGGATGGCTTTAGGTCTTTTGTGCTTAGAATAGTCCATTGCATCATAGTCAGCAGCCAGTTGGATCAGTCTGTTATGGTGCACAGTTGCTTTTGAGAAGAATTTGGTTGCTATAGTCTGCATGAAAGTATAAATATAGGGGATCTCCGTGTCCCGGTGCAGTTGAACAGTTTGGATGAACCATAGAGCGCCCAGGATCATTCTAAGACACTTGTTCTGAATGCGTTGTAATTTGATAATATTCGAGTTTGAAGTATGGCTCCAGGCCGGTGAGGCGTAGGTGAGTATATTGGACGAACCATCAGTTTGTATATGAGAAGTTTGATTCTGGTGCTCAGCTTGCTGTTTCTGTTAATTAACGGGATGTGTTTCCACAGAGAGTCTTGATATGGGAGTTGAAAGTCAGTTTTCTGTCCAGTACTACACCAAGATATTTGATCTCTGTTTTTCACTGAATTTTTGTGTTAAATAGGAGAATATCTTCTTTAGGAAGCACTGATCTTCTAGAGAATAGGACGGTGCTCTTCGGAGGATTCACCAGGAGTCGCCATTTGGCAAAATATTGTTCAATTTGCAGTAGGTTTTCTTGCAGTTTCTTGATGGCTAGGTGAGGCTTTAATGATCTGTATCCAGGTCATTAAAGCCTCACCTATATCGCTGTGTCATCAGCGTAAAGAGCTTTAATTGAAGATAATGGGTTGTGTGGTATATCATGCAAGTATAAGGAGAATAGGATTGGTGCTAGTAAGGACCCTTGTGGAACTCCAGCCAAGATGTGTTTCTGTGTAGAGACTGCACCACTTAATCTCACTTGCATGCGCCTATCGTAGAGGTATGCCTTGATGAGTTGAATGATTCCGATTGGTACACCGGATGATATTAGTTTATATAGCAAACCATAATGCCAAACCTTGTCAAATGCACTGGCTAAGTCTAGGAAAGCAGTCCCAGTGCATTGACGCCAGTTAAAACCTGTGACGATATGCTCCACCAATCTGTGTATTTGTTGTGTGGTGCCATGCAACTGTCGGAAGCCAAACTGCTCCTCAGGCAGGATATTTAATCGGAGTACTAAATCTTGAAGCCTAGTAAGAATTACCTTCTCGGCAATTTTTCCGAGATTAGAGATGAGACTGATTGGCCTGTAATTTTGAGGCAAAGTGGGATCTTTTCCAGGTTTATGAATTGGTATTATATACGCCAATTTCCAGTAGGAAGGGAAATATTTGTAGTGAAGGATGGAGTTGATTATATTTGCTAAATGTACAATAGCTTTACGTGGTAGAAGTTTTATAACTTTGTTGGAGATGCCATCGGATCCAGGAGCCTTTTTATTCTTGAATTTCTGAATAATAGCATATATTTCAGCAGGTGAGGTGGATGCAATTTGAGTGGAATGTGCGAGAGCTGAATTGAGCGAATGTCTGACGTTACTGTGGATCTTGTAGATATGACTAATATCAAGGTGGTCGTATGCGGGTTTGCATTGTTTTTTCAAGATGATTTGCTATTGCCTCAGCTTTATCAGCATCAGTGTGGATGAGACCTGAATCTGTTTGAAGAGGTGGAAGAGGTTTATTTCCGTTTTTAATCTTTCTGATAAGATTCCATACAGAGTGATTGTCAGTGGAGATGGAGGTCAGTTTTTCTTCCCAGAGTTGAGTTCTATGAGCTGCGAGTGCATCTCTCACTGCAGATTTGAACCTGTTTAAGATCCGCTTATCTTGTGGCGCCCTGGTGTTGTAGTATCTTTTTCTAGCCTTATTTTTTTCTCTAATCAGATTCATAATATCTTCAGGCAAGTGGTTGGATTTGTGGGTAGTTGCAGGGATAGTAACTGCTGCGCAGGCTGCTGTAATTTGTTCTGTTAGATTTTTGACAGCTGTTTCAATTTCATCTTTTGATTTAATGATGGGAACAGGACCAATATATTTTAGAAGCACCTTGGAGAGCCTTTCCCAAGGAATAAATGAGTGAGGGGGGGATAATTTTTCAAGATTTCCTAATTTTAATCGTATTGGGTTATGATCTGATGATAGATCATTGATTGTCATTAAATTGTATTAGAGTCTGATGTGCTGCAGTATGGCTATGTCCAATACATCAGTCCTACCATAAGTGTTGTGATGGGTGGGATCAGCAGGTCCTATTACATGAAGGTTGTTGAAATCAGCATAGTTCTGTAGTATCTGTCCATTTTTGTTGGTGGAATGGCTATTCCAGGTAGAATGCTTGGCATTTAAATCACCTGCCACAATGGTAGGCTCTCCAGTATCAAATAAGGCGTTCAAATCCGAAAATAATAATGATTTCTGTGGGCTGCAAAAATTTTTAATTTACCGACATTACTTGTGAGAATCTCAATGCCAGTGGCCTCAAGATTGGAGGTAGGAGGGATGTTTGTGGAGTGATGAGAGATAAAATTCTTGATGAAAATTGCCGTGCCTCCACCTCTGTGGGTTGATCTCTCAGTTCTGTACGATTGATATCCATAAATTTTGAGATTGTCTGCAGGTCTTAGGTGTGTTTCATTTAGTAAAAGGACATCTGGCTGATGTCTGTGGACAAAATTTTGAAGTTCTAGGATCTTATTTCTCAAGCTGTTTGCATTCCAGGCTATTATCTCTAGGGAGTCTGGTTTTAATTTTTTACTGTTCATTAGTGAGCGTTGAAATGATGACTTGGGTGTCTTTTAGAAATCTATTAGTAGAACTTTGTGAAGGATTAGATCTGCTAAAATCTAATAGCATATTTACCAAGGAAGCAGTAATGATAGCTGTCAAATTTGGGCGTGATGCTGACTGTTCTAGGGATGTCTGTTTAGGGCGGGTTACATCCGCATATGTCCTATACTGCTGTTTTTGAGTTGTTTTTTTGGGGGGGAGGGAGCTCAGTTTTCAGCAGATGGGCTTCTGAGTCTTTATTCTGAACTTTCGGAGGCTGTGAAGTAGTCACTGATGGAGGTGAGCTAATAGAAGAAGAGAATGTTCCTTCAGATTTTCTATTACGTGGATTATGCAAACATCCTCTGTAGTTGGCAGTGTGAGGGCCGCCACAGTTGGCACATTTGGCCTGGGTAGCTTTTGGCTTAGAGCATGTGTTCGTTGGGTGACCGCCCACACACTTCAAGCATTTAAATTTGGCCCTACACATTTTCTGGGCATGCCCAAACTTTTGACATCTAGCATTGCCCAGTTGAAGCTCTCTTCCTTAACGGTTCTACCGAGATTTTCAATCCACAGATGGTCGTCAAGTCATATATGTGTTTGTAGGTTTGACTGATTCAGTCAACACTAGTGGCATTGGGGTCTTGTCCCTCCTGATCATACGCTGTTTCACTTACCGTTAATGGCATTATTACACGCACGCACGAACATATTCACTAAATCAGCGTACCAATTAAGCGAACGATGGCAACATATAAATTATGCTAAGCTACCTTCCCGCTTGGCTGTTTCTTATATTACTTTTTTTTTTTTTTTACAGTGAAGTTTGTTATAAGAATGATTTTATATGGGTTTCAGCAATGTTTGTTTTTGTCTCATTATGATTCACCAATTTACAATATTTTGCTGTTACTTCGCATTTATAGAACCGAAAATAAGCTTCCCAGTTTATAAATTACACAATTATATACTAATTTAGATAAATAAGTTCAGGATGCTGGATAGATAAAAACAGAAGTTATTTGAAATTTTGTAGTTAGCATTACGAAATAAATAAATACAAACTAGAAACGAAGCTAGGCCACATTTGTTACAAGCCAGATTTAAAGCAATGTGCTAGACTCGGAGATATTATTATTTCCTGGCACCTCCAGGGAGTCCAAAGACTCATCGAGGGAGGACACCTACTCTAAAATTCTCCTTCTCCATCACTCGATCCACCAACTACAACGAACCGTTACTACACCAACGTCATCACCGGCCACCATTCCTAGTATTTCCACAGACAATCACAAATCCACGGCTGGATTCGAATCTGCAGCCTTTTGGCTGGAGAGCGGATATGCTAACCACTCGGCCAACCAGGCCGGCAGATTTAATGCTCAAGATCGCAAAAACAGGCTAAAACTAGCTGCAAAAGATATCAATTGGCTACTGGCAGCACTTCATTCCACTCAGATGAGTCACGCAATAACAATAAGCAGTGGTTTACGAGCAGTAACGGTTCAATTCAGATAGAAGTCAATGTATTTTACCCCGTAACTACAGTTGGTAAAAATCTGGCGAAATAAAAAATTGGACACATCAGTTCTTTGCCAGTGTATGTTTTATGGGGAGGAAGTGGAGAGGATCCAGTTGAAGATGTGTGGGTTGCAGAGATTGGACGATAGGCAAAGGAGGGGTGATATGATTGAGACATTCAAATTACTGACAGGTTTCTATAAGATTGATCCAGAAGATATTTTTGAAAATATGACTGGTGGTGGGAGGACTAGGGGCCATGCATAGAAGCTGGGAAAGAGCGTGGTTGACAAGGGGAGTTAGAGCTAGGTTTTTTATTTGGGGAGTGATGAATGAGTGGAATAAGCTTCCAGTCTGTTGTGGGTGCTACGACCGTGAATGAGTTCAAGGCAAGGTATGATAGATACTGTGTCAATGTCGAATAGTTGTTCTTGACATGATGTTAGGGCCTCCCTCGATGAGTCTGTCGACTCCTTGGAGTTGCCCGGAACAATAATAATAATAATAATAATGTTTTTGTTTTACATAGCGGGTGAAATTTATAATCAAAGCATCTGAAAAAAAAAAAAAGGTTAATTATTAAGGCATATTCCGGTAATTGGACCACATTTAAAAAAAAAAAAAAAAAAAAAATTATTAAGCTATTTCTGTCTTCATAACCAGTACAGTCCTGGTATTTTAGACCTCTGCACCTTCACCAAGGTTATTTCATCCCCTTCAAATTCCCATGACTAGATCTGAATCAAGATGTGGTCTCATTATAGTTTTATACAATGAACCCACCATGATTTTGCCTCTGCTGGTCAATGTCCTTAGTACTGCAGCAGTTCTCTGGATAGTATTCATAATCTTTGCAATATGTTTTAACTTTCAGTTACCTTTTACCCCTGAAGATGCAAGTCAAACGACTTACGAAACTTGTCGGGTTTTATTTCCTTATTATGCTTTTAGCTTTAAAAAAAAATGCGGTCCAATTTCCAGAGTATGCCTTATGAACTTCTAAACCACAGAAACCTCCACTTACAATAAAATGTTAAATTTTTGTTAATGTAAATAAATAATACTGCTAGTTGATTATTTTAACGCATTAAAATAACACCCACCCTTATTGATAGCCTTATAGGCAAACAAAGTTTTCCCCACCTCTGAAAATAAAGTTCTGGATCATATTTTGTGAAGCTATTTAATATTTCTCACATTGCAGCAAGTTTTACATTTTAACTGGGATTAATTTGTATAAGTGAGTTCAAGGTAACTTTCATGACACAAGCTCTTCCAAAGGAAAACTTTCGGTTCGATTCTAGTCAATTATCAGAAAATTGACTGAAAACAGGCTAATTTTCAAGTAATCAGCAGCATGACTGGGTTTTAGTGTCCTTAGCAAATTCATAGTTAAGTGCCTTTTATAGTGCAACAATTTCGATAATTGGCAAAATACGAGGTAGGTTCCAAACGTTTCCGCCCTGACATATAAAATTAGCGCCAATTTTAAAACGCCATGCATGATAGATAGCACCATCTATGGGGAGGTTAGTGTACCAGTTTCAACTCTCTACTTGCGTCATTCAGTTGGAGGCACACTAATGATTGTAACGTTAAAAATTGAGGATCACACTGTGATAAAGTTTTTCACGAAAGAAGGGCTTTCTCCGAGTGCTATCAAACAGCAATTGGGTGGTGTTTATAGGGAAGCTTCTCCTTCATACTGCATTGTAAAGGAATTGGGCTAAACCAGGGGTTCAACCTGCGGGGGGGGGGGCTCTGGATTAGTAATGCCAGTGCCGTAACGAGGGCATGGCGAAAGAGGCGCCGACCACGGGCGCAACTAGGTTTGGGGCGCAAATTGTAAAAAATAAAAATTAATAAGTAGATATAAAAGTCCGCTATTTTATATTGTATTTTTAAATTTTGGCAGTACGCCGCTTTAGACGCACAAATTCTGAACACACTGCAACTCATTTCGATGGGGTTAATAGTAAGTATTTAACATATTGCGTTTAGTAAAATTTAACTTGTTACATTTTAATTTTTCAAAATTTTTGTCATTTTTGGATTGGGGCACAAGTTAGACACTTGCCACAGGCCCTCCATACCCTCGTTACTGCACTGAGTGATGCAGCCCCATAAGATCTTAAACTTTTATCAACAGGAATTTGAGAATAGCTTTCAAGATTTCAGAATTATCCGTGTTTTTGTATATTTGCAACGTGATTTTCAGTCGACATAAATACATTACCTTCGAATTTTCAAATGGAACGTATAGAGTTTCAATCAGATATTCAACTCAAAGAAAAATTTGATCATGCGTCTTTGCTAGATTATTTTTATAAGACCTCTCTTCCCAGAAAAAAATATCCCTCGCTTCACAATCACAATTTATTCATGTGATCGCTTTTTTGGTAGTACATACATTTGTGAACAACTATTTTCAAGAATAAAGTATAAAGTTGGATCAAAAATTTCAGATGAGAACCTTGCATTGGTTTCACGTAAACAAGACCAAATATCTCACTAGTTTTGTGTTTTTGCCACCCTCTTTTCCTAATGTTATAATAAAAATTTTAAAAAAATAAGGAAGTTTTGTTACTTACATACATTAAACTATATTATACATTTTATGCAGCCCAAGACAATTCCTCTTCACTCAGTGTGGCCCAGGCAACCCAAACGGCTGTTCAGCCAGGCAACCTTTTGGCTTGCCCCGGGCTAAACAGTTTCGCCTAGGAAGAGAGAGAGAGGGGGGGGCATCGAAGATGATTCTCGTGATGTTTCGCCTGTGGAAGTGATGAGTGAGGAAAATGTCTCTCTCTAGTTGAAGAGGAACAGCTCAAAATGTAAGCTGAATATCAAAGAAATCTCAACAAGGTTGGCGCTTTCTATAACAACCACCTTTTGCATCATTCACAAGAAGCTTTACATGATGTGTGAACTGTTCCTGCAAGTTTTTAGAGCTTTGCCAAGGGAATTAGAGAGAAGTGCTGGAATTCATTATTGCCTAGGATGAAACCATGGTCCTTTATCATGATCCTCTTTCCAAAAGGGAATCCATGCAATGGTGCAAACCTTGTGAAGTGCTGCCTAGAAAAGCCAAGGTCACTCATTCCACCAAGAAGATCATGGCAACAATCTTTTATGATTGCCAGGGAATTCTCTTGATTGACTTCAAGGAAAGGATTACCTGCTGAATTTCACTATGAATGCAGAATATTATGCTTCACTCCTAGCACCCAGTGACTACCACTACTTCCTGAAACTAAAGAAAGACCTTCGAGGAAGAAAATTTGCAGATGACAATGAGGTGAAAGATGCAGTTTTAGGCCATTTTGCAGAGAAAAGTACAGACTATTTTTTCAAGGGCATAGAAATCTAATTTAAAGAAGCGAAACATATGTTGAAGTTATGGGAGTTTATGTTGAAAAGTGACACAGTTGTTTTCTTTCTATCACCTCTAAAAGTTAGTTAGGACAGAGACATATGGAAACACCCTTGTATCCTGTTCACTGGCACCCTTTTGACATCAGTGCCATGCAACCAGTTTTAGATATTTCACACATATGACTGTTTTTGTGCTACTAGAAGAAACTTGGGTTATTAACCTTGCATTGAAGAAACATCATTGGTAATAAAAAAATGGTTTCAATGATGGGGGGTGTCAGTAGGATTTGGTGGCTTAGTGATTTATGTGAATCTAGACAGATCACTAGTCAAAACCACATACTGTTAGGACATTGGATTCTTCTTCTCTCCTGCTCCCCCTATTACCAGTAAATTATACAGTTTAATTCAAACCTGGTTTTTTTTATGAGTAAGCAAACAGACAAGTCAGTCAAGTTTGTGCCTGCAAGTGTTGCAAGTCCAAGGGAACTCGTGATAAAGGTAGAATAACCTCTGATCACTATTCTTAATATTTACCCTTAATGCAAAGCACATCTCCTGGAGGAGATGTATGATGCTATGTATTAAAGGCAAGGGGCCACTACCCAGACTGGTTTCGACCTTTATTGAGGTCTCATCAGTTGGAGCCAGGCTAAGAAATACTAAGTTTTAAGTAATACAGAGCTTATAAATATTTTAACAACACAAGTTACCATAAGGTGCTTTGACCTTATTAATTAAAAATCTCAGGTTGAGAGATAGATGTAGAAAGTTTTTTACCTTGGGTATAATATATGTTAAAGATACCAAGGTATATTAAATATAAACTTGGTTTTTTTACATTCCTCCAGGAGATGTGCTTTGCATTAAGGATAAATATTAAGAATGGTGATCAGAGCTTATTGTACCTTTACCATGAGTTCCCTTGGACTTGCACTATGTGCAGGGTCAGCTAGACTTGCAATACTTCCTGGCACAAACTTGACTGACTTGTCTGTTTGCTTACTTGGGAAATGGTGTAAAAAAACCAGGTTTATATTTAAAATAACTTGGTATCTTTAACATATATTATACCCAAGGTAAAAAACTTTCTCTTCAGTTTAATTCAGTTACATCTTCTAAAATTCATATGGATATTAATCACATATGAAATAATAAAAGTAAACTGTACTATAGTATATGGATTTATACTAAGTTGCATGTTACTTAATTGCTACTGAACATATAAAAATATCAGTGCTTTATTGGTGGAGTATAAGTATTATAAAGGTGGGGAGAATTGCAAGTTCAAATATGTTCATAAAGTTTCAGAAATATACAAAGTTCCAACTTGGCAATTGGCATAAGAAAAAGAGGAAAGCATTATGCAGGAACTATAATACCCAGGTTCCAAGTATATTGGTAGACTATGAAGTTGTATTGTATCATATTCTGGGATTATTTTAATATATTGCTCAATTATTACTGATAGTGAATATTGACAGTATATGCAGAAAATATAAATTGTTTGTTAAGGGCTTGTAAATATAGCTGACATGCATTACTTCAATATTTTTTTGGGGGGGGATATTAAAATTTCGTGGTAACAGGACTATTGTTAGGATTTATACTTCCCCTAAGAAGCACTATTTCCTGAACCTAAATTCAAGAAAATAAGAAAAAAAAAAAAAAAAATTCACTTTTATGGTTGAGATACAATTTTCCTGTTTTTTTTATGCCCTCCAAATTTGCTTCACCTTGGTAGTACATTAATTGCTTAGTGGATTATGATGGCCCTTTGTGATGATTATAATTGGTAGCCAGCCTACTTTGATGGCTGATTGGAGAGCATACCTCCTATCCAATTAACAGACTGCAGGTTCAGATTTCATTGTGAGGAGAGATATTTTGCAAATGACTTCATTATCTTTATTAACTGAACTCTTAATAAGTTTAAGAGATTAGAGAGAGATATTAAAGAGAATAGTGTGACAGGAAGGGTAGTCAGCATGTTGCCTAGGTATGACTGTGGTGAGATGAGGCGGAGAGCCAGGATTATGAATGATATACTGGATGAAATGTGTGAGGAGACGGGGGTAGAGTTTGTTAATGTGTGGAATGAGTTTGAAGGAAAAAGTGAACTGTATGGGAGCGATGGACTGCATTTGAGTGGTTATGGTGTGAGTCACTTGGAGAGACTGCTGCTAGAAGGTAGAGAAGTGAGTAGAGTGAGAGGGAATGAATCGGATAAAGCAGGAAGTGATGTGGAAGAGCAGGAGAGTAAGACTCTTCCTCATCACTTCCCGTGATGTGAAAGATTGAAGAGGTGGTTATGAATGAGGAAGTGAGTGGTATGAGTATAGAAAATTAGAGAATGGGTGTGCAAGAGGAGCAGGGAAATGGGGAGGCTCAGGGTGGACAGGGGTACACAGCGTGAGAAAGGTGGATGCACTGAGAGGAGGTGAGAGCATATGTAGACAGGAAAGAAATGAGATGAAAGAAATGAGAGGATCAAAAGGAAACAGTTGGAGTTGAAAAGGGTTTTAAAAAGAAATGATCCCAGTCAAGCATGGAGAGATCACATCGAGTGAGTGGTAACAGTGGAACTAGCTGTAGATCCAGAATTGAGCTGTTGTGTTTATATACAAATGCTAGAAGTATAAGAAACAAGGCAGATGAAATGGTTGTATTAATTGAGTTTGTTCCCCCAAAGATTATCAGAATAAGTGAGACATGGTTGTTGTCTCACTTATTCCAACAGGAATTGAGATGGAAGGGCATGATATGTTTCGTGAGGATCTTCTTCTCTCTTCCATCATCTATGTGGATGATGATGAGGCGAATGAACTCTTTCCACTTCTGTCCCGGGAGAATCCGAACAATTCTGTCCAGTTTGATGTCGCTTGTTGTGATTTGGTTTTTAGGTCCTCTTTTATTTTGTCTATCGATCTAATTCTGGGCCGTCCTTTGGATCTTTTATCTTCCATTGTTGTATTCAGGGCTTTAGATGGTAGTCTTTCTGTTCCCATTCTGGTCGCATGGCCAAACCATCGTGGTCTTCTTTCTTGGATTTTGTCTGTTATTGTTATTTCTTATTTTAGTCGTTTCCTTATGTCTTCGTTTCTTAGTCGATCCAGCAGAGATACTCCAAGTAATCTTCTTAGCCAACCCATTTCAGTAACTAATAATTTTTTCTCTTCAGCCTTTTTGAGATTCCAGCATTCACTTCCATAGAGGAGTATTGGGAGGACCATTGTTTCATACATTCTTACTTTTGTTACTTGTTTGATGTCTCTTGACTTCCATATTTTATTATATCGTCCAAAAGTTTAGGATGCTTGACTGATTCGTTTAGGGATAAAATGGAAAGGGTAAAAAGGGAGGGGAGTACTACTGATGATAGAGAAAGAGTTATGTAGAGATTCCAGCATTCACTTCCATAGAGGAGTATTGGGAGGACCATTGTTTCATACATTCTTACTTTTGTTACTTGTTTGATGTCTCTTGACTTCCATATTTTATTATATCGTCCAAAAGTTTAGGATGCTTGACTGATTCGTTTAGGGATAAAATAGAAAGGGTAAAAAGGGAGGGGAGTACTATTGATGATAGAGAAAGAGTTATGTACATACAAAGTAGAGATGCAAGAGGGAAATAGTGCCAGTGGTTTTGAGGCAGTATGGTGTTAGATAGAGGTGAATGGAATCAAGTACTTGGTTGGATGTTGTTATAGACCACGTAATGTGGATGGTAGTGATAATGAAATGTATAATCAAATTAGTCAAGCAAATAAGAAAAGGGTGATCATTATGGGCAATTTTAATTATGACAATATAGACTGGAACGATAAGATAGCAACTGGAAGTAAAGAAAATGAGTTTCTTGAGTTTTTAAGGGATAACTACCTCAGACAGTATGTAACAGAGGGCATGCGAGGATTGAGGATCTTCGATTTGGTCGTCTCATCAGAGGATGTAATTATAAATGAGGTGTCAAATCACCCTCCAATTGGTGAGAGGGATCATGAGATGATTACCATGAGTTCTGCAAAGACCAGGCAAGGTGGGTGACTTGGTTGATGAGGTAGCTAAAGAGAGGTATGAACAGCTGTTAGCTAATGAAGCCAAAAATAATCCTAAGGAGTTCTTTCGATATGTAGCCAGCAAACGAAAGAATGATTAAGGAAGGATGACACTGATAGGAGAAAAATGGTATAAAGACAGCTGTTGCAAAATGTGTGCTGGAGATACTTAATGAGCAGTTCATAAAGATCTTTCAATCTTGTGAATATGACTTCATGGAGGGATTGAGAGTGGTTGATGATGGGGAGGAGAAATGACTGTAGGTTAGTAAGAGGTGTATGGGGGAGTTGAGTAAACTAGATGTTAATATGGCTTTGGGACTTGATAATATATCACCACGTATTCTGAAAGAATGTCCCAGGGAGTTTACACCTGTCTTGACATATTTTTTTAATACGAGTCTTGCACTCGGTCAAGTCCCTAAGGAGTGGGAGGAGGGCAGGATTGTGTCACTTCATAAAGGAGGTGATCGAACTCAAGCATCAAACTATAGGCCTATCAGTGTGTCACATGTTGTGGTTAAGTTGTTGGAGAAGCTTGTGAGAACTAGGATCCAGAGTTGGGTTGACAACAATGGTATTATCTTTGATGGACAACATGGATTTGCTAAAGGGTCATTTACTAAAACATTTGCTAAATGTTTTAGTAATCTACTTACTTATTACAATAAAGTGACTGTTTCCTTGGACAGAGGAAAAGGATACACAATAATATACTTGGATTTTGCAAAGGCTTTTGATAGAGTACCTCATGATAAATTGATAGTCAAACTAGAGCAGATGGGGTTGGATATTAGATTAGTGCATTGGATTGGAGACTGGCTATCTGATAGAAATCAACAAGTTGTGTATAGGTGCGCGATATCTAGGAAAAGGAAACTTACTAGTGGAGTGCCTCAGGGGTCTGTTTTGGGGTCATTACTGTTTAACTTCTATATTAACGATATAGGTGAAGATTTGGATGGAGATATTCAGTTGTTTGCAGATGATGCAAAGTTGGGACAGTCTATGAAGGGTAGTGAAGATGTTGTGGCCTTATAAGAAGACTTGAATAAATTGAGTGAGTGGGCATGGAAATGGGAATATGAGTTCATTGTTGCAAAATGTAAGGTTTTAAAATTTGGAAAACAAAGATGGGATGCAGAATTTATGCTTCGTAAGGATATATTGTTGGAGGTGGAAGAAACAAGAGATCTGGGGGTGATAGTGGATAAGGATCTGAAATCTGAAACTTATTAAATAACAAGCATCTGAAATTTATTGGACACATAGCCAAAATTGTGAAAACAACACAAAAGCTTCTGGGAATGATGTGAAGGACACTGACATGTGGAAGTAGGGAGATTCTTGTTTTGTTCTATAAGGCTTTGATTAGGCCACAAATGGACTATTGCACCCAGATTTGGTCACCGCGTTTTCAGAAGGAAGAAGAGATCTTGGAAAGGGTCCAAAGGCAATTTACTAAGATAGTTTCTGACCTCTGGAGTGTCAAGTATGAGGAAAGATTGAGAAGATGTAATTTGCAGCTTCTCGTGGACAGGAGGAAATGGGGGAGATATCATAGAGACCTACATGTTGGTAAGGGGTTGTTATAGGATCAGTCATGGAGAAGTTCTACAGAAAATAGTGGGAGATCGGGGGAGAACCAGAGGTCATCCCTGGAAGCTGTATAAAGAGGGTGTGAATAGCAGTGTGAGAGGCAGGTTTTTTCCGTGCTGAGAGTGTGGTGTCTGCAAGGATTTTGAATGTGTTCAAGGCACGGTATGATGAGCTGTGTGTGTGTGTGTGATAAAAGGACCTCCCAGATGAGTCTTTGACTCCATGAGGTCTTGGGATAATAATAATAATGATTGATCAAAAATGTAAAAAAGAAAGAAATCAGCTAACGTTTTTTTTTTTTTTTTTAAATTTTATTCCCATATAGGGAGTAGGCGAGACCATTTAGCCCTGTCTAACTTTTGGAGACTGAGTGGGCAGTTCAATCTCCACCGGCAGCCAATCAGAGACAGCTGACACAAGGCTATCACTAATTAAGTGGTATGCATTGAAGTGAGATGGCTCAACAAGTGCTGCCATCTCGTGGTCCCTAACCCTAACACAATATATTTAATGTCTAAAATAATGTGGATTCTACGATCAATTTCCTTGAGTTTACGGGACGAAAAACCCTAGTTTCCGGGAGAAAAAACCTGCTTGCCCATGCCAGAGATCGACTAACTCGGGAACCGGTCGAAAAAAGGCTCAGAAAAATTTCCTCTAATCAAAGACTAGATTCGAAACAAAGTCTTTCTTCATGCGGTCAAGCGCCATGGTGTGCAAATGCCACAACCACTGAGCTACACAGGCTCTATCAAAAATGTGCATCTTATAAATGATGCAGGGAAAGAAGGTTTATAAGAATATATGATAATAAAGTATCATTTAATAAATAGCTTCTTAGATTATTTTAAAAGTGTTTAAAAATTTATGGATACTTGGGAGAAGGGAGACGACATCAGGTAACACTGAGCCCAGTGGATTCTAGAGGGGATAATGCTGGGTATAGAAACAATGGCATTTATATGCTTTATACTAATGCCAGGAGTATCTGGAATAAGGAAGAGGAATTGGTGGCGCAGATGGCATCAGCCTGGCAAAAAATTATTGGGATCACTGAGACGTGGTTGACAAAAGAGGATATAATAACAGGAATAGAAGTCGCTGGGTACAGTATTTTTTGGCAGGATAGGAGGGGAAAGCGTAGTGGTGGTGGGGTACTTCTTATGATAAGTGACGACTTATGTCCTCTAAGAGTGGAGACTTTGGAAGGCAGCGAGACAAATGATTTTGAGAGCATATGGTGTGAGGTAGAGGTGGGAAAGACAGGATATTTAATGGAGTATTGCTACAGACCCAGGAGCACAGAGAAGGGGGACCAGGAGATGTTTAGACAGTTAAGTTCGGCAAGTGCAAGAAAAATGATTGTTATTGGAAATTTTAACTACAGTAGTATAAATTGGAGAGAGGAAAATGCATGTAGCAATAGTGGAATGGAACTTCTAGAATTCTTGAGGGACAAATGTCTTAGGCAACATGTAACAGAGGGAACAAAAGTTTTAGATTTGGTTATAACATCAGAAGAGTTGATAATAACTGAGATGACATCTCTCCCACCAGTTGGAGAGAGTGACCATATGGTTTTGACTTGGAAGATGAATAGACATGCAGGTGTCAAAGAGATGGGAAGGTATGTGGAATTATAAGGCAGGTGATTATATCAATCTTAAACATCAACTTGGGGAAGTTTCATGGAGGGAGGAATTGGAAGGAAGGGATATCATTAGCGCTTGGGAAATTGTGAAGAAATATTTGTTAGTAGCAATAGTAAGCTATATTCCACGAGTGAAGAATAGGACAAAATTTGGAGTAAAGTGGATGACAAACAATATTAAACAGGAATTGCATGCAAAAAAAGAATATAAGACAGAGCTTAGAAGAGTGACTAGTGTGGTAAGGAAAGCGAAACTGGAATATGAGAGCAGATTGGCCCTAAGATCCAAAGACAATCCTAGGGAATTTTTTAGCTATGTGGCCAGTAACAGGAGAAATGACTGTGGAAGAATGATATTGTGGGATAAAAATGGGAATAGAGAGTGATGCAGAGGATAGTGGAATTGTTCAATGAACACTTTATTGGAGTATTTCATCCTAGAGGAGTCATTTTTAATGCTAAAGGGATAGGGCAGGTTCAAGGTTTAGAGGTACAGGAGGAGAGTGTGTTTCAGATACTGAGTACTCTGGATGACAGTAAAGATTTGTAACTGGATGGTATTTCACCACGAGTTTTGAGAGAATGTGCTAGGCACCTGACAGTGCCTTTAACTAGCTTTTCAGTGCAAGTCTGGTTGCGGGAAAGGTGCCCAGGGAATGGAAGGAAGGTAAGATAGTGCCATTGCATAAGGGTGGTAACAGACTGGAAGTGTCTAATTATAGGCCAGTTTGTGTGTCATCAGTAGTTCGTAAGATCTTGGAGAAAGTATTGAGGGACCGTATACAGCATTGGGCAGATCAGGGTAATGTTATCTGTGAGAGTCAACATGGAATTGTGAAGGGGTGCTCTTGTTTTAGCAATATGCTAGCTTTTTATAATAAAGTTACAAGAACATTAGATGAAGGAAAGGCATATGCTGCAATTTTCTTAGCCTTTGTGGAGGCATTTGACAGGGTGCCACATGATAAGTTGATATTTAAGTTGCAGCACATGGGTCTGGATGTCAGATTGGTCAACTGGATTCAGGACTGGCTGTCTGATAGGTATCAGAGAGTTGTGTATGGTGGAGCAGTTTCAAGGAGGCAGAGGGTTACAAATGGGGTCCCACAGGGCTCAGTACTAGGACCTATATTGTTTAACCTTTATATCAATGACATTGCCATTGGATTGCAAGGGGATATTCAGTTGTTTGCAGATGATGCAAAGCTGGGAAGGATTATTAGTAATAGCTGCAGATGTGGTAGTGCTGCAAGAGGATTTGAAGAAGCTAGATAGATGGGCAAATGAATAGGGGATGTCAGTTTAATGCAGCAAAATGTAAGGTTTTGAGGTTTGGGAAACATCGATGGGATGCTGCATACTCTATGGAAGGAGTTATAGATGAAGTAGGGGAGACAAGAGATCTGGGGTTGATGATTGATAGAAACCTGTAATTTAAGGGACATATTGTAGAGGTGGTGAAGGTAACACAGAGGATTGCTTCAATTATAAGAAGGACACTGACCTGCAGTGATAAAAGGGTTATCATTCCATTGTATAAGTCTCTGATCAGATCACGCTTAGACTATTGTTCTCAGATTTGGTCCCCAGGATTTGAAGGGGATAAATTAACTGTGGAAAGGGTACAGACAAAGGTGGTTTCAGGACTGTACAATTTTGGTTATGAGGATCGTCTGAGGGAATGTGGACTGCAGAGTTTGTTGGATAGAAGAAGGAGAGGTGATATGATTGAGACTTTTAAACTGTTGAGAGGTGGTTACAGGGTTGACACTGGGGAGTTCTTTCGCTTGGTTGAACAGCGGGAGGGAGTGATGACAAGAGGCCGTCCTGGGAAGTTATGAAAGGAAACTGTGAGCAAGAGGGTGAGGAGTGGTTTCTTTGCATGGAGGGTGGTTGAGCCTTGGAATGCATTGCCTGATAGAGTGGTGAGGGCGAGAATGGTCAATGAGTTTAGGGAGTGGTATGATAGATTATGTGTTTCTTAGGGGGGGGGACCTCCCCTCGATGAGTCTTGACAGACTTTATGTTCTTTGGAAGGCCCTCCTACGATGAGGCCTTTGACTCCATGGAGGCCTGAATAATAATAATAATAATAATAAAAAAGAAAGCCTTGTGTTTTAGCACTATTGGATGTACTGCTGATTTTCATTACTACCACTGCTACTTCAGATTATTATTATTATTATTCGTGACACTTCCAGTGAGTCCGAAGACTCATCGTGGGGAGGACACCTATTGTACAACTCTCTGTCTCCACCACCATACCGAACCTCTACCACCAATCATCAACATCAGTTCCATCTACTTGTTACTACCACCACCACAGCTAGTATTTTTTTGTCTGTAAATTGCATGTGTTCTGAAGCGCTGATTTGTCTGTATGCGGGATGTAAAACCCGAGTTTCTGGGAGAAACAACCCTGCTACCTTCATATGAGATCGGATAACTCACCTTCGATTGAAAACGTCCATATAAAGATTCTTCTCATTATGATGAGAATCGAACTTAGTCCTTTTCCGATCGAAGGGCACAACGTACCGTTGTTCTTCCAACAGCTATCATTGTATGATCAACTTTCTAATCTTTGTATAGAAAAATCATCTGCTGCTGCTGCAACTTATCTACTAACAAGTCTTTAGGCCCTGAAGATATCCTTGTTAGTTGAGTCAAAGCATACATGTTCTCCAGTTAAAAGGCTATTGGTTAGAATCCCACTGTAGGAATGGATGTTTGTGAATGTCTTTAGGTGTAAAATAAATTTCTCCACTTTGTGTGTGACCACTATCTCACTTATTGAAGTTAAAATGCAGTTTCAAACCCTCATATGTGAGATTAATTATCCTTTTCTTTTAGGCTTGCACGGTGATCCGAATGCATTTTTGGTAATTATGGAGACAACTACCGTGTTTGAATAAAAACTTTAGTTTACTATTATTAAAATTTTACAATTCGACGTTTCGACCTTTATGTCAAGGTCATCTTCTGGAGCGTACAAATATACACAAGAAACAAGCTGTACTGCAATCATACTGGTTCGTTAAAGACACTGACTAACCGCTACCACAATTGTTCGCCTGACCTCTGGTGAAAAAAAAAAAAAAAACGAAAGAAAAAAAAAATTATACATCAACGCTAGAGTCCTATTATTTGTGTTGTCTATTATATACATATATTAACATCATTCCAGCCAGTTTGAGTGGAATGGTTTCTAATACTAGCGGATTGGCTAAAGTCCTGACTTATGCTGAATCTTTCATATTAGGTTGGCTGAATGTGTGCCATCCAGATCCTTGGAATTTTCATACCATCTTTATTGGTGATATTTGGGTGGTTTATCAGGATTTTGCAGGATTCTTTAAATTTTCTTTCGTACCATGTTTTTTTGCGGTGTAAGGAGCAGGTGCTTTTCCAGTTGATTTGGTGTGAGGTGTTAAGTGCATGGTCTGAGAGGCTGCTTCCCCATAATGGTTATATTTAATGTGTCTAATGTGTTCTTTCTTGCGTATAGGGATTGTCCGTTCTGTTTCACCAATGTACGGTAAGTTACAGGTGCAGCGGATGCAATAGACTCCAGGATGTGCTAATGGGAAGAGAGGATCCTTAGAGGAGCTGAATATGGTTTTAAGTTTAGTGGGTGGTTTAAAGGTGGCATTGAGGTTATAATGTTGTAGGATTCTGTTGATTTTTTCTGATAACCCTTTAATGTATGGGATGGCTATGGTTTTACTGTAAACTAGATTCGTTTTTGTTGTGGTTTTATAGAGTATTTTATTGACAGTATTTTTGTTATAGCCATTGTTTATGAATGTGTCACTAATTATTTTTAGTTCTTGTTTCAGGGCTTGCTGGTTATAGCAAATAGTTGTGGCTCTGTTTTTAAGGGTGTTTATGACTCCATATTTTTGTGCTGGGTGGTGGTATGAATTCGCATGTATGTATTGGCCCGTGTGTGTCGGTTTTCGGTAGACCGTGAAGGATAGACTGCCTGAAGGAAGACGTGTAACTAGTGTGTCTAAGAACGGGAGCGAATTTTGGTTTTCGATTTCGATGGTAAATTGTATGCGTTCGTTTTGTTTGTTTAGGTGGCTGAGGAATGTGTTTAGCGTTTGTCGCCCGTGCGGCCAGATCGCGAACACGTCGTCAACGTATCTGAGCCAGATTGTTGGTCGAAGCGTGGCGGAATCAAGGGCTCTTTGCTCAAAGGTTTCCATGTAGAAGTTCGCGATTGGGGGGGATAATGGTGAGCCCATGGCTGTACCTTCCTTTTGTAGGTAGTTACACGTCTTCCTTCAGGCAGTCTATCCTTCACGGTCTACCGAAAACCGACACACACGGGCCAATACATACATGCGAATTCATACCACCACCCAGCACAAAAATATGGAGTCATAAACACCCTTAAAAACAGAGCCACAACTATTTGCTCTAACCAGCAAGCCCTGAACAAGAACTAAAAATCATTAGTGACACATTCATAAACAATGGCTATAACAAAAATACTGTCAATAAAATACTCTATAAAACCACAACAAAAACGAATCTAGATTACAGTAAAACCATAGCCATCCGATACATTAAAGGGTTATCAGAAAAAATCAATGGAATCCTACAACATTATAACCTCAATGCCACCTTTAAACCGCCCACTAAACTTAAAACCATATTCAGCTCCTCTAAGGATCCTCTCCTCCCATTAGCACATCCTGGAGTCTGTTGCATCCGCTGCACCTGTAACTTACCGTACATTGGTGAAACAGGACGGACAATCCCTATACGTAAGAAAGAACACATTAGACACATTAAATATAACCATTATGGTGAAGCAGGCCTCTCAGACCATGCACTTAACACCTTACACCAAATCAACTGGAAAAGCACCTGCTCCTTACACCGCAAAAAAACATGGTACGAAAGAAAATTTAAAGAATCCTGCGAAATCCTGATAAACCACCCAAATATCACCAATAAAGATGGTATGAAAATTCCAATGATCTGGATGGCACACATTCAGCCAACCTAATATGAAAGATTCAGCATAAGTCAGGACTTTAGCCAATCCGCTAGTATTAGAAACCATTCCACTCAAACTGGCTGGAATGATGTTAATATATGTATATAATAGACAACACAAATAATAGGACTCTAGCGTTGATGTATAACTTTTTTTTCTTTCGTTTTTTTTTTTTTTTTTTCACCAGAGGTCAGGCGAACAATTGTGGTAGCGGTTAGTCAGTGTCTTTAACGAACCAGTATGATTGCAGTATAGCTTGTTTCTTGTGTATATTTGTACGCTCCAGAAGATGACCTTGACATAAAGGTCGAAACGTCGAATTATAAAATTTTAGTAATAGTAAACTAAAGTTTTTATTCAAACAACGTAGTTGTCTCCATAATTTCCAAAAATGAGATTAATTATATTTAAAAAAATGGAATATATTGCCATATCATGAGAGCAGATAAAATACTGAGAAGATTATATGCAAGAGAGAAAGAATATGACAGATATATTTCTGAAGTTTTGCAATGTATGCCATTTTACTAAATGGAATGATTGATATTTTACAGAAATGTCAAAAGGTATCACTCATTTTGAGCAGCAGTTACCAGTGAATAGATATCACATCTAATGCATGACCAAGACTTCATCTTCTTTAATGGTATCTTTTAGTCTTTTTCTAGGTCTTCCTTTTCTTCTCTTATTCTTTGGTTTCCAACTATAGACTTGTTTTATTATTCTATCTTCACTTCTCTCCACATTTTAATCCATTTTATTCTTCGGGTTGATACCCAATTCTTTATTGCTTGTATTTCGCATTGTTTTCTTGTATCTGTACTTTTTATGTTATTTAGTCTAGTTTTATTTACTATTTTTCTTAATATATTCATTTCATCTGTGCTTAACATTTGTCTTGTTTTTCTAGTGTCTGGTCTTGTTTCTGCATTATATGTTATAATAGGCCTGATTACTGCTTTATAAATTCTGGTTTTTGTCTCTACTCTAAGATGTTTATTTTTCCATATTGTTTCATTCAAGCATCCTGATGTTCTTGAAGCTTTTATTATTATTATTATTATTATTATTATTATTATTATGTGACACCTCCAGGGAGTCCGGAGGCTCATCGAGGGATAGTGTGCCAACAGCATCGAATGATTAATCCCCTTATAACTACTAACTGCACTCAAACTTGCTTAACTTTTTGCTGAGTCATTATTTACTATTATTATTATTACCCCAAGACCTCATGGAGTCAAAGACTCACCTGGGAGGTCCTTTTATCACACACACACACTTCATCGTACCGTGTCTTAAACACACTCAAACTCCTTGCTGACACCACACTCTCAGGCAAGGCATTCCAATCATTCACAACTCTGCATGAAAAAAACCTGCCTCTCACTCCCTTACTCACACCCTCTTTATGCAGCTTCCAGGGATGACCCCTGGTTCTCTCCTGATCTCCCACTATTCTCTGTAGAACTTCTCCACGATTGATCCTATAACAACCCCTTACCAACTTGTAGGTCTCTATCATATCTCCCCCTCTTCCTCCTGCCACCAGACTCTGCAAATTATCTTCTCAATCTTTCCTCACGCTTGACATTCCAGAGGTCAGAAACTACCTTAGTCAATCTCCTTTGGAACCTTTTCAACATCTTTTTATCCTTCTGAAAACCCGGTGACCAAATCTGGGCACAATAGTCCATGTGTGGCCTAATCAAAGCCTTATACAACAGAACAAGAATCTCCCTACTTCTACACGTCAGCGTCCTCCGCATCATTCCCGCCTTTGTGTTGTCTTCACAATTTTGGCGATGTGTACCCTAAATTTTAGATCTTTATCCACTATCACCCTCAGATCTCTTAATTCCTCTACTTCCAACAATATATTCTCACCAAGCATAAATTCTGCATCCCATCTTTGTTTTCCAAATTTTAAAACCTTACTTTATGCAACATTGAACTCACATCCCCATTTCCATGCCCAATCACTCAATTTATTCAAGTCTTATTGTAAGGCCACGACATCTTCATTACTCTTTATGGTTCGTCCCAACTTTGCATCATCTGCAAACAACTGAATATCTCCATCCAAATCTTTGCCAATATCATTAATATGCAAGTTAAACAGTAATGGCCCTAAAACAGACCCTGAGGCACTCAGAGGCTCTACCAATCGACCAACTTGTTCTCTGACTTCCAGATGTGGCCTTCCTTCCCAGTTCAATTGTATACCTAAATCGCTGTAATTTATTATTTCTTCAATAATGGTACCTTCCAATTCTAATTTGCATCTTTGTGGTTCTTGTGATGTTGTCATACATTTTGTTTTAGTTTTTGATATCTTCATATTATATAATTTTGCTGCTTTATTAAATGGATGTAAATAAAGCAGCAAAATATTTCTTCTTCTTGATTTGTTTGTTTACCCAGTTCTACTTTTATTTCAACTATTAAATTTGTGGCTGAGTTTCATTTTCTGCAATTAATAGTACATCATGTGCATAACATATAGTTATTATTCTTATTTATTTTCACTCCTGTGTTTTGTATTTTATTAACTTTTTGTATTATTTCATCCATTATTATATTGAATATTGTTGGGCTTAAAGAGTCTCCTTGTCTAATGCTATTAATAATTTGTATCTCTTTACTTATTTTTCCTTGTGTTTTTATTATAATAACTATTATTATCATCAGTGGTGCACTCAGGATTTAATCTTAGGGGCAAGCACTTAAGTTTTAATCTTGATGCGGACCGAGTTGAGTAGACAATTTGAGAATACACACTACACATTGCATACAACCTATGACTGAGCATCTGCAGTGATTGCCAATACATGATACCCATGATCTCCTCTGGTCCAGCTCAGGCAAATGAAGTAGCTTTCAGTCCACCCAAGCACTACTTCATTTGCCTTGCGTTCACAGCGGCCATGATTCCCGAGAGCTATAGGGTATTCCCACCATATGTGAGTGCTAATTCATAAGTAGTATAGAAATAGAGGTCATGACACAACATAAATAAAACAATGAATTTTTAATTGGGAAAAATTTTTTTGGAAAATTTTCTAGTGTTTTTTTCCTTTTTCTTTTTTTTGGGGGGGTGGGGGAAGGCCCCCTGCCTCCCCTGGGTGTGCACTGATTATCATGTTTCTAATTATTTGTATTATGTTTTCTGATACTTTTCTTCTCTGCAATATTTCCATTACATCTTAAATTAATATTCTGTCAAATGCTTTTTCCAGATCTATAAAGCATAATAAATAGGACTTCCCAGATGAGTCTTTGACTCCATGAGGTCTTGGGGTAGTAATAATGATAATAATAATAATAGTTTCTTATTGTATTCTATTGTTTTTTCTATCAACTGTCTGATTATGAATATTGCATCTGTACACGATCTATCTTCTCTGAAAGCTTGTTGTTCATCTAATAGGTTAATTTCCTTTGTTATTTTATTATTTAGGATTCTTGTTAGTACTTTTAATGAGGTATTTCATAAATTTTTCCCTCTATAATTTTCTTTTTTTTTTATCTCCTTTTTTTAAATATTGGTATCGTTATATTTTTCCATTCTGCTAGAATCTTTTTTGTATTTATTATTTAGTTATATAGTATATTTAAACTCTGAATTATAATTTCTTTACCATTTTTTAATAATTCATTATCGATATTATCTAGATTTCCTATTTTTCAATTATTTAATTGCATTTTTAATTTCTGTTATTTCAATTTTCATTTCTGTTGTATTTATTTCTTCTTCTTGATTTGTTTGTTTACCCAGTTCTACTTTTATTTCAACTGTTTGGTTATAAAGGTTTTAAAATAATTCTCTAATTCCTCTATTTCTGCTATTAATATTGGGATATATTCTGCTTCTTCCTTCTTTTGTGTATTAATAAATCTCCACATCTGTTTCTGTATACCATAGAAATCATGTTCAAGTTCTTTTGTATATGATTCCCAGAGAATAGCTATGATACCAAAATCCTAGAGCACCCCCCATTAGCTGTCATCATGTTTCTTTTCTCAACAGAAGCCCAAAGTGGGCTTGAAATAGTACTAGATTTGATTTTTAGAGCATTTTTTGGTGATATGAATGCTGCCTGCAGACTACTCTAAAACAAATACAGCTCTCACCTCATCTTCATAACAAAGCACAAAAAAAGACCAATCAATAGGCAAAAACCAACAACTAGTGGCCAAGCTTTTTCACATTTCCATCATCCAGCAATTCCACAAACAGAAAAATGAGATCAAAGTTCTGTGTTTGATCTCTGGATTGCAAATCTGGTTTCTGGATTGCAAAAATATACATAAGTAAAACAAAAATCCCATCCCTTAACCAACCCAGAGTAATAACGTATATATTTTTGCAACTGTTCTTGGGTGGGAGTCTCCTTAAAAAATTAATAATAAAATACAATTAGGTTGAGAAAACTGAATTTCCAGATCTATAATTTCAAATTAGTTCAATGCTTTTGAATATTACATACTTAGTATGTGAGCAGAGTTCTGTCTCTTTCTTCTTTCACATATCTGTTTATGAGGCCAACTTCTCCATTTTTACCAGACTTATTTATTCCATTATTTAATAAAAAAAATTATAGCAAAAAAACTTCTAGCGTGCTTTGCATTTTGGGATACTAAATCAACTGATATGAAGTCATTAGCCTCTATATACAAGTAGCCTAATCATGAAGATATCTCAACCAGAAACTTTGTTTGCTGACACTTGGATAAAGGATTTAAACAAGAATATGATTTCTTTAATTTATATTAAAAAAAAAATCTTCACTCTTTTATTATAATTCAGAATTTTCATTATGTTTCTGGATGATTTTCATTATAACCATATGATTGAAAAAAAAGTATTACAAGAAGGAGGAGTTTGCTCAAGGATGAAAGCTAAATAACTAAGAAGACTCTACGTAGAAAAAGAAGAGTGAGAAGGTAAGGATTGTGAGGCTGCTGCCTCAGTATGACAGGAGTGAATTGAGAAGAAGGGCTATGATTGTGAACGAGTCAATGAGAAGATTGTGCAGGAGGAACAGTATGCAGTTTATAGATGTATGGAGTAAATTTGATGGACCAAAGCACTTATATATACCTGATGTACTGCATTTAAATTGTTTTGGAGAAATTGTTGTTCAGTGAGAGGTTGGAAGTACAAACTCAGGTAAACAAGATGTACTGCAGCACGGATGCATTCAGGTGGGGGGCAGTCACAGCTGAGACAAATGAGTGTGTGCACACAAATGATTATGCAATGGTGAATGCGATTTTGCAGGTTTCAAATCCTAATTGGATGGTAATGACATTATGCAAGGATAAATGTGGGCCCAAGGAGATGTTGAAATGCATGTACATGAATGCCAGAAATATCAGAAATAAAGGAGAAGAGTTTTTTTGTCATTGGTCAGCTCAACTTTGCCAAAACTTATAGGCATTAGTGAGACCTGGTGAATAGAAAGTGATAAAGCTACAGAAATAGAATATAAAGGGTATTGTATTTTCAGTATGGATAGAGAGAATAGGACAGGAGGTGGGGTTTTGCAGATGATATATTAAAAACTTCAACCAACACAGTTAGAAGTTAAAAAGGATTTTAGGGCTGGGAGAGATTGGTCATTCAAGAGAATCTGGTTTGAGGCAGAAGCCAACAGGGCAAAGTACAGTTGAACTTGGTTATTACAAACACCACGGGACTGACAAAATTTCTTCATTATAATCATTACTCATTCTCTCAGTGATGAGTTAAATCTACCTCCTATTTTTTTTTTCAAAAATAGATAAAAAAACAACAAAAGAAATATAAGAGATTAAAAAAATAATATAATTACATACTTATATATTATTTGTTTAAATATGCTTGTATAAACTGCAATACACTAATATTAAATACAATTTACTTGTCCATAATTTTATTATTATTCCAAGGAGTCTGAAGACTCATTGCGGGAGGACACCACAACTGTCTCAACCACTACACCGAACCTCTACTACAGAATCGTCTCCATCAATGCCATCTACCACCCATTTCCACCACCACCACAACTGGTATTCTATTAAAACCATAGACTTAATCTGAACCGTTTATTTTTCTATAATTAAAAACAACATTAATTAATAATAAACATGATTTCAATTAGTCTTTTTAAAAACCAGTATAACAACACTACCATTTTTAAATCTATCCAACCAACTGTTGTTATTATTATTATTATTTATGCGGGTACTCCATGGAATCAAAAGACTCATTGCAGTAGACCCACTCTATCCATTAAAACAATACCTATCATACATCTCCTTAAATCTATTCACTATTGGGACACAGTTTTTTTTCATTTCTGTCTTCATAACCAGTACAATCCTGATATTTTAGGCCTTTGCATCTTCACCAAGGTTATTTCATCCCCTTCAAATTCCCGTGACCAGATCTGAATCTGGATGCGGTCTGATTATAGTTTTATACAACGAACCCACCATGATTTTACCTCTACTGGTCAATGTCCTCAGTATTGCAGCAGTTCTCTGGGTAGTATTCACAACCTTTGCGATATGCCCTTTGAACATCAAATTTCTATTGACATTCTCTCCATAATTCCTTGTATCCTCTACTTCTTCCAGTTTAACTCCACAAGCATGAAGCATCCCATCTGTGGATCCAAAAAAAAATTAATCCAATTATGTTTAGTTGCATTAAAATGATATTCCCCATTCATTTCCCCACATTTCCAGCTTATTCAAATCCTCCTTAAGAGTCAAAACATCTACACTATTATCAATAGTCCTTCCAACATTCCACACATCTGCAAACAACTGAATCTCTCTCTCTCTCTCTCTCTCTCTCTCTACAGTCCTGTGACTGTATTAAGATTGAACAGTAATGGTCTTGGTACTGAACCTCTATTTGTAACCTTCATACTCTGTGATAACGCTCCCTCTTATGCAAATCTCTAATATCTATCAGAAAGCCAGTTATCAATTCAGTCTAATAATGTGATATCCATGCTATTAACTACTGTTCATATTGGGAATAATAGGAATGAGTCATTTGGTAGCTTGGTTACAAGGTTGGTTTACTAGGAGCCAGAGAGTTGTGCATGGAGGTTCAGTGTCCCAAAAAAACAGAAGGTGACAAGTGGAGTGTCACAGAGTTCTGTTCTGGGACCTCTGCTGTTTAACTTATATATATATCATGATATAGTTCATGGTGTGAAAGGAGGTGTTCAGCTGTTTGTTGATGATGCTAAATTAAGAAGAGTAACGTAAGGAATTCTGATATACTGTTGCTACAAGAGGATTTGAATAGGTTGGTACTTTGTGCTGAAGAATGGGGATGTCATTTCAGTGTTGCTAAGTGTAAAGTTATGCATGTTGGCCAGAGAAGATGGAATGAGGTTTACTGCATTGGCAGAATTTTGCTTCACAGGTGGAAGCAAAGGATCTGGACATCTTGGTAGATAGGGAACTGGTGATCAGGAGACATCTGAAAGTTGTAAAGGTTACACACACAAAAAAAAGCACTGCTATAATATGAAGAATGCTGACATATAAGGATAAGGATGTGATAGTTCCACTCTAGAAAGTGCTAATTAGGCTGCATTTGGATTTCTATGCACAAGATCTGGTCATTTGGCTATATTGGTGATAGGGAAACATTGGAGAGAGTGCAGAGGCGAATAACTAAGACTGTCTCAGGACTCTGGAATATTGAATATCAGGACAGATCGAGGGAATGTGGTCTTCAGAGCTTGGCAGATAGGAGGGCAAGGAGGGGTGACATGATTGAAACATAAGCTGGTGAGAGGGGCCTACCAAACAGATACAAGAGAATTATTGCATAGGATAATGGGTGAGGTAAGAACTAGAAGTCATTCCTGGAGGATGTACGAGGGTCATGTGATTAAAGAGGTGAAAAAGAGATTTTTTTGCTTGGAAGGTCGGTGAACAAGTGGTGAATGCAATTGTCAGCGTTCCAACATTGAATGTGTTCAAAGCAAGGTAGGATAGTTATTGTGGTCTGTGAGTACTCAATTCCCCCATGATGGACTCCATGGAGGCTTGGAAGTAATACTAATACTAATATTTTGCAACATAAATACCAACTTGTCATGTGGCACCCTGTCAAATGTCTTCAAAAAATCCAAAAATATCACAAGGTATGCTTGCAAGAGCAGTGGATGAGGTATTCTCATCCACTGCTCTTGTAACCAGGCTGACTTGTTTTAGTAATCTGGTGGCCTTTTATTATAAAAGGCCACCAGATTACTAAAACAAGAGAATCCCTTAACAAATCTGTACTGGCCTGCATAAATGATATTGCTCTCATATGTCCAATTATGTATGCAAGTTCTTATTAGTTTTTTTCAAAATCTTAATAACCACAAAAGAAATACAGTATATAGTATGCCACCACCACTCTTATGCAACAGCTCTATCTAACCCTCCTTCCACTCCTCAGAACTTGCCCCATTGCAAGACTTTCTTTAGCAACCACGTTAATGGTATAGTGAGCTTCTTAGCACATTTCTTTTATGATACTTGACAAATTCTGTCTAGGCCCCCTCTGTCTTACTGACATCTAGAGTACTCAGTATTCAGAATATGTTATTTTAATTCATTTCTGATTTTTCATCTCCACCTTATCCCTCTAGGAGTAAAGCCTGTTTTATCAGCGTGGAAAAGTCTAATAAAGTGATCATTAAATAGTTCAGCTTTGTCACTCAACAGCAATCTCTATTCAGCAAAGTCCACAGCTTTTTTCTTCCTACTAGCCACATAGCAAAAAAAACTTGGGATTCTCCTTGGATTGCAGCACCAGTTTCGTCTCATTTCGTATTCTAATTTTTCTCTCCTTACTATACTAGTCACCTTCCTATCCTGAGTTTTATATTCTTTATTGTTATTATTATTTATATGGGCACTCCATGTAGTCAAAAGATTCATCATGGGAGATCCATACTATCCATTAAGTGACTTTAACGGATAAAGCACTAGGTATTGCTGACACAAATAGATGATGTCACCTCATTGAGTGAAGCTTGATAATCATGAATTCTCTCTTATTAATAACGAAGCAAATACTTTCTTCCACATGCTCCCCGCTCTTATTCGGCAATCAATCGCCTCTGCAAAATAAGCGCCTCCGTAGCGCAATTGGAAGAATGACGGTACATTGCACCCTTCGATTGGAATAGGCCTAAGTTCGATTCTCGTCGTGATGGGATGAATCTTTTATCAGGATGATTTTCAATCGAAGGTGAGTTAGCTGATCTCATACAGAGGTAGCAGGGTTTTCCTCCCAAAAACTCGGGTTTTTCATCCCGCATACAGACAAATTGGCCCTTCAGAACACACGCAATTTACAGACATAGAATACTAGTTGTCATGGTGGTGGAGGTGGGCGGTAGATGGCATTGATGGAGATGATTTGTAGTAGAGGTTCGGTGTAGTGGTTGAGACAGTTGTAGGTGTCCTCCTGCAATGAGTATTCGGACTCCTTGGAGGTGTTGTCAGGAATAATTATAATAATAATAATCTCACAATATGCTCCCATGCCATTTTTCCACTACTCACATGGAATGGTGATGAAAACATATATGGAAGCAATCATTTTTCTCTTATCAGTACTTTGTCTTCACAGGAACATGTCCTCCGAACTGGATGCCCATGTGAAAAATGGACCAGGCTGACTTGAATACATTTTCTCATCTTGCAAAATTTAATACTGAAGCTGTCAGCCAAATACCCATTAATTAAGCAGTGAAGCATGTCACAGATTGTATTGTCTATGCAGCAATCCCAAAACATCATCATCCTGGTTTCCACTCTATCCAAAAGCCTTCGTAGAACCAAGAGTGCCATGCAGCCAAAAAAATAAAAAATAAAAAGATCAAGATAGAGCATGGGATATTTTTCATAGACACCCTATCACAATAAACTTAATAGCATTTAAACATGCTCTTGCCAAAGCATGTCATGTAAGACATCTGAATCAAAACAATCCTGGATCCAATTTACATTATCAATTAATCAAACAACCAGTGCAAAACTGTCTGGGATAAAATCAAGAAGATGAAAGGTAGATACACAACACACCAATTGTCTGCCTTGGAACACTTTGGGCAAAAACTTTTCCATAATCTCAGCAACAGCCTCATATCCTCTGGAATTTTTAATATTGAGAGAGCAGCAAGAGAAACAGCTATTAGGCTTCTGTACCAATGGCAAAACTAAACAATCAACCATTTGTTAAAGAGAAACCCAAAAGACCTTTTTTAGCTCACCGTAGCGCAATTGGCCCTGATGACATCCATTATGATATGATAAAACATCTCCCAACATCTTTTATGGATCTCCTTCTCTTACTATACAACATTATTTACAGAGGAAGAGTTTCTGGACTCTTGGCATAATTTGATTGTCATTATTACCCAAGACCTCATGGAGTCAGAGACTCATCTGGGAGGTCCTTTTATCACACACACTGCTCATCATACCGTGCTTTGAACACATTCAAAGCTCGGTATGATGAGCAAAGGCATTCCAATCATTTACAACTCTGCACGAAAAAAACCTGCCTCTCACTCCCCTACTCACACCCTCTTTATACAGTTTCCAGGGATGACCTCTGGTTCTCCCCCAATCTCCCACTATTTTCTGTAGAACTTCTCCAGCATTGCTCTTATAACAACCCCTTACCAACTTGTAAGGGGTTGTTATAAGATCTCTATCATATCTCCACTCTAACTCCTGTCCACCAGACTCCGCAAATTGCATCTCCTCAATCTTTCCTCATACTCGACATTCCAGAGGCCAGAAACTACCTTAGTCAGTTCCCTTTGGACCCTTTCCAACATCTATTTATCCTTCTGAAAGCCAGGTGACCAAATCTGGACACAATAGTCCATGTGTGGCCTAATCAAAGCCTTATACAACGGAACAAGAATCTCCCTACTTCCACACGTCAGTGTCCTCCGCATCATTCCCAGAAGCCTTTGTGTTGTCTTCACAATTTTGGCTATGTGTCCCCTAAATTTTAGATCCTTATCCACTATCACCCCCAGATCTCTTATTTCTTCCACTTCCAACAATGTATCCTCACCAAGCATAAATTCTGCATCCCATCTTTGTTTTCCAAATTTTAAAACCTTATATTTTGTTTAAAACCTTACATTTTTGTCCCAAGAAGGTTCTACTAAGGTAGAAGTGGAGGAATTTTTTGAGGCTTTAGAGAAAGCATCTGACATAATGAAAACAAATAGTTGATCCTTATTGTGAATCTAAATAGCAGAGTAGGAAATGATTGTCAAACATACAGAAATATTTTGGGAAAATTTCGCGAAAAGAGCAAAGCTAATAATAATGGCAAATACCTGTTGAATTTCTGCTCGGGACATGAACTGGTTATTATTAACATAATGTTCCAACATAAGAATGTGCATAAATTCACATGGAGAGAAGAGGCAAGGAATAAGAAAAAGTCTCAATTGATATTGCCGGCCTGGTTGGCCGAGTGGTTAGCCTATCCACTCTCCAGTCAAAAGGATGCGGTTTCGAATCCCGCGTGGCATGGATGTTTGCAGTTGTCTGTGAAAGCACTAGTGGTGGTAGTCGGCAGTAGATGGCATTGGTGTTAGATGATGAAGGTTGGTGGAGTAGTGAGACAAAAAGTTGTAGAGTTGATGCCCTCCCTCAATAAATCTTTGGACTCACTGGAGGTGTGATATAATAATAATAACAATATTTACTCACTGGTGAAGGACACTAGAGTGTGCAGAGGATTTGAAATTGGAAGTGATCACCATTTACTCTTGAACAGGATAAAACTGAATTGAAAAGAAGAACATATAAGAAAGTTTTGAAGTGAATAAATGTTGAGCAGCTCTCAGATGTGAAATGAAAAATACACAAACATTATTCAATAGAAAATGAAAGAGTTTGAGAACAGGAACCAAACCTTGGAGATTCAGTGGCATGCCCTGAAGAAAACATTGACTGATTCAGCCAGAGAGGCATGTGGTGAGGTTGTCTGCAAGGATAAAAAAATCAGAACTCCCTGGTGGACACAGGAAGTTAAAGAGGCAGTGAAGGAAAAGAAGAAAGCATATCGAAAGTTCCTGGTGAATAAGTCAGCTTATGCTCTTAAGAGATTACAGAGACAAATGTAAGAAAGCCAAACACTGTGTAAAACTAGCTAAACAAAAGTCATGGGAAGACCTTGGCAAGGACGTAGAAAATAAATATCAGGAAGGTGGCAAAATATTCTAGAGGCTGTTGAAAAAGCTCAGAAATGGAGTGCCATAAAAGAAATTAGAGATGATAAAGGTGACATGAAAACTGAAGAAAAAGATAATTGATATATGAAGTAATTGCTTTGAAAAATTGCTAAATTAAACAGTGAAAGTGCAGTTGTAAAATACACTCAACAGGCATGCAATAAGGAATACATATCCATACTTGAAGTAGAAAAAGCCATGAAAAGCCTGAAATGTGGAAAAGCGGCAGTAGATTATTATTATTATTATTATTATTATTATTCAGGCCCCCATGGAGTCAAAAGACTCATCGTGGGAGGTCCTTCCTAAGAACATAAAGTCTGTCAAGACTCATCGAGGGGAGGTTCCCCCTAAGAAACACAAAGTCTATCATACCACTCCTTAAACTCATTGACCGTTCTCACCCTCACCACTCTATCAGGCAACGCATTCCACGGCTCAACCACCCTCCATGCAAAGAAACCACTCCTCACCCTCTTGCTCACAGTTTCCTTTTGTAACTTCCAGGGATGGCCACTTGTCATCACTCCTTCCCGCTGTTCAACCAAGCGAAAGAACTCCCCAGTGTCAACCCTGTAACCACCTCTCAACAGTTTAAAAGTCTCAATCATATCACCTCTGCTTCTTCTATTCGCCAAACTCTGCAGTCCACATTCCCTCAGCCGATTCTCATAACTATCCTTGTACAGTCCCGAGACCATCTTTGTCATCCGTCTTTGTATCTTTTCCACAGTTAATTTATCCCATTCAAATCCTGGGGACCAAATCTGAGAACAATAATCCAAGCGTGGTCTGATCAGAGACTTATACAATGGAATGATAACCCTCTTATCTCTGCAGGTCAGTGTCCTTCTCATAATTGCAGCAATCCACTGTGTTACCTTCACCACCTTTGCAATATGACCCCTAAACTTCAGGTTTCTATCAATCATCAACCCCAGATCTCTTGTCCTGTTTCCCAAACCTCAAGAGCTTACATTTTGTTGCATTAAACTGCACCCCCATTCATTTGCCCATCTATCTAGCTTATTAAAATCCTCTTGCAGGGCTACCACATCTGCACTATTACTAATAATCCTTTCCAGCTTCGTATCATCTGCAAATAACTGAATATCGACTTGCGATCCACTGGCAATGTCATTGATATAAAGGTTAAACAATATAGGTCCTAGTACTGAGCCCTGTGGGACCCCACTGGTAACCTTCTGTCTCCTTGAAACTGCTCCACCATACACAACTCTCTGATACCTATCAGACAGCCAATCCTGAATGCAGTTGACCAATCTGACATCCAGACCCATGTGTTGCAACTTAAATATCAGCTTATCATGTGGCACCCTGTCAAATGCCTTTGCTAAGTCTAAGAAAATTGCAGTATATGCCTTTTTCTCGTCTAATGCTGTTGTAACTTTATTATAAAAGGCTAGCATATTGCTAAAACAAGAGTGCCCTTTTACAAATCCATGTTGATTCTCACAGATAACATTACCCTCATCTGCCCAGTGCTATATACGGTTCCTCACTACTTTCTCCAAGATCTTAACAACTACTGATGACACACAGACTGGTCTATAATTAGACACTTCCAGTCGGTTACCACCCTTATGTAATGGCACTATCTTACCTTCCTTCCATTCCCTGGGCACCTTTGCCAAAGCCAGACTTTCATTGAAAAGCCAGGTTAAAGGGACTGTCAGTTCTCTAGCACATTCTCTCAAAACTCGTGGTGAAATACCATCCAGTCCCAAAGCTTTACTGACATTCGGAGTTCTCAGTATCTGAAACACACTCTCCTCCTGTATCTCTAAACTTTGAACCTGCCCTATCCCTCTAGCATTAAAACTGACTCATCCAGGATGAAATACTCCAATAAAGTGGTATGGAGGTATAAAAGTTTTGCAGTTGCTGTTCTGCATAGTTAAGAAGGCCTGGACAGAGGGACGAATTTCAGATGATTGAAGTAGAACTTTCATAGTATTCATATACAAACAAGGAAATAAAACTGAATATGATAATTACAGAGGTAGTTGTTGAAAGTTTTTCCACTTGATTATACTATAAATTAAACATACAAAAAAAATTATATACTTGGTTTAATCCTTTATCCATGTGTAAGCAAACAAAATTTGTGCCTGAAGTATTTTCAGGAGTGGGACAACTCATGGTAAAGGTAGTATGAAGTTGCCCCAGTCATAAAAACACTTCAGGTGCAAACTTTGTTTGCTTACACATGGATAAAGGATTAAACCAAGTATATAATTTTTTTTGTATGTTTAATTTATAATTACAGAGGTATTTCCTTGCTGGGTGTTCCTGTAGATTTATGCAAGTATAACCTGCAAAACAGTTGAGAAGGATTATGGAAGGGAAATTTGGTGAAGCAAGCTGAATGCAGGCCAAATAGAGGCTGTCCGAATGAGATTTTTACTTTACGACAAATAGTTGAGAAATCGTGGGAATATCAAAGTTCTATATTTAAGTTTTGTAGACCTGCAAAAGGCACATGACAAGGTGTCAAGAGGAAAGCTATTGAAAATGCTACACTTATATGGTGTCAATGGGGCATATATATCAAGCAATATTTAGTCTTTATTTCTATTGTAAGTCAGCAGTTAGAATTGATGTAAGTACAGGAAGATGGTTTTATGCTAAATGAGGTACAGACAAGGATGCACATTATCCCCTCTGATTTTCAATATCTATATTAATTGGTTAATTTTTTTGACCAATTAATTTTTAATTGGTGAATAGTCCGTTTTTTTTTCCCGTTTTTCTACGTTTTTGAGTTCTAAATTGTTTCTCTGAATACGAGTGTACTTCAGTGGTTGTTTTTTGGAAGTTAGTTGCTGTCGCGATATAATATATTTTGGTTACCTTCGAAATCGAATGCATAACGGTGGAAGACAAAACGAAGCTAAGTTTTCATTACTGTATTTAGTTATATTTCATTTTATTTAGTGTACTTAAATGTTTTGTTTTGCTTGTAATTGTTTGTACTTTTTTTTTCTATTTATTTAACGGAATTTATTAATTGAATAATTAACGATTACGCTACTCGCCAGTAAGGAATGATGACGGATTCAGCAGCAGTCGCAAAGTGGCGTATCGCTAAGTCCTCCGCCATTTAAGAACACAATTATTAGCAATATCATAAGCGACTTTGTGGCATGCAGTACTTGCGGCATGTATGCGTCTTGGGAATTAGATATGTGGCTTGTGAAAGAGAGCGGAGAGTGTATATGCGCAAAATGCAGTCAGTTGGAAGAAATAAGTGCATTAGAAATATCGATATCCGACTTTGTTGCTCCAGGAACGGGGAATGAATGTAGGAAAACATGTAGTGTGATAGGAGAGAATGAAAAAAAGATATATATGAATGAGAAAATAATAGTTGATAGTGTGGAAGATGTGAGTGACTGTGAAAGTTTAGGAGATGGTTTTGTTTGGGAGAGTGAATTTAGATTAAGAGTGACTGACCTGCAGAGGGAGATAGATGAGTTGAAAGAGGAGGTGGAATGTCTTGTGAACGAGAGCAGAAGTATGAAAGATAAGATTAGGAAAATGGAAGAGATAAATGCAAGGAGAATCAGAGTAGGAGAGAGAGAGAGAGATAGAATTTAGGGAGTATGAGTGAGAGGTATGGGAGTGCTAGAAGAGGAGAGATTGGAAACAGTAGAAGAGAGGGAATGAGAGAGAGGTGTGAGAATGTAACAGACGAGAGGATGGAAACAGTAGGAGAGACGGAATGAGAGAGAGATATGGAAGTGCTAGAAGAGGAGATAATGGAAATGGTAGGAGAGATGGAATGAGAGAGAGGTATAGGAATGCTAGAAGACGAGAAGATGGAAACAGTAGGAGAGACAGAATGAGAGAGGGATATGGAAGTGCTAGAAGTGGAGAAAATGAAAACAGTAGGAGAGAGGGAATGAGAGAGATGTATGGGAGTGCTAGAAGAGGAGAGAATGGAAACAGTAGGAGATAGAGGTATGGGAATGCTAGAAGAAAGAATAGCAGTAGAGGAGAGGAAATGAGAGATACCTATGGGAATGAAAGAAGAGGAGAGAATGTAAACAATAGGAGAGAGGGAATGGTAAGAGGTATAATGTATGGTGACTCAATGATCCATGGTGTTCAAGATAGGATGCTGAGGAGTATTTGCCAGGAGGAACAATAGAAAAGGGTTGCTATGGCAATTAAGAGAGGTGAAAGGGTGGATGAGATGATTGTGATGGTAGGAACGAATGACTTGAGTGGTAATATAAGTCAGGCAGCGAGAGATATGAGGTTTTTGCTTGATACTGTATGGAAGAAGACACAGAGAGGAAAAATAATGTGCGTGTTGCCTAGGTATGATAATGATGAGCTGAGCAGAAGAGCAGCAATATTGAATGGCATAATAGCAAGAATGTGTGACAAGAGAGGACTGGTATATGTGGATGCTTGGAGTGAGTTTGAGGAAAGAGAGGATTGTATGCGAGAGACCGTTTACATTTGAATGAGGAAGGACGTAGGCATCTGGAGAGATTGCTGTTCTGAACGAGTCAGTGTGTCCCAGGAAGGATGATAGCAGAGGTGGCCTCTTGTGGGAATGGATACTTGGGAGAAGGGAGACGATGTCAGGTAACACTGAGCCCAGTGGAGTCTAGAAGAGATAATGCTGGGTAGAGAAACAATGGCATTTATATGCTTTATACTGACAGGAGTATCCGGAATAAGGGAGAGGAATTGGTGGCGCAGATAGCATCAGCCTGGCCAAAGATTATTGGGATCACTGAGACGTGGATGACAGAAGGGGATATAATAACAGGAATAGAAGTCGCTGGGTATAGCATTTTTCGTCAGGATAGGAGGGGAAAGCGTGGTGGTGGGGTACTGCTTATGATAAGTGATGACCTATGTCCTCTAAGAGTGGAGGCTTTGGAAGGAAGTGAGACAGATGATTTTGATTTGAGAGCATATGGTGTGAGGTAGAGGTAGGCAAGACAGGATATTTAGTGGGGTGTTGCTACAGACCCAGGTGCATGGAGGATGGGGACCAGGAGATGTTTAGACAGCCAAGTTTGGCAAGTGCAAGAAGAATGATTGTTATGGGAGATTTTAACTACAGTAGTATAAATTGGAGAGAGGAAGATGCATGTAGCAATAGTGGAATAGAATTTCTAGAATTCTTGAGGGACAAATGTCTTAGGCGACATGTAACAGAGGGAACAAGAAGTTCAAGAGTTTTAGATTTGGTTATAACATCAGAAGAGTTGATAATAACTGAGATGACATCTCTCCAACCATTTGGAAAGAGTGACCATATAGTTTTGACTTGGAAAATGAATAGACATGCAGGATTATCAAAGAGACGGGAACTTATGTGGAATTATAATGCAGGTGATAATAATAGTCTTAGAAGTCAACTTGGGGAAGTTTCATGGAGGGAGGAATTGGAAGGCCGGGATATCGTTAGTGCGTGGGAAATTGTGAAAGAATATTTGTTAGCAGCAATGGTAAGTTGTATACCACGAGTGAAGAAGAGGACACAAATGGAGTAAAGTGGATGACAAACAATATTAAACAGGAATTCATGTGAAAAAGAGGCTATGGAAGAGATATAAGGAGACAGGTGAAGAGAGGATGCATGAAGAATATAAGACACAGGCCAGAAGAGTGACTAGTGTGGTAAGGAAAGCGAAACTGGAATATGAGAGGAGATTGGCCCTAAGATCCAAAGAAAATCCTAGGGAATTTTTTAGCTATGTGGCCAGTAGGAGGAGAAATGACTGTGGAAGAATAATATTGTGGGATAAAAATAGGAATAGAGTGACTGATGCAGAGGACATAGTGTAATTGTTCAATGACCACTTTATTGGAGTATTTCATCCTGGAGGAGTCAGTTTTAATGCTAGAGGGATACGGCAGGTTCAAGGTTTAGAGGTACAGGAGGAGAGTGTGTTTCAGATACTGAGAACTCTGGATGTCAATAAAGATTTGGGACTGGATGGTATTTCACCACGAGTTTTGAGAGAATGTGCTAGAGAACTGACAGTCCCTTTAACCTGGCTTTTCAATGAAAGCCTGGCTTTGGCAAAGGTGCCCAGGGAATGGAAGGAAGGTAAGATAGTGCCATTGCATAAGGGTGGTAACCGACTGGAAGTGTCTAATTATAGACCAGTCTGTGTGTCATCGGTAGTTGTTAAGATCTTGGAGAAAGTAATGAGGGACCGCATACAGCACTGGGCAGATAAGGGTAATGTTATCTGTGAGAGTCAACATGGATTTGTAAAAGGGCACTCTTGTTTTAGCAATATGCTAGCCTTTTATAATAAAGTTACAAGAACATTAGATGAGGGAAAGGCATATACTGCAATTTTCTTAGACTTAGCAAAGGTATTTGACAGGGTGCAACATGATAAGCTGATATTTAAGTTGCAACACATGGGTCTGGATGTCAGATTGGTCAACTGCATTGAGGATTGGCTGTCTGATAGGTATCAGAGAGTTGTGTATGGAGGAGCAGTTTCATGGAGACAGAAGGTTACAAGTGGGGCCCCACAGGGCTCGGTACTAGGACCTATATTGTTTAACCTTTATATCAATGACATTGCCAGTGGATTGCAAGGGGATATTCAGTTGTTTGCAGATGATGCGAAGGATTATTAGTAATAGTGCAGATGTGGTAGCCCTGCAAGAGGACTTGAGGAAGCTAGATAGATGGGCAAATAAATGGTGGTGCAGTTTAATGCAACAAAATGTAAGATCTTGAGGTTTGGGAAACATCGATGGGATGCTGCATACTCTATGGGAGGAGTTATACTGGAGGAAGTTGGGGTGACAAGAGATCTGGGATTGGTGATTGATAGAAACCTGAAGTTTAGGGGACATATTGCAAAGGTGGTGAAGGTAACACAGAGGATTGCTGCAATTATGAGAAGGACACTGATCTGCAGAGATAAGAGGGTTGTCATTCCATTGTATAAATCTCTGATCAGACCACACTTCGATTATTGTTCTCAGATTTCGTCCCCAGGATTTGAAGGGGATAAATTAACTGTGGAAAAGATACAAAGATGGTCTCAGGACTGTACAAGGATAGTTATGAGCATCGGTTGAGGGAATATGGAGTGCAGAGTTTGGCGGATAGAAGAAGGAGAAGTGATATGATTGAGACTTTTAAACTGTTGAGAGGTTCTTACAGGGTTGACACTGGGGAGTTCTTTCGCTTGGTTGAACAGCGGGAAGGCGTGATGAAAAGAGGCCATCCCTGGAAGTTACAAAAGGAAAATGTGAGCAAGAGGGTGAGGCGTGGTTTCTTTGCATGGAGGGTGGTTGAGCCGTGGAATGCATTGCCTGATAGAGTGGTGAGGGCGAGAACGGTCAATGAGTTTAAGGAGTGGTATGATAGACTTTGTGTTTCTTAGGGGGAACCTCCCCTCGATGAGTCTTGACAGACTTTATGTTCTTAGGAAGGACCTCCCACGATGAGTCTTTTGACTCCATGGGGGCCTGAATAATAATAATAATAATAATATATGGATTGCATTATGGAGGAAAGCAGTATTAAACCTGATATCAAAATTGGAGATGTTAATCTCAGCTCTTTACATTACTTTTAAATAAATCCAGTACAATTCTGCAAGATTCCCTGACTAAACTGGATAACTGTTGTAATAAATTTGGTATAAAAATCAGCAATAACAAGACAAAAACAATGAAAATAGGCAGAAACATTTGAAATATGAACTGCATTGTGAATGGAGAACCTATAGAACAAGTTGTCAGCATTGCTGGCCGAGTGGTTAATGTTTCCGCTCTCCAGCTAAAAGGCTGCAGGTTTGAATCCTGCCATGGGTATGGATGTTTGTGGTTGTCTATGAAAATACTAGTAGTAGTGATGGTGGGCGACAGATGGCATTGGTATAGTTGCAGTTCATTAGTGTATTGAGTGATGGAGTGGGTGTCCTCCCTAGATGAGTCTTTGGACTCCCTGGAGGTGTCAGGTAATAATAATAATAATAAAACATTTCAGCTACTTAGGCACAATTTTTAGTGAAGACAGTAACTTATATATGGAAATAGACATCAGAATCAACAAAGCCGGTATGGTATGATGTCAGCTGACTAAATTAGCTGTATACAAGCCAGCGTTCAAACCAATTTTAACATTTGGATCTGAGAGCTGGGATAGAAATAAAACACTTGACCGAAAACTAGAGACCACAGATATGAGAGTTCTGAGAAAGACTAGGGGAATGAACAGATGGCATCAATGGCAATATCATATTAAAAATGATAACATTAAGAAAGAACTTGACATTGTTAGCATCCAGGAATGTGTTAGCAGAGCTAATCTCAGGTGGTATGGTCACTTAAACAGAATGAAAGAGGAAAGATTAGCAAAAAAGTGTTATCTGCCAGGTTGGAAGGAAAAAGACTCAGAGGAAGACCAAGATATAGGTGGATTGATACAGTAAAAAGTGCCTTGAAGATAGGTATATAAGATCTGATAATGTTGGAGTTTTGACAGATTGATTTGGAGGAAAACTGTTGATAGGAAGTTAGCAATGATGTAAATTCTTCATGTAGTACTATCATAATATCCTGTACATCCCTTGAGGGTACATGTCAAAAATTTGATGATGATGAGTTATTAGAATGTAAATGATTAAATAAAGTGTATGTAAAAAGATTATTATTTACAATGCAAATCGATAATCAAATGTCTTTGAATAAATTAATATTTTTAAAAATCTAAAAATGTGCAATCTGTCTGAGTCTGATAACATCTGGCTGAGTGTATAAGGATGTCTGATGACCCAGCCAAAAGTGGGTCATCAGGCTTATCAATCAAGTCTAGTCAATGTTCCTACATTGACTACACTGCCAGTGCTTAATGTCAGACTTAATCTCATGTAATTGGTTTGTCAGTACTTCCTGCCATTAGTACTTGCAGTGTGCAATTAGCTTTGATTTTATAACTTGAGTGGACTGGGTATAATGGACTGTCGAATAGTCGGTGGAAACAGTATGAGCTGATCTAGCAGCTGCTTCTCTAAATAACTTAGGGAATTGAAACAACGTAGATCCAAATATAAATTAAATAATACTTTAATAGATATTTCCGATATTTCGGCAATGTCTCATTGCCATTTTCTAAAGGAACTTACAAAAGGCAGGAGTACAACAGGCTCTAACAATATAGTAACTGGAATTGAAGATATGAAGCTATCTTTCTCCTAGAAGTCCTGATGGTGCCCTCTGGCGGGCTAAGTAGGCATTCTTGGCTGTTGGGCTGAAGGTCTGCTGATGTATGCCTCCCAGATTTGGGGCAGTCACGTACAACCAAATTTGTTGAGGTTTGGAGAGTTTCTTAGGGCAGAGGCTGATTCCATAAATAATCTTTCGAATTTATATTTGCTCCGGTGTATTATTTTTGCTTTCTTCCACCGTATTCTGTGGCGAGTATCCAGAGCATGGTCTGCAAGACCAGAATGGCTATATTTGTAAAACCGGATGTAGTCCTTGTGTTCAGAAATTCTGATATTCGCTGTCCTGCCTGTTTGGCCAAAGTACGACAGTTTACAACTGCAAGGGACCTGGTATACACCAGGTAGGTCTAGGGGAAGTGGTTGGTCTTTGGTAGAGCGGATAAGGGATGCCAATTTTCTGTAAGGCCTGTAACAGGAGGTGAGGTCATGTTTTTTTTAGAATTTTGCTAATTTTTTCTGAGGTGCCTCGGATGTAGGGAATGATGATGGATTTAGAGTAATCTTTTTTGTGGAGGGGGGAGGAGGGGGGATGTGGTTTGTAGGTTTTAATATTTTTTGGATTTTGGGGGGGGTAGCCATTGGCTGAGAAAGTGTTTAGGATGTGATTTAGTTCAGTGTTAAGGGCTATGTCGTTAGAACAGATTAGTTTAGCCCTGTTGTATAGTGTTTTTACCACTCCATATTGTTGTGAGGGGGGGGGTGAGATTGTTGGTGGATGTATCTGCCTGTATGGGTGGGTTTTCTATAAACTGAGAAAACCAAAGTTCCATCAGGCTGGCGGGTTACTAGTGTGTCTAGGAAGGGGAGGCAGTTGTTTTCCTCTTTTTCCAGGGTGAACTTGATTCTGGCGTGTTGGTTGTTTAAGTGTGTGAGGAAGGAGAGGAGTGTTTCAGAGCCATGTGGCCAAATAGCGAACACATCATCAACGTAGCGAAGCCATATGGTTGGTTTTTGTGGGGCAGAGGCTAAGGCTTTTTCCTCAAAGGTCTGCATAAAGAAATTGGCTAAGGGTGGGGAGAGTGGTGAGCCCATGGCTGTCCCCTCTATTTGTTTGTAGAATTTTCCCTGCCAAACGAAATAGCCTGAGTTCATTGTGAACTGAAATAGGGCTGAGATATCGGGAGAAAATTTAGCTTGGATTAGCTCTAAAGTTTCCTTGAGTGGGACATTGGTGAATAAGGAGGAGATGTCGAAGCTGACCATTATGTCATTATGTTGGAGTGTAAGGTTTTCTATGCTGGCTTTGAAGTGGGCTGAGTTTTTTATGTGTGATGGTGTGTTGCCAGTATAGTGTGTGAGCTCTTTGGCTAAATATTTAGCTAATTTGTATGTGAGGGAATCAATGCCATCCACTATGGGACGTAATGGCACATTTTCTTTATGTATTTTTGGGAGTCCGTAAATACGGGTGGGTATAGAGTTAAATCAATGCCATAGTGGATGGCATTGATTCCCCCACATACAAATTAGCTAAATATTTAGCCAAAGAGCTCACACACTATATTGGCAACACACCATCACACATAAAAAACTCAGCCCACTTCAAAGCCAGCATAGAAAACCTTACACTCCAACATAATGACATAATGGTCAGCTTCGACGTCTCCTCCTTATTCACCAATGTCCCACTCGAAGAAACCCTTCAGCTCATCCAAGCTAAATTTTCTCCCGATATCTCAGCCCTATTTCAGTTCACAATGAACTCAGGCTATTTCGTTTGGCAGGGAAAATTCTACAAACAAATAGAGAGGACAGCCATGGGCTCACCACTCTCCCCACCCTTAGCCAATTTCTTTATGGAGACCTTTGAGGAAAAAGCCTTAGCCTCTGCCCCACAAAAACCAACCATGTGGCTTCGCTACGTTGATGATGTGTTCGCTATTTGGCCACATGGCTCTGAAACACTCCTGTCCTTCCTCACACACTTAAACAACCAACACGCCAGAATCAAGTTCACCCTGGAAAAAGAGGAAAACAACTGCCTCCCCTTCCTAGACACACTAGTCACCCACCAGCCTTATGGAACTTTGGTTTTCTCAGTTTACAGAAAACCCACCCATACAGGCAGATACATCCACCAACAATCTCACCCCCCCCCTCACAACAATATGGAGTGGTAAAAACACTATACAACAGGGCTAAACTAATCTGTTCTAACGACATAGCCCCCTTAACACTGAACTAAATCACATCCTAAACACTTTCTCAGCCAATGGCTACCCCCCCCCCCAAAAAAAATCCAAAAAATATTAAAACCTACAAACCACATCCCCTCCTCCTCCCCCTCCACAAAAAAGATTACTCTAAATCCATCATCATTCCCTACATCCGAGGCACCTCAGAAAAAATTACCAAAATTCTAAAAAAAACATGACCTCACCTCCTGTTACAGGCCTTACAGAAAATTGGCATCCCTTATCCGCTCTACCAAAGACCAACCACTTCTCCTAGACCTACCTGGTGTATACCAGGTCCCTTGCAGTTGTAAACTGTCGTACTTTGGCCAAACAGGCAGGACAGCGAATATCAGAATTTCTGAACACAAGGACTACATCCGGTTTTACAAATATAGCCATTCTGGTCTTGCAGACCATGCTCTGGATACTCACCACAGAATACGGTGGAAGAAAGCAAAAATAATACACCGGAGCAAATATAAATTCGAAAGATTATTTATGGAATCAGCCTCTGCCCTAAGAAACTCTCCAAACCTCAACAAATTTGGTTGTATGCGACTGCCCCAAATTTGGGAGGCATACATCAGCAGACCTTCAGCCCAACAGCCAAGAATGCCTACTTAGCCCGCCAGAGGGCACCATCAGGACTTCTAGGAGAAAGATAGCTTCGTATCTTCATTTCCAGTTACTATATTGTTAGAGCCTGTTGTGCTCCTGCCTTTTGTAAGTTCCTTTAGAAAATGGCAATGAGACATTGCCGAAATATCGGAAATATCTATTAAAGTATTATTTAATTTATATTCGGATCTACGTTGTTTCAATTCCCTAAGTTATTTAGAAATGCATAACCAACGTATAAGCCTATCTACGAGAAGCAGCTGCTTCTGCAATGTCATTTCCCTTAATTCCAAAGTGGCTGGGAATACAACACAACCGAACACTGAAATTAAGGGTCTTTATTTTGTCCAAGAGTTGAAGCATTTCACCAAAATTGGATATGGATTATACACCAGAGAGGGGATAGCCTATAAAGAACTCAAAGAGTCTATATAAATTATACACTTCTGGTAGGAGTTTTCTTTGATATGCACAAGTACAAGCTGAATGGCATGCAATTCTGCTGTATAGTTACTGCAAATAGGTGGGATCTAGTCAGGGATTGGAATGTTAGGGAATACAGAAGAAAACAACAGAGATCTCTGATCTTAAACCATCAGTGTAGATGGCAAGAAGTCAGAGTGAGCTGCTCTGTGCATTGAACAATTGAAGGTAAACAGATGAGGGTGTATGAAACTTCTGTAGTTGACAAATTAAGAGGTTGCAGGATGGGTGCAAGCCTGCCAATGAGGAATGCTGTTTTGTTTTATTAATGTTGTCAGCACTCATGGTAATAGCCTCCATACCCTCTTTAAAGTGCATACCAGAAGGATGGATGGCAGTTTGGCATCTGTGATACAGGACCTCCCAAAGTAGAGAAAAGAGACTAGTCCATGTAAGATGATCTGGAAGGAATTTTATTTTATAATTAAGAGACATATATTTTCTTCTAAGTGATGGGGGGGGGGGGTATTTGATTCAACATAATGGCTTCATGCTTCTAATGCTTCATGAATGTACATCTGGGCTGTTAACACAAATGTGATGTAATGTTTACGTATGCATCGAAAAGTATCCTCTTCATGAAGCATTAGTATATTGTGTACTTTTAGGAATCACACGAAGTCTGGAAACAATTAGGGAATTCTTTAACAGGAATAAATGCAAAAATATAATATCGGTAATATTGCTATTCAGTGGATTTCACATCTAGCACACCTGGAATATTCGCCCCTGGTACAGAGAAGTTTTTTTTCAGCAGATAACCTGCATTCCGCACAAAGGGATCACGAAGTGATACAATCAATTGCTTATTTGAAGTTGTCTTTCGATGAGCCGCATATTGCAGGAACGACAGCATATTGTGAAATCATCGGCATAAAGACAGTTGTCTAATGTGGGAGGAAACCGTTCAGTAATTGATTCACTTTAATAGCAAAGAGGGTCACACTTAGAAGATGGAGTTTCTCAGGGTCAGAACCCTGAGAAACTCCATCTTCTTGATGATATGGTCAAGATAATGTGCTACCCACCCAGACTTGGAACACATAGCCAGACAGAAAGTTCTTAATAAAAACAGGAAGGTATCGCCTCAGACTAAGATTAAACAGATCCTTTAACATGCATATCTCCAGGTATCAAAGGTTTTTTCCATGTCAAAGAACACTGAAACTACGTGTTCTCATTTCAGGACAATGTATATTACCGTGTATCCTTCTCCTCTGTCCAAGGAAGCAGTCACTTTATTGTAATAAGTAAGTAGATTATTAAAGCATGACCTCCCTTTAGCAAATTCATGCTATCCGTCAAATATAATACCATTGTTATCAACCCAACTCTGGATCCTAGTTCTCACAAGCTTCTCCAACAACTTAACCACAAAACCTGACACACAGATAAGCCTAGTTTGATGCTAGTTTGATGCTTGAGTTCTATCACCTCCTTTATGAAGTGGCACAATCTTGTCCTCCTTCCACTCCTTAGAACTTGACTGACTGCAAGACTCGTTATTATTATCATTATTATTATTATTACTGACACTTATGTAACACGAATAAATAATGTAATAAATTATTCTTATAATCAAATCTTATAATCAAACTTCTAGGGAGTCCAAAGCAGTGGCGCACTCAGGATTTAATCTTGGAGGGGGCTGAGTACTCAAGATTTAATCTGGGGGGGGGGGGACGAGCACTCATGATTTAATCTTGGGAGGCGGCAAGTTGAGTAGACGATTTGAGAATACACACTACGCATTGCATACGACCTATGACTGAGCATCTGCAGTAATCGCCAATACATGATACTGGTGATCTCTGGCCTGGCTAGGGGAAACAAAGTATCACCAGAGCACTACTTTTTTCGCCTTGCATTCACAACGGCCGTGATTCCTGAGAGCTATAGGGTATTCCCACCTGATGTGACCGCTAATTCATAAGTAGTATAGAAATAGAAGACACGACACAACATAAATAAATTTTTAAAAAAAATTTAATTATGAAAAGATTTCTTTAAAATTTTCTAGTGTTTTTTCCTTTTTCTTTAGGGGAGGGCCAGGGCCCTTTGGCCCCCTCCCTGGGTGCACCAATGGTCCAAAGACTCATTGATGGAGGGCACCTAACTCTACAGCTCTCTGTCTCCACCACTCAATCCACCAACTACACCAACGGCATCTACCGCTCACCACTACCATTAGTATTTTGCACTGACAATGACAAACATCCATGCCCACAGCAGGATTTGAACCTGCAGCCTTTTGGCTGGAGAGCAGATACGCTAACCACTCAACCAGCCAGGCCAGGAAAAAAAAAAAAATGGTGAGGGGACGATAATATTATTATTACATGACACCTCCGTGGAGTCCAAAAAAGAATCATCGAGGGAGGGCACCTACTCCACAACTTTCCATCTCCACCACTCAATCCACCAATGCCATCTACTGCTGTTGAACACCACCACTAGTATTTTCATAGACAGTCACAAACATCCATGCCCATGCTGGGATTCGAACCCACAGCCTTTTGGCTGGAGAGCAGATATGCTAACCACTCGGCCATCTAGGCTGGCAATGTGGCACTGGATGTGATCTTCCTTCCTAGTTCAGTTGTATACCTGAATAGTTGTAATTTGTTATTTGTTCAATAATAGTACTTTCCAATTCTAATTTGCATCTTTTTGTATCTTGTGATATTGTCATATCTTCATATCATATAATTTTGCTGCTTTATTAAATATGTAGTAATATTTGTAGTTAAGTTTCAATTTCTGCAATTAATAGTACATCATCATCTGCATAACATATAGTTCTTATTATTCTATTATTTATTTTCACTCCTTAGATATATAGATATTATATAATTTTTTTTTATTAAGTGCATTTTTAATATACTGCTTTGTGAGTTTCTTTATATGGAGGATTGATGTGCAAAAAATTTACAACCAGTGTAATAGTATAAATTAATATATAATTAAAAAAATTTTCCTTCCATGTTAGGCTTATTCAATCTGTCATCCAAATAATTTGGCACCACTGTAACCTAATTAATGATTTGACAGTGCATGTAATCATATCTCATGGAGTATTAATGGCTATCAGTTGCATGTGTTCTGGCCAGGTTGCCTGTTTTGTGGGATGAAAAATCCTCTTTTCCAAGAGAAAAATCCATGCTACTTTCATATGAGACCACAACTCACTTTTGTTTGAAAAGTCCTGATGAAGGTTCTTTGCATCCTAGATGGAATTTGACCCCAGGTCTTTCCAGCCAAAGTGTACTGTCAAAATTGACTGAGCTATGGAGGCTGTTAAATCAAAAATTAAAAAATATATATATGTTCCCTTTTATTCTCTAAATAAACAGTATATATATATATATTATAAAATTATAAATAAATATATGAGATATTACTATGACAGGAGGTCCAAGTATCAGTGGATTTGGTTTATGCTGTTTAACTGCCGGTGAAGATTTCAGTATTTTAAAAATCAAATATGGTTGCAGGCATGTACTGGCTGGATAGCAGCCTGCTCTTATGTTTAAAATTCCCTTACTAACTATTATTATTAGTAGTAGTAGTACAGGCAACTCTAAGGAGTCCTTAGACTCATCGAGGGAATCCCTAACATCATGTCAAGAACAACTATTCATTAATTATCAACTTTTTCTTGACTACTAGTATTAATCTATGTTAGTCAAGTAAATATTAGTTTAATATCCAACGTTTCACTGACTGATATCTGTCAGCATTTTCAAAGGAATACACTGGTAAGCAATAGAAAGTAACAAAAACTAGAAAACTAACTGACAATCCAAAAATTATATAAAGTTATCACTGTGCATGATATAATGATATAAGGTATATTTATATTATTACTTTATTATAGTATATTATTTTAGTATATTACTTTACTTATACAATGATATAAATAAAGTGTTGCAAGCGCAACGTGTTATTTGTTGAGATATTTAATGTAATTTTCATGAAAGTTCATTTCTTTTTGGTTAAATGATCTGATTAGAGTTTTCCATATATCTGGTAAGATTAGGCCTTGATTCTTATTTAAGTTACCTGTTGAAAGGGCAACTGTAGCAGCTTCTTTAAATGTTCTGGAATGGTAGTTGTCGTCTATGTAAGGCATATGACTCATATCCCATTCAATATTATGGTTGGTAGAGGCAAAGTGTGAAGAAAGGCCTGATATATCCTCTCTGTTATTCCTTACATAGCCTATGTGTTCTTTCTTTCTTGTATCAAAACCTAGATGTCTGTCCGATGTAATTAATACCGCAAGAACAAGGTATGCTATAAACTCCAGAGTATTTGTAGAAAAGATGGCTATCTTTCGGTGATCTTATAAGCTTTTGAATGATCTCAATAGGTTTGAAGGTTACTCTTGTTGATATTATATGGTTTTAGAAGAAGAGCTAAGTTTCAGGATGTGGCACTAACAAATGGAATTGTTATAGAGCTGATGTATTGGGTTTCACCTTGTTGTCTTTGCAGTATGTCACTAAATAGAATCTTGTTGATGATTCTTGTAGGGTAGCCATTTAGGGATAGATCTTTGGATATTTTCATTAATTCTTCTTGTAGGTTGCCAGGGTCTGTGGTAGGGCCGGCCATCTCGGGGGTGCAGTGGATGTAATGCACCCAGGCCCCACGATTGAGTGGGTACAGTCGTACACATTTGCAGAAACGTATTATATTTCGAATGTGGTTTTTTTTGTTTTCCTGTGCCAAAATCATTTGCAGGTAAGAGGTTTTACAATACATTTATTTTGAGTCGTTTAATTTTTACCTTTGAAAAATATTTTAGGGCCCCAAAAGGTTTCTTGCACCCAGGCTCCTCTATAGAGAAGGCCGGCCCTGGTCTGTGGTGCACTGTATAGCTCTTTTTTTGAGCATATGGATAATGCTCAGTTTCTGGGATATGTGGTGAGATGAGTCTAAATGGAGGTAGCATCCAGTGTTAGTAGGTTTTCTATATACTGACAGGTTGATGCTATTGTCAGATTGTTTCTTAATAAGGACGTCTAGGAATGGAAGTTTATTATCTTTTTCTAGTTCCAATGTGAACTTGATGGTGTTGTGGAAGCAATTAATTTTGTTTAGATAATCAATTAATTCTTCTTTTTTGTGATTCCAAATGATGAAGATGTCGTCAGTATACCTAAACCATGTGGTTGGTTTTGGGGTAATTTGGGATAAAATTTGAGTTTCTAGATTTTCTAAGAATAGGTCGGCACAAGAAGGAGAGAAAGACTCATGGCTAATCCAGTGAGTTGTTTGTAGTAGGTTTTTTTGCCATGTAAAATAATTTGAAGTTAAGCAATGCTTGAACAACTTGGTGATGTTGGGTGCAAATAAGTTCGCTAAGATATCGATGACTTCTGAAACTGGTATATTTGTGAACAGAGATGTGAACATCCAGGCTTGTCATAATATTATCTTCAGAGAAACTGATGTTTTTTAATTTCTCCAAGAAATGTTGATAGTTCTTGATATAAGAATCCGTGTTGTGAATGTGTTCTTGTAACATTTTGGCTAGATATTTTGATAGTCTGTAAGTAAGGGAATGAATGCCATCTATTATTGGACTTAATGGTGTGCTTTCTTTATGGATTTTTCGAACATCGTATAGTCGTGGAGTTAACGGATGCATAGATTTTAGTTTCTTGATTAAGTGTACAGGCCAGTTGGTCATATCACATAACAGTTCATTGGTATCAAGATGGTTTTTGTGAGTAGGATCTGTGTTAAGAACAATATAGAGTTCATCAGAAGTAACCTTCTGATGAACTCTGTAATATCAGAGTAACCTTCAAACCTATTGAGACCATTCAAAAGTTTATAAGATCACCGAAAGATAGCCATCCTTTCTACATATACTCTGGCATTTATAGCATAGCTTGTTCTTGCAGTATTAATTTACATCGGACAGACATCTAGAAGTTTTGATACAAGAAAGAAAGAACACATAGGCTATGTAAGGAATAACAGACAGGATATATCAGGCCTTTCTTCACACTTTGCCTCTGCCAACCATAATATTGAATGGGATATGAGTCATATGCTCTACACAGAAGACAACTACCATTCCAGAACATTTAAAGAAGCTGCTACAGTTGCCCTTTCAACAGGTAACTTAAATAATAATCAAGGCCTAATCTTACCAGATATATGAAAAACTCTAATCAGATCATTTAACCAAAAAAAAAATGAACTTTCATGAAAATTACATTAAATATCTCAACAAATAAAATGTTGTGTTTGCAACATGTGTATTATATCATTGTATCACGCACAGTGATAACTTTATATAATTTTTAGAATTGTCAGTTAGTTTCCTAGTTTTTGTTACTTTCTATTGCTTACCAGTGTATGCCTTTGAAAATGCTGACAGATATCAGCCAGTGAAACGTTGGATATTAAACTAATATTTACTTGACTAACATACAGAATTAAGTCTTTAATTTATTAATACTAGTAGTCAAGGCCATAATATGAATCGACAAAATCGCTAAACGAAAGGTACGCAATCTTGAAAGTTTAAAACGTAGAAAGGCTAGGTATTTGAACCATTTGACATTCTTGAAAAGTTGTCGCAACAACAACGTTATACCAAAATTTTTTCACCAAAAACAGCTTTTTAAGTCAAAAAAAGCTTATATCATTTACCTCAATACAGCATTCGCTCTACATAGGGAAAAAATTTGTCATTCGAGATTCATACTCAACCAAATCAGACTCCCAATGCTATGACTTATTCACAAACATTTCTAATATCCTAGATGAAGAAATTTGGCAATGTTTGGACAACATGATTCAAAAATGTTATACAAAAACTTTCAATCCAAGTAAAAAGACACAAATTAAAAAATTTAATGCACTATATGATAATGACATAAACTCCAAACCTTCCCTACCAGACAACCAAGTCATTGTGAACCAATCTAATCACATCTTAACAAAACTAGAGATTTCTATTCTCAAAAAAGGATTCAATTTTGCCTTAAAACTAATTACTATTCCAAAAATGGACTTTATCTGCAAGTTAGAGAAAGCCTTCTCATTATTTCCACACACACAATAGCCAATGACTTACGATTAAAAAGCAGTGTAATCCTCTCTGCTCCCTCAAGATATTCTCACACCAAATCTAGCACTATGGAAAGAAAAATACTACTGAAATTAAGGAACAACAAAGAAATTATTATACTGAGAGCAGACAAAGGCAACAACACTGTCATCTTAAATACTACGGAATATGAGGAAAAGATCAATAATCTATCTATGTTGTTCTTAACACAGATCCTACTCACAAAAACCATCTTGATACCAATGAACTATTACCTGATATGACCAACTGGCCTGTAGACTTAATCAAAAAACTAAAATCTATGCATCCGTTAACTCCAAGACTATATGGTGTTCGAAAAATCCATAAAGAAGGCACACCATTACGTCCAATAGTAGATGGTATTCATTCCCCTACTTACAGACTATCAAAATATCTAGCCAAAATGTTACAAGAACACATTCACAACACAGATTCTTATATCAAGAACTCCCAACATTTCTTGGAGAAATTAAAAAACATCAGTTTCTCTGAAGATAATATTATGGCTAGCCTGCATGTCACATCTCTGTTCACAAATATCCCAGTTTCAGAAGTCATCGATATCTTAGAGAACTTATTCCCACCCAACATCAACAAGTTGTTCAAGCATTGCTTAACTTCAAATTATTTTACATGGCAAAAAAAGCCTACTACAAACAACTCACTGGATTAGCCATGGGTCTCTCTCTCTCCTTCTTATACTGACCTATTCTTAGAAAATCTAGACTCTCAAATTTTATCCCAAATTACCCCCAAACCAACCACATGGTTTAGGTATGCTGACGACATCTTCATCATTTGGAATCACAAAAAAGAATTAACTGATTATCTAAACAAAATTAATTGCTTCCACAACACCATCAAGTTCACATTGGAACTAGAAAAAGATAATAAACTTCCATTCCTAGACGTCCTTATTAAGAAACAATCTGACAATAGCATCAACCTGTCAGTATATAGAAAACCTACTAACACTGGATGCTACCTCCATTTAGACTCATCTCACCACATATCCCAGAAACTGAGCATTATCCATATGCTCAAAAAAAAGAGCTGTACAATGTACCACAGACTCTGTGGACCTACAAGAAGAATTAATGAAAATATCCAAAGATCTATCCCTAAATGGCTACCCTACAAGAATCATCAACAAGATTTTCTTTAGTGACATACCGCAAAGACAACGAGATGAAACCCAATACATCAGCTCTATAATAATTCCATTTGTTAGTGCCATATCCAGAAAATTAGCTCTCCTTCTAAAACCATATAATATCAACAAGAGTAACCTTCAAACCTATTGAGATCATTCAAAAGCTTATAAGATCACCGAAAGATAGCCATCTTTTCTACAAATACTCTGGAGTTTATAGCATACCTTGTTCTTGCGGTATTAATTACATCGGATAGACATCTAGAAATTTTGATACAAGAAAGAAAGAACACATAGGCTATGTAAGGAATAACAGAGAGGATATATCAGGCCTTTCTTCACACTTTGCCTCTACCAACCATAATATTGAATGGGATATTATGAGTCATATGCCCTACATAGAAGACAACTACCATTCCAGAACATTTAAAGAAGCTGATACAGTTGCCCGTTCAACAGGTAACTTAAATAAAAATCAAAGCCTAATGTTACCTGATATATGGAAAACTCGAATCAGATCATTTAACCAAAAAGAAATGAACTTTCATGAAAATTACATTAAATATCTCAACAAATAAAATGTTGCGCTTGTGACACACATATTATATCATTGTATCACACACAGTGATAACTTTATGTAATTTTTAGAATTGTCTGTCAGTTTCTTGGTTTTTGTTACTTTCTATTGCTTACCAGTGTATTCCTTTGAAAATGCTGACAGATATCAGTCAGTGAAACGTTGGATATTAAACTAATATTTACTTGACTAACATACAGAATTAAGTCTTTAATTTATTAACTATTCATTAACATTCACACAGTAGCTATCATATGTCGCCTTGAACTCATTTACAGTCATGGCACTCACAACAGACTCTGGCAGCTTATTCCGCTCATTCACTGCTCTCGAAGTAATTCCTGACCACACTCTTTCCCAGCTTCCATGGATGGCCCGTAGTCCTCCCACCATCAGTCCTATTCTCAAAAATATCTTCTGAATTAATCTTATAGAAACCCTTCAGTAATTTGAATGTCTCAATCATATCAACTCTTTTCTGCCTATCAACCAATTTCTGCAACCAAGAAATCTTCAACCTGTTCTCATAAGGTTCATACCATAGACCTGCGATCATCTTGGTCACTGCAAAATTTCGACATCCTGTGCATTCACTATTGATCTACCCAACTTTGCATCATCAGCAAACAAATGAACAGTTCCTCTCAGATCCTTTCGTATATCGTTAATGAACAAATTAAACTGGAGTACAATTCCACCAATGTGGTATACTGCTGCTAATCTTTTCATCCCAAAATGCATAACCATACATTTTGCTACATTAAATTGACATCCATCCCCCTTAGCCCAGCCCTCCAAACTATCCAAATCATCCTGCAAAATTTCTACATCCTATGCATTCACTATTACTCTACCCAACTCTGCATCATCAGCAAACAAATGAACAGTTCCTCTCAGATCCTTTCCTATATCGTTAATGAACAAATTAAACAGTAGTGGTACAAGAACAGAGCTGTCATTTCAACTTTTCTTTAATTTGATTAAGCGAAGTTATCAGTGTGGCATAGGTGCATATTATTGTAGCTGTATGTGACTGGACAAGTAACAGTATTTAAATTGTGCTTGTAATTTATATGGTATACACAGTGCTAGCAGTTTTTTTTTTTTTTTGCTTTCATAATTTTAAAATATGACAGTAATGAGAATATAGTTTATATGTATATGGTGGTATCATTGTGTATATAGATAGAAGTTTACAAATAAATAGTGAGCTATGTAAAATGCAGTGCTCTGCATGATAATCTTTGGAACAGTGCAATAATTATTTATATGATGCTTAACTTAACATGTATTACTTATCATATAAGTAATAACATGATATCAAGTATATTATCCATATATTATTATAATGGTGCCTCCATGGAGTCAGAAGACTCATCACGGGAGTCCCCACATTGACACGCTAACCATTATTCACACAATACTTATCATACTTCTCCTTAAACTCATTCACAGACGAAGCACTAACAACTACCTCTGGCAATGCATTCCATACATTCACGATTCCTCCAAGAAAAAAAATCTAGTACTAAGATTCTTGTTAACCTCACTCCTACACAATTTTCAGGGATGATCCCTTGTTCTTTCCCTTTCTGCACTATACAGAAAAAAAACTCACCAGTATCAATAATTTAAAACCCCTTTAATAACTTATATGTTTCTATCATATCCCTTCTCTTTTATGCCTATCAGCTATTTTTTGGAGACCTTTGATCTATCCTCATAGGAAACATCCCACAGATCTGCAACAATGTTTGTCTCTCGCCTCTGGATTCCCTCCACCACTTCTTCATCACCAATAAATTCAGGTGATCGAATCTGTGTGTAACAGTCTGGATGTGGCTTTATTAATGCCTTATAAAGTGGAACAATAAGTTCCCTATCCTTGCTTGTCAGTGTGTTATTCAACAACCATATAATTTGATGTGCTGTTTTGGCCACCTTTATAATATGCCCTCTAAACTTCAGTTTTCTGTCTACAATCACCCCCAAATCCCTTGTCTTGTCAGCTTCCTGCAGTTCATTTCCATTAAAATAGTGCACACTATGATCTCATCCTCCCAAAGTGCATCACCTTACATTAGTGATGTTAAACTGACAGCCATTTACTTTGGCCCATGCTGCCAGCATTTTTAAGTCATCTTGCAAGATATCTACATCACCTTTATTGACTACTGCTCTTGTTATATTGCATCATTAGCAAACAAATGAATAATTCATGTCAACTTCTTTCCATAATCATTAATGTATATTAATATTAATGTACAAATTAAACAACAGAGGACCAGGTACTGAACCCTGATCGGATCTGTGTGTAACAGTCTAGATGTAGCTTTATTAATGCCTTATAAGGTGGAACAATAAGTTCCCTATCCCTGCTAATCACCTGCCTTCTCCTGGACTCGGTTCCTCCATAAACCACTCTTTGATATATGTCCTTCAGCCATTTAATCCAAATCATCAGCTTCGGATCCATCCCATTTGCTCCATTTTATGGAACAAAGTTCCACGTGGAATCCTGTCAAATGCCTTTGCAAAGTCCAGCAGTATCACTGAGTATCAATGGAGATGGATAAAAGATTTCCTTTATCCATCTCCACTGTTACTTTATTATAGAAAGTAAGTAAGTTACTAAAGCAAGACCTACCCTTCACAAAACCATGTTGTTCCTTATAAAGTATCATATTTCTGTCCACCCAGTCCTAAATTCTAATTTTTATAAATTTCTCCAAAAACCTTAACCACCACTTCTGATATATTGATTGGTCTATAATTTGTTAATTCTGCCTTGGAGCGTTCCTTATGCAGTGAAATTATTTTCTCTTCTTTCCACTCTATTCGAACTTTACCAGAACTGGGCTTGAATTAAACAGCTTGGTCAGAGGAGGTACTAATTCTCTTGCACATTCTTGTAACACATGGACCAATATGCCATCTAACCATATGGCAGAATTAGCATTAAGGTTCTGCAGTATACTAAGCACCTCTATTTCTTCTATCTCTAGTCTCGCTCTTTAGTCAGTGACACATTTGACATTGAAATAACTCAGCTATTTAATTTGTTTCTATTACTTCCTTAACATTACCACTTTTTTAATTCATTCTTCCATAGTTATTCTCCTTTTACTTGCCACATAGGGAAAGAACTCCTATGGTTTATTTTGAGTGCATCAGCTAGCTTCCTCTCATAATTAGCTTTGCCCTTTCTTACCATACAGGTCGTCCTTGCTGTACGTTGTACTGCTCATGGGTATGCTGATCACCTCTTTCTTTATACTTCCTCCACAACCTTTTCTTCTCTTTCTTTTCTTTAAAGATAAAGAAGAGGTTATAATAATAACAACATTTTCTTTATCAGGAATAATCATATTATTCCTCCAGGATATGGAGGAATAATATGATTCCTCCATATCCTGCTTCCTCTGGTTATACATTCTGATACTGCTTTCCTTCAACACCCTTTGACAATCTCCCATGCACCATTAACGTCTCTCCTGTTCAAATTCTCATACCATAGCACTGTTGAAAGCTAACTTCTGAGTTAGTCATAATCACCAGCCTTGTAATTCCACACATACCCTTTTTTAACAGAAAATTCTGCACTGCTTACAGTCTCCCAGGTCAAAACCACATGATTGCTTTCCCCAAGTGGAGACGGTGTGACTAAATTGGTTATTGATATACTCTTCGATGCTATAACTAGATCGAACACTTTCAAACCGCTTGTCCTTTCCATTACATGCTGTCTCAGGCAATTATCTTAACAGTGGTATAAACTGTATTTCCTTCCTTCCTGGCGACCATTCCTACTCCCAGTCTATGTCCCTATAGTTGAAATCCTCCATAATAATTATTCAAACTGCACTCATCTTGCAAATTTGCCAATGCAGACCATCTACATTCTCTCTTATATCCCCTGGATTATAGCAGCAACCAATTAGATATTTCATCCTGTTGATTTCTATCTCATGCCAAATAGCCTAAAGTGAACTGCCCTCTGCATACCTGTCCTCTTGAAACACTTCTACTCTTTAAGCCAAAAAGAGTAGAAACACTTCTACTCTTTTTGGCTTAAACTCTTCATCTATTATTAGTAAAATCCCTCCCTCATTCTGTCCCCTCTGTGCTGCTTCTCATGATATAAATTGAATCACAGAAAATTTTGCATTCTTTGGTTACCTGCAGAAAAGATCAATTTTTAAAATAAAATTCAAATATTTTGTTCATTTTTCAGTTTTTTCTTTCTTTTTCTTTTTAATAAATTTTAAAAGGGATTTTAATTTACATTCAGTAACCGATAGCGATTACCTTCATGTCGCTTGTAATCTAAATCTGCAATTCACAAGCTTACTATAAACTAGCATGGGAAGTAATGGGGAGGGGGTAAGAATGCCCTTAGTTACTCTTAAAAATAAATAGTTTTACCAGTGAAGAAAAGAAATTTCTGAAATGTGAAATTTCTTAATACGCCATTAGGATATTAGGATTAGCTTTGAGAAGTGTTGGCAGGATTATTATATCAGATATGCTAGTAGGACTGTTATTATTATTATTATTAAACCTCCATGAAGTCAAGACTTGTTACAGAAGGTTCCACTGTTACACACACACAGTTTATCATACCATGCTTTAAATATGTTCACTATCCGTGCGGTTAGCCTAGGCTTTTCGCAACCATTATGCCTGGGGGGAGAAGTGTCCTGAGTTCGATTCCTGTTGCCGACATGATGAGTAGCTTAAGGATCTTCCTCAGCCATAGCCAAGTTAGCCGGTCTTGGGCATAGGCAGCAGGGGGGGGGGCGGACCCTGCTGCCTACGTTTCTGGGTTTTTTCATCCCTCAAGCAGGCAAACCGGCCCCGTGAACACACAGATCTGCAGCCATAAATTCCTAACCCCCATGAGGGGGCTCAACTTGCCCCAGTAGGGATGGGGGAGAAAAGGGAGGAAATTCCATATGAATAAATAAATAAATATGTTCACTGTTTCTGCACTCACCACACTCTTGGGCAATGCATTCCAATCAATCACCACTTTCCATGAAAAAAATCTGCTTCCTCACCTTGCTCACACTCCTTATACAGCTTTCAGGTTTGAACCCTTGTTCTCTCCCTGTATCTTCATCCATTCTATGCAAAACTTCTCCCACATTAATCAGCTTATATGTCTTAATCATATCCCTTCTCCCTCTCCTACTTGCTAATTTCTGCAAATTGCATTTTCTCAATCTGTCTACACATTCAACATTCCAGAGACCAGAAACCACCTTAATCATCTCTGCACCTTTTTCAATACATCTTCATCTTTTTGAAAACCAGGTGACCAAATCTTTGCAGAGTAATCTATATGTGGCCTGATCATAGCCTTATACAAGGGAACCATAACATCCATACTTCTAGGATTCAATACCCTCTGCATCATTCCCATTATCTGCTGTTCTGTTTTCACAATTTTAGCAATATGTTCTCAAGAAGAATTAAACACCAATGGACCTAAAGCAGAACCTTGGGAGACTTCACTAGTAACTTTCCTCTTCTGGGATATTGCTCCTCCATAGACAACTCACAGATACCTATCAGACAGCCAATATCCAATTCAGTGCACTGATGTGCTGTTTAGTCCCTTCCTTTCCAATTTAATTACCAGCATGTCATGTGGTAATTTACAGTATATCCTACTTGTTTTGTGTGTCATGAATTTTACCATCAACTTTCTCCTTTTGAAAATGCATTAAACAATAAACATCTAGAATTATCCTAAAAATCGTTTACTGTTTTATTTATGCAGAATGTGTTTAATGTGAATGAACTAAATCATGTTAAAAGATTTTGGAGTCAAATGGTACTAATGTAGAAATTTTTTCACTTGGTTACAAATTCAGTTCAACTTGCCAATAAATTATATTCTTATTTGATCTTTTATTCAAGTGTGAGCAAAGAAATATTTAAAGATATGAGTATAATTATTTAAAGATAATCATAAAAAGTTAAGTTTTTCATGAAGTTTGTAGCCTTTAATCTCATTGTTGATTGCATATTTTTATCTCTCCTGGTCTAATATTGCCTGTATCATGTTTATTGTTTTCATTTAAGAGAATAGTGCCAGATTTTTTTCATTTTATTTTGGGAGTAATTTATACACAGATTTTATTTCCAGGTTTATCTATGAAAAATGGCTTCAGTTTCAGAAACATCAGAGTGGTATTTGAAAAGATTAGGGTTGTTTTCAACTGAGTTTATAATTCATCTCAACGGGCAAGAGATTATTATTAAGAGAAGTGCTTTACCACATTCTAAATATGCTGTTCACGTATCACGCAGACATGCTTGTTTTCGGAGAAGTGAAAATAGAGAGTGGTCAGTGAAAGATTTGAAGAGTACAAATGGAACTTTCATAAATGGGGAAAAAATAACACCTGGAATATTCTGCACTATACATCTTGGAGATAAAATTGGTTTGGGAATATCCTATGCTAAGAAACACACTGATTATGAATTTATTGTCTGTAGAAAGAGTGAAAATTTTCTCTCTACAGACTTGATGAAAGAAAACAGTGTGTTACGAGTAAATAATTGTATATCAGCTTTGAACTCCAAGTCAAGAACTGAAGATCTTAACTTATGCAAAATAAAAGGCTTTAGTGAACAAGAATTTCAAAAAGGCTGCGGCAGTGTTGCTGTGGAATCGTTTAATGGAAATGAAATATTTGCTTTTAAATCTGGTTTCTCACTAACCAATGTACCAACAAATTCAGAACTTTATTGTTCGGCAGTTAGAAAAAAATATCACTTAAAGCCCTGCAGTGTTGTCTTGGAACGTTATGTTTCTAGTTCTCGCGAAAGCAAAACTGCAGAAAAGAGAAAATTTAAGAGAATTGTTAATAGTACAGATCTCTTAGAGGTGGAAGCTGATGTTACCAGTACACCATTGATTGTTCATCTGAATAAAATGTTTAAAACAGTTTCTGTAATTACATATGACGATCCCATTTCAGAAGGTAAACCAAATAAAGATTCTGAGAACACAGTCAATTTTTTTTCAAAAGCAACAAACTCTTCTCCCTTGATGAGAAAACAAGCAAAAGATAAACCTTGTAATGTTTCATGGAAGAATCCTAAGATGGTGGAGGTATATAACCATGTTAAAATGAAATCAAAAAATGATGCAGTTTTTTCTGCACTATCAAAAAGAGATGCTAAAAGCTGTTTTCCTGTTGAACAAATAAACAACCAACTCATAGAACGTAAAGGAAAGAAAGGGTGTTCCTTGAAAGAGCAAACTGGAAATTGTGATAGAGAAGTTAGGAATGCCAGATCTCCTAAATTTCGAATTATGGAAGAATCTCATCCCAAAATTCAAATTAGTGATGAGATAATTTCATGTGAAACCAGGAATCTGGAAACAGATGTAGGTGCGAAAACTCAAGAGATATTTAGTATAAATGCGGACCATACTTACGTGAAGAAGCAAAAAATACATATGAATGGGACAGTTGAAAATATGGGTGCTGATTATACCTCTGTGAGTAGACATAAAGACACCTCTGTTAAAGAGTGCCAACTCCAGTTATCAAAATCGCCTTCGTGTTTCCCAGTCATTAAAAATTCAGGTAAGCAAATTACCCAATATGAGTTTAATGGGAAATATCCCAATCAGCATTCTGCACGAAGTGGTACAAAAACGGAAAATATATCACGTGAATTTCATTTCAAAAATGTACAGTATAATACAGAAAATGAGAAAACTGAACCCTTAGTAATAAAACTATTAGAGACACAATCCTGTGGCTCTTCCAAACAAGAATTGATAAGTTCTGATGAAAATGATGAATGGGCATTCCTGACCGACTATGCATCAGAATTACATAAAAGTGATGATGATGAAAGTCACTTTAGGTCAAATCCTTCCAGTTTAGACGTTACAGTTCAAAAGTCTAGTGATTTAGAATCGGGTTCAGCCGATTCACGCAGAGTGTCAGATGATGAGCTCTTACAACAAATTCACGGCAATGACCAAAGTGATGCCGAAAGCAACAACTCAAACAAGCTGGAAGGAAACTTTATTTCTGTCCCAACAGAATCATCTATTTATTCAGATACGAGTGATCAAGAAGCTGCAAGAGAACTGGATTTTAATTATATTGCTAAAGCTTCACGACATTTGAAAACTACATACAACCAAGAAATTATTACTTGTGGCAATAAATTTAGGAAGTCAAATGAAGTGGTAATGACAGCTCCACATCCAATAGTTGTACGACCCAAAGGAGTTCGTGGCCATGAGGAATGGCGGGAAGATCAGGCAGTACAAAAATCTAGCCATTCTTCGAATGCTTGGCAGAAAGTTTCTATTGAAAAAGTATCATCGAAAGTAAAATTGATAAATTCATCCAACAAGAAGAAACAAATATCGAAGCAAAAGACTCATCGAATTCCCATTCGTGGTAGACTTAAGAAAGAGAAGGTTTATGCCAAAGATCAGATAGTTCGGAGTAGAAAGCATCATGGTAAGCGCCTGAAAGAGCAAAACAGGAAGATTTTCAATTCTAACGCAGAAAGAACAAAAACATCTACAAGGAAACAACTTGAAAAAAAAAAGTGCAAACAAAGATGTAACGATATACAGTTTACTGAAAACGAAGCAGTCACGAATCAAAATAAATCAAACGTAAATTTATTAGACTTCATGATTAATTATAAAATTCCAAAGAAGATAAAATGTGACTTAAGTCTCAATAATGGCAGTACTGACCATCTCACATTACATACACCGAATTCTAATCAGCAGGTTTCCAGTTTTGTTGACCAAAGCATGTTATGTAAAGCGGAGGAAGGAACCGTAAACAATGTCGAATACATTCAAGAAGTACAGAAGAGTAAATTTCAGTCATACATAGTTAGAAATACGGATAAGTTTCAAGTAAATATTCAGAATTCCAATGTTTTAAAAAATTCCATTCTTAACCAAAACTCGTACAGTGAAGATATAAATAATGTGGGATATATCCAAGAGAGAAATATTTCAAGTGAATACAGAGGGGAAAATATGAATAAATATTTCATACCCCAGACCTCTACTCAGGTGACTAGTACAATTAACACTTATCCAGTTCAGAGCAATTTTTCAAATACTACGTGTGGTGCCGGTGCCCCTTTTACTGGATATTTATTTTCGCAATATAATCTTCAAGGTTACTATTACTCGCATCCTAATATACAAGTAGGAAATCATATCCCACAATGGCAACAGCACTCATTGTCATACCCAACATATTTGAACCAGCAGACATGGGTACCACCCACAAATATCCCATTTGGTGTTTGGTATCAGTATTGGCAGCATCCATTTCATAATAGAGTAACTCAACAGACTACCTTCTCAGGCAGAGAAAGCCATTGTCATCCAGAATTAACAGGAGAAACTGTCTTGTTGCCTAACGTAGTGTGCACAAATAGTGTACCAAATGTTCAACAGTGCAGTGTTTCATTAAATGGTGACTGCTTATCACCTCTTCCAATGGACATCGATAATTTTGCTGAAACAGATAACTCTGAGCCATTAAATGGAAATCAAGTTGCTAAAGAAAACCAAGTTCAAGATGCATGCATGGATTATTTGCCAGGTATACCTAAAACTAACAACGATGTTCTTTCACCGTATCAAAAAGAGCTGCCTACCAGTTTTCGGAATCTCAATAAGCAGACCACAGTGTACCCATCAAAACACGATACCATTGAATGTATGGATTTGCCAGTATCTTTCAATAAAAAAGTGATTCCTTTGCCACCACCTTACATTAAACCGAGTGTTGCTATAACCCGAGAAAGGATACTGCTTATAATATTAAATTGGACTGTTAAATGGATAGAGGAACAGATGAATTATGAATATCCACCGCCTCTACTACCAAATGGAGCAGCGGCTGTCAAACTTTCTTACAATACGTTTGATGAATATTTCAATGTTTACAGCTCCTTGTTACTCCATGAAACCTGGGAATACCTATATTGTGAGTCAAAGAATGCGGATAAACCGAGTTGTTTGGTTGCAGTATATGACTATTCAATCGGAAACGAAATGATGGTTTTGGAATGTCAGACAATAGTGACATTAGAGGATATATGGCAGGACAATTTTCTTTTTGAGGGACATTTAGTTATTTTAAATCTGTGTCAAAAGAAGAATCTATTACAAGTATTTGGATATATCACTGAACATAAGTTCGAATCCCCACCATCAAATAGACCTGGTCAACATCCCCTTACAAAAAATTCTGCTGTTAGAGAAAATAAGAGTTCTTTACTTTTTCTGAAAATAATGGTGAAATCAAACCCCATTGATATAAAATGTACAAAGATGGTCAAAGTTTCTGCTGTGTGCAACTTAAGACTATTTCTTAGGCAATGTGATGCGTTGATTAACCTCCCAAATTGTAATCTCGTCAGAGATATACTTAGACCACGGCAAGCTACTTGTACAATTGCAGTGCCATCGAGACAAAACTTCCTTGCCCTTGGTTCCTATAATCATTTACAAAAAAGTGCAATTCTAGGCACTGCTGATGCAGCACTTCGAGCGTATCACATTCCTCAAATTATTATGCTTCAAGGTCCTCCTGGAACTGGAAAAACACATACTGTTGTGGGTATAATCCAGCAAATGCTGCATATGCAAAGTAAAACACAGTCCGTGAAAATTTTGGTCACTGCTCCTTCAAATGTAGCACTCGATGAACTTGGGCGACGTCTTGTTTACTTGAAGAAAGAACTGCAGAAGAACGAAAAGCGAAAGATACGATTTGTGCGTATTGGCAAATTAGAACATATTCATTCTGATTTGAGGGAATACAGTTTAGAGAACCTGACAGACAGAAATCTGCAATACAAAATTAGGCAAGATGAAGAAAATGGTGATACTCAGATAAGAAAATTTGAGACAGTGATTAACACTTTGCAACTTAAGTTATTAGCAATGAACACTCGTAGAATGTCCGAGCAAGACATCAGAGAAAAAGAAAAAAAACTTAATAAATATTACCATCAGTTAAATGCTTGCTATGAATATAAGAAGAATACAAAAATAAGGTTTCAGCATGATGAGTCACAGAAAGAGAAGATAAGAATAGACGTGTTAAAGTATTCTGATATCATTCTGTCGACACTGAATGATTGCTACGAAGGGATACTAGCGAATACATTTGGGAAAAACGGATCTGTGTCGTTCACGTGCTGTATTGTAGATGAAGCCACACAGTGCACAGAACCTGAAGTGTTAATTCCTCTTATGTATGGGATAACAAAGTTAGTTCTAATCGGTGATCACCAACAACTGCCAACAACTGTATTATCTAAAGTTGCAGCTGGGAATAACTTTCAGCGATCGTTATTCGAGCGTTTTCACCTTCACTTTTTGAAGACATACGATAAATCACCCATGTTTGTACTAAGTGAACAATATCGAATGCATTCGCAAATAGCGCAATTTCCTTCGAGTTATTTCTATTCTGACAAACTCATAACACCTTACAGGATCGATAAAAGATACCAAAGCTGTCCGCTTAAGCCTTATATTATATTTGATGTTCATAATGAAGAACCAGATTTGAGCTCAAAGAAAAATGTGGATGAAACAGATTTCCTCATGGTAATTCTACATGAAATCCTTCAGTTAGTTCCAAAGACCTTCACCATTGGAATAATAACTCCATACCAAGCCCAGAAGCAGTATTTAAAGAGCGTTATAAGAAAGCTATCAAAACAAACACAAATTGAAGTTAATACTATTGATGGTTTCCAGGGTCGTGAAAGGGATATAATAATTTTATGGTGTGTTTGTGCTTCCAGTTTAAATGGTAAAACTGAATTCTTAGGGAAAATGCAGCGTCTAAATGTTGCTATTACAAGAGCCTGTCAATCTCTTATTATCTGTGGTCATTTGAGTTCCCTAGTAGAAGACACTAACTGGAGAGCAGTCATTGATGATGCTCGTACTAGAAATGTGATAATTGTGTCCTCAAATAAAAATCTCTCCCAGTTACTGAAAAAATAAACATGTTTAGAGTGATGTAATTATTGCATATCTTGCACATAATTTTCTTAACCAGTAAGGAAGAAATTTAGATTGTACATACTGTATATATGAGTTTTAATAAACTTTCATTTTTTTTAAATCTTGTATATCTGGGTTTTAATAAATATTCACTGGTTAAAAGTGACTTAACTCACACGGTTCAACATTTGGAGTATGAAATCTGGTGTACAGTATTACTACAGTACGGCTATAGCTCACATTGAATATAAGATGGAGAAAATAGAGACAGCACCTTAAACTAGAATGTTCTAACATTGTTGATGTGATATACAAACAAGGTACCTTGTGAGTGTATTCCATGTTCGAAGTTTCTGCAAGGAAAACTGAAAATACAGTATTACAATACAGTATATACAACTGAGAGTGACAACATATACAAATCTGAATAGAATGATGTGTTAAAACATTACAGTTCAGTTCATTTGATAAAGAACGACCCATTTCTTTGCAAAAAAGCTGACAGCCTGCTAATTATCTGGCCATCTCTTCAATTCAAAATTTAGATGGTAGATGTTAGTTACAGGCGTTAGTAGATGGTAGGCATTAGTAGCCAACATGTTACACCCCAAAGTGTATAATTGCATAAATCCCACATTAACACTGAACTGGTGCACTTTTAACACAAATGTCCTCCTGTGTGCAATACCGTGTTAATGATCTGCTATGTTGGAATTATACAAAGTAATATTGAGGCCAGTGTATCTTTCTTAACTTAATGTATTCTCTAGTCGTTCTAGATAATCTAGTTTTGATAAAAACCAACTGAACTCAAAGTCAAAAGTATTACCATTGCCAAATACAAAGACATATATATCTTCCCACCACAAATATGCATAATGCCATGAAATTGAATGCAATTCTACAAATAATTGCATGCTATTCTGATTATCTTTTTACATGCAGTATGGCTATAACTCACATTGAATAGATTATTATTATTATTATTATTAAACGGCCCTGCCTACTCCCTATATGGGAGCAAATAGGCGTTATCTGATTTTTTTTTAAATTATTATTACATAACACCTCCGGGGAGTCCAAAGACTCATTGAGGGAGGGCACCTATCTATAACTCTTCGTCTCCACCAACCCAACTACCTTCATCATCTACACCAACGCCATCTACCGCCGAACACCACTATTATTTTCACAGACAATCACAAACATCCATGCCCACGACGGGATTCGAACTCACAGCCTTTTGGCTGGAGAGTGGATACACTAACCACTACGTTAACCCAAACATGATTAACAATAATTAGCTACGCTTTATTTTGCATATTTTATGCTTTATCTGAGTAAAATATAAAAAAATAGGTAATGAGAATTTAAATGATAGCATGATAGTGAGCATGCACCAGATGAAAATGATATGGAGTTTGAGAGCAGTGAAAATTTTAAATTTGAATTAAATGAAATGGGTGAGGGATTTAAACATGTGCCTCATATGTTTGATGATACCAGACCTCAACCAGAGCAGCCATTAGTCAGCATTAGTGCATAATTTTCATGTTACCAACCCAACAGTTGGTTTTTCAGAAAAACACAACTGCTTGATAGTGTCTAGAACAGTTTATTACCAGTTATATTACATACCATATACAGATATTATTTTTTGTGTCAATGATAAAGCTAAGGCATATTTTATTGCAAAAGCATAAATTAAAGGTATTGTAAATAGATTTTGATGTAAAGTTGTAACTAAAGTGATAGATTTATGTTTTTGCACTTTATTTTATCGTGAAATACATATATATACAGTGGCACGTATCAGCAGGGCTCAACAAATATGCTCATTCACTTGAACATGGTGAATAGATTGTCACCTGGCAAGTTGTAGACCGGATAAAATAGATTTTTTTTATTTAATAAAGAAATAACTTTCTATACAAAATTATATTTTAAATTTTGAAAAAAAAAACATAGAAGTTTTTTTTTTTCCCCAGAAAGGATGACAAATAATGCAGTAATGAAAACTTATTTGATAGATGTGCAGTTTCTTGTCTGTCATGATTAAAAATAATCATGCTGTCCCTCTCTTCAGTGGTAGGTATCAGCTATTCTTACACAGCAGAATGTCACATGGTCATTACTTGTGAGATATTGAGAGACAACTACACACTCTTAAATGTGTGAAGTGCTGTATTTTGCTGTAACTGTTGACTTGTGTGTGTTTTGCATTTGAACTTAAGCACTCAAGGAAAAAATGATCAATTGATGACTGATAATTTTTCCACAAGTGTATAAGTTCATTCTGATTAAACAGAAACTTTTGATATTTGAACTGTTAAAGATGAGTAACAAGAAAGAAGTCAAACAAGCATTGCTCCATATGTTTTGTCGCAATAAAAATAAGGAAACGATAAACGATTAACCATATAGAGAATTTAAATAATCCTCTTGACAATTTTTGTCATATGGAAGTGAATGCAGAAGTCAGTTTAATTCTTAAAAGAAGAAATTTCAAAGCCCAATAAATATATAAATAATTGTCATATATTTAAAATATGATGATTTTTGATGTTGCATCATATATATTTGTTTTTTCTAAGTTTTATTATTCAAATGAAAGTGTTCAATGTCAAAAAAAAATTAGAAAATTCTTCAGTATACTGACTTATGGGTCTGCTGACAAATCTACAACCAAGCAACTGATAATGTACACGAAATATTGTAAAATTTCATAATAAGCAACATAAAGGAATTGTTTGTTAACATAGCTAAATGATATAATGCAGCCAGACAAAGATATTCTGATCATGTTCAAGAAGAGAGAGAGAGAGAGAGATAGTGAGCAGTTGGTAGGAAGAACAAACGGAGCTGTAAAGAATGCTAGGCAGTATTCATCGGCTTGCAGCAAAAATGAAGTGAAACATGATTTCTGTACACTGTGTAGCAACAACTGTGTGTGTGTGTGTGTGTGTGTGTGTGCTGAAATCTGTGAAAGATGCTGCTTACAATCAGAAGTAGACATCCTTACTGATCTTTTTAAATGTTATGAACATTCTCCAAAAAGAAAGCAGACCTTCGAAATTTTCTAAATCTTTGTCTATGAATAATTTTAAAAAATTTAACATATCAATCAAGTTTATCGGTCAGTAAAACTGGAGCTCTCAAATCAGTTCTTGTTTGGACAGCACATGATTTAATATCATGTACTGTCCATATGGACTATCATACAATCAGGAAGCACAGTTTGAATTACAGCTTCTTATTTATATGTACATTTCTTATTGGATTTCCTTCCAATTTTCCAAAAGTTGGCTCTAATTTAGAGAAACTTTTATACTAAGCTATGTGGAAGGTGCAGTACATTCTTCAGAAAAACTGGAAAATGATGGAGAGGTATGGAAATAATTTCTTGATAGCATGACAATGTCCAGAAAACTTCAAGAATTTAAATTATCTGGAATATCGACAGGATAGAATTAACTGAATTAAAGCAAGTGTAAAAGCTTTAAATGACAAATTTTTGGGCAAAGTAACCAATGGCTGTCCTATATTCAATACTATTTTTTGACTATCTGGCAAAATGCTCACTAGCCATTTTCATCATTTAATATCTCCTAAATATTTGCTTGCACATATTACAGAAATCCTCAAGGGTTCACTTTAGTGGGTACGGGTGTGGCAAACCTGAGGTACCTGATGCTGGACCATGCCTTACTTCATGTAATATATATCTGTTATATTATTTGTAGACTGCTCCCCACCCCTTTTTTTTTTTCCTTTCCTTCTTGCTCCTTTCCCCACTGCTATTAGAATATTCAAGGGCTAGGGGTGAATCTTTCCTATTTTGCTCTTTCATTTCATCTTATGCAGTGGGAGTCTGCCTAACCTAGTAGGCAGAAGTCCCAACCTACCAGATATGTGGTATCCAGATATGTGGAAAGGGCCTCTGCAACTCTATGACTTTTTTCTTGCAGTGACTTTACTCCAAAATGCAAATATGGTTGTGCCTTATAATACATCTCATGCTGCATCAGTTGTCGCACAGAATAACCAGAGCAGCGTTCATGACTTAGGCAGAGAAGTATATTATGTTCAAGAAGTATATTACAGCCTCCAACAAAAGTTAGTGACATTGTGAATGAGGAACGCAGAAGGTATAGATCTACAGATATTGCGTGGTCTACAGATGGGTACTCTTGAGATTGTCTGTAAAGAGATGAATAGGTATAAAATTGACATCCTGAGACTTACAGATACCAGATGGAATGGAGAAGGTCACTTCAAAAGATAGGATGGTAAGCTAGTTGTTTACTCAGGAGATGACTCAAAGCATCATGGGGTAGCTGTGATACTGAAGACAGTTCAGGTAAAACGAGCCTACTTGGTTAAACCCCTTTAATGATAGGATACTTTCTATTACACTTAAGGCTCATCCTACCAACGTATCAATATGGCAGTTTATGCACCCCACACGGATAGGTCTGATGAAAAGTTACAGACCATTTTGGACTGCTTGCAAAGGAGAGATACATACTTTATATCTTAGGGGACTTAAATGTAAAAGTGGGAAAGAGCATGAAAGTTAGGCAGAGTGTGACATGTTTGGTCTAGGTGAACGTAACACTTGTGGTGAAAGATTGTTGGAATTTTCCCATGACTGACCTATACTTGGATATCTAACATCGATAGGTCAAAGGAGAGCCAGGATGATTACATCCTGGCTCTCCAGCAGTGGAAGACAAGCATCTCTGATGTGATACTTGTCCTCGAGCAGACTGTGGTACAGACCATCAGCTAGTAAGAGCCAAAATTGATGGAAAGATACCAGAGAGTTGTTTATTCAGGAGTGGAGTCCAAAAGACAGCTTGTGACTAGTGGTGTGCCGCAGGGTCCTGTTCTTGGACCATTACTTTTCAATTTGTTCATTCACGATATAGGAAAGGATCTGAGAGGAAGTGTTCACTTGTTTGCTGATGATGCAAGATTGGTAGAGCAATTGTGAGTGCACAGGATGTCAAAATTTTGCAGGATGATATCGATAGCTTGGAGGACTGGGCTAAGGAAAATCGATGTCAATTTAATCTGGCAAAGTGTAAAGTTATGCATTTTGGAGTGAAAAGATTAGCATCAGTATATCATATTGGTGGAACCGTACTCCTGGAGATTGATGAGGCCAGGGATTTGGGAGTGTTGGTGGATAGGGAGTTGAAGTTTAGGGGCACATTGCAAAAGTGGCTAAATCAGCTCATCAAATCACTTGATTACTGAAAAATACTTTAACAAGCTGAGACAAACAGGTTATTGTTCCTCTGTATCAAGCCTTGATAAGACCTCACCTAGACTACTGTCTCCAAATTTGGGCGCCAGTGTTTCTTCTTGATGGGGAGGAGGTGGAGAGGATCCAGAGACGAGTGACCTAGATGATAGCAGGTCTATAGAATGAACCTTATGAGATCAGGTTGAAGATTTGTGGGTTGCAAAAATTGGTTGGTAGGCGGAAAACGGGTGATATAATTGAGACATTCAAATTACTGAAGGGTTTCTATAAGATTAATTCAGAAAATACTTTTTAGAATAGGACTGGTGGTGGGAGGACTAGGGACCATACATGAAAGCTGGGCAAGAATGTGGTTAACAAGGGTGTTACAGCTACGTTTTTTACTTGGAGAGTGGTAAATGAGTGGAATAAGCTGCCAGAGTCTGTAGTGGGTGCTATGACTATGAATGAGTTCAAGGCGAGATGATAGATACTGTGTGGATGTCGAATAGTTGTGTTTGGCATGATGTTAGGGCCACCCTCGATGAGTCGGTTGACTTCTTGGAGTTGCCTGAAATAATAATGATAATAATAAAAATTGATTAAGACTCTAAAAACTTCGAAGTCAGGCATATCTCACCAGACTGGATGTTAGAGTAATTTCTGGATTCACAGAAGAAATATCAACTCGGTTGGATGATGTTTTGGAGACCAATGAGGAGAACTCACCAGAAATGCTTTGGGAAGGAGTCAAAGTGATAATATAGGATGCAGCCAAGAAGTATCTCGGGCCAATAAGAAGACTAATCACAGTCAACATGGGAACTAATCAAAAGAAGGCAGTTAGGAAAACAATGAGACACAGGGACTGAAGAATATAAGAGACTACATAGAGAAGTGAAAAGAGCCATCAAGGAGGACAACGGAAAGTTTTATATTAAAAAATGTGAAGATACAGAGTTCCAAATGAGGAAGCACAATTATAAAAGGATGTTATATATAATATGGAGAAAATAGACAGCACCTTAACCTAGAATGTTCTAACGTTGTTAATATGGCATACAAACAAGGTAGCCTGTTTGTATTCCATGTTTGCTGTTTCTGGAAGCAAACTATGAAGCTGGAATTAAAATATTTTACTAACTAAATTATACGCTGACTTTTCGACAGCTCAAGCTAGAATTATCAAAGACACTTTATAGACACTCAGCAAAGACAGAATGAAATGACCTGGAAAATAAACACAGTATGGAGAGTAACAGTGGAGCTCTCTGCAGTGTTTTCTGTGGTTAATGCTGACAGGAGGATACGACGGTGAACATAATATTGTGTAGGATTACGCCATCTGTTCTATTGGTTAGACACTCAACAACATAATGAAATGAGCTCTAAACAAGGGTAGATCCACGTGAAGCGAGTGACAGTGGCACTATCCTTGGGATTTTCTGTGATTACTCTTGATGGGAGGAAAGAATGGGCACCAAAACTTATTTAGGACTACATATTATCTTTTGCAGAAAATAAGTAGTCTTGTAATTTCTAAGGATAATGACGATAAGTAATGATTTCTATTATATTATTCTATGATGAATAAAATATTGGCAAAATTCTCTGTATTTCAGCATATATTCCTGTATTTCCATTCCTTTAAGTTTAAAATATGTCATTTTAAACCATACATATGCACTGCGTTGGTACCATATCGCTCGGCTTCCCGAAGAAATTCGTTCTGTTAGAATCAAGTTGCTGACTAGAGGAACTTTTCCTGTCCCATTCTTTGACCAATTTCCAAGTCATCTCTGGCACTGGTAAGCGTTTTTTTTTTTTTTTTGTTCCAGAACTTCGGATTTTTCCTCCCATACACAGAACAAATTTGACTCCAGAATCCACAACATTAGATGGAAAGCTAGTTAAGAATAGGTCCATAGAGTTGGAGGAATGGTGAGAATGGCTAGTATTTGTCCAAATACCAGCCAATTCTCACCACTCTCACAATTCTCAAAGTTATGCCAAAAGCCTTAATGAGTGACAAGAAGGTTCAACTGCCAATTGAGCACGACACAATTTGTGAGAATGGGAGGAAAAATCCGAAATTCATAAAATACTCATAAAGTACTCATAAAAATGCTCCTCTTCATGTGCCAGTTGAATGAGAAGCTAGAGTTTTTAATTTAAGCCATTAAACATATGCTTAATTTTTATCATACACTGCAGAAGAGGCGCATTTTTATGAGTACCAGAGCTTGGATATGGATCGAGCGTTTTCAGTGTAGTAAAAGTTTCAAGGGAAAAAAAAAAAAAAACAGTCCTCCTGACAGTTATTTCCTCCGACACTTGTTTGAACGACAAAGGGAAATCACATGCACTACAAATTGCTTACTGCATGCCTGTTATGAACTTTTGCCAAAAGGACACCCCGGAAAACCCTGATCAATCACAACAGTAACAAGGCTCTTGCAGGGGCAAATGCTGGTCTTGAAATTCACTCTTGCTCCTGTTATCATTCAGGGTGTGATTGAAGTCTGATTAGGGGAATAATGAATTAGTGACCATTTAAAACTATATATTTTGAAATTTATGTACATTTAATCATACAAATACAACATTTATTTTACAAACGAGAGGTGTGATTGAAGTTTGATTAAGGGAATAATGAATTAGTGACCATTTAAAACTATATATTTTGAAATTTATGTACATTTAATCATACAAATACAACATTTATTTTACAAATGAGAGGTGTGATTGAAGTCTGATTAGGGGAATAATGAATTAGTGACCATTTAACTATATATTTTGAAATTTATGTACATTTAATCATACAAATATAACATTTATTTTACAAATGATATTCTATCTTTTTCATTAGTGACCATTTAACTATATATTTTGAAATTTATGTACATTTAATCATACAAATACAACATTTATTTTACAAATGATATTCTATCTTTTTTTTTTTTTTTCAATTTAGCTACTTGAATATAAATTCTACCCTACGGTTCTTTTTTATGAACTGGTCAATAACATCGTCATAAAAAGTAGGTTGTAACTTAATTTTCCCAAGCAACATGCACACTTGTAAAGGCTGGCCGAAGCTCACTGGCTAGAGCTACTTTCACTGCGTATGGCCTGTGTTTAAGACGACGTGAAGGGAGCGGAAATGGCTATGCGCTCATGAAATCACAGTGTTGTAGCGAGGACCTGGAAGCTCACACAACCGAGCAAGTCACGGTAGCTTTGACTAGACGAGCAATCATCGGCCTTCATTACCAACTCAAAGCTCAATTATTGCCGCGCAAGTTTTCTCAAGTAATGAGCTTGCGCAGCAAGCATGCAGAATTCGTCCCTGGGCTCTTGATCCATCTGCTATTCCTCCAGCTACTTCATTCCCTCTTTTGAAAAAATAAATCAGTAGGCGAAGTCAACCATATCTAACTTTTTGGAGACTGAGTGGGAAGTTCAATTTTAACTGCTATTCAATCAGATATAGCTAGCCCAAGAATATTAATTTCATGCTGCATCCAATGACGATACGGAAATCCAAGTACCACTCTCTAGCCTAATCCTAGCACGATATTTTTAATGTCTGAATTGTGGGTTCTAAATTCGACTTTCTTGATTGTAAGGGACGAAAAACCCGAATTCCTTGGATAAAAAACTCACCTCTCCGTGTTTCAATTTCCTTTCAAAATCAACTTTCTCTTCTTGGGCTGACGGTCAGGTCCAGTTTATCCTAACATAAATATATTACACAAATAGCCTTTTCAGACACTAAAAATCTTGATGTTCTTTGCATTCAAATCATCACTTTTTTCCTCGTCAGTTCCTAACAATTTTCGATTCTCAGGTCCGGCCTGTTTTGGAATATTGTTCCATCTTTGTGGTGGTGTATCTAAAACCTCTTCTAAGAATTCTTGATGATTTACAGCAGTGATGAGCAACCTTTGTTCTTCAGTGGATCACAATTAAAAACTTTATATCCCGTACGGTCCACAATGAACACAATATTAAATCCTTTAATATATTAATGAAAAAATTGTAATTTATGGGGTGAAATTTGTTATTTTCGATATACATTTACAACGAAAAGTGTTTCTTTTAATTTGATTTACTTTTTATTAGTAATACTTTCAATATACAGGTATATGTAAAATTTTTTTAATCACAAGAAATTAAATAGCTGCTGAAATTTAATTAATGGGATATTAAGCTATGTTTCTCATCAACAAGCTTTTCAGTATAGCGAGGTATGCTTGACATTGCGACTCTAATACAATTTTTTTTTTTCTTTCGTCATCAAGGCGATTTCTACGATCATTTTTTACAATTTTCATTTTCGAAAAGAGCTGTTCACACAAATGAGTAGTACCAAATAAACTCATTATTTGCCTGGAATGAGTAGCCAGCAATGGAAATTTATCAGTTGGAAAAAAAAAAATCACCTTACGCCTTTTTATTCCCGGGAATAGGCGAGGCCATTTAGCCCTATCCAACTTTTGGAGACTGAGTGGGCAGTTCATTCTCCACTGGTACCAATCAGAGATAGATGGCCCAAGGCTATCACTAATTAAGCAGTACACAGTGAAGAGCGAGACGGCTCAAATGTGCCGCCATCTCGTGGTCCCTAACCCTAACACAATATATTTAATGTCTGAAATAATGTGGGTTCTACTGTCGATTTTCTTGAGTTTACGGGACGAAAAACCCGAGTTTCCGGGAGGAAAAACCCACTTGCCCGAGCCAGAGATCGACTAACCCGGGAACCGGTCGAAGAAAGGCTTAGAAAAATTTCCTGTAGTCGGCGACTAGACTCGAAACTAAGTCTTCCTTCGTGCGGACAAGCGCCGTGATGTGCAAACGCCACATCCACTGAGCTGGACAGGCTCTTATCAGTTGGAAAGTAACTCTTATAAAAGTCAATAAGATAACATTTTGAAACTTATTTCTTAGATAAATGTTACTTTGCAAATCAATTATTTCTATTTAAAATTCTTCCGGAACCCTTTCAACGTCTGTATTAAAAGGAGATGAGAATATATAAAAATTAGTTTCATTTTCGCTTAAGTTTTGGAACTGCAAACTGAATTCTTGTAGTCACTCTATTTTCTCTGCATATTGTTTCGTTTCAGGTGGATTTTCTTTTCTCAAAATTGGAAAAGGAGCTATATTATTAGATTCCAGTTGCCCATTCCAAAATTTTAGTTTATTTTCAAAGATTTTTATTTTATCAAATATTTCATTAATAAGTTTGTTCTGTCCTTGAAAGATTTACATTTAATTCGTTCAAATGTTGAGTAATGTCAACGCAAAATGCAAAGTCGCATATCCAGTCCTTGTCATTAAATTCTGGAAACGGGATTCTTTCATCTCCTAGAATAATTGAATTTCGCTCTTCAAATCGTACAAACTCTTAAGCATTGTGCGCCATCGAACCTCGGTGTTAAAATGGATATAGCAATATTCGCTTTCTATATCTCTCAAAAATTTCTTAAATTTATGATGATTGTCCTCGAGTCCTCAAGATCAAAAGATATTAAATTTACAAGTTCTCGAGATAAAATTTACAATTTTAATGATCAGTGGAATAACATTGTACATTTTCAAAACTTTTGTACTAAAATTTTCTTGGTGCAAAATGCAGTGAGAAATAATTATTTCGCATCTTGTTAATCTTTCTATCTCTCTGCATAATAATTCTGGCAGATCAACATTCATACTAGATATGACTCGAGCTCCAACTGATGTTATACCGACAATCCTTTCTATAGGGATATTTAATTGATTAAGAACAGTTTTCATTCCCTGTGTATATCTTTTCCGATAGCAGTTCCTTTCAATTAACTAAAGATGTAAATTCTTCGGAGATGTTAAAACTAGAATCTGTTCCTCTCAAAGAGACAGCAAGTTGTTCCGTATATTACAACTTTCACCACATCAAAATATCACGACTTTCATCCAAAGCCAAAGAAATCCATTCTAATTTAGAAATATATCCCTGCAAAATTTCCTCAATACTTTGCGAAAGATCGTCAATCCTTCTTGTGATTGTAAATCGGGACAAGATAATTATCGAAATTATATCTTCTTTATCAGGGAAAGTGCATCTGCTGCCACTAGTAAGCAGTCTTTTACTATTTCTCCATCAGAGAATGATTTCATTCCTTTTGTCAAAATTTCAGTAACAATGTAGCTTGCATGAACTGTAGTAACTACGGTGAATGAAGTAGCGCTAAATACATTTTGTCGTTTTTTTTAATTATTATTTGTAGTTGATTCACTTTGTTTTTTCTCAACTGTCCTTAGAAATTGTCAAATTTTTAATTTTTTAATGTTATATTCCTTGAGAACAGATACCTTTTCACAACAGTTGGTCGATTGGTAGAGCCTCTGCTAGTAATGGCTCACGCAAAAAGTTAAGCAAGTTTGAGCGCGGTTAGTAGTTGGACGGGTTCGGTTGTTCAATGCTGTTGGCACACTCTCCCTCGATGAGTTTTTGGACTCCCTGGAGGTGTCACATAATAATAATAATAACATATGAAGCAAACAGCATTGCATGTCCATCTTTCAGTAAACTGACGATTTTCGTCCTCAACTTTGCGATTACAATTTTTTAAAAGGATATAAATTTATAATTTGCTTATGTTTTGTACGTTAAAGTACGACTGCTCGTGCACGACTGAAAATGCAAAGGCGAATGTGAACTATCGTCGCGAGCAAACATTTTTCAGGTGACCTTTTAATGAGTGCTGCATATTGATAACACATTGTGCCTTTCGCTAAAATTTTTACACTTAAGCTAAATGAAGTGCAACGTTTCAGCGGGCCGCATGCTGCCCGATGGTTGCTCATCACTGATTTACATACGAGCACAATTTGCTTATTTGGTTACCCTTCCCTTAGAGACTCCCATCAGTGACTTTTCCATAGGTGCTATGTTTCTTCAAGTTTCCTTTTATGTAGGTACTTTCATGGGAATTGCTTCTTCGAAATAGCCACTACTATTCCTTCATTTTCCCTCTTAACATGTAAGAACTGGAGCAGCCCCCAGTCCACACCCGTACAGTATCTGCAATGGTCTCCTATAGGTTCTTGTGCTTCTACTTTGTGGGAAAAAACTTCTCGAGTTTCATGTATGCTCTTGTCTTCTCTACACCCTCCATAAAATGAAGAATTCAATCTATTTCAGTCCTGCTTAATAACCCTTTCAGAAGTGCGTAAGTCTATCATATAATCCTTTTTCTCATGTTTGCTATTTCCCACAGTAACAAAATCTCAGTCTGTCCTCATATATTCCAATTCCAATATAATTTAACAATCTCCTTTGCTTCCTCTCTGCTGTGTCTGCATTACTTCGGACACCAGAACAATGCACAATAACCTAGTTGGTCTATCCGTGCCTTATACAGTTTCCAAATGGCTTCCTTTTCCTTACATGCCATGGTTCGTTTCCGCATTGCAATTAATCTCCGAGTTGTATTTGCAATCCTGCTATATGGTCCCTGAACTTCAACTTCAAACTCCAAGATCCTTATTTTAATCGTTTTCTTCTAGCACAATGCCCGCAATATAATATGCCATTCGATATCTTTCTAATTTTCTTTCATTATGCACTAAAGTGTATAAAATTATTTTTACAAGCATTAATCTGACAGCCATTTTCACATACAGTTGCAGCTGTTCAAATCGTTCTGCAAGCACTGAATGTCAAACGCATTCCAGATAACAGCTTCCCCCCACGCACCGTTTTTTTTTTTTTTTTTGATATCTGCCAGTCAACCATCCTTTTATCCAAGCTAAGAGTGTCTAATCCCCAACTTTTGTAAACGCAATCCATACTGTATTCCATAAAAAAAAAAAAAAAAAATCGTACCATGGTGTATCCAAAAGTGTCACGTGTATCCATCCCCTTGTCTAACTCAATCATAACATTTTTATAAAATTTCAACAAGTGAATCAAATGTGATCTTCCATTAATAAACCTATGCTGTTCATTGCGAAGGATATTCTGTCGATCCATTTCTGTATACGATCTCTTACGAATTTTTCCAAGATCTTCACTACCGTTCTAGAGATCCTGATAACTCTATAGTTAGGTAAGTTTTTGCACCAGCATTTAAGCAATCGCATTATCATGCATTCTTTCAACTCCTGTGGAATATATCCTGTGCTGTAACATAAAATATACAATAGTTATTCTTTCACGATCATCCTTTCTTTTACTTGCAACATAAGAATAAAATTCCTTGGGTTACTTGTCTTTAGCTTACAGAGAGAGTTTCTTTTATACCGACATGTCTTTTTTCTCCCATTAGCTGTAACTCTTTTAGTTTGCACCTTATAATTCTGATTAATGGTGTCATGGTTATGTAATCGATATTCTTTGTTCAAAATCCCTTTTCATAGGAACATATTGCTTATTAGAAATGCACGCTGATTTAAATACCACCCTGTAATCTTCTAAGGGACAGATTTCGATATTGCATCATTGATATTTTTTTAAAATACTTCCTTTAAATACACTGCAGATATTTTTCCATTCGATCAATGGACACTTTGTGATCGAACGGAATATTCTCCTCTGTTGGTCATTATTTCTTATCACGAACAGAGGAGATATAATTTCAGGGTTTCTGTTATTCTGGTTGAGCAGATATTTGGATCAGGAGAACAGAAGCAGTAGTCGGACCATGGAAAAGGAGTAGAAATCAAGGAGGTCATCCCCCTTGTACTGCCAAAGGAATAGAGCCTAAAAATTATTGTGTGAAGGTGTTCCGTAGCGAACGAGACTTATCTATGGTTGTGGTACGAGTTACCGAGAGAACGAACATACATAGTGTTTGGAAGGGAAACTTGTTGAGACGAGGCTCAAGGTTACTTGCTTGTTGAAGGGCATTCTGGTAGGGAGAATCACCATCTGTTTTAGGTTATTGTTAAGTAGATATCTTGACGTGACCGAGCCCTTTGAATGCGAACGCCATTTCTACAGGGCTATACAACTCACTCATTGTTGTTGTTATGAAGGCATTTGAGTAAGTCAGCAAATTTCATCGTTATTGTATATCTGCTGGTTTTATTAAAATATTCTGTAAACCTTCAATATTATATTTCTGGGATCGGAAAGATAATGCAGATCACCAGACTAAAAATTTGTCTTGATTTATTACTACATCGAATATCAATTTTAACGTTCCATCAGCAATTTACGAATTCTCGTTTTCCAACATAATGTGTCTACTGCAAACTTTCTCAGTTACCATGCTAATATCGTATGAGAGAAAAATTCAAGTTTCTTGTCTTTAAAGTGAATACCCGATTTTAATCTATTCTGACAGTGTTTAACCATTCACAAGCGCTGCATAATAGACTAAAAGAGAAATTTCAAAAAATGTTATTAGTCATAAGGAAGATATAGATTGTTGTTGGGAAATATTCAAAATGATCATTAAACAAGCAGCATATGAAGCACTGGGACACAAAGCACTGGAAAATAAAGATGACCTCCCTCCCCCGACATGCTGAAGAAATAAAAGCTGTATCAGAAACCAAGAAAAAAAACTGCATTTGTTAATGTGTACTAGATTTTCTATTATACCTAAATGTGAAGAATATAAAAGAATAAGAAATGAAGCAGCGAAATAAGACTTCTAATGTAAAAGTAATGGGAAGGTCATTCTAAACTAAATAACTAGAATATTCCTTTTATGGAGCGCAGAAACTAGTATGGAGAATGATCCGAATTAACTAAATAAATTTATGAATAAAAAAATCAGCTAACGCCGTTTTATTCTTACATAGGGAATAGGCGAGGCCATTTTAGCCCTATCTAACTTTTGGAGACTGATTGGGTAGTTCAATCTCCACTGGTACCTAAGCAGAGATAGCTGGCCCAAGGCTATCACTAATTAAGCAGCACGCAGTGAAGAGAGAGATGACTCAAAAAGTGGCGCCATCTTGGTCCATAACTTTCACACAATATTATTATTATTATTATTATTATTATTATTATTATTATTATTATTATTATTATTATTATTATTATTATTATTATTATTATTATTATTATTTCGGGCAACTCCAAGGAGTCGACAGACTCATTGAGGGAGGCCATAACATCATGTTAAGAAACATTCACATAGTATCTATCATACCTTGCCTTGAACTCATTCACAGTCATAGCACCCACAACAGACCCTGGCAGCTTATTCCACTCATTCACCACTCTCCAAGTAAAAAACGCAGCTGCAACACCATTGTTAACCACATTCTTTCCCAGCTTTCATGTATGGCTCCTAGTCCTCCCACCACCAGTCCTATTCTAAAAAATATTTTCTGAATTAATCTTATAGAAACCCTTCAGTAATTTGAATGTCTCAATTATATCACCCGTTTCCCGCCTACCAACCAATTTTTGCAACTCAAAAATCTTTAACCTGATCTCATAAGGTTCATTCCATAGACCTGCTATCATCTAGGTCATTGATCTCTGGATCCTCTTCACCTCCTCCCCATCCAGAAGAAACCCTGGCACCCATATATGGGCACAGTAGTCTAGATGGGGTCTTATCAAGACTTCATACAGAGGAATAATAACTTGTTTGTCTCTGCCTGTTAAAGTATTTTTCAGCAACCAAGTGATTTGATGAGCTGATTTAGCCACTTTTTGCCATGTACACCCTACACTTCAACTGCCTATCCACCAACATTCCCAAATCCCTGGCGTCATCTATCTCATGGAGTACAGTTCCACCAATGTTATGTACTGCTGCTAATCTTTTCACCACAAAATGCATAACCTTACACTTTGCCACATTAAATGGACATCCATTCTCCTTAGCCCAGTCCTCTAAACTATCCAAATCATCTTTCAAATGTTGATATCCTCTGCACTCACTATTACTCTACCCAACTTTGCATCATCAGCAAACAAGTGAACACTTCCTCTCAGATCCTTATATCGTTAATGAACAAATTGAAAAGTAGTGGTCCAAGAACAGAACCCTGCAGCACACCACTAGTCACAAGCCGGCTTTTGGGCTCTACTCATGAATAAACCACTCTCTGATATTTCTCCATCAACCACCCTTCTATCCATCTCACCAAGCATATATCCATCCCCATATGCTGCAGTTTACCGAATTGCGTGTGGTATCCTCTGAAAAGCCTTAGCAAGGTCCAGTAGATTCACTGTTAAACCCATTACCCTTATCCAGTTCAGCCGTCACTGTGTTATAAAATGTGAGCAAGTTAATGATGCATGATCAACCGTTCACAAAACCATGTTGTTCCCCATACAATATCCCATTTTCATCTATCCAATCTTGTATTTTTCTCTTGACTGATTTCTCCAAGACCTTGACAACGATTCCTGATATGCTAATTGCTCGGTAATTTACAACAGCAGTATTGGAACTTCCTTTATGCGGTGGAACTATTTCCCTTCTTTCGACCCCACTCGGAACTAACCCAGACCTAAAACTCAAATTAAAGAAAATGGTCAAGAGCACTGACAATTCTTTAGCTACTTGACGTACGACACGAGCTGGTAAACCATCCAATCCCACAGATGTATTGACATTGAGGTTTTGTAATAAACTACTCACCTCCACTTCATTCACCACAATTCCCATATAATGCAATGTCACCATCTGGATGATATATTCTTGCAAAGTGCTCGCTCAGTAATTCAACTATATTAACTGATTCGCTTATCTCCCTACCATCGACAGTCTTTAAAATCATTCTGCAATATACATTTTTTTTTTACTTTCAACATATCGAAAAACTGTTTGGGATTCTCTTTAGCTTGCATGGATAATGGTCTTTCATAATCCGTTTTTGCTTTCCTTACCAAACTCGTTACCCTTCTGGCCTGTGCTTTATACTGTTCATATGCCTGCTGGTATCCTTTCTCCTTAAATTCCCTCCATAGTTGTTCGTTTTTTGCCGCTCAAGCTTAATGGTGTTATTCATCCATTTAATCCCTACTTGATTTATTATTCGGACTCTAGGTATACAATCAGCCATTGCCTCATGCAAACACTTCCTAAGCACCTCCCATGCACTATCAACATCTAGCCTTTGCAGTTTTACATGCCATGGCACTGAACCAATCAAACTCCTAACCTTGTCATACTTTCCAACCCAATAATTCCACATGTAACATGTCTTTAGTGTAAATTCCACACCTTTAGCCACCTCCCAAAGCAAGACACTATGATCACTCTCACCAATTGGTGGTAATTGTTACAGCCAAATTCTCAGATGCAATTACGAGGTCACGCACTCTCTGAACCCTACTATTTTCCATTACATGCTGTCGCAGATAGTAATCCCTTAATAATCGCATAAAATCCAATTCCTTCCTCCCATGTGTCCTCTCCTCCTTCTAATCAATGTTACGATAGTTGAAATCACCCATAATAATTACCCTGCTTCCACTCATTTCTTCTATTTGGTTATGTGTACTATCTCCACCATTTATTCCATCACCCAGTCTATAGCAGCACCCAACTGTTTATTTTGTTCTGCTAGTTTCAATCTCATACCAAATAGCCTCAAATGTGCTCTTATCCTCAATCCTGCAGTTCCACTTCAATTCTTCTTTGCTGCAGCTCATCAGCTATCATCAATGACACTCCTCCCCCATTTTATTCTCCCTGTCCCTCCTTAACACACTATACTCCTCACATTCAATCCCATTAGCTATATCATCTTCTGTCAGCCATGTTTGACTAATGCCAATAACCTGTGTCCTGAAAGGGCCAACGAAGGTCAAAAATTCTTCCTTCTTGTTCCTAATACTTCTGGCATTAGTATACATGAATTGCAGAAGCCGATTTGTCCCATCCCTATTTTGATGCCTTATACTAACTATCCCATTCTGATTCATAGTCCTTCGTAGTCGCTTGGGCATTTACACACATTCATATACTCAACTGTCTCTCTAAAGTCTGCATAACTACTTCCCTCGCCCTTAATAACTCTAGTTTCCCTGATTCTGCACATCCACTTCCACTACATTTGACAACCCCTTTTCAAGTCTCCATACACCAAATCCATTCAAACATAAACCATCCATCTTGTATAAATCCTTTCACCCATCGAACTCACTCCACACATCCAAAAATTCCACACTCCTGCATAATTCACGCATAAAGTCATTTGCAGTTATGGCCGTCCTTCTATACTCTTCACTGTCATACCACAGCAACAGACTCACTGTCCTAACTCTCTCACTCTTCTCTTTTGCTACCTCAAGCAATTCCTTCACATCCTCATTCATAGCCATTTTGTCTCCTTTCAAATCATTCGTACCTGCGATCACTATCAATTCTTTCACCCGCTGGTTCTGCATTCTAATTGACTTGCTAAATTGAAGACTAAATTGTAATTATGACAATAATGTAATGATGCTGTAATTTTTATAAAACCAGTAACAGAAAAAGCAATAGAATTTAAGAAACCGATATTTATTTGTTTCATTGATTTAGAGTAACCTATCAGTAGAATCTGATTACAGAATACCCTGAAGGGACTAGCATCAAGAACAATATATTTAATGTCTGAGATAATGTGGGTTCTATAGTCGATTTTCTTGAGTTTATGGGACGAAAAACCCGAGTTTCCGGTAGAAATAACCCGTTTGCCCATGCCAGAGATCGACTAACTCGCGAAACGGTCGAACAAAACTTAGAAAAATTTCCTCTAGTTGCCGACTATATTCAAAAGGAAGTCTTCCTTCGTGCAGTCAAGCGCCGTGGTATGCAAACGCCACATCCACTGAGATACACAGGCTCCTAAATTTACCAGTGAAATCAAGAGAACAGTGGAAAAACTATTTTACCAAATGTCTGAAATTCTACAGCAGGAAAACAGAGATGAATCTGGAATAAATAATAATTTAATGAAATCAGTCATCTGAAAATTGAGAAATAGGGAATCATCTGGAACTGGTGAAATTTAGAACGGAACGTTAAAAGATGGAATTAAATAGTCGGCCTGGTTGGCAAAGCAATTAGCATATCTGCTCTCTAACTAAAAGGCTGTGGATTCGAATCCCGCTGTGGGCATGGATGTTCGTGATTGTCTCGAAAATACTAGTGGTGATGATGGGCAGTAGATGGCGTTGGTGTAGATAATGATGGTAGTTGCGGTTCATTGTAGTTGGTGGATTGAGTGGTGGAGACAGAGAGAGTTAGAGGAGGTTCCTTCCCTCGATTAATCCCTTGGACTCCATGGATGGATCACATAATAATAATAATAATAATAATAATAATAATAATAATAATAATTATAATAATAAATGACTTTAAAAAACGAGAAAACAAACATATCTTCAGAAAAGATACGGCCTAACGAATGGGGAAAGAATATTGCATGCCGATATTTAAAAAGGGAACAAAATCTGAACCGAAAAATTATCGCTTAATAAACGTATTGTGCATTATTGAAAGAATATGTTTAAGAATTTTCAAAGAAGAATTAGAATAATGAAGACTAAATTGTAATTATGACAATAATGTACTGATGCTATAATTTTTATAAAACAAGTAACAGAAATAGAATTTAAGAAACCAATATTTATGTGTTTCATTGATTTAGAGTAATCTATCAGTAGAATCAAATTACAGAATACCCTGAAGGTACTAGCATCAAGAACAATACCACTGCAAATAATGGAAATGATCAAAGATGTATACTAAAGTAAATGTGCAATAAGATAACAGAACACAAATATATAGAAAATCCCTATGAGGAAAGAGATCAGGCAGGTAATGTAGCATTATTTCCAGAAAATTATGATCTTCAAAAGCAACAACTGTAATATATATGCAGCAGCTTTACATGCAAATATCAACAGAGAAAACAAAAAACAAAGGTAATTTCAAAGAAACCAATCAGATGTAAATTAGAACTAAATGGAAAATTTTTATTAGGAAATTTTATGGTTTCTCAATATAATCTGATTTTTCCTATCTACACCATTATTGTATTCTTTCTGCTATAGTTTGTTTACGAATTTATTGAACACATTTCGCCTTATATTCGCTTCGTAACATATTTTTTCTTCTGCAGCTGCTGTTAATGATTTGGCTGATCCAATAGATATAAAGTCTTCCAGGGCTAAAAAACTTCGTATATTCCCTTTAGGGAATAAAAGCATCAAAAATGTATGTTTTTAGTTTATTTATTGGAAGGAGGCAACATATCTCGGGTATGCAGTCTAATAATGCCTCCCTCAATTATCCTTTTCCTTGTATTTTTTTTTTTTTTTTTTTTTGCTATTTCCACTAACATAAATTTCTCCATAAGTTTGTCATAATAATTTGATCTGTAGTTTTACATACATCTCTTCTTAATAGAAAATTCAACATGCTTTGTCAATATTGCATTGACAAAGCATGTTTAACACACACACTTTCCACTTAGAGATTTACCCTGGGTAGAGGGTCTTTCCCTTCCAAGAACCTTTCTAATTCTTAGTCATTATTCCAGGATATATTTCGTTTGTGAACCGCATGTATTATTCTAGCCGGTTTGCTTGATGAAAAACTCTACCACTTATATAGTAAACCAGCTATCTCACCTTCAGTCGACAAGCCCTGATGAATGTTCTTCACGTCCTAGACAGGATTCGAACCCAGGTCTTTCAAACCGAATGACATCGTCAAAACTGATTAAACTACGAAGTCTCATTTGTATAGGGACTAATCCCCTCATTATCACCACTAAATCCAACACACTCAAACCAAGTCCCCTCCATGTGTTCTTTGTTTAGGAATGGAAGTGAAAAGAAAATGGAATTATTATTACTTAAGTATAAAGAGCTAATAAGCTTCATTTCGGCAATGAATACATTACTTAAATTAAGGGGATATTAAATCCCACATAGTTTTAAAACCGAATAAGAAACTCAAAGATTGGAATCAGAGAGTTTCTTGCTGAATATAGTAAACTATAAAGTATCGTCGACACTAGCGTTAGCCAATGCAAGTGATCCTAGTACGTAGTACAATACCGGGGCAACTCGTTGCAAATGTGGAGGAAAGTTCAGATCGCTATTCTTAGGTATTTTCCATAATGTAAAAACACATTTCCTAGGAAATGTATGCTGTTATTACATTATGGAGGGAGGTCACTACCCAGACCGGTTTCAGCCTTTTTTGAGGCTTCATCAGTGAGTAGCTAGACCTAATACCAAAGTGACAATTGACAATTGACATTTATTCTTTAAGGGTGAAGCAAAATGCTTTTCATATTCCCCGCTATCATTCGTGGTTACAGTGAGGGTAAAATTTACGAGCAGTTTGCTCGCCCTGAATGGGCATGGAGATTTTGTATCGCTATAGGAGGCTAATATAGTTTTTGGTCTTCTATATTTAAATATGTCCGTTGGCTCGTATGCTGCAGCTTGTTGAACCAAATCGTTGGGATGTGTGGACGTCTTTAGAAAAAATTTGGAAGCTAAGGATTGTAGATAAGAGAGAATATAGGGAATATTTGTGTCTCTGTGGAGTTGGCTGTTTCTGACATACCACGGGGCGTTCAAAATCATTCTCAAGCACTTGTTCTGCACTCGCTGTATCTTAATAATGTTAGTATTAGAGGTGTGGCTCCAGGCTGGAGAGGCATAGGTGATTATAGAACGAATCGTCATCTGGTATAGCTGCAATTTGATTCTGTTGCTGAGTTTGCTGTTTCTATTAATTAGCGGGTAGATCTGAGCTATGGCTTTAGATGCTTTTGCACATGCAGACTTGATATGTTGGTTGAAAGTTAGCTTTTTGTCGAGAATTACACCCAGGTAATTTGTTTCTTTCTGCCAGGGAATTTTAGTATTGAATAGTAATACATCTCCTGCAGGAGACATTGGCCTTTTTGAGAAGAGAACCGCTGAGCTTTTCAGGGGGTTGACTTCCAATCTCCACTTGGAGAACCAACCCTCCAGCTTTAGAAGATTTTCTTGAAGCTTTCTGGTAACGAAGTGGGGTCTGAGAGATCTGGTTAGTATTGCCGTATCGTCCGCATACAGTGCTAAAATGGAAGTCATCGGATTGTGTGGGATGTCTGACATGTATACAGAAAACAGCAATGGAGCCAGTAGAGATCCCTGCGTCACTCCAGCAAAGATATGGCTAATACCAAAGTGTATAGCGAAAAGAACTTATGTACTCTGCGAACGAGTTTTCCAAACAGGTGCAACCATTAAGTTACTTAAGTATAAAGAGCTAATAAGCTTCATTTCGGCAATGAAAACATTACTTAAATTAAGGGGGATATTAAATCCCACATAGTTTTAAAACCGAATAAGAAACTCAAAGATCGGAATCAGAGAGAGTCTTGCCGAATATAGTAAACTATAAAGTATCGGATCTTTGAGTTTCTTATTCGGTTTTAAAACTATGTGGGATTTAATATCCCCTTAATTTAAGTAAGGGAATTATTATTATTATAGAATGAATGATTAATGTTATTAAAGAAAATAAAATGGAATTATTATTATTATTATTATTATTATTATTATTATTATAGAATGAATGCTTAATATTATTAAGAAAATAAAATGGAATTATTAACAACAACAAAAATTTCATTTCTTTTCTCCATGTGTTCATGGCTCCTTCCATTTTATACCCCCGGAATTGAAGACTATGCTTCCTCTTGCCTCTACGTTTGTAATTTAGATGCTATTTTTCTCGGGAGGCAATGATGTGAAAGACCCCAATATATATATTTCATTCGAGATTCAAGACACTTAATGAATATATCCTGCTTTTTTTTTTTTTTACTTTATGAGCAATTTTTAAAGTAACCTATGACCTGGTGTGTTTCGAGAAAGTTTTTTTTTTTTTATTCTTATAAAAATTCAGAACGTATTTTATCCAGATTGTATTATTAAGTTGTGAAAATTCATTTCATTTATGGTGTCGCTCAAAGCAGAACTGCGACGTGGCATTTCCGTTTTGGAAACGTTAATTCGCGGATAAATGGCGGTTTTAGACTACTTAAGCAATCAAGAATTATCTATCGTTTCAAAATAAAAATTGAGTGGTAAACAAATAAATTTTGATATGCCTTTTGACTGTTAAATTAATAAGTCATTTTAATTTATGTAAAGAAGAAAATCAGGATTGGTATTCGTGTACTAGATTTATTCAACGTGCTTCTAAACAAAGGAAGTTTGAACATTGTAGTAGTTATTCTCTGAATTTTCAGCTGGCCTTGTTTGTTACTTTGCTAATGGTTTTGCACCTGAAAGTCGAAAGAAACTAATGTTGTAGGTTGAATGAACACGTTTTGACATGGCTGTTTTTGCTTTCCTGAAAGACAACCTTTTCATATGCCCTATATGCATTTGAAAATAATAAGGATGTAGTTTTTAATATAGACAGGTAAGACTATATATATATTGAAATAATAAGGGTGTCATTTTTAATGTAGTGAGAGGTAAGACGACAAAATTGGAATTGGTTTAAGAGACGAGCATATTTGATTGGTGGCCTTGCTTATATCTGCTCTGTTGCTGATAGTTCTCCTTCGATGTATGTTGTTTGCACTAGTGCGATTGTTATTTTTTGTGTAGGCGTGGGGGGCAAGTTTTTCGTTGCCTAAAATTTAAAGCTTTCACTAATACATCTGTGGTGTGGTGTTGAGGTATGTTTTTTTGCGGTGTGTGTATATATATATAGAAAGTTTTTTACCTTGGGTATAATATATGTAAAAGATACCAAGTTATTTTAAATATAAACCTGGTTTTTTTTACTCCATTTTCCAGTAAGCAAACAGACAGGTCGGTCAAGTTTGCAACACTTGCAGGGCAAACTTGACTGACCTGTGTTTGCTTACTTGGGAAATGGAGTAAAAAAAAAAAAAAAAACCAGGTTTATATTTAAAATAATTTGGTATCTTTAACAGGGTGCACGTATTTGCAGAGGATGCCAAATAAATTGTCCATTTCTAATTATGTAAATTATGTATTATTTTGACATTCTAAAATGTCATCCCACAGAGCTTTCATTGTAATTAAGTGAATTACTTTGCGGATAAACTCACGAGGAGAATTTTTTGCATATTTCTTGAATATTTAAGGATGTAAGTGAATTTCTATGAGAATGTGCAGATGTAGCACATTTTAGTACTTTAAGTGGGCCAAAGGTTTTATATAATTTGGAATTTTGATCTAGAGACCAAAGATTTAACTTTTTAAAGACAACTACCCTTTAGCAGAGTGGTGGTCTTACTCAAAGCAATGAAAATCGTTAACTATTCAGGGATAATTTAACTACTACTAGTGTCCAGTGGGATTTGAATTCTTAGTCACTCTGTGTTTGAAGGCAGAGATTCCATTCACCCTGCCATTCAAGCTCAGGCTAGTTATATGAAATGTTATAAATTGATAAATTCAAAAATAAAGATCCTTTCCGTAAAATAAACCTTTTTGTGAAGAATACGAAGTTCATGATACCCTAAATATTTAACGGATATCTAGTTTTTAATGTTAAAGTAATGGCTGAGAGAACACCTTATAGAATAAAATCTTAAGTAATGCATGTAAATAAAAATGTTTCACTTTTTGCTGCTCAGAATCACCAGTTTAAGACCACAAGTTGTATTTAGATCCATTTTTTAAGACGTTGAGGTAGCTCTATCCTTTGTTTTATGTGGTCTTTGCTTAATATTACGGAATAATTTTTCAGTCAGAAATTTCAGAAATATTACAGAATCAGGTGTGGAGTTTTATCTTATTTTGCATGTCCCCATTTTTGCTTTAAATTTTATGTTATTCCATAGACATTCATCTTGACACTTGCATGGTGAAAGAGCAAACATGAATTGATGTAATCCATTGTCGCTCAATACCAACTAGTTGATCATTTTTGATAATTGAGCTATCACTAAATTTGCATTGTTTAATGAATTAATGTGACCTAATTTTTGCACAAAAAAAGAGTTAATTTAACAGCGAAGGGAATGTATAATCTGTACTAGAGCAAATACATTTTTGTAATTCCCTATCTGTTTGTTGGCTTTCTTAGTAAATTTTTAAAGCTTTCAGTTTTCTGGCGGTTATTTGGCAAGTTACTAGTGGGTTTGATTAAAAGCCATTCCCATAGTGTTCAGAAGTTTTTAAAATTAAGTGTAAGTTGTTGGTTTGAATTCCAGTATGGGTATTTGTGAATGTGTTTGGGTTGGACAAGAATTTCATCACCTCATCAAGTGGCTTGAAAAGGTTTTGGGAGTATTTATTGCTTATTGGGAACCAGAACTTTCATGTCACTATATTTTGGGTTGGAAGAAGAGTGTGGAAACAAACCAGAGCCCTTACTTTTACCAGTCACACTATAGGGGCTTGGGCCAACCCTCATTCGAGGATACAGCAATAAAGTGGTTCTTCAGGCTGGCTACTAGGTTGCAAATGGGAACCTGATAATAATGATTCTGGAGCCTTCTTGATCAGCTAGTGATAAAACTTGCTACTAGTTACTCTGCCAGTTCATGACTGGAAAAGGTCCAAGTAGGGTGGCATGTGGGAGGTACTGCCAAAGTCACGTGTGGACAGGAGAAAAAAAAAGTTTCCACATCCACTTTAACATTTGTAGCCTAAACAGCAATATAAATTATATGCACCATGACCTGTGGTTATCCAAATATGCTTATATCTAGCAGAACCTCAGCTGACAACTTCAACAACCACTCCCACCCTCAACGCCCAAAAACAATACATTACACAGTTATTTCTGCCATAAGGACAGCCTGTTCATTCATCAGGACTGACATCCCATCTCAGAAATTATAAAACTTATTTGGTCTGCTTTGTCTCAATTTTTTATTTACCAAACCATCTTGCTGCATTCATTTGCTATCCATTGCTCTCCAAATTCAGATAACTGACCTCGTAGACTATATCTCTAAAGCTTGATTTCAAGTCTCCTTCACCATGGAATATAAGCCCTTCAACATTACAAGAATGCCAAATGGGATAACCTCTGACTTCTGCTCCTCCTTTCCATGGTCTGACTAATGTCTTCTAATCTGAACACCTGCTCACCTCACTTTGTGAGGATGATTCAGAGTGGATTCTTCCTCACAAAAATGAAGGCCTTTATCTCTCATTCCACCCAAAATTTCTGACCCTGTCTGGGCTTTTGTTCTGGCCAGCATGATTAAAAAAAACAAAAAACATCAGCATACCATGAATGGCTCAGCACCAACTTCAGCTACTTGTTCCATTACATTGCAGCTCACATCTGTTAAAACTCTCCAATTCAAATCAAATCTTGAAAAGGCCAAATGCAATTTGAGCAATCTAGTATAGTCATTTGTAAAGGTCATTTGGTACAACTTTTGCCCATGTCTCCACTACTGTCACATCAAGATGGTACAATAGTGACATCACCCAATGATAAATCTGACCTGCTGGCATCTTCTCTTCTCTTTCAACTCCTGCATTGATGACCAAGACAAAGTTCTCCCCATTTCACCTAAAACTGCTCACTGTATGTCATCCCAGTTTTCTGCCAGAAAGAAATTAGAAGAATCTTTAATAACTTGGATATGAAGATGTGGTCCTGATGGTATCTCACCTGTTGTGCCAAAAACTTGTACTTTAGAATTAGCACTTATCAGCTTTTCAGTCTGTCTTATTCAACTGCATCTACCTAACATCATGGAAACAGGCTGACTTCCAAAGAAAGGGGATGAAATTTTGCCAACAAATTGTCAAATTGATCCCCCCACCCTTCTCTCTCAAAAACTCTGGAGAAGATCATCAACAGCCAATTTCTGCATCATCTGGAAACCCACCAGCTAATTAGTGATCAGCTATATAGATTCCATCAATCCACAACTGACTTTCTAGTTTTCACTGCCCATTTTTAGACTGAAGATAGAAAACTTTTGAACTCAGATAATCTCTCAACATTTCTAAGGCATTTGAATGGTTCTGACATTGACACCTGCTGAGTCAACTTCTATCCTGTGTTCTATCTTCCTCCCTCTGCAACTAGTTCATAATCTTTCAGTCTGGTTGCTTACTATGAGTCATGTATGAGTGGATGGTTTCCTCTCTTCATATTTCCTCTGCAATGCTAGAATACCTCAAGGTTCTGTACTTTCAGCCACTCTATTACTCCCGCATATAAATGATCTGATCCCACCAACTTCAAATCTTATGCATAGCATTGTTGATAACCATGCACTCCATTTCTCCTTTGTTTGCATGACAAACCTCACAGTGTACAACTATTAGAAACCACAAGATTTATCATATATCTAATTTACTTGGTGTATATTTTAGTGAGGATGACGACAACATTATAGACTTCAGTTCTCATGTCCCTTCCTGTAACTTTTGATAATACTCAGATATTCCAACATGATCAGATCGCCTTTCTTGTATGACCTATATCTTCCATCTTTCCTAGCACTGACACTAGTTATACAGCCACTTTTTTAATAAACTTTTTCAGTTAAGGCACTACTTCTCACCTGTATAACTGCTAACAACACTGTATACATCCCAATTTTTTTTCTACCATGGAATACTGTTCACTTGTTTGAGGTCATGCACTTAAATCCACTCTATTGCTTGATGCTATCCAGAGGAGAGCAGTCCATTTAATTGATTTAATCAATTAAATCTCGCAGATCCATTCCAATCCCTCCCTCATAAATGTCTGGTTTCTGCTTTATTCCTGTTTTACAGGTATTTTTATTGACAGTGATCTGCTGAACTAGCCATTCTCAATCTTTCACATGTGGGACTGATGTGCTAATAGGTCTTGCAGCCTTCTGTGTTTTGGCTGAGATATATAAATTTTAATCCTTAGCCAACCCATTCATATGGATTGGATCCACATAAAAATATATCCTACTGAATAAAATACTCTTTCAGATTTATCTCCTTCATTTCCTGTGACTGCTATATATACTATATTGGTATGGAGTGCTTAAGAATCAAAGCTGTATAACTGAGAGGAGACATCAACATAGCCTTTAAAGGAATGCGGAGAACCGACCAGGACTTCTGACCTAATGTCCAATCCTCATCTTCTCGTGGTGCACCCTGTTGGGTATCTATTTGGATACTGAATGAACGAGAATGGGCTGGCAATTTGGGATTTAGCTGAGCAAATTGTATTCTTATTGGTTAAAGCAAAATAAAAAATGATGGTACAACATGACAAAATTACATGCTGGTTGGGGCATCACCCGGTTAAACAAGGCCCTCGTTGTTTTCGCCAGGGAACCAGGGCAAACAGCGAAAAGTCAGCTACTGGAACAAATCTGAAAACAAACTCCAACTCAACATCACTAGAGTTAAAGATTGGTACTATTAACATAAGAAGCCTGAATGGCAAAGAAATGGAGCTAGCTGAGAAATTAGATAAGTACCAGATCGACATAATAGGGGTAACTGAAACAAAAAAGGCAAAAACTGGTGAGATCTTTCTGAGCAATATATACAAAATGTTATATTCAGGCAATGACAATCAAGGAAAAGAAGGGAGTAGCCATAGTATTCAACACAAAATACGAGGCTAATCTTCTTGAATGGCAGGCAGTCTCAAGTAGAGTTTGGGCAAATATCAGAATGGGGAACTAATAATAATGGCAAATACCTGTTGGATTTCTGCTCAGGACATGGACTGGTTATTACTAACATCATGTTCCAACATAAAAATGTGCACAAATTCACAAGGAGAGAAGAGGCAAGGATTAACAAAAGTCTCATTGACTATGTTATTGTCGATAGTGATGTTTTCTCTCTGGTGCAGGACACCAGTGTGTACAGAGGATTTGAAATTGGAAGCGATTATCATTTAATTTTGAGCAGGATAAAATTGAATTTCATATTGAAAAGAAAGTAAGAAAGTAAAAAACATGTAAGAAAGTTTTAAAGTGAATAAAAGTTGAGAAGCTCTCAGATGTGAATTGTAGACTAAAATACACAAAGATTATTGAAGAAAAAATGAAAGAGTTTGAGAACAGCAACCAAACCTTGGAGATTCAGCGAAAATGATTGATTCAACCAGAGAGGCATGTGGTGAGTTTGCAAGGATAGAAAAATCAGAACTTCATGGTGGATACAGGAAGTTAAAGAGGCAGTGAAGGAAAAGAAGAAAGCATATCAAAAGCTCGAGTACAGAGACAAATGTAAGAAAGCTAAACACTGTGTAAAACTAGCTAAACAAAAGTCATGGGAGGACTTTGGCAAGAACATAGAAAATAAATATCAAGAAGGTGGTAAGATATTCTGGAGGTTGTTGAAGAATCTTAGAAATGGAGGGAAGAGTGCTGTGAAAGGAGATAGAGATGATAAAGGTGACATGAAAATGGGAGAAAAAGATATCCTTGAAGTATAGAGTAATTACTTCGAAATATTGCTAAATGAAACAAGCAGTGATTAAAAAAAAATAAAAAAAAATACTCTACAGGCATACAGTCAGGAATACATATCCATACGTGAAGTATGGATATAATAGAAAAAACCATCAAAGGCTTGAAATGTGGAAAGGCAGTAAGAGTAGATGATATTTGACCAGAAATGCAGGAGTATGGTGGTATAAAAGTCTTACAGTGGCTGCACTGCATAGTACAGAAGGCCTGTACAGAGAGAAGAATTCCTGATGATTCGAGTAGAGCTCTAATCATACCGATATACAAAAAAGGGAAATAAAAACTGAATGTGACAATTACAAAGGTATTTTCCTACTGAGTTTTCCTGGCAAGATTTATACAAGTATATTTGAGAAATGGTTGAGAAGAATTGTGGAAGAAATCCTTGAAGAACAAGCTAGATTCAGGCCAAATAGAGGCTGTCAGGATCAGATCTTCACTTTATGACAAATAGTTGAAAAGCATGGGAATATAACAAAGGTCTGTATTTAAGTTTTGTCGATCTGGAAACGGCATATGACATGGTACCAAGAGAGAAGATATTCAATACGCTACAGTTATATTTTGTCAGTGGGGCATTATATGAAGCAATACTTAGTCTTTATTTGAGTTGTAAGTCAGCAGTTAGAATTGAAAGAAGTAGTGGAAGGTGTTTTAATGTTAAATCTGGTGTGAGACAAGGATGTTACATTATCCCCCTCTGTTATTCATTATCTATATGGATCATATTATGAAGGAAAGTGGTATTAAATCTGATATCAAAATTGGAGATGTTAATGTCAGCTCTTTGCTTTATGCGGACAGTGTTATACTTCTAAATAAATCTGCTACAAGTTTGCAAGATTCCCTGAACAAATTGAATAACTGTTGTAATAGATATGGTATGAAGGTCAGCAATAAAAAGACAAAGACAATGAAAATAGGTAGATCATTGAAAATGTCAGCTGTGTTCTGAATGGAGAACCTGTGGAACAAGTAAATAATTTCAGTTACTTAGGCATGGTTTTTAGTGAAGATGGTAAATTAAATATGGAAATAGACAATAGAATCAACAACCCTAGTATGGTAGGAAGTCAATTGAATAAATTCATATGGAATAAGAGAGAAATTAGTCAGAACACTAAATTAGCTGTATACAAGACAATGTTCAAACCAGTTTTAACTAATGGATCTGAGAGCTGGGTCAGAAGTAAAACACTTGACCAAAGACTAGAGACCGCAGGTATGAGATGCCCGAGAAAGATTAGAGGTGTGAACAGATAGCATCAATGGCAATATCATATAAAAAACGAGGATATTAGGAAAAAACTTGACATTGTCAGCAACTAGGAATGCATTAGCAGAGTTAATCTCAGGTGGTATGGTCACTTAAACAGAATGGGTGAGGAAAGATTAGCAAAAGAAGTGTTCTTTGCCAGGTTGGCAGGAAAACGACCCAGAGGAAGACCAAGATATAGGTGGATTGATATGGTACAAAGTGCTTTAGACGATGGAATTGTAAGATCTGATAATGTTGGAGTCTTGACAGGTAACAGACTGATTTGGAGGAAAATTGTATATAGGAAATTAGTAATGATGTAAATTTTTCATGTAGTACTATCCATATCCTGTACACCCCTTGAGGGTACATATCAGGAATTTAATGATGATGGTATTCATAAACATGAAATGCAATTTAAAATTCATTAATTCATGAAACAGTTGGGAAACCAGATATCTAAATAGGTCAATTAGCTAGATTATGTATATTGTTTGGAGATAAGCATTCCATAACTGGTCACCAATTGTTGATAATCTTGCCTCTATCTGATCACTTTGCTATTCAGCTTATTTCTAACAAGCCCAAGTTTTGGATTTTTTTTTTTTTAAATTTAATAATTTAACATCTTATTTGATAGAGAACAAAAAAGACAGAAACAAATCTAAAATAGATCTTAATACACACTTACCATGTAACTTTGCCGAAGGTGTTTTAAATTGTTCTTTTTTTATCACTTGTAATGTTTTGGTATATATCATGAATTTCATAACTGTTGCTACAATTATTTTTGCTTGGTTTCTTGCAGGAGGATGACGGCCACTTCCTACTTAAATTTTAGTGTATATTTTTGATAAAAGGACTCTCACGGAGCTGATTCAGTGCAGGAGATCCAGCATAAACTTGCTTATACTTATCCAACCTTGTCTTAAAATGAATTCAGACTACTTGTCCCAGCATTCATTCTGCTGCATATTCCAACTTCTCATCACCATGAAGTTTGGAAACCATTTCTGCTTCCCTTTCTAATTCTTTACACAGCTCTCATGAAATGCCATCCTTTTGTCTTAATGGCATATGTCTTAACAGAAATAGGTTTTAATGGTATATGCTTCTCTACTATAATTCAGTGAAATGCTTTTAAAATCATATGGCTGCATTAAAACCTTAGCTATCATAAAATTGCAGTTAAAGCTGGTATAAAGAAATATACACCTTGGAATATATGTACACAGTCATGTCAAACCACACAAGAGAAGCAAAAAATTTTTGATAAATAAGGGAATAAGACAAGGAGTAGAATACCTTCAAAATTTTTTATATCCCCCTTAGAGTAAGTTTTACATGAATTGGAAGAATTAAAATTAATGGAAATATTCTTACTCATCAGTGTTTTGCTGTTTGATATAGTTCTCTTGGGCAGAATATCTAGAAATGAGAGAATTAACTGAAATGTTCAGTTCAAGCAATAATGAATGGCAATTTAACACCATAGAGAATTTCGTTGAAGGATAAAGTGGAGAGAACAGATTCAGGTGTTATCTGGGAAAAATCATGAATATTAAAAATGGACAGAACATACTGACAAACTGAAAGTCCTGATCCAAAGCTGTTTGGTACCAGTGTTATAATAAAAGAAATATATAACTATTTCTGTGGTCCCTAGAAGTCAAGAATACTAGTTTAAATGACTTTTGGGAAGATGAAAGGCATCTTCAAAGGTGATATTCCAATTCTACTTATAAGAGGAAAGCTTTCAACGCATATGCGTTATCTTTAATTACATATGTCAGTCAAACCTGGAATTTAAAAAGGTATGGTTTGCAAATTGAAATGTATCCTGAGAAGATTGGAAAGGAATGTCCTTAGTGTGTTACATAGAGATAGAATATTCTTCTATTTGACATGATTAAAAATAAGTATATATGATATTAAATATCATGGTCAAAACGGAGATTGGTTGGTGTAGTATAAGATATAACAAGGTGGCCTAAATTATCAACAGACTGGCTACTTAGGAGTAAGAGACAGGCAGTAGGTAAATGGAAAGACCAAAGAAGAAACAGTAGGATGAAATTATTAAGATGGATGGCGTGGAAATGGATAAGTACAGAGTATTTTTTCTGTTACGAAGTATATTACACTTGACAACAAATTATATTCTTGTTTTAATCCTTTACTGAAATGCAAGTAGGTTTGTATGTGAAGTATCTTCATGACTAGTCTACTTATATGTAGTCAAACTTCACATCAGTTACCTCTGTATCCAGTAATACATTAACATTATAGGAAGAGTTACTACCCAAACCTAGGAATCTAACAAGGTTAAATTAATGCAGAAGTCATACTTTCTGTATACAAATAGTAGAACATTGTATTGCATGTTATTAAATATTCTGTGGTCAGAGATAGGGAGATATTTTATGCTTGGTTAGAAAGTATATATTTGTCAAGAGAAAAAAAATTATGGAAAGAAAGTTTCTAAACCATCTCTCATCCAGAGTAATTAATAATATATATATATATGTGTGTGTGTGTATGTGTGTGTATGTATGTGTGTGTATATATATATGTATATATATGTATATGTAGAAAGTATTTTACCTTGGGTATAATAAATGTTAAAGATACCAAGCTATTTTAAACCTGGTTTTACTCCATTTCCCAAGTAAGCAAACAGACAAATAAGTCAAGTTTGCGCCTGCACGTAATGCAAGTCTAGCTGACCCTGCAGGTAGTGCAAGACCAAGATAACTCATGGTAAAAGTAGAATAAGCTCTGATCACTAATCTTAATATTTACCCCTAATGCAAAGCACATCCCCTGGAGGAGATGTATGATGCTTTGTATTAAAGGCAAGGGGCCACTACCCAGACTGGTTTCGACCTTTATTGAGGTCTCATCAATGGGAGCCAGGCTAGAAATACCAAGATTTTAGTAATACAGAGCTTATAAGTATTTTACCAGAACAAGTTACCATAAGGTGTTTTAACCTTATTAAATAAAAATCTCAGGAGGAGATATAAATGTAGAAAGTATTTTACCTTGGGTATAATAAATGTTAAAGATACCAAGCTATGGTAACTTGTTCTGGTAAAATACTTATAAGCTCTGTTTTACTAAAATCTTGGTATTTCTAGCCTGGCTCCCAGATGAGACCTCAATAAAGGCCGAAACCGGTCTGGGTAGTGGCCCCTTGCCTTTAATACAAAGCATCATACATCTCCTCCAGAAGATGTGCTTTGCATTATGGGTAAATATTAAGATTAGTGATCAGAGCTTATTCTACTTTTACCATGAGTTATCTTGGTCTTGCACTACCTGCAGGGTCAGCTAGACTTGTATTACGTGCAGGCGCAAACTTGACTTATTTGTCTGTTTGCTTACTTGGGAAATGGAGTAAAACCAAGTTTAAAATAGCTTGGTATCTTTAACACACACACACACACACACACACACACACACACACACACACACACACACACACACACATTGATCAAAAACTCAAGGAACTCCTACAAGAGGCCAATAAAGCTGCAAGGGATATTCCTCCTGGAACTATTGGGCAAACGAATCAACTTATGTACTCAATAGCCTATGTCGTAACATCTGAATTAGGATATAAGATTAGTAAACCCAAAAGCAGTAAGGCTTAGGAACCAAAATGGAAGCATTGACTGGAGAATAAAATTCTTAAACTCAGAGCAGATGGGACCAATTTGAAAAACCTTAAGGAAAAGAAGCTGTAAAACGCAAAAATCCTAAATAATCTCGTAAAGAGATATAACACTGGAACACGACCTATTGATGAAGTATTAGAGGAAGTGAAGCAAAAATAGTTGCAGCTAAAATAAGAAGATACAGTGCACGCATTGAACAGTACAAGCAAAATTCGATGTTTTGTGCAAATCAACACCAGTTTTATAAGAAAATTGATTGCTGCAGGAATGATAACCTTAAAGAAAATATAAATACCAGAGACAAAGAAAATACACTAAAGTGTTGGAAAACCTATGGGACGACCCTAAGAGGCACAATAACAAGGCATAATGGATTAAAGAAATTACGAACAAATCTCAAGAACAAAAGGACCAACTGAAATGGTTCAAAAGCAAGCAAAAAAAAAAAATAAAAAATTGGTCAACACCCAGGAAGGATGAATTACATGGCTACTGGTTGAAATATCTAACAGGCTTACATGAAAGACTTGCTAAAAAAATAAAATTTTATGATGTTTTAGAAGGAAAATGCAAAGAAGAGTGGCTCACAGCAGGGAAAACGTTTTTGATCATAAAGGATAAAGAAAAAGGTCCAAACCCAGAAAACTTCCGACTAATAACCTGCCTGCCAACAACTTTTAAGCTACTCACAGGCATACTAGCTGATAAAATATACAGCTATCTTAAAGCAAATTCTCTTCTCCCAATTGAACAAAAAGGTAACAGCAAAAATTCAAGAGGCACAAAAGACCAATTGCTGATTGATAAAATGATTCTTAAAAATTGCAAACGTAGAAAAACCAACCTTTATATGGTTTGGATAGATTATAAAAAAAAGCGTTTGGTTTGGTGCCTCATAGTTGGATTTTAAAATGCACAGAACTATTTGGTATTAACGAAAACGTGCAAAAATTTTTGCAATCCAGCATGAAAAACTGGAAAACAATGTTGGTTATAAATAGAGAAGAAATTGGAGAGGTAAACATAAAACGGGGCATCTTTCAAGGAGACTCATTATCTCCTCTATTGTTTATATTGTCATTGATCCCCTTAACTAGAATTTTAAATAAAACTGCTCATGGTTATCAAACTGCACAAAAGAGTGCAAAGATATATCGCCTTTTATCCATGGACGATCTGAAGTTGTATGCAAAATCAGAGAATGAACTTGGATTGTTCATTCTCTGATTTTGCATTCTCTGTGTGCACTGAATATGTGCACACAGTAAACAGTGTGCACATATTCAGTCAAGATATATCAATGGATTTTGGCTTAGACAAATGTGCAATTGCTGGAATAACAAGAGGAAAGTTTGAAGATATGAACGAAATCGAGCTGCTCAATGGTGAAATAATCAAAGCAATGAAATTCGAAGACAGCTACAAATATTTGGGAATTTTAGAAGCATCACAAATTCTGCACAATAAGATCAAAGAAAGAACTAGAGCAGAATACATAAGACGATTAAGAAAACTCCTTAAATCAATGCTTAATGCTGGAAATTTGATAAAAGCAATTAATAGCTGGGTCATACCTGTTCTGAGATATTCAGCAGGCATTGTTGAATGGACCCAGCTAGAGGTGGAAGATTTAGATCGAAAAACTCAAATTAATGACAATGCACCATGCCCTCAATCCTTGCAGTGACATTGATAGGCTCTACTATCACGCAAAAAAGGAGGTAGAAGATTATTACAAGTGAAGCAAGTTATTGAAGAAGAAAAACGAAATTTAAATGATTATCTGCAGCAAACAACGGAAAAATTTCTAATTGAGGTAAGGAAAGAGGGTTTATTTAAACCCATGAAGACAAAATTGGAATACAAAACCAACCAAGTAAAAGTGAAAACCGAAAGATGGAAAAATAAGGCATTGCATGGAAAATACCTTCGCAGCATAGAGGAAACAGCGCTGACAGCAACTTGACCTGGCAATGGTGGAGAAATGGAGCACTAAAGAAAGAAACAGAATCGGTAATTTTTGCAGCACAAGAACAGGCCATTAAAACCAACGTTATGAAGGCAAAAATACAAAAAATTCAAGAAGACAGTAAATGTAGATTGTGCAAAGAAAAGGAAGAAATGGTAGACCACATTATAAGTGGATGCAGCAAAATCGCACAAATTGAGTACTGTAAAAGGCATGATAACATAGCTAAGATAATCCACTGCCATTTATGTAAAAAGTATGGGTTTGAAGTATCTAAAGACTATTGGAAGCATAAAGTTCACCAGAAAGTGGTTGAGAATGAAAAAGCTAAAATACTCTGGTATTTCAAAATCCAGACTGACAAAAGCTTGGAATGTAACACACCCGATATCACAGTGGTTGAAAAAAGTGAAAACAAGGGTGTTAAGTTTATCAAAATATCAGTACCAGGAGATAGTCGGATTGACAAAGAAAATGAAAAAATTACAAAATATCGCAATTTGCAAATCGAAGTTGAACGAATCTGGCAAAAGAAAATGAAAGTTGTTCCCATAATAATAGGTGCTTTAGGCGCCATCCCTAAAACTTTGAAAAAGCATCTAGAAGCACTCGAGTTAAATGGATTAAAAATTGGGCAGCTGCAAAAGGCCCTTTGTTCGGCACAGCTTTCATTTTCAGAAAGTATTTCCACAACTCATAGGCCCTTGGGTAGGGCCCGAATTAGTGGAATATAACCAGCCTTTTCTTAAGACTGAGGAAGCAAATCAAGCTTTGATGAACATTATATATATACACACACACACACACACCATTTTAGTACTTGTATATGGAAAATATGACTTCTGCATTAATTTAACCATGGTATCTTCCTCGGTTCCTGCTGAAAAGCCCTCGATAATATATTGTCAAATATAATGTACAATGGATAAGAAAAACTGAAAAAATAATGGAATGGAGAAAAGTAGGGGATGGCATCTTGTAGGGGATAACTGTTTTAATGTGTCATGGGAAAATATTTTACTGATTTTTGGTTGAAAGTTATTGGTATTTGTGATCCATTCTTTCTTTAAAGCATTAAGAAATACAAAACTGGAAAGGGTTATCTTGACTGTGCTCTAAATTTGTTTCAGTTTATCTCCTGTATGTTTTATTTGATTGGTTAGTACTGCTGGCAGTTGTAATGTCCCATTGTTATGCTATTCAAACCATATGTTTAAACATAATTTGTAACAGGAGGATTCAAGGTCACTTCCATAAAACTGAAGCACACATTTGTGTAAAAAAACATGAGTAGGAACCAGCAGTCATACCACTACCATAGAGCAAGTTAGCGTTTTCTCATGAATATTAAAAATGGACAGATACACCAAAACCTTACCAAAACACATTCAAGCTGGAAGAATATGTATTTTGATTTGTTTCTCCATAGAACTAGTTTTTTAATTTTTCCATAGTCTGTGTTCTCTGTACTTTTTTGCCCCATGCCAATCAGTGCATGCTTATTGATAACAAAGACATGGATTTTAGCTGTTTACTGTTGTGAAACACTATTTCTTATGGTTTGTATTTCCAAACACACATTCTCTAGTGTCTGATGGCAAGTTAAGGTTACCAGGTTTCTCGAGGAGCTTTAGCTCTTTTCAGGCAGTATTTTTGGACTTCTATTTCAGCACGTTGCCAGCTGCTTGGGAATGCTTTATTGCTGCACAGTGGCAATAGAGGCATTTCTTTCAGATGACATCCAAGTAACTTTTCCCATCATAGTTAACTACTTCAGCATACTCATTTGGCATACAAAATTGAAATGTTTTCAGTGTGAATTTCTGACCTCCTTCATAAGCATAAAATTTTCATATTTCATTGCAACATTCAGTTTCTTGCCGTTAGTGGTGTCTTATGATTTTTTGTAGGATAATGCATCTCTTTAACAATCACGTATGGTACAATCAAGCTTTGCTTCCTAATCAAACTCTATTATTCTTCTGCATTCATCATCAGATTCCTAATATATATCAAGGGATAAAGGTTGGTCGATTGGTAAAGCCTCTGCTACTAATGGCTCAGTTAAGTAAGTTTGAGCACGGTTAGTAGTTGGAAGGAGCCCAATTGTTCGATGCTGTTGGCACACTCTCCCTCGATGAGTCTTTGGACTCCCTGGAGGTGTCAAATAATAATAATAATAATAATATACTATGATAGCACTACATGAAAAGTTTATATTATTGCTGACTTCTCATCAAGAGTTTTCTTCCAAAGTTACATCTGTATGCAAAGGGAATTCCTAAAAGTTTTTGCACAACCCTGAGTAAAGTGGAGCACCATTTAAGAAACAATGTCTTAAGACTTCTAAGATGTTGTTTCTTAATTGATGCTCCACATTACTTAAGGTTCTGCAAAAACTTTTAAGACTTTCTTTTGCATACAGACATAACTTCTACTAGATGTAGTTACTAAAAAAACCTTAGATGAATGGGTAAAATAACTGGCAAAACTGTGGGGTGTTATCCAGTGGTGAGCTATAAGGGGCTTGCGGGGGCTTTCCCGAGCCCTTTGTTAAATTTTCTCAAATTTGCAAGTTCCTTGTTCTTCTTTACTTTTTTATTTTTTCAAAAAAAAAAAAAAATCAAAACAATTTTTTGAAATATATTAAGCAACAAACTCATACAGTAACCTAACAAAGTAATTTTATTAAATAAAATATTATAGTTACTGTTACTACCATTTTACCAATAAGAATTCACTTTTGGTAATCACATATAAAAAATAGGACTATAAAATAATGGCCGTTGATTGGTAACTTTGATTATCACTTGAAGTATAAAAACAAAAGAGAAACATAACGTATTTCAATATCATTGTGTTTAGATAATATTTATTTATTATTTATACATTGTTTATCATAAAAACTTCTAGCGCAAACAAAAATTCATTTTGTTCATAAAAAAATGCAGACTATGGCATATGTGCGATTATAAAAGATTTTATTCTTATTATATTTTGATAGTTAAAAAATGTTTTTCTTATGTAAGATAAATTAACACAGATGATTATGTGCAAATATTTCATGTTTAGATCAAGAAATATTTGTTTAAAAATGATGGCCTTTACAGGTTGATTGCCTCCCCCCACGTACTTTTTGATTAAGGAGTACAGAAGCTGTGTTAATAAAAGTATTTGTGTGAAATAAGGCTTTTGTTTGCTCGACGATGCGAGCCCTTTGTTAAAATTTCCATAGCTCACCACTGGTGTTATCTATTGATGTTAGGGTATGATTAGGCAGTTATTACAGTGCATTAAATACTTTAAATGCTTTAATGTTATTGTAATTATATATTAAATATATTTACTGATACGAGAGAACCGCATAAGTTAGATATTTAAAATGATAGAAGTTAGAAAAATGACAGAACTATTATTGACACTGCTGAAGAGCATATACTGTCAACTCTTCTTCTTCTGCAGCTTCTCCCACTTAAGTGGGTCACTGTTGATAATGAGTCTCCTCCACACTTCCTGTCTTGGGCTGTCACCACATCCAAGTTCTTCATCCTCAAGTCCTCTTCTACCAGCTCCCTCCATCTCTTCTTTGGCTGCCCATGCTTCCGCCTTCCTTGCACACCCATCTGCATGACCCTTCTTCCCACATATTCGTCCTCCCTCCTCATCCATGACCAAACCATCTCAACCTTGCCTCCTGTATTTTCGCTCCTAAGTTCATAACTTTCACTGTTCCCCTGACATAGTCATTTCTCAGACGATCCTTTCTGGTCACACCACACATCCACCTAAGCATTCTCATCTCTGTTACTTATATCCTGCTGATGTTATTTTTCCTCAGGGCCACAGTTTCTATAGCATATGCCATAGCTGGCCTCACTACTGTCCTATAGATTTTGCCTCTCAGATTGTTCGGCACCCTCTTATCGCATAACACTCCAGCCATCTCCCTCCAGTTCCTTTAGCCCGCTTGTATCCTGCATCCCACTTCCTTCTCAGCTCCTCCATCTTCTTCCACTGTTGAACCCAAGTATCTAAAGTCTCTCACCTTCCTGATGACATTTCCTTTCAGCTCCAGATCTGTCTTCTGTCCGCCGCCCACTGTGCAACACATATACTCTGTCTTACTTCTGCTCAGTCTCATACCTCTCTCTTCCAGTACTTGTTCTCCATCTTTCCAGTTTAGTTCCCGCTTCTTCTCTTGAATCTGCACACAGCAAGATGTCATCTGCATACAACATTGTCCAAGGTGCATCTTCTCTCACCTCCTCTGTTACCACCTCCATCACAATATTAAACAGAAACGGACTTAATGTTGACCCTTGATGCAAGCCAACTGTTACTTGAAAACTTTGTCTGTCCCAGACAGGTCTGAATCTGAACACTTCTCTTCACATTTCTGTACATTTCCCGCAACAACCTGACATATTTCTCCGGCACCTTCTTCTCCCTCAGACACCTCCAGACTTCTTGCCTTGTCACTCTATCGTATGCTTTCTCCAGATCAATAAATGCCAGATGTAGCTCCCTTTGTTTCTCTCAATACTTTTCCATCATCTGCTGTCACCCAAAGATAGCATCTGTTGTTGATCTACCAGGCATGAAGCCAAATTGTTCCTTTGCAATCTCCACCTCCTTCCTCAATCTACCATCAAGAACCCTTTCTAGGATTTTCATTGTGTGGGACATCAACTGTATTCCTCTGTAATTTTTACAGTCTTGTGCATTCCCTTTACCCTTGTAGATATGGATGTTCTACTGATGTTCTGCACCATCCCCTCAGAAGGCTGCCCATCTCCTCTGTTGAGTCCTTGCATTTTCCTCATTCAAAAGTCCCTCAAAGTATATTTTCCATCTGTTTCTTATGTCCACTCCATAACACTCTTCCTTCAGCATCTTTGATCTGCCTCACATGCAAGATGTCCTTTGTTGCTTTATTTCTACATTTCGCTAGTTGGTAAATTTTTCTCTGTCCTTCCTTTGTTTCTAATTGATCATACAGATCTTGATATGCCTTCGCCTGTGCCACAACTCTCTTGGCTTCTTGCTTTCTCTCTCTGTACACCTCTCTGTCCTCTTCCACTCTTGACTCATCCCACTTCTGCTTTGCCTTCCTCTTAGCTGTCACTGCCACTTGTACATTATTATTCCACCACTAACCCTCCTTCTGCTCTCTAATCTTTCCAGATGTCTCACCAAGCACCTCGATTGCACAGCTCAGGATTACTTTTGAATTATGTTTCCACCAATCTTGTACACTTTCCAGTCCATCCTAAATCCTCTCTAACAACCTCTCCCTAAAAGGATTCCTCGCACTCTCCTCTTTTAAGCGAAACCACTTAATTGTCTTCATCCCATGGCATCCAGAAAGTCTGCGCACAGCAGTTCAGTGTTGCTGTGCTACTTGATCTATTGGAATTACTTTACAATTTGTCACAACCTTAAAATGGTTTTCTTCTAGTCAAAATGTAGTCAATTTGTGAACTGTTGTTACCACTCCTAAATGTTATCAAATGTTCTTCCCTCTTGCAGAAAAACGAGTTCACAATTGCCAGATCAAATGCTACTGCAAAGTCCACAACCCTCTCTCCTTCCTGGTTCATCATTCCCAATCCATGGCCACCATGCACCCTTTCACAGTCTCTATTCTGTCTTCCTATGTGTCCGTTCAAGTCTCCTCTGACAATCGCCATCGCATTTTCTTCCAATTCCCTCATTTCTTCATCTAACACGTTCCAGAACTCATCTTTCTCCTCTGCTGTACAACCAACTTGCGGGACATATACACATAATACGACCACCCGCTCTTCTCCAAGACCCAATTTCGTTCGCATGATCCTGTCGTTCCTTCTACCCACTTCCAGTACTTCACCCTTCATTCTGCCACACACCACAATTCCTACACCATTTCTTCCCTTGTTATTCACTCCAGAGTAGAACAATATATATCCATCTCCCAGTTCCTTTGCCTTTCAACCCTTCCACCTTGTCTCCTGCACGCATAAAATGTCCAATTCCTCTTCCTCATCATGTCTGCCACCTCTCTTCCCCTTCCAGTCATGCTTCCAACATTCAGTGTTCCCACTCGCAACATCCTCTCCACCTGCTGGGCTCGCTTCTTTAACCACACCCACCCTTGACGCAGTAGCCCTCGTCCACTTGCAGCTATAGGGCGATGTGGCTGTGCGTCGCTTAAGGGGTGCACCCTAGCCCTTGTATCATTTTCTCTTTGACTTATATCATAGTTTGAGCTGGCATTGAAGTTTTCCGACCGGATGCCCTTCCTGACATCAACCCTCGCATTTATCTGGGCTTGGGACCGGCACCTATTGAGACTAGTTTGCCTCCTTCGGTGGCCGCCTAAGACGAAATGACATAGCAAGATAGGAAAGACTTATCCCTAGCCCTCGAATACTCCAATAGCATCAGGAGGAAGGAGCAAGGAGAAGAGAAAGAAGCAAAGAAAGGAGAGGAGGGACCAGTCTACAGAATAATATAACAGATATATATTACATGAAGTAAGGCATGGTCCAGCATCTGATACCTCCGGTTTGCCATGCCTGTACTCACTAAAGTGAGCCCTTGAGGTTAAATAAAAGAACATATACTGTCAACAAGTGATCTAAATATTGATGTTACTACTGCAGTTGAAAATGTGAAGGAGCATACACCACCTAAGATTGATTTAAACATTTTCTACTTCTGCATTTGGATTCACATAAAAAAATATATAGTGTGTTTGTTCAGAGGTACAAAGTAGCAGCCATATCAGAACATATTGATTTTTGGAAAGAAAAGAGGATGACTTAAAATCTGAGAACACAGATGTTGCATACACATAAGGGTAATGAAAATGAATTGGCTCTTAAAGCTTTTTTTTAATATATATATCACTTTGCATTACAAAATTTAAAAAAAAAAAAAAAAAAAAAGCCATAAGGAAAAACTGGATTATCACTTTTATGTTGGACACATGCTATCTATTAAAAGATAAATTTGCTAAGAAAATAAAAACAAGGCCTCCCCTTTTTCACATTATGATAAGCAAAGATATTCATCAACAACATTTCAAAAAATGTTAGATTTATGCTTCTAAGTTGAGTCTACAAATCTTTGTAAGACCTTATTACTTTTCTATGTTAAATGTAGGGTATTAGGGTCACTACTATAAAATTGCACACTGTTGTGTAGAATATCAGTTTATTGGGAGAAGAATAAAATTAAAGAGGAATTTGAGCTGCTAAATTTAAAATTTCTTTGCCATACAACTGGCAATTAAATTTTTTCACCATTATTGGGTATTTTTTTTTAAATGACAGACTATGTTTCACTTTATACTGATGGGAGCTAATACGATCAGTCAGTTAGTGGGCAGAGATGAAACAGATGTCAAACATGAAAAGTACACATTGCGTGATAGAGAAATTTAACTTGTAAATGTTTGTGTTGTGTCGAATCAGGTATTAATCCAACTCCCTTAATTGAATACTCTGCAGTATTATGTGATGAAATGAGCTTTTATCATAAAACATTACTATATGCAAAAGATGAGTGACTTTCCTAAGGTCAGATATTAAAAAGACAGTCAACTGAGAGAAGAAATATTTATTTTTCTATCGAACAAAAACTCTAACCTTGTGTAATTCTTCAGAAACATAGGATTGGAACACAAAATTGCTAACTTGCAGATATGTTTCAATGCTTAATTTTTCTCTCTAGGTAATACAGAAAGCGATATTTGCATTTATAATAGAAATAAAGAGAAGTAATAATTAACCTTTGGATCTAAAAAATGGAAAAATAATTGCTTTGCAATTAATTTAAAAAAAAAAATTTTTAAAAATTCAACGCTGATGTTAATGGACTGAATGATGTTGCAGAAAAGAGTCATCTAACCATCTAAAACTAGCTGATTATGATCAATCTCTTAAATCTTTTAACTTGGGTGGGACAGAGGGAGTTAGATCCATTCACTTTCACTTACAACAGATTACGAATGAAGAATGTGTTTGACAGGTCATCGTTCAGAAATAAAATTTAGAAATTTAAAAACTATTTATCATTTCCATTAATAACAAGAAAAATTGTTATCGTTAAAATTTTGAAATAGACTTACTAGTATTGCACACCTGCAAAGAAATGCTTGCTTCATTATTTTACTTGATAAATTTTAGTAAAAATTCATAGCAGATATTGTCCTTTAAGTGAAAAAAAGCATTTAGGATCCAGTTTTGTTTTCTTTCAGTAAACTTGCATGAAAGTGAATTCCCAGTCACTTCAGTCTTAATGAATAGGTCAAAATTGGTTGAATTTGACACTCACTTTAACTAATAAATAGTACACCAAACATTGGTAATTTGTTGTTTGTAGGCAGCTCATATTTTTATTAAATATGAGCTGCCATTTTTTTTGTAATTATTATTATTATTTGTAAAAATTATTTCTAATACTATGTATCATCATACATTTTTTTATTAAATATTTTGCACATAACAGTTCATCAAATTCCCATTCCATGAAAATTTTCATAAAAATTATCGAGTCATGCAAAAACAAAAAAAATTATGTAGAGGTCTCCCAAAAAAAATTTTAGAAATGCTTTTTTAAGACACTTCTGAATGTATCAATGCACCTACATCTTGGTCTGTGCCACTGACATTAAACACCTCTTTTGCTACTCTTTCCTATGCTGTTTAAGTGATCTTTGCCAAATTAGATTAGCTCTGCTCATGCATACCTGGCTGCTAATAACATGTTCCTTCCTGATGTCTTCATTTTTAATGATTGTCATTGATGCCTTCTGTTCTCTCACATAATTTTTCTCAGAACTTGTGCATGATCTTATGTTTTCAGCTGTTTCCAATCCATCTCTCTGTCTATAAATTAAATTTGTTTCGAATACTGTTGTATACAGCTAATATAGTTCATTGACTGATTTCTCTAATATTTCATACAAATTCCCATTGTCACTTTCCTTCATAATGTGATCCATGTATTGATGAATACCAGCGGAGATAGCATTCTCTCACGTGACGTCTGATTTTATGTGAAATCATCTTTCTCTTCTTCTTTTTATTCTAACTGCTTGTAAATCAAATATAGACTGTATTGCTTGCTGTAGTGTCCAATTTACATCATATAATTCTAGTGTTTTGAACAGCTCTTCTCCTGGTAGCTTATATATTCTTCCAGATCTACAAAACTTAAATACGGATCCTTGTTATATTTACTGTGATTTGTCTTAAAGTGAAAATCTGATCCTGACAGCCAGTATTTGGCTTGAATCCAGCTTGTTTATGTTGCTCTTCCACAATTTTTCCTAACCTGTTCTCAACTATTTTTGCACAGTTTTCATTAGCCTGCCAGTGTGTCTCTAAGGTTTGGTTCTGTTCTTTAAACTCATTTTTTCTTGAATTACATTTGTGTCTACAGGTTTACTTCTGAAACTGCTCAACTTTATTATTTTTTTTTCACACACATAAAAACTTTTAAATGATATTCAAATTTATCCTCTTCAAAACTAAGTAGTGATTGCTTCCTTTTTCATATCCACCATATACTTCTAGGACCTGAACCGGCATGAAGATATCACTTTGCTATCAGCAATAACATCATTTCTTGTATCTTCTCTCCTCGTGAACTTGTCTTTTGTTGGAACATGATATTATTAATGACTGATGTGAAGCTCTGAACAGAAATCCAGCAAATATTTACCATTATTAGTTTTGCTCTTTGCTTCAGATTTTCCCAAAACATTTCTATATGTGGAATTCATTTCCTGTTGTGCTATTTAAATCTCTAATGAGAATCATCTTTTCCTGTCAGTTGCCTTCTCTTTTGTCTCAAAAAGTTAAATTTTTTTCCTTAATAGAACCTTCTGTTGAATTATGGACACAAATAATTCTCCAATAGTGAAATATCTCATTTTGATGTTTTCCTGCATCATTATACTTGATATTACCTGCCATTCAAAAATATTTTCATGTTTAGCATTGAATATAACAGCTGTTCCTTCTTTTCCATGATTATTTTTGCCTGAATAACATCTTCTAATGGTTATTTAGAGGAACTCACTTATTCTCTTTGTTTCAGTAATAATTATGATACTAAATTCTTCTGTTAGTTCCACTTTTCTGTTGATAGTTACTGTCTCTGTTCTTGGATCATATTATGATCCAAGAACAGTTAATAGGCTGTGGGTTTAAATCCCACTGTGGCATGGGCATTTGCAAAAGTCTTTAGGTGGCAGGTAATCTTCATTACTCAGTGGAAGTTGCATCCTGATTGATTTGTAGGTCTGAAGTTGCTTGAAAAAGTACTATGTTTTAGTCTGGCATTTCAGAGGAACAATTCTTTTTAGGTCATCCACACAACTGAAATGTATAATTCTTTTGCAACTTTGAATTTGTAGCGTTCATATTGAAAAAAAAATTTCCATAATCCTGATATCTTTTATGACATGCCTTACTTCTTTTGCTTTCCGCCAATCATATCATATCAGAAAATCATATCTAGGCACAGTAATCCATGAATGGTATTAAGAACAGTGTGTAGGTCAGAAATAACTGGACAATACCTGAAGTGTAATTAAACATTTTTTTAAAAGTTATGTATGTTATATATTGATGCTGAATTCATGAGTCTTTTCTTAGAGAATACAGAGACACATATAAGAAAGCTAAATACTCTGTTGCTAAACAAAAGTCATATGAAGACTTAGGTAAGAATATAGAAAATAAATATCAAGGTGGTGGCAAAGTATTTTGGAGGCTGTTGAAAAAGCTCAGAAATGGAGGAAAGAGTGCTATAAAAGGAATTAGAGATGATAAACGTGACATGAAAACTGGTGAAAAAGATATCCATGATGTATGGAGTAATTATTTTGAAAAATTGCTAATTGAAACAAGCAGTTGACAGCACATTGGTAAAAAAACACTCAATAGGCATGCAATCAGGAATACATATCCATACTTGAAGTAGAAAAAGCCATCAAAAACCTGAAATGCAGAAAGGTAGCCGGAGTAAAGGATATTTGAAAAGAAATGCTCAAGTATGGAGGTATAAATTTTTCAGTGGCTGCACTGCATAGTTCAGAAGGCCTGAACAGAGGGACGAATTTCAGATGATTGAAGTAGAGCCCTCATAGTATAGTTCGCCCACCGATTTGAGGTCCCTCGACACTTCTGCGCATGTCAGAAAAAGGAGAATCTATTCCAATAATAGGGTAATTAGTCTGTCTTCTGGGATGTAATAATAAACAAACTGAGTTTGTTTATTATTACAGGTCGGAAAATTTAGCTTTTCTTTTACGAACATTGTTGTTTTTAAAGTGTAACTATTTTGCTTGTATAACAGTTGGAAAAATGTACGTAGAGTGTATGTTCTACATAAAGCAATGTCACTTCGCTCCATGATAAGTTTCCTTTTATTCTGGGACTTTTTAAAACAAAATCCGATTTCATGAAGTATTTTCATTAAAGTTTCTCTTTTCCAAGGAAAATTAATTTTTTCTTTAAGCACAGGAATCAATTTCGGAACAGTTGGCACTCTTTTCTCGACCACGTAAAATTTGTGAATAGCTCTTCTTATAACGTCTACATCAAAATCATTCAAAGCTACGGTTTCGATGGTTTTCTTTCTCTGGTGCTATTTTTTTAGGAGATTTAAATTTTAGCTTACCTTCACCTTTTGATTCCCTACGAATTCTTTTAACAGTCGACCCCGATATGCCTGCACTTACACGTTTTATGACTTGAGAAAGGGGAACAAGAAGATGGCTTTCTGACGATTCTTTTTCGCAGAATGTCAGCATATTATTCAATATTCTTTTGCAAGAGCTACTGAAACGTGTAACAACAGAACTTGTGGACTGTACTGGATCCATCATACAAATTAATAATAAAAAAATAATGCAAAAAGAGAACAACAAAAATCAAGCTACTAGTATTCTTGGCACCAAGCCAAGAAGGGATCTAGAAATGGTGGGCGAACTATACCCATCTATAAAAAGGGAAATAAAACTGAATGAGAGAATTACAGAAGTATTTCCCTAGTGTGTGTTCTTGTTAAGATTTATGGAAGTATACTTGAGAAATGGTTGAGAAGGATTGCAAAAAGGAAGCTTGGTGAAGAACAAGCTGGATTCAAGCCAAATAGAGGTTGTCAGGATCAGATTTTCACTTTACAACAAATAGTTGAGAAATTGTGGGAATATAACAAAGTTCTGTATTTAAGTTTTGCAAATCTGGAAAGGGCATATGACAAGGTGCCAAGAGAAAAGCTATTCAAAATGCTCTAGTTGTATGGTGTCAATGGAGCATTATATTAAGCAATACTTAGTTTTTGAGTTGTAGGTGAGCAGTTAGAATTGAAGGAAGTACAGGAAAGATGGTTTTATGTTAAATCTGATGTCAGACAAGGATGCACATTATCCCCCCCCTCCCTCTGTTATTTATTATCTATATAGATCACATTATGAAGGAAAGTGGTATTAAACCTGATATCAAAATTGGAGATATTAATCTCAGCTCTTTACTTTATGTGAAAGATGTTATACTTCTAAATAAATTCAGTACGGTCTGCAAGATTCCCTGACCAAATTGAATAACTGTTTTAATAGATTTGGTATGAAGGTTAGCAATAACAAGACAAAGACAATGAAAATAAGCAGAAGCATTGAAAACATCAAACTGCATTGTGAATGGAGAACCTATAGAACATTTCAGCTACTTAGGCACGATATTTAGTGAAGATGGTAAATTAAATATGGAAATAAATAACAATCGACAAAGCTGGTATAGTAGGAAGTGAACTGAATAAATTTATATGGAATAAGAGAGAAATTAGTCAAAACACTAAATTTGCTGCATACAAGGCTGTGTTCAAACCAATTTTTACGTATGGAATCGAGAGCCGGATTAGGAATAAAACACTTGACCACAGATATGAGAGGCACGAACAGATGGCATCAGTGGCAATATCATATTAAAAACGAAGATACTATGAAAGAACTTAACATTGTTACCATCCAGGAATTTGTTAGCAGTGCTAATCTCAGATGGTATGGTCACTTAAACAGAATGAGAGAGGAAAGATTAGCAAAACGGTGTTCTCTGCCAGGTTGGCAGGAAAAAGACCCAGAGGAAGACCAAGCTATAGGTGGATTGATACAATAAAAAGTGACTTAGAAGGTAAAAATGTTGGAGTCTTGACAGGTAGGAGATTGATTTGTAGGAAAATTGTAGATAGGAAGTTAGTAATGATGTAAGTTTTTCATGTAGTACTATCATATCCTGTACACCCCCCCCCCCCCCTTGAGGGTACTTATCAGGAATTTGTTATTTTTAATGCTTTGGATTTTTATGTAGTGTCTGCATAATCTAACTCTTTTTTTCTGTTAAATATCTATGGTTTAGAGTGTGTATCTATGTTTGAATATTCCACTACAGTATAATTTTCATAAATAAGTTGCATTATAGGTAGTGCAGTTGAGCTTATTATGAATTTGTAATACTCTTCATAATTAATTTGATGTTGAAATTTTGTAAGATTTTTTTTGAGTATTTGATAATTTTTTTTTTTTTTAATTTACCCCACCCTTCCCCTAGAAGTGTATGTATTATTTAGTAGATGTTTGTCTGGCATCTTACAGATGCTTTTGTATGGTACTCCTGATATTTTAGTACTGTTAAATAGATTGAATGTTAATTATAGAAGAAATAACTTGAGGTTTAAATATTAATCAGTGTTTAGTTTTTAGAGAAATATTGGTTATATGTTCCAAAGAATAGGAGTTGAGATGACTGAATAGGTGGCTGAAAACTAAAGATTAGTTTAGTTATTTGCAAGGCAAAATGATATCATACACTTGACAGAGAAATATTGAATTTTAAATACTAGTCTTATTAAAAAGTGCTTGCAAAAAGCATACAGTAAAGAGACTTAATGTGTGTGAATGGAGAGGCACATTATCTGATTCTCCTTCCTAAATGATTTTTAGGGTTTCAGACTGTTGCCTTTGTAACAGTCTGAAAGTAAAATAGTGCATTATAGTAAATAGTATTTTATATAATGGGGTTGATTTACAGGATCAGAAGTCATCATAAGATGCTGAGGAAGCAATGCATATTGATGTCTATTCTAAAGAAAATGACATTATTTCAAAAGGAGACTTTTTTTTTTCCCCCCCATTTGACTACTGTAGATTTGAATGCCATTGTGACATAAATGTAAAGTTTTTTTTCCACATAAGATGGTATCCTTAGAAATTTAGTTGGGGGGATCTGTTTTATTGATTAATTTGTCTTTAGTTTTATTTCTTGCATCCACTTTTTGTCCTCTCTTTTTTTAATCATTCTTGTGACTTTAACATTCCTGAAATTACTGCATGCAGTTTGTGCCACTCAACATATCATTTAACCACATCGTCATTGATGTGGATGAATTGTATCACTCATGCAGTTCTGATCTGTGATATTTCAAATGTAATATCAATGGTATTGCAATCTTAATATGCACCTCACATCCATGGCAAACTCGACATTTATTTAAATAGGTTAATAAGTAAGTGGTGACAGTTTGTCTTCCTTCCAGACTTTGATTACAAATCAGTTATGAACATAGATTCTGTTTGGGTGCAGAGCCAACAAATAGAATTCCAACATAGGGCCTTCCATTGTGTTGGGAACCTCTTAGCATTTGAGTAAACAACTTAAATTTCTGAAATCAAATATCTTTAGGAAGAACTTTACGAAATGAATCGGATCTCATATTTTCTAAACAGCTTGAGTGTGCCTAGAAAAGCATTATATGCAAATAAGCTTATGCATTTAACTGGATAGATTTATAGTAGAAACACAGTTTGAGCTTTACTTTTTATATAAATAGTTCTGTATATTTTTTGCCTAATGTGGGTGTGTGCACACACCCTACCATTTTTCTTTATTTCATATGAAACGAGAACTTATTGTATGAATTTTAAATTTACATTATGCTGTTCAGGAATGTATTTGCCTCATAAATTGGGCAGTGACTGATTTGTATTCTTCAGTGTTCTGATTTTATTGCCTTCTAATGATTAAAACATTTTATAACAAAATATTAAAAAAAAAAAATTGCCCAGTCCCAGCTTAAATACAAACTTCTTAGTGGTTGTTAATTAAATTGGTCAGTAGAGAAAGCTGTTAGATCAGCTGACCTGAATAGATAAGTGAATGTTTTGCTAAACAACTTTTGTATCATGGATTCTTGTGAAAGTGATTTTCATTGCTTTATGATAACCATTACTATGCCTATTGAATGTCTGAAGTGGCTTTTCGTGTTTTTAGTCTCTAGAGCAGTTTTTTTTTTTTTTTCCTCCTCCCTTTGGCTCACCAGCAGCTTAGATTTTGGATTTTTCATAGATAGTTGTCATTAAAACAAATTTTCAAAACTATTTATTCAACAACAATAAAATGTCATTACTTTAAATACATACAGTGCATTTCAAAAGAATATTTAAATTTTTTTTTTAATGTTTATGGGTTTTCATTTTATACATGAATATTTGTATATGATATATTATGATATATTATATTATACATTGTGAATAATAAAATCAAGCCATGATGAGCTTGGTTTCAGTATGCAAAACCAGCTGAAATTGGTCATGTCTAACAAGTTTTAGAACATAATGTGCAAGAAAATGTAACTGCTGATTGGAATCATGCTCTGTTACTCAGTATAGTCCTGAAAGCTGCCTTTCATTGGCATGTCACTACTTCAGTGACATGTCATTGTGAAATTACGTCAAATTATGAAATACATTACATGTAAGATTCAAAAAGAAACTTACAAATTATAGACCAAATGAAATAAGTAGGAATTTCCATGCTGAAGAAGTGATAGAAGTAATGTTGCTGTTGGTGAAGAATTACTCCCTCATGCTTATCACTTTGCTTTTCTACCTGTATCTGTCTTCACTTGCAAATTGCTGCCCCCCCCCACCTGCCTTCATTTGCATTTTTGCATTCACCTTAGTCATAATAAAGTGAATGATTTGAATAGAATCCCTGAAGTCACCTGGCACTATTTTTGTATATATGTGGCTACTCATATTTCTTAATTGCAAAATGATTATTTACATCTCAATTTTCTTGCTTTTGCAGTCTGATCTCTTCTACCCAGAAAATAAAACATTAAAAATTTCATTTTTTATTTCATATTTTTAGGGAAGAATTATAATTTCTATGCTGTTCCAAATAATTTATACTTGCTTTTATTTTCAGGTGTTATGTATGAAAAATGTCTTCAGTTGCAGGGGAAGCAGGATGGTATTTGACAAGAGCAGGAAGTTTTGAAACTAAATTCAAAATTCTTCTTAAGAAGAGTGAAGTTACTATTGGAAGGAGCTTATTACCACATCCTGAATGTGCAGTTCATGTATCACGTGCACATGCAACTTTTCAGAGAAATGAAAATGGAGAATGGTTGGTGAAAGACCTGGGAAGTACAAATGGAATTTATATTAATGGAATAAAGATGAATCCTGGAATTTTTCATCCTCTAGAACAAGGAGATAAGATTGGTCTTGGGGTGCCCCATGCTTTGGTAGATGTAGATTATGAATTTCTTCTATGTAAAAAAGAAACTGTCTCTTCAGATGGGTCAAAACACAGGATGGCTCTCCATAGGGTCCTTGGAGAAAATAATCATGTGCCTCCTGTAGACATTAAACCAAATGTTGAAGATCTTGATTTGTTTAATAAACAGGGATTTATAAAAGAATCTTCTGAAAATGTAGAATTGTTTAATAAGAATGGCTTTCTGACTACTGAAACTGGATTCAAAAATTGCAAAATGGATGATTCAGAACTTACAAAGAAGTATGACTTAAAGTGCTGTCATGTTGTATTGGAACAGAAAAATTTCTTTATCCCTGATTCCTCAAGATCAAAATCTAAACATAGGACACCTATAAAGAGAAAAAGATTTATTAGAGTTATTGTTAGTAGTAGTAGTTCAGAATCTTCTGATGCAGAATCTGATATTACATGTACACCCTTAATTGTTCACGTGAATGAAGATAAACAGGATATGAAAGGATTTTTCCCAGTAAAGAATGAACAGCCAATTGCAAAAAACGAAACGACGAGCCAGGTTTGTGTGAATACATTGGAAAATTATTTTCATAAGGTAAAAGAATCTCCTTTGCTGGAACAAAAAGAAGAAAAATTAAAACATATTTCATTGAGTAATCCAGAATCTGGCAAATTGTTTAAGAATGAAGTTTTGAAAAAGATACCTGAAAAGTGTGTGAAGCTAGAAGATGTCATTTTGTCTAGGGAAACAAACTCAAAAATGAGTAGTCCTAGAATGAACGATCAGCTTACAGGGTGGAGCAGGAGAAAACGGCATTTTCCTAAAGAGCATTGTAGTGGTGATAATGAATTGAAAAAGGAAAATCAGATAGAAATTGTTAACTTAAGTGATGATGAAGTAATCGTCTCAGAAACTAGTGATTTTGAACAGAAAGGCGATGTAAAAATAAACGGAAAATTTGAAAGTTCTAATGCAGACTGTACTTTATACAGGCATAAAGAAGCTGCAGAACGCCAGAACTTAATCAGTTCATATAATCATGCCTTTAAATCTACTGAAATCCATGCTTCTCCAATAGTGCTGCATGTCAAAGGTTTCAAACAGAGTCTTGATGAAAGTTGTATAAACGGAAATATACATTCTGTACCTGCCGCATCTAATTCCGAAAGCATTTCAGAACATAACGAAAATGTTGAATTTGATCTTTCAAGAGTCAAAAACGAGCGAGAATGTAGTGGGTATTCTCAACAAGAGGAGGTAATTACCATATCAGATGATGACGAATATATTCAGTCCCAGGAATGCCTTGTAAATAACATTAAAACTGAGCCTAAAGAAGATGATGATGATGAATGGAGATTCTTAACAGAATATAAAACTGAAATATGTAAAAGTGATGATGAAGTTTCGGTAACTGGGAAATCAGATTCTGTAGTTCAGCCACCTGGTGGTATTTCACCAACAGATGATGAACTCCTACAGCGAATTAAATGGTCTGATGATCAGAGTGATGTTGAAAGCAACAAGTCTCACAATGGAGATTTCTTCCCTGTCCTTTCACAGTCATTTTATTCAGACAACAGTAATAAGGAAGTAGAAGACAGTCGAACAAACGCTCGTTATTTAAATAAATATAGCTCACTGAAAAATGCAAGTAACTCGGATAGCACTAAATTCAAAAATAAGTTTCAGAAAACAGGTAGAATAGTGATGACAGATCCACTTCCAATGTTTGAACGACCGCGAAATGTGCGTGTCCGCGAGGAACGGTGGGAGGCGGATCGGAGTGCACCAGAACCACATATAGTAAAGCCTGTAACATTTTCCAGAAAGCGTGAAAATATGAAACAGCGCTTATTGAAGAAAATGGGTCATCGAATTCCAATTCCAGGTGGTGGTAGCGATATGCGCAAAGAGAACGAAAATTTTTCTGGTAAAAACACGATCCGCAATTCAGAGAACTATAATAAAACTGTGAATTCTAAAAAGTCTAGGGTGTCTGCAGATCATAGTCGAAATGCACAAACGACTAGCAGATTTGCTTCTCGATCTCGACTGCTTACAGAAGAGATGTGTAAAGAGAGACCTGTCAGGCCATCCAGTAGAAGTAAAGCTGCTGCAAATCGCAATAAATCGAAGGCAAATCCTTCAGACTTCATTAATAGCTATAAAATTCCAAAGAAAAAGACATCTGAAGTAAATATTAATAAAGTTAATCCTAGTGATGTCGATTTAAGTATTCAGAGACCTTGCTGTGAGAGTGTCCAGAAGGCTTTCGTTCGTAATCGAAATTCATGCTATCAATCTGGCAGCGTTAGTGAAAAATGTATTCAAGAACAAGGACGTACTAGTAGCAAGCATGAAAATATGAACAAATTTCAGAAAAATATCTGCGAAAACCGTCATCAAAGTAGTGGAAATGTAAAGCATTCTGATAATCTGGTACCACAATTTAGTTTCCAAAGGACCTTGCAGGAAGGCAATCTGCAGCCTCAAGAAGAGCAGGCAGCTTGTGGAAAACCACAGATAGGAGATCCCACAATGGCACAGTCCCTAATAAAGACATCGCTGCCACATCATTCATTGCACACTGGAGTCCATGAGCAAACAGCCTTTTCAGGTTTATACAGTGAAAATTGTAAGAATCCAGGATTGACAGGAGAAAGTGCCCTTCGTAAGACAGTGACAAGGCAAAGTTCTGTAACTCCCAAGATCCCCATAAATGGTACAAAACGTATTCAGTATGATGCTTCTCATGATGGTGACCGCTTAACACCCCAGCCAATGGATATTGATGAGGATACTATGGAAATGGCACAACGTCCTGAAATTGACAATGGAGATCAAGCTGTTGTGCATAAAGGTAGTTCGATTTTAAATGGTGACCGTTTAACGCCTCAGCCAATGGATATTGATGAAGATTCTGGGGAAATATTTAAGTCCAGTTCATTGAATAGTACTGAAACTGTTCCACACAACAGAATTACAGAACCACATCTGAATTTTTCTTATATGCCCAGTGAGAAGTCTGTTACCTTAACACAGCCATCTCAAAAAGAGCAGCTAAATGATGATTTGCTAGAAAAACCCTTAAATAGCAAAATTGCATTACACCCGTCGCAAAAAGATTATCCCAGGACCGACATACATCTCTCAAGTACATTACCGGGGACATATCAAGAAATGCTCTCCAGGAATTTACTAGAAAAAACTATGAATAACAAAGGTGTATCTCTACCAGTACAAAGATATCCCAGAACATGTATGGAGCTGCCTATACCTGGGAATAATCAGATCCCTTTACCACCACCTTATATTAAACCAACAATTGCTCTAAGTCAAGATCGAATTCTTATTATTATATTATCTTGGGCAGTTAAATGGCTCAAAGAACAGATTAACCATAATTATCCACCTCCTTTGCTACCAAATGGAATAGCTGAGGTAAAATATTCGTACAATACGTTCAATGAATATTTCAATTCATATAGTTCATTGTTGCTATACGAAACCTGGGAAGCTATATTTCACGAATCACAAAATAATAACAACCCCAATTATTTGCTTGCGGTATGTGAATATTCAGTAGAAAATGACATGATTCTTTTTGAATGTCAAACGATAGTAAAATCGGAAGACATAAAACAAAACCACTATCCTTCTGAAGGATATTTAGTCACTTTGGATTTGCGTCACAAAAATAATGCACTACGAGTTTTTGGCTATATTACCGAACACAAATTTGAAGCCGCTCCAGGAACTAAATACCGCAAAGCTCCACTAACAGAGCATCCTGCAGTTAAAGACAGCAGTAGTTCTTTACTTTTTCTGAAGATAAAGGCAAAATCTAGAGCAATTCAGCTGGACATTACGAAATTGATGAAAGTTTATGTTGTGTTTTATTTAAAGCCTCTACTCAGACAATGTGATGCATTGATCAGCCTCCCAAATTCTATTCTAATCAGAGACATTCTTAGACCACGCGAAGCAACGTGTTCAGTTACAGTGCCATTAAGGCAAAATTTTGCTGCGCTTGGTTCGTACAACCATTTGCAAAAAAATGCAATACTTGGAGTTGCAGATGCAGTACTTCGTGAATATCCCATCCCTCAAATTATTATGCTACAAGGACCTCCTGGAACTGGAAAAACACACACCACAGTTGGTATAATCCAACAAGTATTGCGAATGCAAACTGAACAGCGACCTATTAAACTTTTGGTAACTGCTCCTTCAAATGCAGCTGTAGACGAACTTGGACGTCGGCTTATTTATTTAAAAAGAGAACTCCAGAAGAACGAAAGGAGAAAAATACGATTCGTGCGTGTGGGGCAATTGGAACATATTCATTCTGACCTAAAAGATTATAGTTTAGAGAATCTGACAAGTCACACTATTGAGGATAGGTCTAAACAAGAAGAGGCCAGCTATGATTCCCAGATGATAAAGCTTGAAACAACGATCAATACTTTGAATCATAAGATAGACACGATGAAACGTCGAGGAAATCCTGAGAAAGATATAAAGCAACAAGAGCGCGAACTCAGTAGATGTTGTCGCAAATTGAATAGTCTTCTAGAAATGAAAAGTAATGTGAAGTTTAAGCTGCAACCTAATAACCAAGCACTGAAACAGAAAACAAGAATTGATGTGTTAAAGAATTCTGATATCATCTTATCAACATTGAACAGCTGTCGTCTAAGTGTATTAGCATCTACATTTGGGAAAAATGGCTCTGCAACTTTCACATGCTGTATAGTAGATGAAGCTACACAGTGCACAGAACCTGAATTGCTAAATCCGCTGATGTATGGCATGTCCAAGTTAGTTTTAATTGGCGATCACCAACAGCTACCAGCAACTGTGTTATCTAGAGTTGCAGCTGAGAATAACTTTCAGAGATCAATGTTTGAGCGACTTCACCTTTATTTTTTGGAAACTTACAAGAAATCTCCTGTGTTTATGCTTGCTGAACAATACCGAATGCACTCGCAAATAGCACTTTTTCCATCAAGATACTTTTATTCCAACAAACTGATAACACCTTCCAGGATCGACAAAAGGTATCAGAGCTGTCCTCTTAAACCTTATATTATATTTGATGTTCAAAACGGAAAAGAAAGTAGTGATAACTCTAAGAAAAATGTGGCCGAAGCTGATTTCATTATGAAGGTTTTAAATGAGATATTTCAATTAATTCCAAAGACCTACACAGTTGGAATAATAACGCCATATCAGGGTCAAAGGCACCATTTGAAAAATGTTATAAGAAAATTACCACAGCAAAAACAAATCGAAGTCAATACTATTGATGGATTTCAGGGCCGAGAGAAGGATATAGTAATATTATCATGTGTGCGCGCTTGCAGTTCGAATGGCAAAATTGGATTCTTAGGAAATAGACAACGTCTAAATGTAGCCATCACAAGAGCTTGCCAGTCCCTTATTATTTGTGGACATTTGAGATCTTTAGAAGAGGATCATAACTGGAGAGCAGTAATTGATGATGCTCGTTGTAGAAATGCGATAATGCCATCAAGTGGATATCTTTCCCAATTACTAAAAAAATCAGCGTAGCTTTATTTTAAATTATTCCACATAAATTTTAGTTAAAATATCATTTATGTATATATTGTACATAGTTCTCTTAACCATTGAAATCACTTTGGTTCTACATATTGTGTATATGTTAGTTTATTATTATTATTAGTTTTTTGTAATAAACTCGGTTAAACTCTGGACTTGTCAATTGAATCGTTTGAAACTTTCATTTTATTTGTTTACAGAAATTAGTCAACATCGATGGTGTTGACCACATGTAGGAATACTAGAAATCGCGCATGTGCAGGATTATTGTCAAAGCACCTTAATATGAATACGTGTAACAAAGTGCCAACGAGAGCATAATTTTCGTTAATCATAACCCTAACAACTGGTTTATTTTCATAAATTGTTTTAATTTAGAATTCGATGGTATAAGAGCTAAATCATTCCTTCGACAATATATTCATCTGATTTGATGTTTCTCTTACTAGTTTTCACAAGGCAGTTGCAATTTGTAAGATGCCCTTCAATGTGAATTAGATAAATTATCCGAGGGCTTTGCATTCTCAAACAACAAAAAAAAAGTTGGTATCTTAGCCTTGTCTCGCTTTTGAAAAATGGTAGACAGCTGAAAATTCCACAATAAACTATGACCAGTAATTGAATTCATAGCTACTGATGATTGGAAGCTTTGGGCAGAGGGTATGGCACATAGTTTCGGTAATTTGTTTTCCTACACCCTAACATTTTTTCCGAGTTAAAAGCAGATTGTAACAGATTTCTTTTCCCACGGAAAAAAAAAAAAAATCAAAGGTGATGACGGAAACAAGCATGGAAAAAGTTACTTTAGTCAGTGATTGGAATCAAATGTATGTCTCTGGAAGGCTTGCTTTACCTGAAGTCTATGTAGATATTTTAAATTAGAAATGATGTTTATTGTATAAAACTGACATGGAATAACTTTACATGTAGTTATGTGTTCCCATATAGCCATCTAATTAAATTAAATTTGTCGAGCATACATATACTTGCTTTTCACATTTCGAAAATATCGCATTAAAATCTGAGAACTACAAAACTTTTTAGGATAGTTTAGGCTCTCTCGTGTAGTCATTTGAAGCATTTAATTTAATAATTTCCATTAAAGAACAACGTTTAAGAGCTGCTAGTATTCCATGGTTGGTTCTTCAATTAGTCGCTCATTAAATTCAATCTGTTACTGTTGGTGTCCTAATCAGATTATAGTATATGTACCAGCGCCAGGAAAGGTAAATCTGAGGCATTCCAAATTGCATTCATCATATGGTTGGCGATAAGATATAGTAAATTATAAAATGCAGTACAGAAGCGTAGAAACATTATATGGAAAGTTAAGTGAATGCTAAAAGAAACGGGCACTGCTTTGCAAACTGTATTCAACTCAAAAGAACTCCAACTTAATATGACAAAAGAAAGAATAATCACTGAATGCAGATGGCATGCTGCTATATATACATACAGCAGACATTCTTCAGCTAGTGAGTGCCCACTTTGTTAAGAGATATTAACTTGGTTTTATAGTTTATTTGGCCCGAAGACAACACAGGTCATACCGATTAACTCGGTGTACTGATCTTTGAGTACATTGCCACCTCTTCCCTGCAAGAAGAAAATCAGGAGTAGGTACTTGAGCTTTTGCGTAAAATGAATAAGCATTTGCAATAGAGCTAATTGGATATCAGCAGAATATTTGAGTCAGAATAAGCTCAGGGCCAAAGATTGCATAATAACGATAGGTCTGTTAACCCCTCACTATTTCTCGAGTGGTAATGGTGTAAAGTTGGTAAAAGCTTACATGAAATAGCTTGATGGAGAATCTATATTTTAGAAAGACAAGGACGAGCTTATTTAGGCAAGGCCCTCTATGAGCAACTTGCTCACATTTTATTGTAAGTTTATAGTTAATCCAGGGATAATGGATACACCATGACACTTTTGGACGTTTTGGACTAAGTCGGGGTATGGATTATCAACTATCAGTGTAGCTAATAGGGTGGCTAAGTGACTCTGGAGTTGTGGTGAAACGTTGGGAAGAATTTACATGCAGAAATGGGTTGAAGAATCCATACTTTAAAAAAGAATAGGACTAGTTTATTAAGGGAAGGTCCTGTATGAGCAACTTGCTCACATTTTATTATAACTTTATAAAAAATTGAGTCGAAGATTACGAATACGCTATGATACTTGTAAACTTCGCTACGGCTTTTGACAGAATATAGCATCCAAGGCTATGGATGCTATATTCTGTCAAAAGATTAGATTATAAACTATCAATGTGGATAATAGGATGGCAAAGTGACAGATAGCAAAAAGTGGAATATGGGGGGGGGGGGTGAGTTTGCAAAATTTACGTGTGCACAGTGATTAGAATTTATCCGTTGTTTTCAAATCTTTACATTGATGATATCAAGAAGGATTTGACTAGTAATATACAACTATTCTTGATAAATCAAAGATGGTCAGAATAATCATTAATATGAGTGAAATTCAGTATTTTCAGAATGATTTGTATATGTTGGAATTGTTGGCATACGAAAAGGGCTATCGTTTCAGTGTTTGCAAGAATAAGTTATACACTTTCGTGTATTGAGATATCACCAGCCTATTAAATTGGTGAGATGATGCTCTAGGAAACTGATCAGGCTAGGGATTTTAGAGTTTTAGTAGGTAAACTAGTTCACGAGCCAGATTGAGAATACAACTCAAGAGGATAATTGCATTGTTGAAAGGAACATTGGCATGCAAGGATAAGGAAGTCATTTCCTTTTTACAAGGCCTTGATATTACCTCACCCGGACTGTTGTGCACAGATCTGGTTTTCGTTTCGACACAGTGAAGGTCCAAAGGGGCATGTTAAAGATGATATTAGGATTTGGAATGTGGATTGTGAGGAGAGATTCAGAATTTGTGGATGTAGATACTAGCAAACATGAGGAGGTGTAGATGGAAATTTAATTTTATGGAGATGCAGCAGACATAGAAGTTGAGAATGAATGAATGCAGTCAAATGGGCAAGAGCTAGATTTTTCTCTCATGGAGCTGTGTATAATTTGAATGGAATGAATTGAAGAAAAACATCTGACAGCTGGTTTGGGTGATATGCAGCTTCAATAAACTTGATTCCCCTGCAGATCTCTGGTATTTTTAGTAATTTAGTGATTCTTTGAGAGTTCTAAATTAATATTTTATGTGATCTTTGCTTGTGGAAGTCTAGTCAGCTATCTACCTGATATCTTCAACTAGATTATTCCACATCGTGCAATTTCTCTTTTAATTTAATTTTATATTTTTCCCCAAGTTCTAGTATGTATTGGTTGCAGAAGTGATTGCGACCACAGAAAATCTGTTGTCAAGGGAAACATGTATTTTTCTGTTTTTGTTCTCTTCCCATGTATACTAGTAATTATGGAACGCTATTTGAAAAGCTAACATCAAACACGTTTTGGTATATTTTAAAATATACAAAAGTTAGATAGGGATAAACGGCCTCGCCTGCTCCCGATAAGGGAATGTAAGGCGTTAGCTGACTTTTTAGTGTACGGAAAATATCGCAACACTACTAATCCAGTCGACACATGACTTTGTTGACTAGGATTGGTTGGTAGGTAGGATTCGATTTTTTTATATACATTTAAAAAAATCGCATCCCATGTGATCACTATTTATTTATTAATTTTTAGATTTATAATTCCAAGCTTTCTGTGTAATGAGATGCGATGTTGCTTATATATTAATCATATTATATAGGTTAATCTCTGTTTCACTAGAATTGAGCGCGTCCCTAGGTGGCGAATACGGAAAATACTACCATCTAAGGCTCTTTATAGAAGGTACGCCAACTGGCCGCCATATTGTCCCCAGAGTTACATTCGTTTGAGCTCCTAATTCTTTCTTTTTTCTTTAAAAGTGTATTTCTTAGCATAGAGGTTGTTTAAAATTGTTCAAGTCTTTTCTTTACGAATTCCCCGAAAAATGAATGCTTATGAACGTTATGAAATAAAGAAAAAATCAGGAGCTCAAACGATTGCGACTCTAGAGACAATATGGCGGCCAGTTAGCATACTTTCTATTTAGAGCCTTACTACCATCCTTTGGATATCAGGAGAACTCTGAATGAAATAAATAAATAGCTGTGGGCCAGTAGTTTAGGGATTGGTCACGATGTAAAGGTATTGCCATTCACCATTCCGAGGTGGGCTAGCGTGGTGAAATTAGCGTGAAAACGAAACTTCCAAAATGAATCAAATAAGAATAAAACGGTGTTCATTTTCTGGAGGCCAGTTGTTAATACCTTAATAACAGCAGCAGACAGTTAAATAAATACGAAGGTAGAGGGTGTTAAATATTTCTCTTCCTGGTTACCAGATCACGCTGTCATTGGAAACAAACATTGGCATCCACTTCCCACCATCACCACTTTTTTTTTTACTGTGATTTATGTTTTCATGGCCGATATGTTTGTATGTGGAATGTAAAGAAAAACTCGAATTTAATTGAAGGTGAGTTAGCCGAATGACATCGGCTAACTCACCTTCAATTAAATAAACTCCCATATAAAGATTCCTATCGTCACGACGAAAATTGAACTGGTCTTTTCCAATCGAAGATCACAATGTACTGTCATTATTCCCATTGCCCTAGCACACACTTTGAGATACTGTCAAATGAAACAAGTAGTGAGAGAATAGTAGTAGAAAATTTTGAAGAGAATCCAAACAGAAGTACGTATCAATAATTTATGTAGAAAAATTCATCAAAAACATGAAATATGGAAAGGCAGCTGGAGCAGATGACATTTGACCAGAAAGAATCAAATATTATCATCATTATTAGTAGTAGTATTGCAGGAGTACCTTTATGGAGTCCTAAGACTCATCATGGAAGACCGAAGCTATCATCAACACAATATTTCTCGTAGCTCTCTTTAAAACCATGAACAGATAAAACACAAGCAAAAACTGACAAACAGGCAACTCATTCCATTCCGTCACTATTCTCGAAGAGAAAAACTTACTCCTCACATTCTTGTAGGGTTCTAAGGGGGTTGTTATTGCATAATATTCTGAAGTCTTTCATATATAATATATAGCCTCTCCCACTCAAATACCACATGGAAGAACTTATTATCACAAACGAGGCTCTGGTGACTAGGAATCGGCAGTATAACTGAAACATTTGCCCGAGAGTAAATGCTTTTTTACAAAATGCATGTTGGTTGCTGAAGTAGCAGCCCCACCACCAGAATATAGGAAGTATGTGGGCTAACAACTCCTCAAGTCTCCGAAATTTTAAATATTATTTTCAATCCGATAAATGCAGAAATCCGATGGACTGCTTGGTATCGACTAAATCCTGGAAAATTAGGACACAAAGTCGCCAATGGAATGTTAAAACACTCTGTCAAACCAGAAAAGTAACACAACTAAGAAAGGTAATGGAAAAATATACAAGGAGACACCCCAAAATAACCGAAATCTTAACTTCCGGTTATTTTTGGGTATCCCCTGATGCCACTTGCCAGACTGGTGCGCGTTTTACGCACCAGTCTGGCAAGTGGCGTCATCCTATGCGATCTGTTCCATTGCCTGGTTGCTTTTGTGTTAATGCTTACAAGCAACTTTGACAATTTTGTTATGGCTGGCCGCAAGGAACAGAGAGTGGGAGTAAAAGTTTGCTTTCTTTTGAATAAACTGCAGCAGAAACTATTGTTATGCTTCAGCAAGCTGTTAAGGACAACCCTTTGTGTAAAGCGAGGTCTATGAGTGGGTTTCACGTTTCAAAAATGAGGACATGTCAGTTGAAGACCCACAACTATCTGGCCGAACTTCGACAAGCAGAAATCATGTAACCATTGAAAACGTTTGCCAGGCAATCGACGAAAATCTTCGAAAAACCATTGAGCAAGTTTCTGAAGAGAGACAAATTTGTCATAGAGTTCGTACAGCGAATTTTACCAGAAGATTTGCAAAGGAAACGTCCACTAATTTTGTGCCTCGTTTGCTCACAGATGATTAAAAAAATCAGGTCAATGTTTCTTTCTCCAATGTGACTTTAACAAGACAAAATCAACCGAAGCCTTTTATTCCTGTGTAGGGAGTAGGCGAGGCTGTTTTTACCCCTGTCCAAGTTTTGGTGATTCGGCAGTTCAGTCTCCACTGGTAGCCAATCAGAGTTAGCTGGCTCAAGGCTATCACTAATTTTAGCAGCCTGCAGTGAAGAGATGGCTCAACAAGTGGCACCATATGGTGGTCCCTAACCCTAACACAATATTTTTAATGTCTGAAATAGTGTGGGTCCTACGGTCGATTTTCTTGAGTTTCTGGGAGAAGAAAACTCGTTTTCCCATACCAGAAATCGACTAATTCTGGACCCAGACGAAAAAAGGATTAGAAAAAGTTCCACTAGTTGGCAACCAGACTTGAATTTAAGTCTGGCTTCTGGCGCTTCTTGCACTGGGGAGTGCAAACACCACTACCACTGTTTTACACAGGCTCTTCCACCAGTTGAACAGTTCCAGAACTGTTTCCAGTAGTGGAAAAATCTTTGAGACAAATGTATTGACTCACATGGAGAGTACTTTGAAGGAGACTAGAATATTGTATTATAAACTTTAATAGAATTTTTTCTTTTTTTCACTTACTGCTTATAGTGGAATAAAAAGCATTAGCTGATTTGCTGATAATTAAAAAAAAATACACACCACGGCGCTTGGCCGCACGAAGGAAGACTTGGTTTCGAGTCTAGTCGGCGACTAGAGGAAATTTTTCTAAGCCTTTTTTTCGACCGGTTCCCGAGTTAATCGATCTCTGGCACGGGCAAGCGGGTTTTTCCTCCCGGAAACTCGGGGTTTTCGTCCCATAAACTCAAGAAAATTGACCGTAGAACCCACATTATTTCAGACATTAAATACATTGTTAGGGGTAAGGACCATGAGATGGCGGCACATTTGAGCCGTCTCACTTCACTGTCTACCGCTTAATTAGTGATAGCCTTGGGCCATCTATCTCTGATTGGTACCAGTGGAGATTGAACTGCCCACTCAGTCTCCAAAAGTTAGATAGGGCTAAATGGCCTCGCCTACTCCCCGTATACGGGAATAAAAAGGCGTTAGATGATTTTTTTTTTAAAAATAATAATAATAATTCCGGTTATTTTTATGTGCCCCGCGTAAGTTATGGATTATTGAGCAAAGTACCATGGTTTTATTGGTAGAATACATTTTCCCAATGGGAATGTGTTTCTTTATTAAGGGATGTCTAATATAACTAATATGTATCAATATGGAGTTGGAATGTTCATGAGCAAGACATTTAGTCAAACAATGATTGGGTGGGAACCAATTTCAGAACTCAATAACAGTAAATCTTAAAACTACATCTGAATAGCTAAGAGTTGTTCAGTGCTATACCCCAACTGAAAATGCATCCTCTGAGGAGAAAAATAAAATTTTTACAGTCTACTTGACGAGCCTGTGTAGCTCACTGGATGTGGCGTTTGCACACCACAGCGCTTGGCCGCACGAAGGAAGGCTTGGTTTCGAGTCTAGTCGGCGACTAGAGGAAATTTTTCTAAGCCTTTTTTCGACCGGTTCCCGAGTTAGTCGATCTCTGGCACGGGCAAGCAGGTTTTTCGTCCTGTAAACTCAAGAAAATCGACCGTAGAACCCACATTATTTTTTCAGACATTAAATATATTGGGTTAGGGACCACGAGATGGCGGCACATTTGAGCCGTCTCTCTTCACTGTGTACCGCTTAATTAGTGATAGCCTAGGGCCATCTGTCTCTGATTGGGTACCAGTGGAGATTGAACTGCCCACTCAGTCTCCAAAAGTTAGATAGGGCTAAATGGCCTCGCCTACTCCCGTATACGGGAATATATACCCCAACTGAAAATGCATCCTCTGAGGAGAAAAATAAAATTTTTACAGTCTACTTGACGAGCCTGTGTAGCTCACTGGATGTGGCGTTTGCACACCACAGCGCTTGGCCGCACGAAGGAAGGCTTGGTTTCGAGTCTAGTCGGCGACTAGAGGAAATTTTTCTAAGCCTTTTTTCGACCGGTTCCCGAGTTAGTCGATCTCTGGCACGGGCAAGCAGGTTTTTCGTCCTGTAAACTCAAGAAAATCGACCGTAGAACCCACATTATTTTTTCAGACATTAAATATATTGGGTTAGGGACCACGAGATGGCGGCACATTTGAGCCGTCTCTCTTCACTGTGTACCGCTTAATTAGTGATAGCCTTGGGCCATCTGTCTCTGATTGGGTACCAGTGGAGATTGAACTGCCCACTCAGTCTCCAAAAGTTAGATAGGGCTAAATGGCCTCGCCTACTCCCGTATACGGGAATATAAAAGGCGTTAGCTGATTTTTTTAACTGATTTACAGTCTACTTGATATGACCTTGATAATGACACATGGTAACCAGTACATACTTCTTGTGGGTGACTTCAACGCTAGCGTTGGCACAGATGATGAGAGGCTATAGACTGTAATGTGTGAGCATGGTTTGGGAGAGAGAAATGTAAATGGTGAATTATTGGTGCAAGTGTACGATAAATATAATTTAGTACCGTAGTCCTCCCTTATCCGCGGGTTCGCTATCCGCGGTTTCAGTTATCCGCAGTCTACCCCGGTCCGAAGATATAAAATCGAAAATTCCAGAAATAAACAATTTATTATTACATCGGCTTTAGCTTGTACAAATGACTACTTGGCATAGCAGCTAAAGGAACGCGGGAATGCCGAGTATTGTATTCTCTCATAGAATTTGTAAAAACCTTCATAGTTTCTACAAATCTTCGGCTTTGAAATAATGTTGGATCTAATATCTAAACTTTACATCGCCGAAATGATGCCGTATGGCTTTCTTTTCTTTTCTTTTCTTTTTTTTTGTAATAGACAAATCATAAGTTTTAAATTGTGCCCCGTTCTGAGTGCTTCTCGGTTGTCAGATCGACTGCCGCTGTATCGCAGTGCTTGTGTTCAAGCAACCTTTATTTCATTAATAATGGCCTCTAAACGCAAGAGTAGTAATCCTGGTAATTCGGATATGCCAAAGAAAATCTGTAAAGTGCTTCCTTTTAAGTGAAAAGAGGTGAAAGTCGACTTCATAAAATAAATAAATAAATAATAAAAAAAACCGTATGCTGAGGCTACTAAGATTCCATTTAGATAACTCTTATTACATTATTATTATTACATTACGCCTCCAGGGGGGGGTTCAAAGGTTATCGAGGGAGGGCACCTACTCTACAATTCTCCACCAACTCAATGCACTAACCTACTACTTTCATCATCTACACCAACGCCATCTACCGCCGTCACTAGTATTTTCACAGACAAGCACAACCATCCATGCCTACGGCAGGATTCGAACTCGCAGCCTTTTGACCGCAGAGAGCGAATAAGCTAACCACTCGGTCAACCAGGCTGGTATGTTGTTAGAATTGGCCTATTTTATTATTAGTTATTGTTGTTAATCTCTTACTACACCTAATTTATAAATCAAACTTTAAATTAAATTAAATCATAGGAGAGAACATGGTATATATAGTTACTAATTTAATAAGCCGAAAGGCTATTTTATCGGCGAATATGTTAATAGAAAGGGGAATGGTAAATCCCTTTATGTTTAATGATGGATTTCGATCCGAGTTTCGTACCTGGCTATAAAAACATAAAGGGATTTACCATCCCCCTTTCTATTAATAGTATGTATAAGTTCGGTACTATCCGCGGGTAGCTGGAACGCATTCCCTGCGGATAAGGAAGGTCTACTCTAATACTCCAATATTTCAGCATAAGAGAATACATAACGTAACCTGGGTGTCACCAGATGGCAAAGCGTGGAAACAATACATCAGTGGTGTTAAACTTTTTTTGCTACGAGAGTTACTTTTCTATAAAAAGTTATTCGGCGATCTACTCTCTTATATAGATCACGTTCCCCAACCTGATATCTGATTACCAACAAATAAACAACTAAAAAAAAATACACAACCAAAAACTTTATTTGTGTATTTAAAAATTTATCACATTTAATTATTTTAATACAATAACAACAAAAAATATATTGCAATAAAATATTTATTTCTCTATTTTGGAAAACCAAAGTTAGAAAAAAACAACAGATTGATTACAAACTCACAAGTTACAGGAAATGCTAGTTGATTAAAAAAAAATGAAAAAAGTTAATGTGAAATTTGGCATTGTTTGGACCTCGCAATATTTTCATAGTCAAGTTGATATGAAGAAGTGGACAATCGCAGACAATCATCCAAATGACCATCTGTAATTTGGTTACTTAATTGATTTTTTATGACGGTCATATTTGAAAAAGCGGATTCTGACAAGTATGGTCGATCCGAAACACGACAGAATTTTTCGCGCAATATCAGTTAATATTGGGAATATTTCATGTGCATACTTCCAAATGACTTCATTGTGGCGTTTGCATACCACAGCGCTTGGCCGCACTAAGGAAGACTTGGTTTCGAGTCTTGTCGGAGACTAGAGGAAATTTTTCTAAGCCTTTTTTCGACCGGTTCCCGAGTTAGTCGATCTCTGGCACGGGCAAGCAGATTTTTGCTCCCGGAAACTCGGGTTTTTCGTCCTGTAAACTCAAGAAAATCGACCGTAGAACCCACATTATTTCAGACATTAAATATATTGTGTTAGGGTTAGGAACCACGAGATGGCGGCACATTTGAGCCATCTCTCTTCACTGTGTACCGCTTAATTAGTGGTAGCCTTGGGCTATCTATTTCTGATTGGTACCAGTGGAGATTGAACTGCCCACTCAGTCTCCAAAAGTTAGATAGGGCTAAATGGCCTCGCCTACTCCCCGCATACGTGAATATAAAGGCGTTAGCTGATTTTTTTAAAATGTAAACTATTCTGAATGTTTATTATCTCAAGTTCTACTTCAGCTTGGTTTATATCAAACAACCCACTAATTTTATTTGAAATTTCTGTGATGTTCAAGTTTTCTTCAAATGGATTGTTGATAAAAGATGCAATCATTTCAGTTTTATTAAAATCTTTAAATCTTGAATTTATTTCTTCCTCACTAATTCTATTTCACGAATAAATTCTTTTAAATCATACCAAAGCATTTCTTGATTTTGTTCAAAAAATTTTAATAAATATGGGAGATGTCTAAATTCGCAGTCATTTATATTTTTCTTAATAAAAGTAAGTATTGTTGAAAAGATTTTATTGAACTTCACATGTCAATTAAATTTTTATCTCTACCTAAAAAAATCAAAATATCAGCTAACGCCTTTTTATTCCCGTATAACGGGAGTAGGCGAGGCCATTTAGCCCTATCTAACTTTTGGAGACTGAGTGGGCAGTTTAATCTCCACTGGTACCCAATCAGAGACAGATGGCCCAAAGCTATCACTAATTAAGCGGTACGCAGTGAAGAGAGACGGCTCAAATGTGCCGCCATCTCGTGGTCCCTAACCCTAACACAATATATTTAATGTCTGAAATAATGTGGGTTCTACTGTCGATTTTCTTGAGTTTACAGGACGAAAAACCCGAGTTTCCGGGAGGAAAAAGCTGCTTGCCCGTGCCAGAGATCGACTAACTCGGGAACCGGTCGAAAAAAGGCTTAGAAAAATTTCCTCTAGTCGCCGACTAGACTCGAAACCAAGTCTTCCTTCGTGCGGCCAAGCGCGGTGGTGTGCAAACGCCACATCCACTGAGCTACACAGGCTCCTCCTTGTAACTCTAAATTTAAATTGCTTAATTTCGTACAGAAATCCACTAAAAATGATAAGTGTAACAACCATCTTTTATCACTCAATTGTGGATAAATATCTCCTTTTTCATCAAGAAAATTTTTATATCGTTAATTAATACAAGAAATCTTTCTAAAAATTGACTTCTGCTGAGCCAGCGAACCTTATTGTACAACAGAAGTTCCCTATCATCATCTGCCTATTTTAAATAACTGACCTTGCAGGGCTTTTCCTAGAACAGAATTTACAATTTTAAATGTAATATCCAAAACATATTTTGTGTTTAATCTTTTACTACACAGTACTTGTTGGTGAATAATACAGTGGTACTTTAAAAAATCTGGATATTTGTCATCGTTTTTACATAATGAAATGAAGCCTGATTTATTAACTATCATTTCAGAGCACCATCAGTAGTAATAGACACAAGTTTAAAAAGCGGAAGTTTATGTTGTTTCACAAATTCATCAAATGCCAAAAAAATGTCTTCTCCCTTAGTCCTTCCCAATAATGGTATAATTTTCAAAAATTCTTCTTTACTTGAATAATCTTGAAATACGACGCTAATAAATACCATTAACTGAGCAATATCGGTTAGGTCTTTTGATTCATCCAGTTGTAATGAAAACGCAACACACTGATGAATGTTTGACATTACCCTGGCCTGGAAACTTTTCTCCGGCAATTGGAACTCTTCCTTTCGGCAATTTGAAACCTTGTCTGCTGCCTAGAAGTAGTCTCTCTCTAGCGACGTCTCGAACCACGAAGCTCCTTTCTGGAAGTGGGAAGCTCCTCTCTCAAGCAAAGGGGATCTAGGCAGTCTCTCTGATGGCGACTCTGGACCTGGCGGCCTCCTCTCTGACAGCAATTCTGGAACCGGGACCCCTCCTGCTTGCTTCAGTCCCTTTTTATTAGGCCTCCTCTGAGACCTCGCATGAAGTTTGTCAACCCCCCACCCCCAAAGAATCGATATGAGTCTTTCATCTTAAGTTTCAAGTTCGGTACGTCTTTTGTTCTCATCCGCTTTCTTTTGATTGTAAGTTGCCGGCCATCGGTTTCTAATGCCGCCATGTACAGCTTCGGTGACAAAAACATTGCCTTTGTTTTTAACACGTTAACATATTCTTATTAAAGCAGTATATACAGTTAACTTCAAAAGAGTTATTTGCAAAAACACCTAATACAAACTATACCGAGACAAACAAAGTTTATGAATAAATAAATAATAATATTTGGTTAACCGATCAAGTGTTGATCAATATTTAATTAATTAACTGGACCAACTAGTTTCGCCACACTTATCCGTTGGCTTCTTCAGGGCACTAACATATAGGTTTAAACACTCTCACAATTATGCGTAACTGCAAAACTGACAAGAATAATTACAAATGAAATAGTATCGAACGTGAGTGAAACACGTATCGCGTGTACAAGATCAACTAGCTGTTGCTGAGGAACCTTCTGTAGTTTGTATTAAAGTTCATTTCTTCCGTTTTTAAGGCTCTGATTAGGGTTTTCCATATCTCTGGCAGTATTAGGCCTTGATTTCTGTTAAGGTTCACAGTAGAACGGGCGACTGTGGCTGCTTCTTTGAACATTCTTGAATGGTAATCTTCCTCTAAGTAGGGGGAACAGCTTTTGTCCCACTTTATTTTTTTACAATATTCACATGAGACTTAACCTAAGTAAAAAATCGACGTAATGTGTTTTGGAATATTTAATATTTAACCTACAATCGAGTTTTTACACTTTGCTTATAATCGTATTCACTCGGCTGGCTGTTTGACTTCCACTGATCCAAATTAATTCATTTACCCGGACTAATAAGAAAATTACTGATTTGACAATTTTAATGAAAAATAAATAAAGAATAGCAATACACTTAAAGCGAATTAAATATAATACAAAATAATGATAAATAAATATTATGCTTTCAGATTTAATTAAATTTGTAAGCGAGGAGGAATACACAAGAGATCGACCAAAAATCGCTCCGCGATCGACGGGTTGAACACCCCTGAAATAGATCACATTACCATCAGCCAAAAGTGCAGGAAAATGTTATTAGACCGAAATAAAATAGATGCTGAAATTAGCTCAGTCCATCACTTAATATGATCTGTGCAGTTATGTATTCGAAAAATCATATTTTTAATTGATAGAAATTTGATAGTGCTAAATTACAAAATGCTGTAATGAGTTTTAAATAAAGTTAAATAAAGTTTAAATAAGAGAAAATATGGATATTGTTCTAAACTAAGCAACAGAGTTCCCCTGTAGTATTCTGTCAAATGTCTTTGCAAAATCCAGCAGAATCATCGTGTTGCAATTCCCTTTATTCAAGTCAGCTGTCACTCTATTATAAAAAAAGTTAGTAGATTACTTAGGCATGACCAGCCCTTTACAAAGTCATGCTACCTCTCATAGAGTATCAAATTCTTATCCACCAATTTCTGAATTTTCTTTCTGACCAACCACAAGGTTTCTGACCAACCTTTCCATTACTTTGGCATCAATCTTGAGATACTGATTGGTCTGTACTTTGCCGCGAAGTACTTAGATCTTCCTTTTTGCAAAAATTACTTTGCCCTCTCTCTCTCTCTCTCTCTTAGGACCTTGCCCAAGTTGAAAGTTGAATTAAATAGTCTAGTCAAGGCGTCGCCAATTCCTCTACTCATTTTCCTAAAACGCGAGCAGATATCTCATTCAATCCCACAGCTGTGTCTGCATTCAAATTCTTCAATATTCCAACTACCTCTAATTAATCAGTCTCTGTTCTCAAATCAATGCATGCAACGACAACCAAAATAATATCTTCAAGTGGATGATATACGTTTGCAAAATGTAACTTAGTAGTAGCTCAACAATTGCATCTGCTTCTGTTCCATCTGTACTACAGTTTTATTTACCATCACATTCACAGTCTTCCCTCCGAGTTGTTACATAACGAAAAACTCTTTGTGATTTCATTTCGTCTACCCTGCTAATTTCTTTTCATAATCTTAATTTTCTTTCCTCATCATGACTGTAATCTTCCTTACCTGATCCTTGTACTGTTCATGAGTTAGCTGGTCACATCTCTCCTTTTACACCACAACAGTTTCTTTTTCTTTCTTTTTTTTTTTTCTGTTCATGCTTAATCATACTTCTCATCCAACTCCTACCCGATATATCCCCCTAAATTCGGTATGCAGAGCAATACCGTCGACAGAGTATAGTATAGAGGCGGCCGGCCGCACGGCGCAGCTTAATTGTGGTCGGCGCCATCGCTACGCAAACAGGAATTGTTAGCATAGCAAGTGCGGGAAGGTTTTTCCAAGCTTAAACTGATTAAAATTTATTTCCGAACAGCAATGACCCAAGAAAGATTGCTTGGTCTAGCAACTATATTGATAGAGACAGACATAGCTTATAATTTAAATTTAGAAGAGTTTATAAACAGTTTAAACTTTATTATGTAATCGTTTTGCATTAATGTTTCTCTTGTAATAACAACAAAATAGCAATTGGAGCAGGGCCGCATTTATACTTTTGGAGACCCTAGGCGCAACATCATTATGAGGAATAAAAAATAAGTATTTTTTTTTAGTTTATCAAAAATAAAATTCGACATTTCCATAATGACTCATTTTAATAACACAACACAACATTGGTATACATATATTTGCATTTAAATAAAGTATAAAAATAAATCAGTTCAAATTTAGATATAAAAAATAATTACTCACTAAATTTTTTTTTCTAGCTTTGGGTTTAGCAAATATATCTATAATGCCATCATAATTAATCGAGTCCATTACATTTGATTCAATGCATAATAACGACAGGTCACTTGATTTATAGTAACTAGTAACATTATTGGCTTAACGGGTGAAGCAAAAGCTTTTCATATTCCCGGCTATCTTAATAGAGACTGTGAGTTGAGAGAGCTTATGAGTTAATTGCTCGCCCTGAGTGGGCTAGGAGATTAATCCTCAGTGTTGGTGTTGAGGATGGCTTTAGGTCTTTTGTGCTTAGAATAGTCCATTGCATCATAGTCAGCAGCCAGTTGGATATCTGTTAGGGTGCACAGTTGCTTTTGAGAAGAATTTGGTTGCTATAGTCTGCATGAAAGTATAAATATAGAGGACCTCCGTGTCTCGGTGCAATTGGACAGTTCGGATGAACCATGGGGCGCCCAGGATCATTCTAAGACGCTTGTTCTGAATGCGTTGTAATTTGATAATATTCGAGTTTGAAGTATGGCTCCAGGCTGGTGAGGCGTAGGTGAGTATTGGACGAACCATCAGTTTGTATATGAGAAGTTTGATTCTGGTGCTCAGTTTACTGTTTCTGTTAATTAACGGGTAGAGCTAGGCTATGGTTTTTGATGTGTTTGCACAGAGTCTTGATATGGGAGTTGAAAGTCAGTTTTCTGTCCAGTACTACACCAAGATATTTGATCTCTGTTTTTCACTGAATTTTTGTGTTAAATAGGAGAATATCTTCTTTAGGAAGCACTGATCTTCTAGAGAATACGACGGCTACACTCTTCAGAGGATTCACCAGTAGTCGCCATTTGTCAAAATATTGTTCAATTTGCAGTAGGTTTTCTTGCAATTTCTTGATGGCTAGGCGAGGCTTTAATGATCTGGCCAGTATCGCTGTCATCAGCATAAAGAGCTTTAATCGAAGATAATGGGCTGTGTGGTATATCATGCAAGTATAAGGAGAATAGGATTGGTGCTAGTAAGGCCCCTTGTGGAACTCCAGCCAAGATGTATTTCTGTGTAGAGACTACTCCACTTAATCTCACTTGCATGCGCCTATCATAGAGGTGTGCCTTGATGAGTAATGATTCCGATTGGTACACCGGATATTAGTTTGTATAGCAAACCATGATGCCAAACTTTGTCAAATGCACTGGCTAAGTCTAGGAAAACAGCCCCAGTGCATTGATGCCAGTTAAAACCTGTGATGATATGCTCCACCAATCTATGTATTTGTTGTGTGGTGCTATGCAACTGTCGGAAGCCAAACTGCTCCTCAGGCAGGATATTTAATCGGAGTACTGAATCTTGAAGCCTAGTAAGAATTACCTTCTCGGCAATTTTTCCGAGATTAGAGGAGACTGATTGGTCTGTAATTTTGAGGCAAAGTGGAATCTTTTCCTGGTTTATGAATTGGTATTATGTACGCCAATTTCCAGTAGGAAGAAAATATTTATAGTGAAGGATGGAGTTGATTATATTTGCTAAATGAACAATAGCTTTATGTGGTAGAAGTTTTATAACTTTGTTGGATATACCATTGGGTCCAGGAGCCTTTTTATTCTTGAATTTCTGAATAATAGCATATATTTCAGCAGGGGAGGTGCAGTGGCACACTCAGGATTTAATCTTGCAGGGGACCGAGCGCTCAGGATTTAATCTTTGGGGGGAGGGCTGAGTTGAGTAGACCTTTTGCGAATACACACTACACATTGCATACGACCTATAACTAAGCATCTGCAGTGATCGCTAATTCATAAGTAGCACACAACATAAATAAAAAAAAAGAATTCTAATTAGGAAAAGATTTTTGGAAATTTTTCTAGTGATTTTTCCTTTTCTTTGGGGGTGCCCAGACCCCTTTCCCCCCCTCTAGTTGCACTACTGGTGAGGTGGGTGCAATTTGAGTGGAATGTGTGAGAGCTAATTGAGTGAATATCTGAAGCTATGGTGGATCTTGTAGATATGACTAATATCAAGGTGGTCGTATGCGGGTTTGCATTGTTTTTCAAGATGATTTGCTATTGCCTCAGCTTTATCAGCATCAGTGTGGATGAGACCTGAATCTGTTTGAAGAATGGGAAGAGGTTTATTTCTATTTTTAATCTTTCGGATAAGATTTCATAGTGATTGTCAGTGGAGATGGAGGTCAGGTTTTCTTCCCAGAGTTGAGTTCTATGAGCTGCGAGTGCATCTCTCACTGTAGAATTGAACCTGTTTAAGATCTGTTTGTCTTGTGGCACCCTGGTATTGTGGTATCTTTTTCTAGCCTTATTTTTTTCCCTAATCAGATTCATATCTTCAGGCAAGTGGTTGGATTTGTGGACAGTTGCAGGGGTGGTAACTGCTGCACAGGCTGCTGTAATCTGTTCTGTTAGATTTTTGACAGCTGTTTCAATTTCCTCTTCTGATTTTATGATGGGAACAGGACCAATATATTTTGGAAGCACCTTGGAGAGCCTTTGCCAAGGAATAAATGAGTGAGGGGGAGGATAATTTTTCAAGATTTCCTAATTTTAACCGTATTGGGTTATGATCTGATGATAGATCATTGATTGCCATTAAATTGTATAGGAGTCTGATGTGCTGCAGTATGGCTATGTCCAATATATCAGCCCTACCATAAGTGTTGTGATGGGTGGGATCAGCAGGACCTATTACATGAAGGTTGTTGAAATCAGCATAGTTCTGTAGTATCTGTCCATTTTTGTTGGTGGAATGGCTATTCCAGGTAGAATGCTTGGCATTTAAATCACCTGCCACAATGGTAGGCTCTCCAGTATCAAATAAGGCGTTCAAATCCGAAAATAATAATGATTTCTGTGGGGAATAGTATGCTGCAAAAATTTTTAATTTGCCGACAGAACTCGTGAGAATCTCAATGCCAGTGACCAAGATTGGAGGTAGGAGGGATGTTTGTGGAGTGATGAGAGATAAAATTCTTGATGAAAATTGCCGTGCGTGCACCTCTGTGGGTTGATCTGTCTGTTCTGTAAGATTGATATCCATAAATTTTGGGATTGTCTGCAGGTCTTAGGTACGTTTCAATTAGTAAAAGGACATCTGGCTGATGTCTGTGGACAATATTTTGAAGTTCTAGGATCTTATTTCTCAAGCCGTTTGCATTCCAGGCTATGATCTCTAGGGATTCTGGTTTTAATTTTTTACCGTTCATTAGTGAGCGCTGAAATGATGCCTTGGGCGTCTGTTAGAAATCTGTTGGTAGAACTTTGTGAAGGATTAGATCTGCTAAAATCTAATAGTATATTTGCCATGGAAGCGGTAATGATAGCTGTCAAATTTGGGTGTGATGCTGACTTCTAGGAATGTCTGTTTAGGGCAGGTTACATCCGCATGTCCTAGACTGCTGTTTTTGAGTTGTTTTTTTGGGGCCCTCAGTTTTCAGCAGATGGGCTTCTGAGTCTTTATTCTGAACTTTAGGAGGCTGTGAAGTAGCCGTTGATGTAGGTGAGCTAATAGAAGAGAATGTTCCTTCTTCAGATTTTCTATTATGTGGATTATGCAAACATCCTCTGTAGTTGGCAGTGTGAAGACCGCCACAGTTGGCTGGGGTAGATTTTGACCTAGAGCATGTGTTCGTTGGGTGACCGACCACACACTTCAAGTATTTAAATTCGGCCCTACACATTTTCTGGGCATGCCCAAACTTTTGACATCTATGGCATTGCCCAGTTGAAGCTCTCTTCCTTAACGGTTCTACCGAGATTTTCAATCCACAGATGGTCGTCAAGTCATATATGAGTTTGTAGGTTTGACTGATCTCAATCAACACTAGTGGCATTGGGGTCTTGTCCCGCCTGATCCTTTATTTGTGGTAAATCATTCAGGTGCAGATGTGTAGTGATTTCGTCTGTGGAGACATCCTCAGATACACCTGTGATCACTACCTTGAGATTTTTTTCAGAACCAAGTGAGAATGTATGATACTGAATTCCTCTGGTATTTAATTCGGATGTTAACCGACGATAGTCCATAACAGTCTTGGGGTGAATTTTACCACAATGGAAAGAATGTCACAGATGATATTAAGAGATCTTTAAGTTGTTCATTGTATTCCTTAGTGGCATCCATTTATTCTTTTCAGGCAGTAATCGGGGGGATCTTTTTACTTGAGGAGGTAGGAGAGTCTGGGACAGAGCCATCTTCTTCCATTACATCCACATTTGGTGGTTCGGAGGTTGCAGTTTTGCGCGCGCGAACCTCCTGTTAATCAGTGTGGTCAGTAAGGGAATGATCTTCAGCTGTTGTTGCTTTTTCGGTAGCGCTGTCTTGAAGTAGTTCTAAAAGTTGAGCGTCGTCTGTATCAACTTCTTGTATTTCGTGTACTACTACCTTATCTGGTCATTTTGTGTGAAGCAGATTTCCTATATGCTTGAAAATTGCCAGGAGCTGCTTGAAATTAAGTTCCTCATACGGTGCATCTATGGTTGGACACACGTTTTGTTCTGTGGAACAGGACATGACTTTCCTTTTCCACAGTATTGTAATAATAGGCAATTTCTAATGCAGTAACTGACGCAATGAAACAATGGTGATGCTGATGGCAGTAGGCCTAGCGTATCGCCCATATTTTGAAAAAAGGTTGACTTACCTACTTAAGTTGATTATTTGAACCTGTTTGAGAACCAAACCGGTTGACTATACCAATAGGACTATTCACTGCCAATAAATATACTTGTTAAATTCCTTGAATCACATTTTATATCAAATGTCAGAATCACGAATCACATATATAAGCACTTGGCAACCGCCATGACAGACGATCATCTCACTTGTTTTATTTTGATGCAAGTTGCTTCTTAAATAATTTTTTATTCGTTTCAACACTTAAAATGAGCGATTCGCACTTGCATTTGAAATAGGCATCGTCAGAAATATTTTTAAAAGTGTTTCTGCTTTCGAAAAAGTAGACTCTTAGCATATCCTTTATAAATTTGTACATATTTTTAATTGAAGAATCTTCTTCCTTTATCATTATTAAAAATTGCTTAACTTCGTCAATAAATTTTTCTGAGTTAATATCAGTCCCATAAGTTTGTAAAATATTGTTAATACTAGTCTTATACTTCTCTTGATCTCTAACTTTCTTCAAAAAATGTAAAACATATCTGTCTAAATCGCTTTTTGCTCTTTCATTAATTTCCAAACTTAGCTTATCACAAATGAGATTAAAAGTATTAACAATGAAATTTTCTTTCTAATGTAATATAATCTCATCGTTAGATATTGTGAAACTTCGTCACACATTTTCCCCCCGTTTTTTTTTAACTCTTTCCTTCTCATTTTTAAATTTTGTCTCCTCTGTTAATAAATTCGCTTCTTCATTTAGAGCAGCAAAATCATTTCTTATATCTAAAATAAACCCAACTAAAGACTGTAACAAATTATTAGCTAAAACAAACAAACAAAAAAAAAAATCAATATCGGGATCTTGTCCTGTTAACTTTTATGGCAAGATGGAGATCAATCCTTTGGATTTTTATCCCGTATGATACGTTTTAATTATATTATTTAATGAGAGAAATTTTTGAGCGCTTGGCTCGCCCTAATTAGAGCTGTGTAGAATTATTTCAATCTGTGATCAGAGCCGCCTTTGGGCGTTTGTGTTTCCATCTGTCATTTTCATCGTAATCTGATGATTCACGAATGAGTTGGTTGGGATGGAGTTATGCCTGAGCAAAATACTTGGCTGCTATCTGGAGGAGAAACGTAGGTATGTCTGGCAGGGAGGGCCGATTTAATCATTAGGCGAACCTAAGCAATCGACTAGGGGCGGAAAGACTTTGGTGCACATGTGCTTGTGAGAGTATGGCAAAATATATATATATAAAGAGACAATGTATAGGGGCGCCTAAATTTTCTTTGCTTAGGGGGCATCAGATACTCTCGGACCGGCCGTGCTGGCAGATTTCCGTCTTGGTGGAGGATAGTGTTCCTTACAAACCATGGGGCATCGAAGTTCATTCGGAGTCATTTATTTTGCATTATTTGTAATCTTTTGATGTTGCTAGGACAGGTGGCTCCATGTTGGTGAACCATAAGTTAATGTGGGTCTGAGGATTGCTTTGTATATTCTTAGTTTGTTTTCTGGACTGCCTTTGCTTCTTCGGTTGAGTAGAGGGTAGAGTTGAACTATTGCTGAGTTAGCTTTGTTGCAGGCATGAGAGATATGGTAGTTGAAGTTGAGTCGGTTATCTAGTTTGATTCCCAGGTATTTTACTTCTTTTTGCCATGGGACATCAGTATTGAACATTGTGACTACTCCGTGGTAGTTTGCTTTCTTTCTTGTAAAGAGTATGGCCGTGCCCTTATCTGCATTGATGTCTATTCTCCATTTTCGAAACCATTTTTCAAGATTTCTTGCTGCATTTTGTAGTCATTATGTGGCTAGGTGTGGCTTGAGTGATCTGGCTAGTATCGCCATGTCATCTGCATAAAAAGCGATGATGGTTGATGGAGTGTTTGGGACATCTGAGATGTAAATATTGAAGAGTAGTGGCGATAGAAGGGAGCCTTGCAGGACACCTGCTATGATACTTCTTACAGTGGATCTGAGGCCATGCAGTTTCACTTGAAATTTTCGGTTTTTCAGATAAGAGTCTATGATTTGGATGAGGTTTAGTGAGTATTTTGCTGTTATTAATTTGTGGATGAGGCCTTTGTGCCACACTTTATTGAAGGCTTTCGCCACATCCAGGAAGATTGCCCCTATATGTTGTTTCCAATCGAATCTGATAGTTATGTATTCTATAAGTCTGTTAACCTGTTGAGTTGTGCAGTGACCTGTTCGAAAACCAAATTGTTCTTTTGGGATTAGGTTCTAGATTGTCCGTTTCGTTTTTCAGTATTACTTTTTCTGCTATTTTTCCCAGGCCTGACAAGAGGCTGATAGCTCTGGAATTCTGGGGGAACTGAGGTGCTTTCCCTGGCTTGTGGATGAGTATCTTAAATAGTAAATTATAAGTTCTTAAATTATCAGAACTTGCCATTCTGATAACTGAAGGGTCAGATAAATGATAGATTACTTACCGGACATTAGTAAACAGTGAATATTTTGAACCAATCATTATTTCTGAACTTTATAGAATATGGTTTATTAATATACTTAAGTGAACAGAATTTTTTACAAATGAGAAAGAATAACCTGTGAAAAGGTTTATGTGTTGGCAGTACACGTTAATTCATTTTCACGGCATTGATTACAACACAGAATGACAAGAAAATAATATTTATTAACTTATTAGCTGATATTTTGTTGGTATTATATCTAGTAAACTTATGTGTTGGCAGTACATGTTTTTCCAACATAGATAGTGCCTAATTAGGACTTTAGTTTCTTGTATTGTTGGTTACAATTTTTTTAAACTAGTCCCACTGTTATACCAAATTGTTGTTGTTTTGCATACTTTGACAAACTGTTCTTGTTCTCTGAAGATGCTGGATATATTACAAGCAAAATATCAGCTAATAAGAAAATAATTAATATTTATTAACTTATCATTCTGTGTTGTAATCAATACGATGAAAATAAATTAACAGGGATCTAGTAATTAAGTCAAATGCTTAGCAGGTTTTCTGGGTAAGACTTACATATTGGTTATCTATAATGGGATTACTTAAGGAAATTAACAATGTATGTTATATATTAATTACAAAAAACATAAATTACAATCCATATAAAACATCCTAAGAAAACCATTCAGGAAGATCTATCAGCTGTTTCAAAACATCCATAAAAACAGTTCTCCATAAAAATAATAGAAGGATTCTAGGTCAACTGGTTCATAAGTGAAATAAATGAAGGCTTAGGCCATAAGCAATCTCCAACTTCAGATTACAGATACATGACAGTCAAGGAATGTTGCTAGTATTAAACCAGAAAGGGTTATGTAAAAATAACAGAATTATAGACTAATTAATTCTAGCCAATTAGTTGTTGAAGTAATTATATATATATATATATATATATATATATTTTTTTTTTTTTTTTTTTTTTTTTTTTCCCACAAGAAGTCAAGCTAGGGTTGAGGGCAGCAAATTGGTAATGTAGCTTGCATCCCTTTGTGTGTACACATATTCTAGATGTGATGGTCAAAACATCCAGCAAATTTATTTTAATTTAAAGGTTATTACTCCTACAGGGTAAGAGTCTCCATACACTACAACAATAAATTGTAAATGACACTTAAGTCTCACATGACACAATATGGCATGCAATTTATTTTTGATTTCTTGTTCTTTCCAACATTTTATTTTTTTTAAAAATAAATATGCAACTTTTTCTGATTATAGCTGTCACACTTGCTTTAGAACCTTTAACCCTTAACCTACTACCTGTAAGTAAAGGGTTGTAGGAACAAACGAACACATGCACACACACAAGAGAGAGAGAGAGATTGGCTAATGACCTACTATTAGGATAATTAAAGCAGGAGAAGGGGAATTTATAAGGGATTTACATTTGAGGCAGTCCATCAATGGTTTTTTAATGAGTTAAACTGTTCTGTTAAGGTAAAAATACATTCTGAGTAAAACATGCTTTTATAATACATATACAACCTTGTAAACAATGATTTGTTTAGGTAATTGTTAATTGCTGTTTTGGATATTACAGTTTTAGGCTGTTTCTGAAGATCACCTGATAAAATTACATTTGACATATTATATATTAATGACTGTAACGCTTCTGGTTCAGTGCACTGGGTAGCTTCATCAACAATACAGCAAGTAAAGAAGTCGTTCTTTTTCTTTACAAAAGCAGGAATAAGATGGCAGTTATTAAGAGTACAAAGAACAATATCACACCTTTCAAAAATATCATTTTTAATCCTTTTCTTCTTCTCATCTTTTTCAGCTTCCTGCAAATCATAATACGACTGTACATTTTCATACAGTTTACTAAGCTCATATTCTTTTCTTAGAATTTCTTCAATGTCTGCTCCATGTGTTTTCATAATTGATATTTCCTGGTGGTATGCACTAATTTCTTTATCCCAGTCAGAACTTGTCATGTTTGTTTCACTGAACTCTCTATCTACTAATTCTTCTAATAAGAACTCTTTTATGTCAGAAACAGCACATCCTGATTCAGCAACATGAATAAACTGCATTTCTTTTTGACCTCTGTCTTTATAAAGTTGATTTATTTGCTTAAGTAAGCAACCAATTTCATTGATTGCTGTATTTGACTTGGAAACAACTAAAAGCTTTTCTGGTTTATCTATACTTTGCATATATAAAATCTGTTGAATTACTCCTATGATGGTATGAGTCTTCCCAGTCCCAGACACACCTTCCAACATTATTATTCTAGGCACCCCATCTTTACTTAGTACTGAATATGAGATATTAAGTATTGCTTTCCTTTGCAGGTCATTGTAATTTCCAAGTGCATAAAAATTTAGGTCAGTAGCACAAGGGATTTTTGCAATTTTATAGGGTTTCAAAATTTCCTTTTTTAGTGGTGTTAATTTGAGCTTTGCAATTGCATCAAACTGCCTTAAAAATGGTTGCACATCACACTGTACAAACATGCGCACAAAATGTAAGTTGTGAATATTAATATTTTGACATTGTATCTTTAGATAGAGAATTGATCGTGTACCATTACAAAAGATATGCTTACCACCTGAAGTTGTGTCACTAGAACTACCAAACAATGGCTTTAAGCTTTTTTCTGTTATATAACCAAAAATCTGTTTAGTAGATTCAATTTGCCAGAAACTTATAATTACAAGATGACCTTTGGATGGTAATTTCTTTCTTGAAATATTATCATTTGAGATTTCAGTTTTACATTTTAAGATGCACATATCACTTTGGCTTCTCTCAACAATCTCTAAATGCAGCCACAAATTCCTGCAATTATATTCTGTTTTCTGACATACAGTCTCCCATACTTCATAAAAAAGCAGTGTCCTATATACTGATGAATATTCCCAAAATGAGCTGTATGAATGTTTTACAGTGCAAATTTTATCTGAAGAAAACTTCTTAGTTACCATCAATTCTGGTGGTTTATTAGAAAATTGTTGCTCTTTTATCCACCTAACATTCCAGCATAACATATTATATAAAATATCATCTTGAGTAACAACTGCAGGCTCATTATTCTCTGTTTCAAAATATCTAGTGTTGCTGCTGCTGTTACTTATATTTACATTAGGAATGTTATCCTGTGCATCTTTATTCATTATGAGAGCAGGATGATAATCCACCTCATTTTCCCTTACCACTGTCTGAAGAGTAGTACTGTAATCCTCTTCAATGGAATTCTTATGATTACTTAATTCCAAGCGAGAATTTGTATAAGGATTCATATGCTGAACTTTACAGTCCTTTTCTCTTACTAAATCTTTGGAGGCCTCCATATTAACAAGGTTATCAACATAAGAGTTTGCATTTGGAACAGTGGCATTTGCATTGGCAGCAGGTTCTACCAAGACAATCTCTTCTTTTTCTTGTACTACATTTCCAGTATTTAATGGATTCATGGAACTATGGTAATAGATATTTTCTAAAGCATTCTCTGCTCTACCATGCGGCTCTGGACTATTGTAATTTTGAGATTTATGGAGTATTTTTAATGAACTTTGTTCTAAATTTTTCTTAAACATTGTTTTAAGTAAGTGCAGTGGATTGTGAAATTCTGATTTCATTCGCAAATCCGAACCACCACCTGGAATGGGAATCCGATAACCCATTTTTTTCAGCAACTGATTTTTGATATTACTTTTAGTTTTCAAGGCCTGTCGTTTCTTCTTTAATGATGTTTTCACCATCAGATCATTGATTGCAGATATCGCATGAGAAGCTTCTTCACATTCCACTTGTAACTTATGCAAATGATTCTGATCCTCCTGAGTTATCAAGTTTTTTGTTCCCAAACTGTTAAATTGATTGTTGTAACTTTCAGTAGATATCATAATAGTTGTTTGATTAAGTTTTCTACCTGTGTGATTCAGTTGTTGTGAAGCAGTTTTAGAAGCTGGTGTCATTTCAAGTGTTGCTGTATTTGGTGAAATATGATTTCTCAATGATGTATCATCATTAGGAAGAAAGATTTTTAAATCTTGTTCTGAATCTTGCTGTACCATATTTGATACTGAACAAACACTCCCATTAGTAATGTAACTTACATTTAAATTCCTCTTCATAGTTTCTCCATCTGTAACTGAATTCTGAGGGTCCATTGCATTTACCACATTATCTTTCAAATCACTTTGAAGAACACTATTCAGATAAAGTTCTTTGTGTTGCATATTTCTCTGAGATGCATTCTGAGTTTCTGATGTCTTTATGTACAAAGAATTTGGTAATAAACATTTACTCATTTCTAAAGCATTTTTGTCATTATCTTCAGTGGATTTTTTCGATGAAAAACTAAGGTTGTCTTGCTGCTTATCTATTTCATAGACAGTTTCAAAATTATCATTTTCTGGTTCTTCATAATAAGTTTCCTCTTCTCCCCAGAAAATTCGCTGCATAAGATCTTTCTCTGAAAGAACATGGTTCTGATTATCAAACAAATCATCATACTCCTCAGTATGCATTTCCATATCTTGCAATTCATTATTTTCTTTTTGTCCTTGCTGCCAAACCAACTCTTCATCATCGGATATGGTAATTATTTCAATTTTTTTTTCATCTATGTCCAGACAATTCCATTCCTTAAAAGATTCATTACTTATTTTTTCTTGATGGATTTTTTGTTTTTTTAGGAACTGCACACTATGACAGGATTCTGTATCAATGCTTCTGCTATTGGCTGAATGCTGATTCTGACCTTTTACTGTCTTCAGAAAGTTAGCGCTTTCTGCATTTCTATTAATATCATGAGATGTATCAGTCTCTGATGAGTGCAGGTGATCTTCTTTTATAATATCAACATAGACATCACTGTCAATTTCCATATCTGTATTCTGTTCAGATGATATCATAGCAGGAACATTTTTGCACTTTGCATCTTCATTTGTAATTTCAAAGCTGGAAATGTTTTCTTTTCCATAATTACCACACAGAGAATGATTCTTTTTAAAGTAAATGGAACCTGTATCATCTTCATCTGAAGATGATACTAGTCTTTGCTTTTTATTTAAATAATAACTTTTAATTTGTTTCTTTCTTTTGCGGAAGGCAACACAATTTTTATAATCACCACTTGAGCTTTCTGAACTGCTAAGAGAGATTTGTGTAGATTTCTCTGACTCCTCACTAGAATGCTGTTCAGTGGCTGATAATTTATTTAATTCAATTATCCAATTATCAACTTCATCCAATGTATCTGTACAAAACTGATAAAAACGTGAACACATACCTTTTAATTTTACATCCTTAGGTAAATCTCTTTGAGATTTTGTGGATTTTTCTGGCAAGATCTTGATATGATCAGTTTCTTCACCTTTATCAACAAAAGCCAAAACCTCTCCATCTTTTGATTCAATATTTTTGCAACTGTTAACCATTTTTGAAACAGAAGAAAAACAATCACACAATTTTCTATCACCATCCTGTGCTGATTTCTCCTTGTTTGAGGAAATCCCCTGATTTTTATTTCTTATGCACATATGATTTGTCTGCTGTTCAACATTCTTTGAATGGATAGCAGTGCTGGAATTACAGATGGAATCTTCCATGCCACTATTTACATGCTGCACAAATTCTTTTAGCTGTTCCTTCCATTTGTCAAAATGAAATTTTATACCAGTGGGACAGATGGCATCCAATGGCCTTTCTTCTATCTTCTTGGATTTCTGAATCTCACAGCTTAATCTACTAGCATTTCTAAAATTACTATCATCATTATTATCATATTTCTTTTCCCCACTGTTCTCTACAACATCACCTTCAACATGCTTTACAAGTTGTACTGAACTAAATGAAGATTTCACATCTGACACGTTATTTTCTTCTGCAAGAAGTCTGTCTCCCATACACACATGACTGGTTTCCATTTTACAAAAAACACATTCATAGTAATCTTTACAAAGAAATGGCACCATAAAACTGAGCTTATAATCTTCATTAAGAGGATACAGTGGTCCAAACTTAGTTTTTTGTCCATTGATCAAAAGGCTATTTTTGTGACTTAAATCTTTCACAACCCATTTTCTATCCGTTGTCATCTGAAATAATATTGAACCTACACATTTGTCGTTGTTGAGATGAATGCATATTGGTTCTCGAGAGGTTCCTAAACTTTTTAAATACCATTCCTGATCATTTTCAGTGGAAGACATGCAACCTAAAGAGAGCAAAAAATAATGAAAATTAAATGAATTGAAGTGAAACTGTATTAATATTATTATTATTGCATGACACCTTCAAGGAGTTCGAAGACTCATCGAAGGAAGGTACCTACTATACAATTATCTGTCTCTACCACTCAATCCGCTAACTACAGTCAACTGCATCATCTACACCAATGCCACCTACTGCCCACCACCACTAGTATTTTCACATACAAACACAAATATCCATGCCCACAGCAGGATTTGAACCCGTAGCCTTTTGGATGGAGAGCAGATACACTGACCACACAGCCAACCAGATTGGCTTTCATTTTACAGAATTCATTTTTGTAAACTATAATTCATAAAATATCCCAAGCATGGGATTTTCCTTTAGTGCATACTAATGCACTCATATATACTTGTTATATGTATATTTTTAAGGCTAAAATCTGTATGCAACTTAGCTTAAACATGGCATCAAACTACATTTCATGTGTTCACAGAGAAATTTACATATAAATATTCAAATTTATTTATTTCGTATGGGGTTCCCCCTTTCCTTCCCTACCCCTTAGGATGGGTTGAGCCCTCCTAATGAGGGATTAAGTATGTATTTTATGACTGTATATCTGTGTGTGTTCACAGGATTGGTTTGGCTGTTCTGACAAAAAAACCAGATTTTCGTGAAAAAGATCCTCCACCTCTGTATGAGACCACCTAACTCACCTTTAGTCGAAAGAGACCAGATAAAGATTCCTCATGTCTTGGATGGGAATCGAACCCAGGTCTTTCTGACCAAAGGTCTTCATCAATACCGACTGAGCTACAGAGGCTCATTCAAATGACCAATACTTTAAACATTCATCAAAATAATATGCTATGCTGAAATAATTACTAGTACATTAGTTTTAGAATGAATTGTACTGATATGGATATTTCTGTCATCAGATGTATTCTATACTCCAGTGGTTACCAAACTGTGCACTGCAGCACTCTGAAATATTCCAATATTTTCACTGAAATGACACTTAGTCCATGTGGTTTCAGAACTGGACCATTGATGTGATGACAGGAAGGACATCTAAAGGACAACACTGTACAAACTACTAATCATTTCGCTTTTACCACTGCTAAGTTGTAATGCTCAGCGAATCTTAATTCCATCTGCGATGTCATATTTGTGCGAGGCTGAGTTTTTGGCAGTTGCTGTGATAAAAAGCAAGTATCATGCAAAAATCAACATGGAACCGAAAAGGAGAGTGGCTGTGTCCAGTTTGATTTCAAGATTTGAGAAGATGTGCACTGAACAACAGGCTCACCTGTCCCACTAATTGCAATTTATTTATTCAATGATTTGATTGTTCGAAACATGTTTCGAACTTATTTAATACTTTTTTACATTAATTGTTTGTGAATTTGAAATATCTATTTCATTTTTTTTTTAACTTAACCAACCTAACTGCACCAACTGCGCACTGCGATTGTTAGGTAGGCCTATGTTTTGATTTTGGGCTCTGTGGAAAAATCCTGATACACTAAGGATGTCACGAACTGAAAAAGTTTGGGAACCACTACTATACTTTATACAAAGTGCACAAATATTCTCCCACAGAGTCAACTGTATACCTTGTATTCTCAATAGTATATAGTTAACTCAGACTTGGAACTGCAATTACGACGCCATTCAGTTGGCTTATCCATTCATTTCTAGTAGACTGAATGAAGTTCAGAGGTCACAGTGTAAGGGTAGCCACAATAGCTCATAGGATTCGTGTGTTGAGGCTTAAATTATCAGATCCCTCTTTACATCCCAGTCCACCTGCAAATGCCCATAGAGGGCGCACCACCTAGATAGGACTTTAGTTTCACTTTGTATTTTATTTGTGTGCATGTTCTTACAAAAAGTTTTTTGTAACAACAATCCCCGAAGATGTCTCTGTGATGGAGATGAAATATTGGAAGTATTAAAATTAGTTTTAATCCTTTCTCAGTGCTGTTAATATTCCATTAAACCTCTAACATGAGCTCATAGGATTATGTGTTTATTGAAGAACACACTGACAAGCAGAGACAAGGAAATTATCATCCCTCTTTATAATGCTTTGATACTGCCTTATCTAGTCCACTGTGCATTGATCTGGTCATCTGGGTTTTTTTTGGGAATGTGTAGAGAATCCAGAGGTGAGTAACCGAAGCAATGACAAGTCTACAGAATGTACCTTAGGAGAACAGATTGAAGAGGGATTGCAGAAGTTGGCTGATAGGCAGAAAAGGAGGAATATGATAGACATTTAAGCTATTTAAAGGATTTTATAGGAATGATTACAGAGGAAATTTCCTTTGGACAGAAAAAGTAGGGATCATCTCTGGAAATTGAGTAATAGCATGATTAGCAAAAGTATGAGGACTAGATTTTTTGCTTGGAGAGTGATGGATGATTGGAATGAGCTGCTGGAGCTGGTTTTGAGTAGTCTGTCAGTGCATGAGTTCAAAGCCAGATATGACAGGTATCGTTCTTAGTGAAGAGTAAGTGGGCCTCTCACAATAGATCTAGGACAACATGAAAACAACAACAATAATAATTATTATTAACATCAGACCTCCGCAGAGTCAAAAGACTCACTGCACAAAGTCTACATTCTCATGCAAAAAGATCATTGAACCATGTCTTAAACTCATTCACAATTCCTGCACACACTTTCATGCAGTGCATTCCACTTATCAATCTCTCTCCATGCAAAGAACTTGCTCCTCACTCCCTTACTCAGACTTTCCTTATACAGCTTCCACAGATGGCCTTTTGTTTTACCATTTCTCCTTCTACTCTATGAATGCAAACTGCATTCCCTCAGTCTGTCCTCCAATCCCACATTCCATAGACCTCAAACCGATTTAATGAACCTTCTCTAAACCCTCTCTAATATACATCCTCATCCCCTGATAATCAGGCAACCAAAACTGCACACAGTAGTCCACATTTGGCTTGATCAAGATCTTATACAAAGGAACTATAACCTCTTTGCTTCTACATGTCAAGGTCCTCTTCATCAGTCATAGTCTACTTGTGATGTTCTTACACTTTTAGCAGTGTTATCCATAAACTTCAAATTTCTGTCCACCGTCACTTCCAGATCTCTCATCTCTTCCACCTCCTTCAAAATTTCTACATTAATTGTACACTCTGCATCCTATCCTTGTCAACCAAATTTCAAGACCTTGCACTTTGTGATATTAAACTGACAGTTCCACTGACTTGCCCACTCAGAGTCTATTTAGCTCCTCCTGCAAGACTGCAATATCTGCTCCGCTTCTCATAGTTCTTCCCAAATCTTCACTGGCAAACAGTTGCACATCTCACAGTAAGATGATTTCAATATCATTAACATATCAGTTAAACAATAATGGAACCAAAAACACATCCCTGTGGTACCCCCCCCCCCAAGTGACCTTCCTCTTCTGGGATACCACACCTCCATATAACCTACTGATACCTATCTGACAGCCAATGATGTATCCAGCTCACGTATCTAATCCCATCCATTTCAATTTAATCACGAACTTATCATGTGTGGCAACATAAAAGATCTTTGAAAAATCTAAGTATACTACTGTATATGCATCTCCCTTATCCGATGAATCTGTTGTAGTACATAACCAGACTGCTGAAACATGACCTCCTAACAAATCCATGCTGATCATCCTAGTTATACTACTATAATCAATCCAATTCTGAATCCTAATCCTCACCAACTTCTCTAACACCTTAACAACTTCGATAATTTGTAGCCTTAGTCCTGCCCCCCTCCTCCCTTTGTGAAGTGGAACCATTTTTTTCACTTTCCACTCTTTTGGGATTTCCCTTTTGCAAAGGTCACATTATGCAGGTGTGCGAAGTGCATCATTAATTCCTGGAGCATTCCTTCAAACAAATGGTAATATACTGTCAAGTCCTATAGCCTTATTAACATCACTTTACTTAATTCCTTATATACTTTCTGCTAACTCACTGTCTCTCTTCCATCATACCCTCTACACTCCAGTTTCTCATGATGTTCACCTTCACAAGGATGAAATACCCTGATAAACTGCTCATTGACCACTTTGACTATATCCTCTGCATCAATTACCATTCTAATTGTCATCCACTAATGCTATCCTGACAGTCATTTTTTTCTTCTACTTGCCATACATTGAAAGAACTCACAAGAATGTTTCTGGCCTGACTAGCTAATTTCTGCTCATACTACACTTTTGCTGTCTCTACTAACCAATTGGCATGCATTTTGCAACTGAGGCTTCATATAACTGTACTTCATGCAACTGATTATTACCAACATTCATCTTGTGTTGTCTCTGCAGTGCCTTCTCTCAGATTTCATGCTAAATCTCTTCATTCATCCATTTTACCTCTAGCTTATTTCGCCTCATCACCTTTCAAATACACTAGAACAGTGCTGTTTTTAAACAGCTCCTGATCAAGGCTCAAGTAACAACTGTCTCCTCTCCAACTCAACTGCTCTTTTCATGCCATAGCTTCTAGTTGTCACCTGAACTTTTCATAGGTCACTGGCCTTGCAATTTCATATACATCCCTTCTTCACAGAAATTCTCATATGATTGCCAACAATTCAGTTGATCACCAAGGCAATTGTTGCCAAATGGGAAACATTACACACCCCACTTTCAAGCACATCCTCTGATGATATGATCAAATCCAAACTCCCAACCTTTGTGTGTCCTCCATTACATATAGTTGCCCTTAAGAACAAGAAATGTTATTGCTTCATTCCAATCAATACTTTCATAATTAAAACCACCCATAATAATCACTCTTCTCTTCTCTTTCTCACTAAGCCAAGTTGCCTACACATTTCTGTGTCTCCAACTAAATATCTCATCACAGAATGGTGGGTGGGATTGTGAGCTCACAGCAAACTCAGTTTTAATACTGATTTAATGTTTTGATAATTAGTGATTGTAGTATTCTTGTGTATGACCGTATGGGTGATTGTGTTTATGTATTTTTGATATATTTATATCATATAATAGATAAGCTGCGTTATTCATGGCAGATAAGAATGAGAACAATGGCAGTTAAGTCATCATTGCGCAGAGGATCTGACATGATAGATTTTGTGCAATGTGTGTGTGCTTGCATGTGTGCTATGCATTCAATCCCAAGAGAAAATGGATTGTGGTTTGAGAGTGGCAGTAGAGAGAGTTGTAGATGTTTTACAAGCCAGAAATGTGAAACTTGCCTGGGGGGGGCAACGAAAGTTAGTACTGAAAGCCATGAAACCCAAAGTATTGATGTGAATGGAGTGCGTGGTTAAAATTATGTATTCTGCAATAGTTCAAGTTCAGAAGTTCAAGAGAACATAGAAGACCTGAATAAAGAAATAACTCATCTGCATGTAGACCTTCACAGGACAAAGTGTGAGATTGAAAGGCTATAGAAAAAGCAAGAGATTAGTTGAAATGAGACAGAAAAAAAGAAAGAAATCTGATGCCAATAAGAAAATTGTGAGAACAAATGAGAGAGAGAGAAAGAAAGAGTGTAAGCAGATAATTTTATTAATGCTATGAATACAGAAAGGGAAGGTGAAAGAATTGATTGTTGTGGCTGGACCAATAATCCGAGAGGCGAGAAGTTTTGTGAGGGAGGATGTGAAAGTTATTGGAAGAAGTAAAAAGTAGATCAAGAAGGTAAAGTATATGTGCTATGATAGAGGTGAACTGAGAAGGAGGATGATGATAGCTAATGAATCAATACACAGGCTGTACAGAAGGATGATGGCCTGAGTTTGATGGACTTAAAAATTTGTACAATGCCGATGGACTGCACTTAAATGGGTTCAGAGTTAGGTGTCTAGAGAGTTCTGTTCATTGAGACTGTGGAAGTGCAAAGTCAGAAAAACTAAAGAAATTGAAACAGATGCAGAAGAGTGTGTGAAGCCACTGATGAAGTGAATAAGTGTGTATATGAATGAACAAAAAATGTGGAATCTAGTCTCTCATGCAACAATATTGAATGGCATAGTCAAGTGGTTGGGAACCAAAGGAAATGCTACACAGTTTCTATATACTAATGCTAGAACCAAGGTATAAGAGGGAGGAGCTTTAGGCACTGGTTAGTGCAACTTCATTAAACGTTATAGCTATTAGTGAAACTTGGCTAACAGCAGATGATGTAGTTACAGGGATAGAATTTGAAGGGTTAATATTTTCAGGAAGGATAGAGCAGGATAGGGAGTTGGACACTGCTGATGACAGCAGATGAACTGTAACTAACAAGAGTAGGAGACAGTCATTCAAATGGCAGTTCTTTTGAATCGATCTAGTGTGAAATTGAGGCCAATAGGACAAAATATTAAATTGGTTGCTGCTATAGGTCAGGGGGGGTACCAGAGATAATGTAGATAACATGCATCAGCAGGACAGTACAATGACTGCTAGTTAAGTAATTATTATGAGGAAATCCAATTACAGAGACAGACTAGAGAAGGAAAGATCACATGTCAGGAAGGAAATGGAATTTATACACTTAGTGAGAGATAATTACTTGAAAGAGAATGTGATGAAGAGGACTCGGGGTACACGAGTGCTGAATCTTATTACAGGATGTCCAATACAAAGGTAGCTACATTGCTTCCGATTAGGTAAAGCGATTTGTGGTCTTGATTTGGAAGGCAGCAAAACGTGGAAATCTCAGTTAAGAAGGGGTATATGTGGAACTACAAGGCAGGTGATTATAATACATTTAGAAGGTAGCTTGAAGTAGTATGATGGCATAAAGCATAATAACCACTTAGCTATGAGTGGTTAGTGTATCTGTCCTCCAGCCAAAAGGCTGTGGATTCGAATCCCGCTGTGGGCATGGATGTTTTGTGATTGTCGTAAAAATACTAGTGGTGGTGGTTAGTTGTAGAGTAGGTGTCCTCCCTTGATGAGTCTTTCGACTCCCTAGAAGTGTTATGTAATAAAGCTTAACGGTATAACTAACACCAAGAGGAAAAAATACATTTATTAAACTCACTAATATTTCGCTGGTTTTCTTCTATCTAGCATATGACAGGCACATAGCACTAAATCAAGTAATTGTAGAAACAATTTAAATTATTATTGACACCTAATGTCCTTATGCGTCACCTTCTATGGGTCATATAACTGCAAAGTTAATTCAGAGAACTCTGGCTATTAGGTCTTAAAATGATAGGCTCCCAGATCTTTGGTAAATTAATGCAACTATATTTGTAGAGGTTGGAAGAGTACTTCATAGTTGATGCTGATTCTAAGAAGAGCCTCTCATTTCTGCAATGACTTCTATATAATAAAGATGTTTTTTCTCCATCTGATTCCATGTGAAGGAGTGTCCAGAGCATGGTCTGTTAATCCTGATTTGCCATACAGATGATCTTCGATGTAATTTTAAGGCATATGTTAACTGATCTACCAGTCTGTCCAAAAGTAGACTAATTTGCAGCCACAGGGAAGATTACACACTCCTGGGTGTTCAAGAGGATGTAGTCGATCTTTATAACATATAAAAGTAGCTAGCTGAACGAAAGTTTTGAAAGTGGTGTGGAGATCATATCCGCAAACAATTTTGGCTATTTTTTTCTGAAGTATCCTTGACATATGGAATGGGAATGGTTTTGCTGTGATCCTGTGTGTTGGTGCATATAATATTTTATATGGTCTGTAGCCATTGGCTGAAAGGGTGTTGCAAAGTTGCATGGGCTGTGTCACATTTGAACAAATAGTCCAGGCTCAGTAAGTAAGAGTTTGAGGATGCCATACTATTGAGAAGACTATCATTTTAATAGCCAGAATTCTCTGAATTAACTTTGTCGTTATCTGACCCATAGAGAGAACCATGCAAGGATATTTAAATATCAGTTACAATTAAACCAGTTTCTACAATTACTTGGTTTAGTGCTGTGTCCCCATCACAGTTATTGTGCTCAGATGATTAAAGGGAAATATTCAGTTATTTGAAAAAATAATGCAAAATTGGACAGAATAATAATAAATCAATGCAATATGAAGAGCTTGTAAGATGATTTAAATAGGCTAACAATATGGGCAAAACATAATAGATGTCAATATAATGTGGAAAAGCGTCAAGTTATGCATTTTAGGATACAAAGATTACAAGCTGTGTATCACACCAAGGGAACTGCACTCCCGGAAATTGATGAAGTCAGGGATTTTTGGGAAATAGTAGTAGATAGAGGGAATATTGCTAAGGTAGCCGGGGTAGCTTATAGGATTACTTGGTTATTATACTCCCTGATTGTTGAAGAACACACTAACAAGCAGAGATAAGGGACTTATCATTTCTCTTTATAAAACCTTGATACAACCGCTTCTGGATTACTACTCAGATCTGGGTCACTAGGTTCTCTGAAGATGAGGAAGTGGTGGAGAGGATCTAGAGGCGAGTTTTCTGTGGAATGCTCCCTATGAGAATGATTGAAGGTTTTTGTGGATTGCAAAAGTTGGTTCTTACCAATTGGACAGAGAAGTTACCAAAATGGTTTTATAGGATTGATGCAGGGGAAATGCTTCAGCACTTAGCTAGAGGGAGCAGAATAACAGGCCACCCTGGAAGATGGGCAAAAATGTGGTTAGCAAGGAAATGAGAGCTAGATTTTTCACTTGGAGAGTGGTGAATGAATGGAATGGGTTGCCTGAATCAGTTATAGGTGCTTTATCTGTTAATGGTGTCAAGAGAGGTATGATCAATACAGTGTTGATAGACTGGGTCTATCAATGCTGTATTGATCATACTTCTATGAGCTACCTGTACAATAATAATATCAACCTGCACCTCACACCATACTGCTTCAAACTACTGTCACTATTTTACCCTTGTATGTCAATCTTCTGCAGACATAATATTCCTGCTATATATCAGCAACACTCCCTGCCCATTGCCCTTCCTATCCTCACAAAAAACAAAACTTTCAATTTCTACTCACATCAGCATATCATTCTTTTCCAACCATGCTTCACTTATTCTGGCTATTTGCAAGTGAATAAATTGAATCATTGCATCAATTTCGTCTCCCTTATTTTTGATACTCTCAGCATTCATGAATAAGCATAGCAAATCATTTCTTGGTCTATAATCAGTCTATAATCTCTATCCATAATCACTTCAGTTTTCACCTAGTCCTCTCTTGCAATCATTTACATCACCACTGACTTCTGCTGATATTTTGTTTGCTGAGTGGAGATGGGAATTGGGTGACCATGCAGATGCCATAGTTGAGCTATTAAATTATCACTTTATTAAAATGTTCCATCCTGGTACTACAGGTTTTATTTTTAGAAGGATAATGAGTGGTGAAGTGTTAGAAGTGAATGAAGAGGATGAAGAGGATGTATTCCAAATACTGAGTATGCTAAATGTCAATAAAACAAGGGGATAGATGGAATTTCACCACATATTTTAAGAGAATGTGCTGCCATTAACTTGGCTGTTTAATGAAAGTGTGGCAGATTCCTGGAGAGTGGAAGGAAGGATAATACCATTGCATAACTATGGTTATAGAATGGAGGTATCAAATTATAGTCTTGTTTGTATTTCTTCTGTAGTTGTCAACATTTCAGAAAAATTGGTAAAAACTCATATACAGAACCTTTTACAATAGAGTAACAAGAACAGTGGATGATGTAAAGATATACACTGCCATTTTCTTGGATTTTTCCCAAGGCATTTGACAGGGTGCCAAGTTGATTTTTAAGTTGCTTCATATGGGTTTGGATATCAGGTTAGTGGATTGGGTTGGCGACTGGCTCTCTGATAGATATCAGAGAGTTTTATATTGGAGAACAGTATCAGAGAGTAGGAAGGTTACAAGTGGAGTTCCACAGGGTTCAATCCTGGGACCATTGCTGTTCAGTTATTTGCAAATGATGTGAAGCTTGGGAGGGTTATTAGTAACCCTCCCAAGCTTCACATCATTTGCAAAGCTTGGGAGGGTTATTAGTAAAAGTGCTGATGCTTTGGCTCTTCAAGAGGATTTGAATAAGCTGGAAAGGTGGGAAATGAATGGGGATGTCAATTTAATGCAACTAAATGTAAGGTTTTAAAATTTGGGATCCAGAGATGGGATGCCTTATACTCACTTAGTAGAGTTATGCTGGAAGAAGTAGAAGCAAGGGGATCTTGAGGTGATTGTGAATAGAGATTTTAAGTTCTGAGAACATATTGCAAATGTTGTGAAGACATCTCAGAGAATTGCAGTAATGTTGAGGAGAACATTGCTCACAAAAGATAAAAGTGTGCTGGTGCCATTGTATAATGCTTTGATGAGACCACACCAGGATTTCTGTGCTCAGATCTTGTCACCAGGATTTTGAAAGGGATGAAGTGACCTTAGAGAGGGTGCAGAACTGATAACAAAAATGATATCAGGAACGTACAACACTGATTATGAGGATAGACTGAGGGTATATGGACTGCAGAGTTTTTCTGGATAGAATGCAAAGGGAGAATGCAATGTAGTCAAGACATTTAAGCTGTTGTGGGTTATCGTATTAACACAGGAGATTTTGCATATGGTAGAATGAGGGAAAGGAGCAAGAACAAGGGGACCATCCCTGGAAGTTGCAAAAGAAAGTGATGAGTAAAAGGGTAAGATGCGAGGTTTTTTGCATCGAGTGGTAGGAGCATGCAATGCATTGTATGAGAGGGTGGTAAATGTGCAAACTGTAAATGATTTTAAGGAGTAGTATGATAGATTTTGTGTTGTCCTCCTATGATGAGTCTTACGACTTCATGGAGGGTAGGAAAAAAAAAAAAAATAATAATCTCATTTCATTTCCAGCAGCAACCTTTTCAGATGACTAATACCAAAGCCATTCAAATGTAGCCATCACTCTTATATAGTTCCATAAGGTTAATTTCAAGCCTTATTTTCCTTGAAACATAATAAGAACATAGTTATTACTAAGGCCAACAACAAGGTCATGCAGTTGTAGTTCATGATAAGAACAATTATTTTAGAAAACTTAATCTTCTACTTCAAGATCATGCTATGTACAGAATCAGTAACAGAGAACCAACTCAATCACAAATCAATAAACTTAACAGCCTCATGGAACAGAGTTCATCCCTGGGATGAAGAAACAGTATACAGCCTAAAAGTTCATCATGTTTTCACTCTAAGACTATATGGCCTTCCTAAATTATATAAAGAAAACGTACTGTTAAGACCTATTCATTATTTTGAATAGGTCTTAACAGCACATGTCCAACTTATAAACTCTCAAAATACCTATCTAATCTTCCTGAATTTATGACAGAAGAGGAAACTCTGCTTCTGCCATAAAAATTCAATAGATTTTAAGAATAAAATTTCAAGATTGTCCTTACAACTCACAGATCTTCAAGTAAGTTTTGATATAGTCTCACTCTTTACAAATATCCCTCTGACAGATATAATTGAATTACTTCATAATGACTTTCCTCTCTGACAATGTCAAATTGTTTGCCTTTGTCAGTCCCACAGCCTTATTAACATCTACTTTCTTAACTCCCCAAACACCTCTTGCTCACTTATAGTTAGTGTCTCATTCCCATCATTAACTACTCTCAATCTCTGCATGAAGTCACATTCACAAGACTGAAAGACCTTTATGAACTGCTCATTAAGTATCTCCACCACACCTTCTGCAACAGCTGTCTTTACACTATTTTCTCCAATGAATGTCATCCTTCCATAATCATTCTTTCTTTTGCTGGCTACATATCGAAAGAACTTCTTAGGATTCTTTTTGGCTTCACTAGCTAACTGCTGTTCATACCTCACTTTAGCTACCCTCACCAACCAAGTCACATGCCTTGCCTGGTCTTTGTAATCCTCATGGAATTGGTTATTTCCACTTCTCTTATGCTGCCTCCATAATGCCCTTTTTCTCAGTATCGCATGCTTAATATCTTTATTCATCCATTTCACACCTACCTTATTTAACCTTCTCACCCTTGGAATACATTCAGACATTGTAGCTACTAGATAGTTTTTGAAAACCCCAAGCTGCATTGATCTCTTTTCCAGCTAACTCCTCATTCCATGCTACACCTGCAAGCTGTCTCCTGAGCTCCTCATACCCCCCCCCCCCACACACACGTAGTTCCATATATAACCTTTTCTCACAGAGGTCCTCACACTGCTAGCAACCACCGAGGTATTCACCTCACGGTCACTTTCACCACTTGGTAGGTGATTTCACACCTCATTTATAATTACATCCTCTGATGAGAAGACCAAATCCAACCTCAATCCTCGCATGCCCTCTGTTACATACTGTCTGAGGTAGTTATCCCTCAAAAACTCATTTTCTTTAATTCCAGTTGCTATCTCATCATTCCATTCTATATTGCCATAATTAAAATCGTCATATAATGATCACTCTTTTCTTATTTGCTTGGCTAATTTGGTCATACATTTCATTATCACTACTATCCACATTACCTGGTCTATAAGATCATCCAACCAAGTATTTCATTCCATTCACCTCTATCTCACACCATACTGCCTCAAAACAACTGGCACTATTCCTTCTTTGTATAGACTTAACTCTTTCTCTATCATCAATAGCGCACTCCCTCTTCCTTTTTACCTTTTCTATCCTCACGAAACAAATCATATCCTTTCATCTCTATTTGTGTCAGGATGTCGCCCTCATCTCTTTATCAGCCTCCTAAATTCATTCTCTGTAAGACAAGGTGGTGGATTTTCCCTTCAGTCGTTTCTGACCCTAGGTGACTTTGCAGGCATTGCCCACAAAGCATTCCTGGTGAGATTTTTACAGGGTAGTTCACCACCCCCATTTGATCCCAACCCAGGACCAGCATATTGCAGGGATGTATTAATGACTGTAATCCATGTGTTCATAGGACCGGTTTGCCTGTTCTGGAGGATGAAAAATCCGATTTTCCGGGTGTCCCCCCCCCCCCCCACTTCAATATGAGAAGACTGGCTAATTCACCTTTTGTCAAAAGAGACCAAATAAAGGTTCCTCACATCACTGGACAAAAATTGAACCCAGGTCTTTCCAACCAAAGGGCTCCGTCTATACTGAGTGAGCTACGGCGGCTCTAGTGAGACAAGGAGACAGCCACAACAGCCCCCCCCCCCCCACCTCAATATGAGAAGACTGGCTAATTCACCTTTTGTCAAAAGAGACCAAATAAAGGTTCCTCACATCACTGGACAAAAATCGAACCCAGGTCTTTCCAACCAAAGGGCTCCGTCTATACTGAGTGAGCTACGGCGGCTCTAGTGAGACAAGGAGACAGCGACAACAATCCATTTTTGCCGTTGCTAGAGTGATTACAAACCACTGAAAGATAACAAGCATCTCCTTATAGATGGCAAAAGCAGTACAAAGTTTTGCATATGCTGACTACAGCAGAGTTGATATTATTGTTCACTGTTATTCAGAAATATGAAAGTATATCAACACTAGAAAATAAATATGGAAAAATGCAATGCCATGCACATTATTATTATTATTATTATTATTATTACCACGGGCTACTCCAGGAGTCCTTAGACTCATCGAGGGAGGCCCTAAACATCATGTTCACACAGCTGTTCAACATTCTCACAGTATCTATCATACCTTGCCTTGAACTCGCTCACTGTCATAGCACCCACAACAGACTCTGGCAGCTTATTCCACTCACTTACCACTCTAAAAGTAAAGAACCCAGCTCTAACACCCCTGCTAACCACGCTCTTGCCCAGCTTCCATGGGTGTCCCCTAGTTCTCCCACCACCAGTCCTGATCTCAAAAATATCATCTGAATTAATCCTATAGAATCCTTTTAGCAATTTGAATGTCTCAATCATATCTCCCCTTTTTCGCCTATCAACTAGTTTCTGCAACCCACAAATCTTCAACCTGTTCTCATATGGTGCATTCCATAGACTTGCTATCATCTTAGTCACTCGCCTCTGGATCCTCTCAACCTCCTCCCCATCAAGAAGGAACCGAGGTGACCAAATCTGGGCACAGTAGTCGAGATGAGGTCTTATCAGGGCTCGGTACAGAGGTACAATAACTTGTTTTTCTCTGCTCGTCAAGGTATTTTTCAACAACCAAGTGAGTTGATGAGCTGATTTAGCTACTTTCGCAATGTGCCCCCTAAACTTCATCTCCCTATCCACCAATACTCCCAAGTCCCTGGCCTCATCAATCTCTTGGAGTACAGTTCCACCAATGTGGTATACTGCTGCTAATCTTTTCACTCCGAAATGCATAACCTTACATTTTGTCACATTAAATTGACATCCATTCTCCTTAGTCCAGAACTCCAATCTATCTAAGTCATCTTGCAAGACTTTGACATCTTCTGCATTCACTATCGCCCTACCCAACTTTGCATCATCAGCGAACAAATGAACTGTCCCACTTAGACCATTCCCTATATCGTTAATGAACAGATTAAACAGCAGTGGTCCAAGAACAGAACCCTGTGGCACACCACTAGTCACAGGCCGTTTTTTGGACTCGACTCCTGAATAAACTACTCTTTGATATCTCTCCATCAACCACCCAGCTATCCATCTCACCAACCCTATATCCATTCCCATATGTTGTAGTTTACGGATTAGAATTCCATGTGGTATCCTGTCAAACGCCTTTGCCAGGTCCAGCAGTATCACTGTAAACCCATTTCCCTTATCCAGTTCAGCCGTCACCCTGTTATAAAACTTTAGCAAGTTACTGAGGCATGATCTACCCTTCACAAAGCCATGCTGTCCTGTGTACAGTATCTCATTTTCATCAATCCATTCCTGTATTTTTCCCTTGACTACTTTCTCCAAGACCTTGACAACGACTCCTGATATGCTGATCGGTCGGTAATTTGCAACCATAGTCTTGGATCCTCCTTTATGCAGTGGAACTATTTTCCCCTCTTTCCACGCCTTCGGGACTAAGCCAGACCTGAGACTCAGATTAAACAACATGGTCAAGGGCACTGATAATTCATTAGCCGCTTCATGCAAGACCCGTGCCGGTATACCATCCAATCCCACAGATGTATTCACATTAAGGTTCTGTAATAGACTATTCACCTCCACTTCATTCATCACAATTCCCATATAAACTAATGGTTCCTTCATTTTTTCAACGTCACCACCTGGATGATATACTTTTGCAAAGTGCGCGCTCAGTAACTCCACTATATCGACTGGTTCACTGAACTCTTTACCATCGTCATTCCTTAAAATCATTTTGCCATGTACAGTTTTTTTCTTGCTTGCAGCATATTGAAAGAACTGTTTGGGATTCTCTTTTGCTTGCATAGCTAGTTTCCTTTCATAATCGGCTTTTGCTGTTTTTACCACACTCGTTACCCTTCTAGCCTGTACTTTATACCGTTCGTGTGCCTGCAGGTCACTCCTATCTTTAAATTCCCTCCATAGTTGTTTCTTTTTTTGCAGCTCAAGCTTAATGGTGTTATTCATCCATTTAACCCCTCCTTGTTTCACTATTCGGACCTTAGGTATACAATCAGCCATAACCTCTTGTAAATGCTCTTTGATCACTTCCCATGCTCTATCGACGTCCAGCCCTTGCAGTTGTACATGCCATGGCACTGACCCAAGGAATCTCCTAAGCTTGTCATACTTGCCAGCACGGTAATTCCACATATACCCTGTCTTAATCACAAATTTCACACCTTCAGCCACCTCCCAGGTCAAGACCTTATGATCACTCTCACCAATAGGTGGCAACATGGTCATATTCATTACAGTCAAATTCTCAGATACTATTACCAGGTCAAGCACTCTCACACCCCTAGTATTTTCAATTACATGCTGTTTCAGATAGTTATCCCTTAATAATTGAATAAAATCCATTTCCTTCCTCACATGTGTCCTCTCCTCCTTCCAATCAATGTTACCATAGTTGAAATCCCCCATAATAATTACCCTCCTTCCACTCATTTCATCAATTTGTTTATGCATACCATCTCCAACATCTATTCCATCACCTGGTCTATAGCAGCACCCAACTGTATATTTTATTCTGCCAGTATCAATCTCACACCAAATAGCCTCAAATGAGCTCCTTTCACTATCCTGCAATACTTCAATTCTCCTTGGCTGCAGTTCATCAGCTATCATCAATAACACCCCTCCCCCAATTTTATTCTCTCTGTCCCTCCTAAACATACTATAACCTACACATTCTATCCCACTAACTATATCATCTTCACTAATGCCAATAACCTGTGGCCAGGAAGAGCCAATCAAGGCCAAAAATTCTTCCTTCTTGTTCCTAATACTCCTGGCATTAGTATACATGAATTGCAGTGTTCCCTTTGTCCCACCCCTATCTTGATGCGTTATTCTAAATATCCCATTCCCATTTTTTGTTCTTATTGCTGGCTCAGGTACATTATATACATTTTTACACTCAACTGTCTCACTGATGTCTGGATATCCACTTCCCCCCTTCCTTGGTAGTTCTAGTTTCCCTGGTTCTGCACATCCATTTTCACTTCATTCAGTAACACTTTTTCCAGTCTCCGCACACCAAGTCCATTCAAATGCAGTCCATCCATCTTGTATAAGTCCTTTCGCCCATCAAACTCATTCCACACGTCCACAAATTCCACACCACACCGTCCGCATAACCTGCGCATAATATCATTTGCGATTATGGCCCTCCTTCTAAACTCCTCTCTGTCATACCGCGGTAACAGACTCACCATTCTAACTCTGTCACTCTTTTCTTTCGCTACCTTTAACAATACTTTCAAGTCCTCTCTCATAAAAAATTTATCACCTTTCAATTCATTCGTACCAGCCACAATTGTTATTTCTTTCACCCTCTGTTTTTGCACTCTAATGCTCTCACTTACATCCTTAAATTTCGCACCCGGCAAGTACGATTTAGTTACACTCCCATCTATTACGCCTCTTAATAACGAGTCACCATACAATACTCTCTCCTTCATTTCGGAAACTCGCCCACGCTGTTTATTTCCGTTAGCCGAATCACTCTGGAAAGAGTTTTGCAGGTGCTCTAATTTCCGCTGCGCATCTTGTATCACTGCACGCAGCCTAGCGATCTCACTTCCTACAAATAATTCCTCATTTTTTTTATCATTCAAACCATTTTCTCTTTCTGTATAATTGCTCTCACTCTTTCTTAGATCACCGCTCACATTGCCATCTTGTACACCGCAATTCCCTATCGTAAATTGGAAAATCAAAAAACAAACAGACTATTCTGGATACTATTAACATCAATACATACTTTCCAATTCTCGAGGTAACTACTGAAGAGGAAATTGTAAATGAACAAGAATGAGAAAAGGTTTATTAAAAACTAATAGAAATAATTTCTCAAACGAGGTGGACAAGTATCAATAAGGAGCACAGCAAGGACCTGTAACCAGTATCCCCTTTCAAAATTATGATACTTCATTAATAACATCAATACACTGATGAAATACACATACACAGTGCACAAAATTCATAGAACTCCAATTATGATCCAATCAGAAGGACACTAATTTCATGACATAAAGGCAGGAGGGGGGGGGGGGGGTTAATCACTGTGCATTTGAAGTGCAAGGGAAAAAACTGTAGAAAGGAAAGGGGAACCTTTATAATGATATGATATACTACATGCAGAGGCCAATTAGGGAAAAATTTATTTATATGCTTCTGAAATCAAAAGAAAAAAATTGCCAAGAATGTTCCATATACTTCTATGGAAGAAAGAATGGTCTGGATATATAAACAGCAGTTTAAAATAAATAAGAAATTCTATACACATGAATAAAAATAAAATAAAAATGGCAATGGATGCAGCCAGAACTTTCAGGAATAGAAGAAGAAGAAAAGATATATGATTTCAATCAGAGAAACTTGCTTAGAAGTCATGTTTATGTTTTCAAATAACAGTATTCTTATACTTTATATTACATTTTTATGTGTTTACATGGTTATATAGTACGTAAACTTAGATGATGCTAATGAGTTTGGATAATAATTATTTCCTATGCAAGAAATTAGAATTGCAAATCATTCAACACATTTTCTTTGATTATACTAATTTTTTTGATTTGGAAGTGTAATATTGTAAATGCTATTATTTCTTCCCTAATTTTTTTTTTCTTTTCTTTTCTGAAACTGTGGAATTACTACAAGTCAGTGAATACAGTACAAGTATTTACTGACTTGTAATAATTCCATTTTTCCCTCTCCATTTTTATTTATTTATTTTTTTCTGGCATTGAAATGTTAGGTTTTCTTTGTTTATTTCTAACTATGCTTTGCAAGCATTGGTGATGTCTCTTCTGTTTCAAGCTTTTTTTTTCTTTTCTACCCACTGTGCAGGGTGAAGGCCTCTCCCATTGCAGGAGGTTTTGGGTCTACTACTCCCATGGTGACCCAGTCCATATTGGGAGAGGATAATCACAAACATCCATGCCTATGTGCAATTTGAACCCTGGCCTCTTTGTTGGAGAGTGGATATGCTAACCACTCGGCCAACCAGGCTGGCTCTCCTCCTAGTACTCAATGTTATTTTCTTCTTTCTGTTATTTATGCCGAGATTCCTCTTGATGTTGAGGGTGTTATTTGTCCTGTGTTTTCAGTCCTTTTGCAATGCATTTACAATTAACATTGTTTCTTAATTTGTGTAGAGATATCATCAAGTGATTGTGACCCTCACCCTTTTTTTTTGTAAGTGATTATGTTATGGGTAGCATTTTTTGTTGGTTGTTTGCTGTTATTTTTATTTTATTAATGATGTTACATAATTTGTGCCACATCTGGTAACACCTATGTAGATTATGTAGTTTTGTTCCTCTTTCATCAGAGGAGCAGCTCTCATAAAGCTGTACCCAGATCTCTTACTCTCAACAGAACCATCAACTGCAGTTAGATTCACTCCCATTCACCTTTAGTATCTAAAGTACCTCATCTCATCTTCCTTTTCCCCTCTTTTACCTTGCGGTATCGAGAGTTAATTAATCATCAGACCTCAAACCGTTCATAGGTTAAGGTGGTCAAGCCCTACACCCCAGTATATCCTATGTTCATAATGTTGAGTTCTCAAGGCCAGTTTGCCTGCCTTGCAAGATGAAAAACCAAAGGATAAACCGAGGGGGAAACCCTACTGTCCACACCCAAGACCGGCTAACTTGGCTATGGCTGAGGAAGATCCTTCAGCTCCTCACCTCACGTCACTGACGGGAATCGAACCTGGGACACTCCTTTCCAGGCATATGTTTGCGAAGCGCACAGCCACTAGGCTAACCACGCGGACGTGTCTAAAGTATAGCAGACGATTTTAATCCTTTTTAAAGAAAGGATTAAAACAAGAACAAAACAAACATTTGCATTTGAAGTATCTTCATGGCAGGCTCTTGCACATAGAAGCTGTTGACTTCATATCGCACTGCCTCAATTTCTCAATGCATATATTGTTATTATTATTATAATAGTTTCTCCATGGAGTCAGAAGACTCATCACGGGAGACCCTACATCGACACACTAATCATCATACCATATTTACTCGAATATAACTTGAACTTTTTCCCAAAAATTACATTTAAAATCATGGTGCGAGATATATGCAGGGATTTTCAGAAACTACCGTTTTTTAGGAAAAGAACTAAATTGACCTTTATAATTAAATTCTAAGTATTCATTATAATTTATAATTGCTCACATTATTTATAAAATGAATGCATTTAAATTGTAACTATGAACGTTATTTATGCGATCGACCACTCACCTTCATCCTGCAATATATTTGAATCTTTAGCGACAATATTTCTGTAATTAAATTAAAAGAAACAGTTTCATCATTACTTGTTCTTTTATCATTTCAGAATCATAAAATCGCCATGATTAAAATACTGAAAATGGTATGACTTATCAAGAATATCTACTATTCGCTATCACTAGTTCTGTCATGCTTATGATTGGCGTGGTATTAACAAAAGATTGCGTGACTCAACAACAAAGGAAACCCAATGATTATTGAGTTAAAATGCCGATTCTTTTCAACCGAATTCCAAAATATCTGAAACTGCCATAACATTTACTATCTATTTCTTAAAGTTCGGAACTTTTTTTTCTTGTGCGAGGTATATGCAAAACTTTTAATTTATTTTTTTCATAAAACAAAAATAGGGGTGCGAGATATATGCAAGGGCAAGAGTTATGTTTGAGTAAATGCGGTAATTCTTAAATTCATTAACAGACGAAGCATTCACAACTACCTCTGGTAATGCATTCCACACATTTACCACCCTCCAAGCAAAAAATCTAGTCCTAACACCCTTGTAAACCACACTTTTACACAATCTCCAGAGATGACTCCTCGTTCTCTCCCTTTGTGCACTGTTCAGGAAAAATCATCAGTATCACTCCTATAAAATCCCTTTAATAATTTATATGCCTCTATCATATCTCCTCACTTACTCTAACAGCTAGTTTTTGGAGTCTGCAGACCTTCAAATCTTTTCTCGTAGGAAACATTCCACAGACCTGCAACAATCTTTTTGTAACTCGTGTCTGGATGCTCTCCACTATTTCTTCATCACCAAGAAATCTAGGTGGCGAGATCTGTGTGCAAATGCAGTCTTATTAATGACTTATAAAGTGGAACAATCACTTTCCCTACCCCACCTTGCCTCGTCCACTTCTTCTTTTCAGTCCACTGCTGTACGAAGGCCTCCTTTCCATCCTTCGCTGTTCTTGGCTATGGTTGATCAATTTTTTTCCAACAAATTTTGACAGTTCATCATCCCATCTTCTTTTAGGACATCCTCTGCCTCATTTCCCTTCTTTTGGAATCCACTCTGTTAGTATGGTGGTCCATCGCTCATCTTCTCTTCTGGATAGATGTCCAACCAATTTCCATTTTATTCGTTTGTGGTAATGAATGATGTCTGTGATACGAGTCTGGGTTCTTATACAGGTGTTTTGTTTCTTATCTTTTAATGTGATGCCTAGCATCAGCCTTTCCATTTTTCTTCGAGTTGTTGCTAGTTTATTTGTCAGAGATCAAGTTTCACAACCATATGTGTGATGACTGGAAGAATACACTGGTTATATGTTTTCCTTTAAACAGAGTGGGACATCTTTGTTTAGAAAAATACTTTTCAATTTTCCAAATGCAATCCAGACCAGTTGAGCTCTTCTATTTATTTCTTTTTTGGAGTTCACTGTTTAAATCAATGAGATGACCTAATTATGTGTATGAAGTACAAGAAACAGTTTTCTATTATTATTATGTTTTTTGGTGCCACAAAATGATTAAAAATTATTTTAGTTTTTTCTCTGTTGGTCTAAAAATCAGGAACTACCTGATTTTTAGACCAACTTTTCTGCTTTCATTATATAGATCTTCTATCATTATATTAAGGTCTTTTGGAGTGTTTGCGAAAATTATATCATCTGCATATCTTAGATGTCTTAAGTTTTTCTTATTAATTTTTATATCAAAGTTTGTCCAGTTTATAATATTAAATATTTCTTGGACTACTATGAAGATTTTGGGTGATAGAGAGTCTCCTTGTTGGATACTTGTGTGAAGTTGGATTGTTGCAGTGTGATATATTTCCTGGAGGAGGTGTGTATATTCTGCAGGAACGTCCTGATTCTGAAGTGCTTTTATTATTGCATTGGTTTTGATGGAGTCAAATGCTTTTTCATAATCAGTAAATGATAAACAGAGGCAACTGGTTTAATTCTGCTTTTTCTATTATTTGTTTTACTGCATGAATAGGATCAATTGTGTTATAGCCTCTACAGAATCTTGCTACTGGTTGATTTGAGTCTAAAAGAGGGGTTAAACCTGTTTGTTATTCTTTTGTGAGAATTCTATCGATTAGAGAGAATACTAATTGGTCTATCGTTGTTTACTTCTTTGTCTCCTTTTTTAAATAACAGTATTAGAGTAGCATTTTTCCAGTTATCTCATATCTTCTCCTCTTCTAAACATAAATTTAATAAGTTTGTGACGTGGTGAATCTGTTGTTTCCTCCCCATTTAATTAATTCTATGTGCATTAGATCTTCACCTAGACATTTTCCATTTGTTTTAATGATTGTTTTATTTCATCTGAAGTGAATGGTGGGATGAATTCTATATTTCATGGGGATATGTTATTTATATTTATCTATTGAAGGATCACTATAGAGTTCTCTATAAAATTTTCTAGTCTTTTTAAGATTTGTTCTTGATTCCTTATTGTGATTCCATTCTTCTTTTATTGGAGTTATTTGACCATTACCAACTGATAAATGTTTTCTTCGTATTTTGATATTTTTTATTGTTTTCAATTGTTTCTTTTATTTTTATAGTGTTATAGGATCTTATTTCATTTCTCATCTTTTTCTTTATTGTATTGCAGAGTTCTACATATTCTATTTCAGAAGTTTTGGTCTTGTTTCATATTTTGTCTCTTTTTTTTTAGTAGTTTATAAGGTTTCCTCTGAAAGTTCTTGGTCTCTATGCTTGTTGCTTTTGAAGTTGAGGGCTGCCGAGATTATTGCTTCCATTAGGTTTTTGTTCATTTTATTTATGTCTTCTTCAAATATGTTTATTAAGTCTAATTGTTGATTAAGCTTTTCTTTATAATCTTTTTTCTTCTTTTCAATAATTGAATGGTTTCCTTTTAAATCAAAACTTTTTGATTTTTTCCTGTTTAACCATTTTATTCTTTTCAATTTGGAGTTATTATAATTTTGGCTCTTACCAGTTGGTAGTTACTTCCTGTTTTTACTTGATTTAATACTGAGGTATTGGACTATTTCTTTATTATTACACAGCATATAAATTATTTAATTTTTCATTTCTCCATGGTGTTTTCTTTTTGGAGCTTTCTTAAAAAAAAGTGTTCATAATATAAAGCTTGTTGCTGATAGAGAATTCTGTAAGAGTCATTCCTGAGTTACTGTTTGTATCATATATGTATGGTCCTATCATGTCTATCTGGTGAGAGGAGTAACCTACTTTGGCATTAAAATCACCCATTACTATAGTCAAGTTTTGATTGCTATTTCTCTCTTGGTCTAGTGTGCTGCAGTGAATCATAACAGGTTTCAATCTCTTCATCAGAGTGAGATGGGGTAGGAGCATATATTTGGATAGAGTTTATTTTAAGTGTGATTTCTATTATTCTTTCATCTGTATAATTAAATTCTTCAATAAGGTGTGTAATTATGTTCTTAATCAGAAATCCTACTCCAAGCTGTCCCTTGGTTTTTCCATGATAGTATAAGTAGTCTCCATTTTTTAGGTTCATTAAATGTTCATCTTGTCTGCGTACTTCACTTAAGCCTATGATATTCATTTAATATGTTTTAGTTCTTGCTGCAAGATGGTAAGGTCTTGCTCTTCTTTAAGTGCTCTACAATTAAATGTTCCTATATAGAGGAAAAGAGGTTTGCTTTGATTAGTATTCTATTTATGATTTCTAAGGGCTGTTCTGTTGATTAATATTTGAGAAATATTCTCTACTGCATCATGCTCTGACCTCCATAAATTGTTTCTATTGGAGTAGTCATATTGTTGGGGAAATTGAGCCACATTCCGTGTTTGCTTGCTTTGGTCATGGGCTTTACGGCCTTTCTTTCTTCTTCTTCTTCCAGGCATTGTAGTGGAGGAGTTGTGGCTTAATCTCCCATGTCAGCCACTAAACATCTTGGGAGATGCATTTTATAGCTTTCTGCTAGCTCTTTGCTCAGTATCAACTCAGCCATGGCTCATTACAATACCATGTTTCCCACGTGGAGGCATGATACTAAGACTTCCTGGGTAAGGCCCTCCGGATTTCACCAAAATACTGGCATTGCCATGTATATCAGTTCCATTAGAATTTTTGACCGTGCTGTGGGTTGCCAACTTACCACGGAAATCCATCCCAAGCTTACCTGTGCTCTACATGCTACTGATTGATGGCTACTCAGCCAAGATCCTGGCAAGAGAGCACAGTTACACCTTATGCCCTCCCCACCTCCAGTTCAGTTCCATTAATATAGTACACTGCATGAGGTCTCATCTTCCCAAAGTGCATCACCTAACACTTAGCCACATTAAATCGACAGCCATTTACTATAGCCCATACTGACAGCCTATTTAAGTCATCCTGCAAGATATTTACATCACCTGAACTGATTACCACTCTTCCCAATTTTACATCATCAGTAAACAACTGGATATTTCCTTTCAAATTATTTCCAATATCATTAATGTACAAATTAAACAATAGAGGACAAACTACTGAACCCTGAGGTACACCACTAGTCACTTGCCCTCTCCTGGACTCAGCTTCTCCATAAACCACTCTTTGATATCTGTCCATCAGCCACCCTCTAATCTATACACTTTGGTCTAATTTATGCAACAGAGTTCCACATGAAATCCTGTCAAATGCCTTTGCAAAGTCCAGCAGAATCAGTAATGATTAAAGAAATCCTTAATCACTAAGGATTTCCTTTATCCAACTCTATCATTACTTTATTACAGAAAGTAAGTAAATAAGGCAAGACCTATCCTTCACAAAACCATGTTGCCCTTTATAATGTATCGCATTGCTGTCAACCGAGTCCTGAATTCTAATTTTTATCAATTTCTCCAAAACCTCAACCACCGCTCCTGATATACTGATTGGTCTATAATTTGCTCCAAGACTCCGCTGCCTAAGGGAGACCCCAAGACTTCTATTTTGGGGCCTCCCTTAGGCAGTGGAATTATTTCCCTCCTCTTTCCACTCTACTGGAACTTTACCAGAAGTAAGGCTTAAACTAAACAGCATGGTTAGAGGCAGTGCTAATTCTCTTGCACATTCTCGTAACACATGGGCCGATATGCCATCAAACTCAATGGAAGTGTTAGCATTAAGGTACACTACTAGTCACCTGTCTAATATACTAAGCACCTCTATTTCTTATCTGTAGACTCTCTCATCAGTCAGTGACATGTTTGACACTGCAACATCACAGCCATGATGGTACAGTAATAAATTTACTTTAATCCTTTATGCAAGTATAAGCAAACAAAGTTTGCACCTGAAATATCTTCAGGACTGAGGCAACTCGTGGTAAAGGTGGACTAAGCTCTCATCACTTGTCTTAGTATCTCCCATAATGCAGAGCACATCTTCTTGCAGACATGTCAACAGTTATTCATCCATGTTACTCCTACTTCATTTCTCCTCCTGACTCTGAGAATACAGTCTGATACTGCATTCCTTAAACATTCTTTAACAATCTCCCACACACCATCACTCCACCTTCAAATTCTCATGCTATAGCACTGCTGAGAACTGACTTCTTAGATTGTTATAATCACCAGAATTGTAATTCAACATATACCCCCTTCTTAACAGAATATTCAGCACATTTTACAATCTCCCAGGTCAAGACCACGCGACTGCTTTCCCCAAGTGGAGACAGTGTAACTAAACTGGTTTAGTTATTGATACGTTCTCTGATGCTATGACCAGATCTAACACTCTTGAACCTCGTCCCTTCTATTACATGCTGTCTCAGGTAGTTGTCTCTTAACAACTGTGTGAGCTCCATTTCCTTCCTTCCTTGTGACCTATTCCTTCTCCCAATCTATGCGTACATAGTTAAAATTCCCCTTAATAATTACTCGACCTTCACTCATGCTAAATTTGCCAATGCATACTATCTACATTCTCCCTTATATTCCCTGGATTATAGCAGCAACCAATCACATATTTCATCCTACTGATCTTTATCTCACACCAAACAGCCTCAAATAAACTACCCTCTGAATGTCTTTCATCTTGAGGCACTTCTATCCTTTTTTTAGCTTCAATACTTTGTCTATCATTAGCAAAACTCCTCTCCATTCTGGCTTGTCTGAAAATACTATATCCTTTACATTCTATCCCTATAATTATATCATTCTTAGCTAACAAGTCTCACTAATTCCTATAATTGTTGGCATTACAAAAATTCTTCACACTTATTCCAAATACTTTATTTGGAATAAGGCATAATCTATGGGAGGAAGGGAGTATTGTAGCTTATGTTTTAGTTTATTTTCTGAAAACAATTAATCACATATTCACAGCAATTATTGACCTTAGTTCTAATAACAGATGACTATCATTTGCCTTCCTGGAAAAATCCCATTTCTCTGTTTTTGACCATTTACTCTTTTTATCATCAAATCATCTTTTTATCAACAAATGTTCTAAATACCATGCACCCAATCCATTTAAGTGCAAATCATTACTCTTTAAAAAATTCCTTCCTTTTATCAAACTCATCCCAGACATTCATAAAATGAATATTTATTTTCATGCTGGCCAGTTGGCTGAGTGGTTAGTGTATCTGCTCTCCAGCCAAAAGGCTGTGGGTTTGAATCCTGCCGTGGGTATGGATGTTTGTGATTGTCTGTGAAAATACTAATGGTGGTGGTTGGCAGTAGATGGTGTTGTTATAGAAGATGCCCACAGATACGAGCTTTGACACTATTGCGCATGTCAACAGAAGGAGAATCCATTTTGATAATAGGGTAATCAATCCGTATTGTAGGATGAGTTGTTAATTATTACATGTAGGAAAATTAACTCATTGTAGTTTTTAAAGTGGTAACTATTTTGCTTGTATAATAGTTGGAAAATTTTACCTATAAAGCAAGTGATTTCGCGTGTTGTTGACCATTCGTTCATCACCTTATTTCTTTCTCCCCTTCAACACGAATTGAAGTCCCTGGGGAATACCACATAAATATAATAATAATGATTTCTTTGCAAAAGCTTTTACACAATCTTGACATCATTCCATTTACTATAATCGCTCTTCAGTTTAATTCATTACTGTCAAATCTAAGTAGCACACTCATGATCTTTCCACTCTCGCTCTTTTCATTCATTGCTATCATTAAGTCTTTCAAATCCTGTCTCAAAGAAAATCTTTCACTACCTAGATCATTCGTCCCTACAACTACAATAATCTCTCTCTCTCTCTGCAACTTTACAGCCTCAGTCATATCCCTAAAGTATTATTATTATTATTTTAACGGTGTCTCCATGGAGTCAAATGACTCATCGCGGGAGACCCGACATTGACACACTAACCATTATTTACACAATACCTGTCATACCTCTCCTTAAATTCATTCGCAGTTGAAGCATTCACAACCACCTCTGGCAAAGCATTCACAACCACCTCTGGCAAAGCATTCCACCCATCCACAACCCTCCAAGTAAAAAATCTAGTCCTAACACCCTTGTTAACCACACTCTTACACAATCTCCAGGGATGGCCCCTCGTTCTCTCACATCCTGCACTGGTCTTAAGAATATCATCAGTATCAATCCTGTAAAATCCCTTTAACAATTTAAATACCTCTATCATATCTCCTCTCCTACGTCTATCAGCTAGTTTTTGGAGCCCACAGATCATCAATCTATCCTCATAGGTAACATCCCACAGACCTGCAACAATCTTTGTAACCCGCCTCTGAATCCTCTCCACCTATTCCGAATCAGATTAATTGAATATACCTAAAATTTGCACGCAAATTATCATGCAATCTCTTACCTTTTACTTATAACAGCGCAACCAAAGAAAATTTGGGCTTATCAGTACATTTCGAATTATTCTATTTCGAATATCCAATACTTTCTACGTACTTTTTTTTTTTTTGTCACTTTAAAAAAAAACAAAAAAATAAACTTTCTTTTAACTTCGAAATGAAAACCAAACCATTAACATTATTCACGTCATAATGACTTAAATTTGTACTATAAACAACATTTTCAGCAAGTTTCAGAAGAGAGCTTCATCGGTAGCTCTTTAATAGCTTTAACCATAATCGTCATGTTAAAACACGTTCTCTTTGCTTTCGTTGACATTTTGAGCAGAGCGGAAATAAACAAGGATTAAGCTGAAGCTCCCTCTGTATTCGTCAAAATACACGTACAAACTACCAACTGAATAATAAAAAAATATATATTCAATGCCTTACGAATGGATATTTTATCGTGAATTATATAACAACTTCTTTATAAACCAGCAAGTATGAACATACAAATGCATACCGGAGGACTGTCGATAAGCCATAAGGGTGAAATTAGTCAGAAAGGAGCCAGGCTTAGAGATACCAAGGTTAAGTATACAAAGCTTATAAGTATTTTACCAAAACAAGTTACCATAAGGTGCTTTGACCTTTTACCACGAGTTGCCTAGACTTGTACTACTTTGCGGGTCACTTAGACTTACACTACGTGCAGGCGCAAACTTGACTTATTTGTCTGTTTGCTTACTTGGGAAATGGAGTAAAACCAGGTTTAAAATAGCTTGGTATCTTTAACATATATTACTCCCAAGGTAAAAAACTTTCTACATCTATCTTTCATCCTGAGATTTTTATTTAATAAGATCAAAGCACCTAATGGTAATACTACTAGTTTCGGCATATAGCAGCCTTCTTCAGGTATTTATAAAGGAATAAAGGTATTTATAAGTTATAAAGGTATTTATAAGTTATAACATCCCAGATAGCCATGCTGCAGTTATTCAATATTGGCGTTCACGTAAACTTGCACGCACAATTGCAACAAACAATGGCACGCAAGTTGGAACAACTTGAAAAATACAACGTTTTTATGTATCGATTATGTGAGGCAATTTGTACCTGTAATTTCCAGTTTGTTTAAATAATTCAATGTTTATTAGTATTCCTTTCCTTTATAAATACCTGAAGAAGGCTGCTATATGCCGAAACTAGTAGTATTTATCATTAAAATCTTTATATGTTATCTCGGTCTTGGAGTCATTAAATCATCTATTTTTTGAAATATATATATATATATATATATATATATATATATATAATTATTAACTGATTTAAACACCGAGAAAAAAAAATACAAGATTTAATAAGGTTTCACTACCGAAGTCGAAAATGCCGACCTCGTCAGGTGAATAGAGTACCATGGAGAAAATATTGTATAAATGTTTTCTCCTAGGGTGAGGCTCAGCTACTGAGCAGGTCTGCAGGTGGTGGACAGTGAAACGGGGAAACCTGAGCAGCCCCAAATCGAGGCGTAGTGCTAATAGGGCATTACCAAACACTGTAACATGGGCAAGTCATCATTCAGTGTTCATACCCATCGTCCGTTCCGCGGGTTACCAAAGAACCCGTTCGGGTTTTAGGCAGAGAAACTCGTTCAAAAAATATGTTACAGTCTCCGTTAAACACCATTCCTCAGCATTCTGCTATAGGAAACTTCATCAATGGACCCGCTACCCGTTTGGGGAGATGTTTAGGGGGAAGCGCAAAGTAACGGTTCTGTAAAAGGACGGAAATGGCAACAACAACGGCACCAGTCTATGGCTTAAGGCAACTGGAACATCTTTTCCCTGACAGGGAAGGAGAAGGACCTGGCGAAGAGGCCAAGCGCTACCAATTAGATTTAGTCGGGCTTTCTTCGACCAAGAGGAGAGACAATGGAACTGTCGATCTGGATGAGGGGTGGAAGCTCTACTACTCTGGTGTGAGCCGACAATATCTGCTCAGGCGGTTGTGGGGATACTCGCAATCCCCCAGCTGTTACACTGTGTTGCTGAGTGGATACCACTGGGGAGATGGGTATGTGTGTTAAGGCTCCGATTAGAAACCACAACTTGGCTGTGGTACAAGCCTATGCATCTAATCTGGAGTCAGAATATTCTGCCTTCTTAGAGGAAGTGGATGCTGCTTTTGAGAGGTTGGAAGACATGCAATCAGTCCTACAAATGGGTGACTTCAATGCACATGCTGGAAAAGATGACCAGACATGGAGGGGATGTGGTTGGGAGGAACAAAGACCCTGACCTTAAAGCTAATCGGTTGAAATTATTGGACTTCTGCAGTACAAAAAGCTTGTCTAAAATGAGTAGCTTCTTCAGCACCGAGAGGTCCATAAGTATACCTGGTACAGTGATACACCTGGGCAAAGGTCTCTGACTGACTTCTTTATACTCTAAGCAGACCTATTTTCCTGAGTGCTGGACGTTCGTGTATGATAAGAGGGGAAGAACTGTCAACTGACCACTACACTCTATGTTGTCTGCACTCTATGGCTACAGGAGCCAAATGCTACCATCAACGCTGGTAGACTTAAGCAGCTATACCACGTGAAATGGGAGGCATTGGTTAAATGAGGCTGTGAGGAAGAATTTTGCAGATAACATCTCCTCCAGGTTCAAAGAGATTTCCAGGCATACTGCAGATATTGAGGAGGAGTGTGATCTATTCAAGATAGCTGTCACTGCCTCTGCACTCTCATGCTGTGGCAGAAAGCGGCTCGGTGTGGCTACGGGCAGTGAGAAAATAACACCTTGGTGGAACCAACAAGAGGTCCAGAAAGCTGTCTGGGCAAAAAAGGAGGTCTACCTAAGATGGATTAGGGTCAGGTCACCTGAGATGCATTTCCAGTACATTGAGGACCGAAAAGCTGCTGCTGAGGCAGTAAAGACAGCAAAGCAGAAGGCTTGGGAATCCTTTGGAGAAAGATTAGACTTATCCTATGCAAATGCAAACACAATATTCTGACAGACTATCCGCCTCCTTTGAGGGAGATAATCGTGCGCAGCAAGGGCAATTAAGACATCTGATGGTGCACTTTTAACAACAGAGAAGGATATCCTCCACAGATGGAGGGATATCCTTCTTGGTTGAGAGCCTTCTTAACCCAGGTGGCACAGCAGCTGAGGACATCCAAGAGATGCAGATTGGGGCTATGACTAGTCTCACAGCAGAAGTGGCCCATTTAGCAATAAAATCGGTAAAATCGGGCAGGAATGGTGGTGATGATGAAATTAGGCCCGAAATGCTAAAAGCTTTAAATCGAGACGGTGTTCTCTGGCTGACTCGAGTGTGTCAGACTGTTTGGATATCTGAGCACCAAAGCACCAAAGCAGTGGCAGACAGGCATAATAATACGAGAGAGAGAGAGAGATTGCAGCAATCTCTCTGGTCGTGGCATCTCTCTGCTCAGCCTGTTAGGAAAAGTATATGCTAGGTGTTTGGAAAGAATATACAAGAGCATATTTGAGTCAAAGATCCAGGTAGAACAATGTGGCGTTTGTCCTGGTAGAAGCACAACTGACCACATCTTCACTTTAAGGCAAGTATTGGAGAAATCTTGGGAATATTCCAAGAATGTCTACACATGTTTTGTGGACTTGGAGAAGGCATATGACCGAGTTCCTCAGGATAAGCTTTGGAAAGTAGTAGAGGAGTATGGAGTGGATGGCCAACTATTAGTGTCATCAAGTCCCTGTATAAATGCCCTGAGTTTTGTTAGGGTAAACAGCACAGAGTCTAAACCTTTCAGTCCCCGATTGCTCTCCATGCACTCTCAATGAACTCCGTGCCAAGTGCACGGAGTTCACTGGGGCAGGTGGAGAAATTTAAATACCTTGGGTCCATATTCATCAGTGATGGAAAATGGGACGTAGAACTAGATACTCGAATTGGCTCTTCAAGCATAATATTGCGGGAGCTTGGCCGTTTGGTAGTATTGAAGCAGGAGTTAAGCCAGAAGGCAAAGCTGTATGTCTTCAATATAGTCTATGGCCCCATCCTCACCTATGGTCATAAGAGCTGAGTAATGACTGAAAGAATGTGGACACGAATCCAAGTGGCTGAAATGAGGTCCTTTGAGGAGATGTAGGGCTGATGTAGGGCTTTTCCGTGTTGAGAGATCTCAGTTACGATGCTACCAGCACCTGGTCAGAATGCCACAAGAGAGGCTTCCCAAGTAGGTTCTCTTTGCCAAGCTACAGTGTAGGAGGCCATGTAGAAGACTAAGGACTTGCTGCATAGAATATATCCAAAACATTGGGTGGACACATCTGGTGGGAGTCCCACCAGAACACCTGAGCTTGGTATCAGAGGATCATGACTATTGGAAGTCCTTCTTGCAGCTGCTGCCCCCACAACCCAATTAGGAAAGGTGGTCCTTGAAGACGGATGGATGGATGAAGGTTTTCTGAGAATTGATGGAGAAAGTTCTTAATGACCAGAACTTTCTTTCAAAAGTTGATGAGTCTTGGTGCTACGGTTATGATCCATAAACAAAACAAGCATCAAGCTAATAAAAACCAAGAGCCAGGTAAGCAAGTAATGTTTGATCATACTTCAAGACAATGTTGATTTTTTCTGATGTGAAGGAATTGTACACAAAGAATTTCTTCCTCCTGGACAGACAGTGAACCAACATTTTATCTCAGCGTTTTGAGATGACTACGACGAAAACGGCCAGATATGTAGAGAAATGGAGACTGTTTGCTGCCCACACGACCCTGTCTGTACAACAGTTCTTGATGATAAAAAACATAGGCTGTTCCCCATCCTTCCTACTTGCCTGATCTCTCTCTCTCTCTCTCTCTCTCTCTCTCTCTCTCTCTGTCTCCATGTGACTTTTTATTTATTCAATAACACCTTCCACCATACTTTGCTAACCCCGAATGATTCATAACTTACGAGGTGGCACTCAAAAGTAACCGAAATTATTTTTTTAATTATCAGCTAGCCCTTTTATTCCCGTATAAAAAAGCAGGTGAAAAAAAGTAAAAATTTTATGGACGTTTATAATATTATATTCTAGTCTCCTTCAAAGTACTCTCCATGTGAGTCAATGCACTTGTCTCAACGATTTTTCCACTGCTGGAAACAGTTCTGGAACTGTTCAACTGGGAGAGCATGTATAGCTGAGTGGATGTGGCGTTTGCATACCATAGCGCTTGACCGCACGACAGAAGACTTGGTTTCAAATTGGTTTCCGAGTTAGTCAATCTCTGGCATGGGCAAGGGGATTTTTTTCTCCACAAAACTATTTCAGACATTAAATATAATATGTTAGGATTAGGGATCATGAGATCGTGGCACTTGTTGATCGTGGCACTGTGGTGTGTCAAATGTAAAAACCGAAGTGATTCCACCACTGTCTAATCACTTGTCTGCAGAGTGAAACAAATGCCTGGGAAACTCACCCTCTTACGTGGATGAGAATTGGAAAACACTCAATTCTCATTTCAAACAAGTGCTGGGAAGGTGAGTTGCAATAAGAATCGAATCCTGATTAACCGGGAGAACAATATTGTCCTTTGGCATACATTAAGGATTTTCGCGCCACCACTGCAATTTATCAAACAAACACAGTCGCCTACTCCCTATGAGGGATTAAAAAGGCGTTAGCTGATTTTTTTTTTGATACAGTCAAACAACCATCGTTTCATATGGAACCAAACAAACTGGCTTTCCTACTCAAAGATAAGTACTTCTCTAAAATAATGAGAACAAAACTTAATAGCCATTAACCACAGGATAACGACATTTCGTACTCAGTTTTTCCTTAATAACCAACAATAGAAATTGGCAGACACACGAACCACCGAATATATTTTCAATTCTGCATTAAAGACCTCTCTTTATCGACATTCTTAAGAATGACACAAGTTCATGTGCCAATAAATGTAACAAATTTCTACACAGATGCCTTTCGAAGATGGAAGAACTGAAAATCTCCAGCACACAGTGAAGACAGCATCCCTTCCTGAAATCCTCATAGATCCCATCTTCCACAACACATTAGTAAGAAACCCATTACTCAGGGAGAGATTTCCTTTCCTCAATGTAGCAGGCGAGGTACTAGGATCTTGGGTGACATTCTTTCTCCGAGCCTCAGGTGGTAATTTCCAAATCACCCGCTAACTTGAAATATGGGAACCAGTCGAGCAGATACACACTGTGAAATCTGCTTTTCAAGCTGCTATGCCCGATAGCATAACGGAAGAGGGTTCAGTCTTCCTGACATAGAAGATCCGGTCCTCTCTTTTTGATAAAAACAAAATCTACAGCATTAATATAACAGTCAAACCAAAGTAATTCATTGGAAAATCCTGTATCATTCCAGCAAATAATATTTCACTTGGATCCATCATATTGCACAAGAGCCACGAAACCCGATGCAGGTATTCAGTGGAGAATGTGGCACAATGCACTACCCACTCCAACCATATTACGGAAATTCAACCCGGATGTTTCAGATAACTGCCTGTTCTGCTTCAGAGCAGGAACAGTCAGAAATATCTACATAGAATTCCCCATCAATTAATCCGTTCGTCTCGGGGAAGTTTATATCTTCGACAGATAAGACCAGACAGCACAACAGTCTCACAGAAAGAGGCGGTTGACCATCTCCTTCCATCCTTTAAACAAAAAGTGAGAAGTCGTATCCTGAACGATCATCATACCCTTTCCCATTCATACCCTAGACCTTTTCCACCAAACTGGAATCCATGAAATCAACTGCTGGCTGAGCAGGGTAATTGCATCACTATCCACTTTCCAACTCAGAAGTGGCATCATTGCTCTTCCTTCCGAAAGAAAGGGAGAAGAAAGAGATTATTGTGCTTAATAGTGTGAATAATGATCATCTGTTAGTTTCATGTAAATATGTAATATTGTCGTATATAGCAACTGTTGGTTTCATGGATGGTGTAGTGTCATGTCAAAATAATTTTCATTGGTATGAAAAGTGTAATATCATCATATAACAACTGTTATTGTTATGTAATTTACTTGAACAATCAATAAGCATATAACTAACTGCAGAGAACCAAAAACTGGTTAATCTTGTACATAAGATTGTTAATTTTAATATATATATATATATTAAAATATATATAATTATATATAAAATATATATATATAATAATAAATATATAATAATATAAATATAAATATAATATAAATATATCTAATAATAAATAAATAAATAAATATATATAAAAATTAATATATATATTAATATATATATAAATATAATTTTAATATATATATATATATATATATATAGAAAGCATTTTTCCTTGGGTATAATAAATGTTAAAGATACCAAGATATTTTAAATCTAGTTTTTACTCCATTTCCCAAGTAAGTAAACAGACAAACAAATCAACTTTGCACTTGCACGTACTGCGAATCTAGCTGAGCCTCAAAGTAGTGCAAGTCAGGGCAACTCATGGTAAAGGAAGAAGAAGCTCTGATCACTATTCTTAATATTTACCCTTAATGCACAGCCCATCTCCTTGAGGAGATGTATGGTGCTATGTATTAAAGGCAAGGGGGCCACTGCGCAGACCGGTTTCGTCCTTTAATGACGTCTCATCAGTGGGAGCCAGGCCAGAAATACCAAGATTTTAGTAATACAGAGCTTATAAGTATTTTACCAGAACAAGTTACCATAAGTTGTTTTAACCTTATTAAATAAAATTCTCAGGATGAGATATAAATGTAGAAAGTATTTTACTATGGGTATAATGAATGTTAAAGATACCAAGATATTTTAAACTCCTGGTTAAAAACCTGGTTTTACTCCATTTCCCAAGTAAGCAAACAGACAAACAAGTCAAGTTTGCGCCTGCACGTATTGCTAGTCTAGCTGACTCTCGAAGTCAAGGCAACTCATGGTAAAGGAAGAATAAGCGCTGATCACTATCCTTTATATTTACCCTTAATGCACAGCCCATCTCCTTGAGATTTATGATGGTATGTATTAAAGGCAAGGGGGCCACTACCCACTACCAAATGTGTGTGTGTATATGTATATATACCGTATTACCTCGATTATAATTTGCACCTATTTCCCCCAAATTCAAGTTAAAATATCATGGTGCGAGATATACGCAGAGATTTTCGGAAACTAAAGTTTCTCAGAAAAAAATATTAAATTGACCTTTATAATTTAATTCTCAGTATTCATTATGATCTTTAATTGCTCACATTATTTATAAAATTAACGCGTTTAAATTTTAATTATCAACATTATTTATGCAATCGTCTGCTCATCTTCATCATACAACATATTTGAATCTTTAGGGACAATGCTTCTGTAAGTAAATTAAGTTTCATTATTGCTTGTTCTTTTATTATTTCGAAATCAGAAGATCAACCTGATTAAAAAAAATGAATATGGATAACACTCACCAAGAATGTGCTATTCGCTATCTATGTTTCCTGTCTCCAATATGATTGGTGCGGTATTAACAAAAGTTCGCATGACTCAACATCAAGGCAAGCCGACGATTGTTTAGTTGAAATGCTGATTTTCTTCAACCGAATTCTAAAATATCTGAAATTGCCATACCAACATTCACTATCCGTTTCTTAACGCTTTAAACGCTTTTCTTCTGCCAGGTATATAATAAACTTTTTTTAAGGTGAGTTAATCGGAACAATCATATTTTAGAGAAATGGTTTAATTTCGCAAGAAAATAAGGACATATTTTAAAATCTAACTTTATCTAATAATTAAATGTACTCCTCTGTTCCTAATAAATTCATTAATTTGCTTAATCATGGATCCTATAAACGTGGAACATATTTTTCTTATATTTTTGCTTTTGGATCTCGAAACTATACTTTTATAATGGATGGTAATTAGCAAGTTTCTTTTTGACTATGGCCCATAACGTTTCTATGGGATTAATGTCAGGATAGTTAACTGGCCACAAGCAAGTATATGTTGTGATTTTTGAGGAACTCTTTCACTTTTTTTTTTGAAGTATGTCAAGGAGGAAACTCCTGTTGGAAAATAAGTTCTTTTTCTTTCTGAATCTCTAGAACCACTCTTTTCTCCAATAATTTGATGTATTGGTAACTTTCATCATACCGTCAACAGGCAGAAGTGGTCTTTGACCTCCATATGTAAAACAACTCCAGAACATATTTTAGCTGGGTGTTTAGAAGCTTGTTGGAAGTGGACGGGAGAAGTCTTCTCAGCCAATCATTTGAGAACCTAGAGTACCCGCTCTCCTTCTACAAAGAAATAGCTTTCTTGATTTTTGAATAAGAAAACATTACAAGTCTCATGAGAATAACAGTTGTTATAAGATAATATTGCAAATTATGGGAAAGTAACAATATGATCAATGTTCGCATTGCTCTGTTAAATGGAAGGAAAATCACTTTGTTACATTTGGGGGGGGGGGAATTGCGCAATGATATTACATCTAAGTTAAAAAATGGAATGTGATGCATCCCCTCCCTTACTCAGCCAGCAGTTGATTCCGAAAGGTCCAGTCATGCTGTAAAACACATAGGGTGTTGTTCTACCTATGGGGATGATGCTCGTGTAGGAGACGGCTTCTCATCTTTTGTTTAAACACAGCAAGCATATAGTCATCTGCTTCTCTCAGTGAAAGTGTAGTGCTATCGATTTTTGTGTGTTGAAGATAAAAGTTGAATATCACTGCTTTTGCAGAGATGAAGACACAGTCGTGAATCGAATTGATTTTTTTGACTGTGCATGTACAACATTAAGATATTTCTCTTCTGACTGAAGAAGACAACCACAAGTTAAGGCTGCTATTTCCCTAGACTATGTGCTATTAACAGGGAATTCTTGGCTGGACTGTTACTGCTCGGTACAAGAAGAGACAGTTACGGAGAAGGCATTGTGCCACATTCTCCAATGAATGTCGATGTAGTATTTGGTGGCTCTAGTGATTTAAGATGGATCCCAGTGAAATTATGCTTGCTGGGAGGATACAGGATTCCCCAATGAGGTTGCTTTGGTTGGGCTATTGTATTAGGAAACTGTAGATTTTGTTTACATTGCGGAGTGTAAATCTCTACCATGCATTGCTGGTGTTTAGCAAAATGATGGATCTTCTTTCTTGAGGGATCTGAGCTTCCCCCTCTTCCTTTATGCTATCATGCACAGCTTCCTGAAAAGCAAATTTCACAGTATCTATCCCTCCGCCTGATTCCCATATTCCTTGTCTATGAGCGATTTTCTAGAGCGGCAGGTAAGGTTCAAAGAAAGAATGTTCCCTAAATCCTCATGCCTTGGCAGTGCTATGGAGAAAAGAAAATCTCTATCTGTAATGGGTCCATTACAGATAGAGGATTTTAGGAAGGGATGCTCTCTTCACTGTGTTCTGGTGGTTTAAGTTCTTCCATCTTCGACGGGTATCTGTGTAGAAATTTGTTAGATTTATTAGCACATGGGCTGTTGTCATTCCTAAGGGTGTCGAGAAAGAGATGTCTCTAGTGCAGAAACTGAAAATATATTCAGTGGTCCGTTTGTCTGCCAATTTCTATTGTTGGTTATTAAGGAAAAACTGAGTGTGCAATGTCGTTAGCCTGTGGTTAATGGCTATCAAGTTTTGTCCTGCTTATTTGAGAAGTACTTAGCTTGGAGTAGGAAAGCCAATTTGTTTGTTTGGTTCCATACGAAACGATGGATTGTTAACTGTATTTGTTTGATAAATTGCAGTGGTGTTGCGAAAATCCTTAATGTATGCTAGGCAGTGATTTGATTACCAATTATTGTTCTCCTTATTAGAGGCTTCGATTCGTATTGTAGCCTGCATTCCTAGTATTAATACTTACTTGAAAAATTTAGTCAATGTATTCAAGTTCTGGGTTATGACCTAGTAAGAAAGCCTAGGACGAGATGCCCTAAGCAACATGTTCTCTCTTGCGGGAAAGGATCTTGGGAGATTATCCAAAGGGAACCAGAAAGCCGACAACCTTGTTTATTATCTCTACTGCATGGTATGAATATGGTGAGTTTGATGTTTATCTTCATGCAAAAGAATACGTTAGCACATAACGTTTTAATATCTTGATAATACCTGGTCCCAAACCGAAGGCTTTTAGGCAGTTGAATAGGTAGGAATGTTCAATGCAGTCGAAAGCTTTTTCTTCGCCTAGTGTTACATGACTCGTGGCTTCCCTATTGTTGATAGTCATGCTTATCAGATCTCCTTTGAGGTGTAGGTTTTCGTCGGTGAATCGTCCTGTGATATGTAAGCTTTGGTCGTTGTCTATTATTTCGTTCAGCATGGTTTGAGCTTTTGACAATGTCTTTTGATATTATTATTATTATTATTATTATTATTATTATTACGAGCAACTCCAGGGAGTCCTTAGACTCATCTAGGCCCCAAATCATGATTATCACAAGTATTCGACATTCACACAGTATCTATCATACCCCACCTTAAACTCATTCACGGTTACAGCACCCACCAAAGACTCTGGCAGTCCATTCTACTCATTCACCACTATAAAAGTAAAGAACCCAGCTCTTACACCCTTACTAACCACACTCTTGCCCAGCTTCCGTGGATGTCTCCTAGTCCTCCTACAACCAGTCCTGTTCTCAAAAATATCTTCTGAATTAATTTTATAGAAACCCTTCAGTAATTTGGATGTCTCAATCATATCTCCCCTCCTCTGCCTATCAACCAATTTTTGCAACCCATAAACGCTCAACCTGTTCTCATAAAGTTCATTCCACAGGCCTGCTATCATCTTGGTCACTCGCCTCTGGATTCTCTCAACCTCATCTCCATCAAGAAGAAACCTAGGTGACCAAATCTGAGCACAGTAGTCGAGATGGGGGTCTTATCAAGGCTCGATACAGAGGAACAATAATATGCTTGTCTCTGCTCGTCAACGTATTCTTCAGCAACTAAGTGATTTGAAGAGCTGATTTTGCCACTTTCGCAATGTGTCCCCCCCCCCAAACTTCAACTCCTTATCCAAAAACACTCCTAAATCTCTTGCCTCATGAATTTCCTGGAGTACAGTTCCACCAATGTAGTAAACTGCTGTAAACTGCTGCTAATCTTTTTACCCCAAAATGTATAACCTTACATTGTGCCACATTAAATTGACATCCATTCTCCTTAGCCCACACCTCCAATCTATACAAATCATCCTACAAAATTTTGACATCATTTGCATTCGCTATTGCCCTACCCTTTGCATCATCTGCGAACAAGTGAACACTTCCTCTCAGATCCTTTCCTATATCGTTAATGAAGAAATTGAAAAGTAATGGTCCAAGAAAAAAACTCTGAGGCACACCACTAGTCACAAGCAGTCTTTTGAACTCCATTCCTGAATAAACCACTCTCTGGTATCTCTCCATTAACCACCCTCCTATCCATCTCACCAACCCTATATCCATCCCCATATGCTGCATTTACTGATTAGAATTCCATGTGGTATCCTGACAAAGGCCTTAGCAAGGTTCAGTAGAATCATTGTAAACCCATTACCCTTATTCAGTTCAGCCGTCACCGTCTTATAATACGTATTTTTACGTATTAGTATTATTATGTTAAAGCGATAGTATTTTTATGTTAAAGAGTGTTCACGGACAATTCAACGCGAGGAAAACTCATCGCGGTGAGATTGCAGGAAGATTCATGTTTAAAAAAATTCGCCGCAAATGTCATTCGCTAGAAAACTGAAACGATATTGCATTGATACCGATATATGAAATGTAAATGCAGATAAATTTCACAAAATATAGTTTTTTATGTATTTTTATGTATTTTATTTTGTGTTTTATTTATTTAATACATTTTATATTTTATATTTAATTTTATGTATCATCGTGGGATTTACATAATGATGATAGGATGAAAGAATATTAGTTACTCAAGAATGCACCCAGTGGCCACCCAGGATTTAATCTTGGTGGAGGGTCGAGTTGAGTGGATGATTTGAGAATACACACTACGCATCGCATACGACCCATGACTGAGCATCTAGGATCGCCAATACATTCCTACCTGGCTGGCCGAGTGGTTAGCATATCCGCTCTCCAGCCAAAAGGCTGCGGGTTCGAATCCCGCCGTGGGCATGGATGTTTGTCATTGCCTGTGAAAATACCAGTGGTGTAGCTGGTGGGCGATAGATAGCGTTGATATAGTTACGGTTCGTTAGTAGATTGAGTGATGGAAGCAGAGCTGTAGAGTAGGTGCCCTCCCTCGATGAGTCTTTGGACTCCCTGGAGGTATCAAGTAATAACAATAATAATAATGATAATGATACACGTTATCTCCTCTGGCCGGGCTCGAGCAAACGGAGTAGCGATCTATCCGCAGGAGCACTACTTCGTTCGCCTTGTGTTCGCAGCAGCCGTGATTCCCGAGAGTTACAGGGTATTCCCACCTTATGTGACCGCTAATTCATAAGTAGTATAAAAATAGAAGACATGACACAACATAAAGAAAAAAAAAAGAATTTTAATTAGGAAAAGATTTTTGAAAAATTTTCTAGTTTTTTTTTTTTTTCCTTTTTCTTTCGGGGTGCCAAAGCCCCCCCCCCCCCCCTCTGAGTGCGCCACTAAGTGCGCCTATGTTCTTAAACTAGCTCTGTATACGATAACAGAGTACAACATATCTTTCCTATGAAGGAAAAGTGGAGTCATTTTCAAAATACATCTGTATTCAATAACTGAAACACGTCACCTGAAAGCATTGCGGAGAAATTCTTCACAATCACGGATAATCACCCAAATCAGCTAGTTCGACAGGCAGCGGACTACAAGTCCTCATATCGTTTCAAACATAAAAGACCGAAATCCTCCATCGCATGAGATAGCTGATACAGCCTCAATGATCACAATGAGCGGGTAAATTACCCACAATAATCTCATTAATTACCCACAATCTAAAATCCAGATGAAGGGATAAAGAGTCAACCTTCGTGTTTTTTCGATGCTGAAAATTGATTAGGGTTAGTGATACTTGTTGCTATAGAGTAGTTAATAGTTAAGATGAAATGATATATAGAGGTAAACGTTCTATGCTATAATGGTTGGAACTTCTGAATGATGCATTCAGAGGTAAGCTTTCTTCCTTTTGTCTATTTTTTGTGATTACACATTGCTTAGCTGGTAGACTCTTGCGTGAGTCTGAGGGATTTGTCAATAGACCACCCTCCTAGATCATCAGGAATCAGACATCGGAATCATCCCTCATTGTACACAAGGATGGAGAATGTAAAAGATATCAAGGACACCATTCAACAACTAAACAAAGATATGTCACTTGACATTCTCAAATTCATCCTAAAGAAATTTGAAACGGATTATCCTGGTTGATTGAATCTCTTCACTCAAGTAAATGACACTGAAGATGATGATTTGAACATCGCAGAGGACATTACACCTGTTTCACCTACAAAGACTCCCCGACAGTTCTATTGTTCACAGGCGGAACAATCTAATAAAAGACGCAGAACATCGGAAGGTGGAATGGAAGATGATGTAATAACTCACCAAAATCAGGTCACCCAAGATAGAAAAGAAAAGGTCCCTCCAGTTATCCTTCGAGATAAAGATAAATGGACCTCAGTCTCAAGATCCCTAGGAGAAAAAAATATCAATTTCTCCTAGTCAAGAAATACTGAAGAGGGTGTAAAGATTCACCCTACCACTGTGACAGATTATCACATGATTACGAAAATGCTGAACAACTCTAAATTGCCCTTCCACACCTTTGCGCTAGCAAGCGAGAAGAACTTAAAAGTAGTACTAAGAGGAGTGGCTGAGGGCATCACAACTGATGAGATCACAACTGATTTCATCAATCAAGGATTGACCCCAATCAAAGTCAGTAGAATATTGAAATCAGATAAAACACCAATGCCACTTGTGTTGGTCGAAATCTCCAACACACAAAAAAGAATCTATGAAGTTAATTACACATTTGTAAGCAAAAAATTACAAGCGAACCTCTAAGGAAGAAGGCATCGGCAGGGTAGTGCCACAGATGCCAAAAACTGTGCAGAGCTGCCTACAGATGCCAAAAATGCGGTGAGGGTCACCAAACTAACTCCTGCACCAAGTCCAGATCCACGCCTGCCTGCTGTGCCAATTGTAGAGGACCACATCTGTCTAATTATAAGGGATGCCTTTCCGAACCAAAAAACCGTGGATCAACAAGAACAAACCATGCTCCTCCAAGCAATGACATAAACAACGAAACAGGTCGCCCCCAGATCACAATACCTCACATTCGGCAACACAGGAAGGCACTCGACCTTCACCATGTTCTAATGAACAGTTCGGTTTCCGTAAGGCCCATAGTACAGCTCAACAAGTGCACTGGCTGGTAGAAATCATTACTAAAGGTTTTTAACTGGAAACTCAATACAGCTGCCATCTTTATCGACTCAGAGAAGGCGTTTGATAAAGTATGGCATCAAGGACTTCTCTACAAACTGATAAAATTTAACTTGCCAATCAAGTTAATAAAAATAATTCACTCTTCCCTGAAAGACAGATATATGCAGGTCGGGGTCAGTGAAACGGTTTCGACCAGACACTGGGTCTCGGCAGGCATACCTAAGGGATCTCTTCTGCCCCCCCCCCTCTCCTGTTCTCAATCTATGTAGCGAACATCCTTCTGAACCCAAGAACAACATTCACTGCATTATATGCAGATGATACTAAACTGATGCCAAGATCTCTGAGCCTAAAACTGGCAACTAGAAGTCTTCAAACCAGCATACACATTTTAGAAAAGTGAATGGCAGACTGGAGGATCCAAGTTAACCCCCAGAATAGCTCAGCCATACTGTTTACTAGAAAGAAAATCCATGGCATGGAGGACATTTATTTATTGGGAGTAAAGATTACATGGCTGACTGAAGTTAAATATCTTGGAGTGATTCTTGATAGTAAACTCCTATTCAGCAAACATATAAGTTACATTACCTTGAAGACATCCAAAGTCCTAGCACAGCTCTACCCTATGATCAACAGACAAAGTAAACTGGACAGAAAAACAAAATTAATAATTTACAAGATGGTAATTCGACCGGTCATCACTTACGCAACCCCCGCATGGAGCCACACCGAGAATACAAACATTCTGAAACGTCAGAGATTACAGAATAAGTGACTGAGGATGATTCTGAATTTCCCTTGGTTCATTAGAAACCCCCAGATCCATAGAGAAGTTAATATCCCTTATATCTCTTCCCTTCTCTTAGATCTACCTGAGAAGTTCTTTACCAAGACAAGCAACCTTCTAAACCCGTTAATCAAGGAAGCTTCAGAATATGAAGCGTAAAGTTACAAATATAAAAGACCAAAGTCTATCTTAAGTTCAGCTGAATATAGCTAATTTCAATGGGCAAGGATATAGCTCAGAAACACTCCATTCAAAGTTCTTTCATTACAGACAAAGGGGAACATGAAGAGCAATTTTGCTTCACCCATTTGGCCAGAAATGTTATTCGTCGTTCGTTAGTGATCGGCAATTTTGACGTTAATTACTGATGATGTAGATGTATGGATGGGATCCCGTATATTGATATGATCAATGCATGATTGTGTTAGTGAGTTATTGAGTATTTGTTCTCTTGTTGGGGAGTTAATGTAGGGTTTATGTTGTACTGACTTAGTATATCAAGGTATGTGCTGGGGTTGAAGAAGCTTGGTCAAGAGTATTTATATTAAAATCTCTTATTAGGATTGAGCTTATGTGTTGTACGAGGTTCGATGCCGCTTAGCCATGCTTCTAACTCGTGAAGAAAGCTGAGTGGATTATTATCTGGGGATCTGCATATTATGTTTATTGTGTATTTGATACTATGTTTGTGCCTATTTGTAATTTCCAAAATTAGTGTTTCCGCATGTTCGAAATGAGATTGTTTTTCAGTCACATTGTATTTTTCTTTGATAAATGCTGCGATGCCTCCTCCTTTTTTTTTTTTTTTTTTGTCTACATAAGTTGTAGGTTTGGCAATTATTAATGCTGTATGCGTTGATTTCTGTGTCGTTTATTTGCAACTTCGGTCAATATTAGCGCATCTATGTTTGTCATGGTGTAGTTGAGCAGTGTTATCAATGTAAGCCAATGTTTTTTTATATTTCTTATGTTTCTGTGTACAATAGTGAAGTTGGTATTGGTGGAAATGTTGTCTGACCATTTCTTCAAAGAGTCAAAGACTTTGAAGTTCATATCGTCTGACTGGATATGTTCGCCTATGTTTGAGATCTCCATTATGTAGTTTCTAATCTTGTTCTTAAGAATGTGAAGAGTTAGTGTTTTATATTGGTATATAAATAATAATAATAATAATAATAATAATAATAATAATAATAATAATAATAATAATAATAAATTAGCTAACGCCTTTTTATTCCCTTATATAGGGAGTAGGCGAGGCAGTTTTAATAATAATAATAATAATAAAAATAATAATTTTTTTTTTAAACATTTTATTATGTCTCAGTATAAATTACATACAATAATAATATTTACATATTTACAATAAGGTTTATACAGAATTTTTGAATTTAGAATATAATTATAATAATAATAATAATTTTTTTTTATTTTTTTTTATAAATGAGTTATTTATTTTTACAATGAAAATGATAAGGTTTACTATCACACAGAGTATCTGCACACACACAATGAAAAACATATTATCTTTTCTGTACAGTACGAAAATTCGATATACAAAATGCAGAGTACATTTTATAAATATACATTTTTTTAAACTAGCTAAATATGGATTGGCACCAATGTGCACACAATTCACGATACAATGCAGTAATGCAACATACACACACAATTCAATAATAATAATAATATTTTATTTTTATTTATTTTTTTTTTTTTTACATTTTATTATGTCTCAGTATAAGTTACATACAATAATAATATTTACAGTATTTACAATAAGGATTATACAGAATTTTTTATTATTTTTTATTTTTTATTTTTATTTTTTATGTCTCAGATGAATTGCATACATAGTTGCTGTAGTAATTATATGTATATAATATTTATAACGCATTACAAGTGTGTATAACAGATACTTGCAAGTTAGTAATTTTCTTCCTCGAAGCTTAGCAGAGCTTATCTGAGGAAGATAATAGATGACAGAGGGTGGTGGTTTCATGGTTGTGTTCCTATAGTGGTCACAAGCCAGATGTTGATTTTACTGTTTGCTATTACAGTTTAACTTTTTTTTTGTGTGCAAATAGGATTGGATTTAGACATGGTGTGTTTGCTTCTTTGTGTTCTTGTAGTGATAGTTTTTTGAGAGGGGGGGTTGTCGTAGGTTTGTGTGTGTGTGTGTGAGTTGGGGAGAGAGAAACAGGAATTGCTCTAATTTTCATTCTCGCTATAATATTTATATAGTGCCTGTTTCAGCTCTCTGTATGTTCCTAGGTTTCTGTCGTCGAACGGCAGTTTGTTTATCATGTCAGCTACGTAGAAGTTTCGGGTGGCTTTGCTGTGCTGATTGTTGTACTTATATGTTATGTAGTTTGTTGACTGTGGTCTTGTTATTTGATATGTTGTTCTGGTTACTCTATATGTTGGGCTGTAGTAGTGTTTTAACATGACTGTGTAGTGGCGTAAGTGTTTCACCTTAAATATTTTGTGTTTTGTCCATGCTTCCTGCATGAGAGTGGGATGTTCCCAGAATATCAGTTTTATCATTTTATCTTGCAACCATTGTAGCCTGTTAAGTCTGTAGTCTGCGCAGAATGCGTATGATGTGATTGCATATCTTAAAATGTTTTCACATAATGCTTTATAGATTAGTATTTTTATGTGGGTTGGGGCAATGTCTTATAATCTGTATAGTTTGCTTGCTATTATCCTAAGCTTGGTATGTAGGTAGTTTGTATGGCTATTCCAACTTTGATCTGCATCGAAGTGAAGTCCAAGGTAGCGATTTTAGGTTCTGCACTTTGTGTATAGGAGGATGAATGTTTGATAGTGAGATATTTAGTTTCTATGGGCAGGGTTTGGGGGTTTTTGAATATCATTAGCTTTGTTTTTCCAGGGTTTATATATATGCCGTTTTCGGTTAACCAGTTAGTGATTTGATTGATGTCGTGTTGCATATTTTTGTAAGCGATTTTTGCAGTGTTGTGAATGGATACTATGGCAGTGTCGTCTGCATACTGGAAGATTTTACTTTTTAGGGGGAGTTGGCTTATGTCGTGTGTGTATATGTTAAATAGAATGGGAGATAGGACAGCTCCTTGTGGTACTCCACAGGTTACATGTACCTCTTTGCTGTGTGCTGATCCTATACGTGTGATGTGCTTTCTGTATAATAATAATAATAATAATAATAATAATAATAATAATAATAATCAGTTGCATCAGTCTTGGGACTGGTAGCTCAGTAAATATAAAATTTCCTCCAATTTCCTCCATTCCGCTCTGCCATTGGCTTTCTTGATAATAATAATGATTTTTTTTTATATAATGATAATATTTTTCATTGATTGCTAAAATATTTACACATAAAATAAACATCTTGAGTGCTGCATTTTCTACATTGATTTCAACTACAATTTTTAATAATATTTTTTTGCCTCTATATTATGCATTTACAATACATTTTCTTCTAGTGTTAACAATGAAGATTATTCAGAATTTTTTGTATAATAATTTTTTTTGTTTATATAATTTTTTAATTATAAGAATAATTTATTACATTATTTTTTCATGTTACATAAGAGTATTATATTAATGTCAGTATCTTCTTTATTGTTGTGTACTTTACCACAGTGGCGTAGCTAGAGCTGTTGCCGCCCGAGGCGGTCCCTGAGTTTACCGCCCTTCTCAATACACTAAAAATACTACAAAAAAGTCAAAACAATATAGCGAAATAAATTAAAACACTATGTTTATTTTTCAAGTAAAATTTTAATTTCAACATTCTAAAATGTTATTTTTCTTGCTTTTCTGTTAGCAAAATCGTCGATGTCATTGGTAAAGTATATATCATAATAATGTAGGTAATTCTTAGTCAATTTTATTAGAAAAACTTCTCTCACAACTAGCAACACTTACAGCAATTTTGAGGAAAATTTACGGTTGTAATACAATATTTGGAACTGGGTTCTCGAGATTGTATTTTAGAATTAACTGCAGAAGTTCAAAAAGGTTCAAAGTGCCGCCTAGGGCGGACCTCCCCCTCCGCACCCCCCTAGCTACGCCACTGCTTTACTAACTGGTTTATTACATAACCTGCTTCTTTGGTTATAAGCATTACGTGTGGTTGAGTGAGGCGAGTTAATCCCACCTACTTCGAAGCTTGGTTCAGCTTTTGTGAAGAGAGTGGGATTTAGGCTTCACTATTTATGTTGTTGCTACTGTTTATGTATGGGATGTAGGCATTGGATGCTGGTGATTTGTGATGTGTATATTATTATAATATGTTAATGGTATATTAACTTTGTTGGTATATTTTCCAGAGTTCGTGTTTTAATGTTCTGTAGTTATCTATATGTTTTAAATTTCTTGGTAGGTTTTTGAGTTGCAGGTATCTGATATGATCTCACAAAAGAACAGTATGCATCGTTGAAAGGTGTAGGGATGTAGAGAGTTGTTGTGGGTCGTGTTATGCGATATGTGTCTCTATTGTTTCGATAGGTGATGTTGAAGTAATTCCTTGTTAATGTCATTTAGTGTTTCAGGTTTTTAATGCTCAGAATTCTATGTATCGCCATGTGCTTGTCAGTTACTTTTAATGGCTCACCAAAAAGTTAAGCAGGTTTGAGCGCGGTTAGAAGGAATTCGTTCGATGGTGTTGGCACATTCTCCCTGGATGAGTGTTTGGACTCCCTGGAGGTGTCACATAATAATAATAATAATAATAATTTTTTGTATTTAAAAAAAAAATTTTTAACATTTTATTATTTCTCAGATAAATTATGTACATTATATGAAGACAAATATGCATAAGAAATACTTTGTCGTACATGAAGTTTTTTTAAAACAATAATAATAACAATAAATATTATTATAATATTCATAACGATGATTATTATAGATGTTTCTTTGCCATTTCACACTCTATATATGCACTATGAATGGATATAATCACTCTATATTGCATACTTTTGTTACAGTTATTACATACATTACATACATTTGATTACATATGATACATTACTTACATTTGTTTACATATGATACTTACATTACATACATTTGTTTACATATAATACATACATTACACATGTTTAATATGTAATATGTGTATTATATGTAAACAAATGTATACTTTGGTTTACATGTGATATGTACATTACATGCACTTGATTACATATGATACATCTTGGATGAGAACTAATGTCTCTCTGCTTTCATCCTCGAAGCTTATATGTAAGTTTATCTGAGGATGACACCAGTTGGTTATTATTTATTGTTTTTTTTTTGCTGTGTTGGGAAGCTACGAAATCTATGATTGAGAAATTCGCGCACACGCACGCACGCACGCACGCACACACACACGCACGCACACGCACACGCGCACACACACACACACACACACACACACACACACACACACACACACACACACACACACACACACACACACACACACACACACACACACACACACACACACACACACACACACACACACACACACACACACACACACACACACACACACACACACACACACACACACACACACAGTAACTTGGAATGTATTGATGCATCGCTGAACTGGAAGCCTGAACGAGTATATAAATAACCGGCGGAAGTCTGTGACGGCAAAAAATAGAATGTACGTAAACGTCAATAAAATGAAGGAGCGAGTGCTGTATGGGGATTCGCTATTAAGAGGCGTAATAATTGAGAGTTTAACGAAGTCGTACCAGCCGGGTGCGAACATAAAGGACGTCAGCGAATCTATTCGACTGCAAAAACAGAGGGTGAAAGAGATGATAATAGTGGCAGGAACGAATGATTTGAAAGAGGACAAAATGGAAATGATAGAGGATGTGAGGGAGTTGTTTGAGGTAGCAAAAGAGAAGAGTGAGAGAGTTAGGATGGTGAGTATCTTACCGCGGTATGACAGCGAAGTGTTTAGAAGGAGGGCCATAATTGCCAATGACTTTATGCGTGGGTTATGCATGGAGAGTGGTGTGGAATTTGTGGATGTGTGGAATGAGTTCGATGGGCGAAAGGACTCATATAAGATGGATGGGTTACATTTGAATGGAGTTGGTGTACGGAGACTTGAAAGAGTGTTGATGAATGATGTGGAAGTGGATGTACAGACTCAGGGAAACTAGATTTATTAAGAGGGGGGGAGTAGATATGCAGACTTTAGGGGGGGCAGTTAAGTGTATGAATGAGTATATTACGCCCGGGCGAGTACGACGAACAACAAATCAGAATGGGATAATTAGTATAAGGAATCAAAGTAGGGATGGGACAAATGGGCTTCTGCGATTCATGTACACTAATGCCAGGAGTATTAGGAACAAGAAGGAAGAGTTTTTGGCCATGGTTGGCACTTTCAGGCCACAGGTTGTCGGTATTAGTGAAACATGGCTGACAGAAGATGATAAAGCTAGTGGGATTGAATGCGATGGGTATAGCGTGTTCAGGAGTGACAGGGTGAATAAAAAGGGGGGAGGAGTGTTATTGATGATAGCTGATGAGCTTCAGCCAAGGAGTATAGAAGTTGAACTGCAGGATGGGGAAAAAAGCACATTTGAGGCTGTTTGGTGTGAGATACAATCTAGCAGAACAAAATATACAATTGGGTGCTACTATAGACCAGGTGATAGAGTGGATGGTGGGAATAGTATGCATAAGCAAATAGAAGAAATGAATGGAAGGAGGGTAATTATTATGGGTGATTTCAATTATGGTAACATTGACTGGAAAGAGGAGAGGGCACATGGGAGGAAGGAATTGGATTTTATGCAGTTATTAAGGGACAACTATCTACGGCAACATGTATTGGAAAATACCAGGGGGCAGAGAGTGCTGGACCTAGTAATTGCAACTGAGAATGTAGCTGTAACGAACATGACCATGTTGCCACCAATTGGTGAGAGTGACCATAAGGTCATGACTTGGGAGGTGGCTAAAGGAGTCGAATTTACAATTAAGACAGGGTATATGTGGAATTACCGGGCTGGTAAGTATGACAAGCTTAGGTGTGTGCTTGGCTCAATGCCATGGCATGTAAAACTGCAAGGGCTGGATGTTGATGGTGCATGGGAGGTGGTTAAGAACTGTTTGCAGGAGGCAATGGTTGACTGTATACCAAGAGTCCGAATAATAAATCAGGTAGGGGTTAAATGGATGAATAACACTATTAAGCTTGAGCTGCAAAAAAAGAAACAATTGTGGAGGGAATTTAAGGAGAAGGGTGACCATCAGGTGCATGAACAGTATAAAGCTCAGGCCAGGATGGTAACAAGGGTGGTAAGAAAAGCAAAAGTATATTACGAAAGGAAATTGGCCATGCAGGCTAAAGAGAATCCCAAACAGTTTTTTCAATATGTTGCAAGTAAAAGGAAAAATGCTCATGGTAGAATGATCTTAAAAAATGCTGAGGGTAGGGAGGTAACTGAATCAGTCGATGTTGTGGAATTACTGAGCGAGCACTTTGCAAGAGTATATCATCCAGATGGTGGCTTTTCGGAAATGGAGGAACCAACAGCTTATACTGGAATTGTGATGAATGAGGTAGAGGTAACTAGTCTATTACAGAACCTCAATGTCAATACATCTGTGGGATTGGATGGTATACCAGCTCGTGTCGTACGTGAAGCGGCCAAAGAATTGTCAGTGCCCTTGACCATTATGTTTAATTTGAGCCTCAGGACTGGGTCAGTCCCAAGGGGGTGGAAAGAGGGGAAAATAGTTCCACTGCACAAAGGTGGTTCCAAGGCTGCTGTTGAAAATTACCGGCCAATCAGCATAACAGGAATCATTATCAAGGTCTTAGAGAAAATAGTCAAGAGGAAAATACAAGATTGGATAGAAGAAAATGGGATACTGTATCGGGGACAGCATGGTTTTGTGAAGGGTAGGTCATGCCTCAGTAACTTGCTCACGTATTATAACACAGTGACGGCTGAACTGGATAAGGGTAATGGGTTTACAGTGATTCTGCTGGACCTTGCTAAGGCCTTTGACAGGATACCACATGGAATTCTAATCAGTAAATTGCAGCATATGGGAATGGACATAGGGTTGGTGAGATGGATAGGAGGGTGGTTGACGGAGAGATATCAGAAAGTGGTTTACTCAGGAGTAGAGTCCACTAGACGGCCTGTGACTAGTGGTGTACCACAAGGATCTGTTCTTGGACCACTGCTGTTTAATTTGTTCATAAATGATATAGGAAAGGATCTGAGAGGAACAGTTCATTTGTTTGCGGATGATGCGAAGTTGGGTAGGGCTATAGTGAATGCAGATGACGTCAAAATTTTGCAGGATGATTTGGATAGATTGGAGGTCTGGGCTAGGGAGAATGGATGTCAATTTAATGTGGCAAAATGTAAGGTTATGCATTTTGGGGTGAAAAGATGGGAGGCAGTTTACTGCATTGGTGGAACCGTGCTCCAGGAAATTGATGAGGCACGAGATTTAGGAGTGTTGGTGGATAAGGAATTGAAATTTAGGGGACACATTGCAAAAGTGGCCAAATCAGCTCATCAAATCACTTGGTTGCTGAAGAATACGTTGACAAGCAGAGACAAGCAGGTTATTGTTCCTCTGTATCGAGCCTTGATAAGACCTCATCTCGACTACTGTGCTCAGATTTGGTCACCTAGGTTTCTTCTTGATGGGGAGGAGGTGGAGAGGATCCAGAGGCGAGTGACCAAGATGATAGCAGGTCTGTGGAATGAACCGTATGAGAACAGGTTGAGGATTTGTGGGTTGCAAAAATTGGTTGATAGGCGGAGGAGGGGAGATATGATTGAGACATTCAAATTACTGAAGGGTTTCTATAAAATTAATTCAGAAGATATTTTTGAGAACAGGGCTGGTTGTGGGAGGACTAGGGGACATCCATGGAAACTGGGCAAAAGTGTGGTTAGTAAAGGTGTTAGAGCTGGGTTCTTTACTTTTAGAGTAGTGAATGAGTGGAATGCGCTCCCTGAGTCTGTGGTGGATGCTGTGACAGTGAATGAGTTTAAGGCGAGGTATGATAGATACTGTATGAATGTCGAATAGTTGTGATGAAAATGATTTGGGGCCTCCTTCGATGAGTCTAATGACTCCCTGGAGTTGCCCGTAATAATAATAATAATAATAATAATATTGTGTTTCATTAAGTTTATATGGTATTTTGGGTGCATGTTACTTGTTCATAGTATATCCTTCGAGCTCTTTTCAGGCTACTGTAGTTTGTAAGATTTCTGTATATAAAAGGTAATTTGTTTATCATATCTGGGATGTAGAAGTTTCGCGTGGCCTTTCCGTAGTGATTATTGTATTTATATGTGATATAATTAGCAGTCTGAGGTCTTGTTATACGGTATGTATTTCTGACTGACCTGTAGTTGGCATCGAAATAATGTTTTAGCAAAGCTGCATAGTGACATAAATGTTTTGCTGTCAGTATTTTGTGTTCTGACATTGCAATGTATATAGGATCGTTATTTTCTCTTTCTTCCCAAAAGGTCAGTTTTATCATTTTGTACTGTAGCGACGTTAATATGTTTAATTTGTAGGGTGCACAGAAAGCACACGTTGTTATAGCGTATCTTAGTATTTTAGGCATAGTGCTTTGTATATTAGTGTTTTTAGGCGTATGGGAACTATGCCTTTTAACCTGTAGAGTTTGCCACTTATTATTCGGAGTTTGTTGTGTAGATGGTTTATGTGGCTATTCCAGTTCATATCTGCATCGAAGTAAATTCCAAGGTATCGTATTATTTCAACCTGAGTGATTGTAGTGGTTTTGCTGTTATGTGTGTTTTTTATGTTGGAAAGTGGATGTTGGATATTATATATTTGTTATCAACTAGTCGAGTCAGTGGATTTCTGAATATCATAAATTTTGTCTTTTCTGAGTTTAGGTGTATGGAGTTTTTCGTGAGCCAGTCTATGATCAGATTTATGTCATGTTGCATATTTGTTTGGATTATGCTTGCGTTATTATGGATGGATATTATTGCTGTATCGTCTGCGTATTGGAATATCTTACCTTCGAGTGGTAGCAGATTAATATCGTGCGTGTAAATGTTGAATAGAGTATAGAGTTGGGGAGAGTATAGCTCCCTGTGGTACTCCACAGGTTACTGGTAGCTCTCTGCTTCGGTTTGACCCGATACGTGTGATATGCTTTCTATTTTGAAAGTACTTTGTAAACCACCCGTGAAGAGGCCCGTCTATTCCAACATGCCTCAGCTTTTCTAACAAGGTTTGATGTGTAAGTGTATCGAATGCTTTAGTTAGATCAATAAAGACTACCATGGCAATTTTGTTTTTGTCTAAGGCGATATTAATTACGTCTGTAAAGTCTTCCAAGAGAGGTGTTGTTCCCTTATTTTTCTGAAAACCATATTGTGTTTTGGGGATAATATGAAAGATCTCAGTGTATGCTCTGAGTTTCTTCAGTATGATCCGCTCCATAATTTGATTGATAATTGGTAATGTTCCTATGGGTCTGGAATTGCTGATTAAATTTCTTTTTCCATGTTTGTATATGGGTGTGATTATGGCGGTCTTTAGCATACTTGGTATCTGTCCTGTTTTAAATTTTTGATTTATTAATTTTAGTAGGATACGACTAACAAGTTGCATACTGCTTTATATCTTTAGGTCTTATACCATCAATTCCTGGGCCTTTGTTTGGTTTGATTTGATGTATTGCAGAGAGAAGTTTTGCTTCTTTTATGGCTGGGAACCATAATGTCTGTTTTGATTGTCGTCCAAGTGGAGGGTCTCATTTTGTAATTGGGGGAATATTTCTGTGCAGGTCTTGGATGGAGTCTGCAAAGTATTGGTTAAAGTCATTTGCTAGTTGTTGGATAGGTTTTGCGTCTTTCATGAAGCTGTGTTTTATGGTTTCGGAGGCAGTTTGATTGTCGTCCAAGTGGAGGGTCTCATTTTGTAATTGGGGGAATATTTCTGTGCAGGTCTTGGATGGAGTCTGCAAAGTATTGGTTAAAGTCATTTGCTAGTTGTTGGATAGGTTTTGCGTCTTTCATGAAGCTGTGTTTTATGGTTTCGGAGGCAGTGGTGTTGGGAACAGAATCTAGCATCTCATTAATCAGATGCCAGGTTTGTTTCATGTTGTTTTGTGCGGAGGTTAGTTTGTCTCTATAGTAGCTCCTTTTTGCATTTCTGATTTGTGTTGTAAAGCAATTCCTTGTTATCTTATATTCAGTTTTTAAAGCTGTGTTATTTGGAATCGCTTTAATTATTCCATAAAGCGTCCTTTCTGTGTATTTCTAGGATTAAGTTTTGTGTTATCCAAGGATTTTGTGTTGTTTTTGAACGAATTCTGACTTTCTTTGTAGCTTTCTTATATATTTCCTCCAGTGTGAGTTTAATGTTGTTGTATAAGATATCTGATGCCAGGTGTTCCCAGTCTGTTTTTCTTATTTCGTGTTTGACTATTTCTTCGTCTATTATTGTTTTCTGTCGCTTTTCTTCTGTGGGCATTGCGTGGATATTGTCTTGGTGTGCAGGTTTAGAGTGGTGAAGTAATGGTCTGCTACTTTGCAGTTTATGACTGATGCAGTGTAACTGTTTGGTGGTGAATGGACGTTTACATGATCTAGACAGGAGGCAGTGATAGTATTTCCGAATATTTCTTCTCTAGTATATGATGTTATTGTTGGTATTAGATTATACATGGTTAGCGTGTCTAGGTATTGTACAGTGTTGTTCTGGTTTTCGTTTGCAATATTTATGTTTATGTCACTAATTATCATTAGGTATTCGGTTGAGCATATTTCTTGGCTTGAAAGCCAGCAATTGAGTTCGTGCAAGAATTTTATCATGTTTAGGTTTGGTGGCCTGTAAATAGCATTTAGTATTATGGGATGCTGTCTATTGGTGGTATTTGTGATTTTGAGGCAATGGGTTTCAGCATGCTCAAACTGATAGGCCGTTTCTTTTGCCATTAATTTTGTTTGAAAAATATTAATGTTCCACCCCCCTCTTTTTGTTCGGCGGCATGTTCTATGTTGTTGGAAGCCTGGAATTTTGAAGGCAGTCGCTTCGTCATTAGTTATGGATACTTCTGCAAGAATCAATATATCAATAATATCAGTGTAATTCCTCAGATAAGCCTGTTAAAATAACCAATGTTTTCGGTTGCTTCTGATGTTAATATGCAAGATTGTGAGACCTCTCGAATGTACTGTGTGTTGTTTCCATGCATCAAGCGATTTGAAAGTACAATTACTGATGTATTCTGGTGTAATTACATCTATCTGATGGTTCACATTCATTTTTGTTGTGTTGAGATCTTCTTATTGAACTAAGCTGGAGTCTTTTGTTTCAATAATGCAACCTATCTATATCTTCGGAACTTTTTATTTGTATAGACTTTGAAGTCTGTGACTTTCTCAAGAATATTTTGCCGTCTTTGATCCATAAAAATTAATACTTTTTGATGTTTCTTCTTTTCATGCTTGGTTCAAAAGATTCTGATTGAAAGGTGTTAAATACTCAGATAGAAAGATTGGCGTATTGTCTTGCAATGCATTTAAATCCTTGACTACTGGTTTTTTCAGTCTGCTGGCTTTTATGAGATTGTCACTCGTAGCCTTGCTTATCAGACGAACCATGACTGGTGCGGGTCGTGACGAACCTGGTTTTTTGTTCTTCCTGGGAAATCGATTTATAGTCTGAATATCGTTATGTTCTAGGGGGATGTCAATTGCATGGTCTAACTTTAAGACTAAGTCTCTGAGATTTTCTGTGGATTCAGTTTCTGGAAGATCGTTTATGACAAGGTCTTCTTTATGTTGTTGTTGGTTTAAAACTTCTTATTGTAGTTTCGGGGTATTAAATTCTTGACGGAGTTCCGATGTGTCTTTTATCAATTTGTGCTGCCTCTTAGTTAACGTGTTAATGCTGGTTTTAATGTTTTTTACCGTTTGTAAGACTTCTTCGACTTTTGAATTATTAAATTTAACAAACTCTTCATATTCGCTAATTTTTTTGTTATTTCTTTATTCTGTTTATCAAATAGTTCTTGGACAAGATCTACCAAGCTGGCTTTTATATTTTCTAAACCTTTTTCTAGTAATAAATTTACGGAACTCAAATTATAAGACTCACCCGTATTTTTTTGACTGTTCACTTCATCGTCCGCTTCTGACTCCGGCGTAACCAGTTGCGTCGTGGATGGAGGCGTTTCTTTGTCCTCTCTGCAGTATAGGCATTTCTATTCCTCTCGTTTGGCATTGGATTTGCGTTGCCATGTTGCTTCTGAGAACCGGAACATGTAAAGTAAATATTCCTAAGGCATTTCCTGCAGGTTATATGACTTCCGTCGGACGATAATTCTTTCAGGCACTTGTTGCACTTCATGTCTCACCTTTCTTCCTGTGGACACCTGTAAAGATGGCGACGTCTTTTGTTCTATGCTCGTTAGTGACCACGGTGAACTCTGCTCAATTTTCAGCACTCTCAAAATTTGGGTTTCACTTGGCCGAATAATAATAATAATAATAATAATAATAATAATAATAATAATAATAATAATAATGATTGTTGCCTGTACGGTGTCCAGATCACTGTCGACACGATTTTCCTGTGTAATGCTTCTAATTTTGTTAGGTGGCTGTTTGATGTGTTTGCATAGACTGTTATTCCATATCTGAGTAGGGATTCGCAGATACCGTGATATGGGAGTTTTTTTCTTTATGTTGCATGGAATAATGTCTTTAACTTGGAAGAGTTTTGCTGAGGTGATCCAGAGTTTGGTGTGTAGGTATTCTATATGTTTTGTCCATTTAAAGTGGGAATCTATATAGAGACTGAGGTATTAAGAGAATGTGTTACAAGTTTGATTTCGGAACATTGGCAGGTATTTTTGTTATTAATGCAGGGGTATATGTGACACTGTATCGATAGCGATGCGGGCGTATGATTCTTGGGTTGTATATTATCAACATCCGTGTTTTGGTGCCGTTGATTAGTATTGCGTTTTGGTAGAAGTATGTTGTGATTTCATTTAAGTCCTGATGTGCATTTCAGATAGTCGTGTTGATGTGTGTGGATTGCTAGTGGTGCAGAGTCTTTTACGTACTGAAATATTTGACTTCTTATGGATATGTTATGAACATCGTTAATGTATATATTGAATAGAGTGGATGATAATATGGTACCTTGAAGTACACCGTGTTTTATTTGTATACCCCGACTCTGACATGTACCTATTTTTGTTACTTGTGTACTGTTTGAGAGGTGGTTCTTGAATTTCCATGTATGCAGTGTTCCTCTTATACCTATTGAGTATAGTTTGGTGAGTAGTATGTCATGGTCAAGTGTATCAAATGCTTTGGTTAGGTCCAGCAGCTTTATTACGAGAGCTTTGTTTATTGTGTCGGGATGTCTTCTAATAAAGTGATGGTGTTTTTTGTTTTCTGAAAGCCGTATTGGTTTTGTGAGATGATGTTGTACTTGTTCAAATAGTTCTGTAGTCTGGTGTGTGTTATTTTTTCTAGAATTTTTGAGATGACTGGTAGGATTGCTATTGGTCTGTAGTTCTAGTAGTAAGACTTATATTGTCAAATTGAAGCACCGTTTTACTTCCGAGAAAGTTCTACGCATTTATAACCGCACTAGCTTCGCCCTGTTAAGAGAACAAATTACCGCGACGCGCGTTCTCCTTGCCGACGAAAACAAAACCTTACGGGCGCTAGAGGAAGAGCTTTCTAACATACTCGGCCTTGATCTATGGTCTATACTTCATGACATCTCATGCACATCGGCAAGAAAGGAATTCGAAAAAATACGTAGTCGGCACGTGAAAAAATACGAAAACCTGACAAAGACTTCTACTTCTGTACCCCAGCCACCACTTAACACAGTAGTCAACCTCTCGTCGGCAGTTTTAAAGTCTGAAGCACTCACCGCACTTTCACGTGGTCACAATTTCGCCCTAGCTCCTAAAAGGATACCTGCTGAAGAAATCATGATCCAAATAGAGCGTGGAATTCGCAACCTGCCTAACCATATCGCCAACAACGTGAGACTGGATGTAGTCGGTGTTCTCACTAAAGCCAAACCTCCAAAATCCAACTTATCCAAAAACGAATATACAGCCCTACAAGAATTAAAAAACAACAAAAAAATAGTAATCACCAAAGCTGATAAGGGAAGCGCCACTGTGGTACTAAATCAAAAAGACTACAAAGGTAAGCTAAATTCTTTAATACGAGACCGTACTACTTACCTCCCCATTGAATATAATCCGACCAGCTCTCAGATTAGAACTATCCCCAGACTCCTTAAGAAAGTCACTTCTTGGCCTGTGGAAGTCACCAACAAACTTAAACCTTATAACTCTAGACCCCCCCGATTATATGGACTCCCAAAAATACATAAACAAAATGTGCCATTGCGTCCCATAGTGGATGGCATTGATTCCCCCACATATAAATTAGCCAAACATTTAGCCAAAACGCTCACACACTACACTGGCAACACACCATCACACATAAAAAACTCGGCCCACTTTAAAGCCAGTATAGAAAACCTCACACTCCAACACACTCACATAATGGTCAGTTTTGACGTCTCCTCCCTATTCACTAATGTCCCACTCAAAGAAACCCTTGAGCTCATCCAAGCCAAGTTTCCTCCCGATATCTCAGCCCTATTTCAGTTCACAATGAACTCAGGCTATTTCGTTTGGCAAGGAAAGTTCTACAAACAGATAGAGGGGACAGCCATGGGTTCACCACTTTCCCCACCCTTGGCCAATTTCTTTATGGAGACATTTGAAGAGAAAGCCTTAAACTCCGCCCCACAAAAACCCACTATTTGGCTTCGTTATGTGGATGATGTGTTTGCTATTTGGCTACATGGCTCAGACACACTCCACTCCTTCCTAACACACTTAAACAACCAACATCCCAGAGTCCAGTTCACCTTAGAAAAAGAGGAAAACAACACCCTCCCCTTCCTAGACACTTTAATCACCCGCCAGCTTGATGGATCTTTGGTTTTCTCTGTTTACAGAAAACCCACCCACACTGGCAGATACATTCACTAGCAATCCCACCCCCCCCCTCACAACAATATGGGGTGATAAAAACACTATATAACAGGGCAAAATTAATCTGCTCAGATGACAAGGCCCTGACTATGGAACTAAACCACATCCTCAACACTTTCTTAGCCAATGGCTATAACCCCCCAAAAATCCAAAAAATACTAAAACCTGTAAACTACAACTCCCCTCCCCCCCTCCACAATAAAGACTACACCAAGTCTATCACTATCCCCTACATCCAGGGCACCTCTGAAAAAATAACTAATATCCTCAAAAAATATGACCTTACTTCCTGTTACAGACCATATAAAAAGTTGGCATCCCTTATCCGCTCTACCAAAGACCAACCACTTCCCCTAGACTTACCTGGTGTATACCAGGTCCCTTGCAGCTGCAAATCGTCCTACTTTGGCCAAACAGGCAGAACAACAAATATCAGGATTTCAGAACACCAAGACTACATCCAGTTTCACCAGTACAGCCGCTCTGGGCTGGCAGACCATGCCTTAAATACCTACCATAAAATTCGTTGGAAGAAAACAAAAATAATCCATCGCAGCAAGTTTAAATACGAAAGATTATTCAAAGAATCTTCAGCAGCTCTAAAAAACGTTCCTAACCTCAACAAATTTGGGTGCATGAAACTGCCCCAAATTTGGGAGATTTTCATTATGAGAACTTCAGCCCAACTGCCAAGACTACCAAATTAGCCCGCAAGAGGGCACCATTAGGACGTTAGGAACAAAATTAGTTTCTTACTTTCTTCCTCATTTGCTTTGTTAGTTCCTTAGTGCACATATCATATCTTTATGTTCCTGAAGATGGCAATGTGACATTGCCGAAATATAGAAGTGATTCATTAAGGTTATCTTTAATTAATATATTTTATATGCGTTGTTAATTCCGTAAATTAATTACCTGGTCTGTAGTTCTGAGATCGTTTCTTTTACTATGTTTGTATATTGGCGTAATTAGTGCAGTTTTTAGTTGTTGTGGAATAATGCCTGTGTCGAATATTATGTTCACGAGTTTCAAAAGTAATAATAATAATAATAATAATAATAATAATAATAATAATAATAATAATAATAGAAATGTGAAAATGATGTTGATATTGAATAGGGTAGTCAATTCAGGAAGAAAAGTTGGGTGGGGGACTAAAGGGATGTTGCAGACTCTATATACTAATGCCAAAAAGTATCAAGAACAAGAGAGAGCAGGTTTTAGGGTCACTAATGTCAAAGCATTTGTTGGTTAATGCAACCTCAACAAATGCTTTGGCATTAGCAACCTGGCTAATAGCAGATGACGTAGTTCAGGGATTGAATGTAAAGGGTTCAGTATTTCTTAGGGAAGACAGAGAAGATATGATGAAGGAAGAAGTACTGCTGATGATAGCAGATGAATTGCAGCCAAGAAAAATGGGAGACCGCAGGGAGGGGTGGCTGTTCATTTGACGTATTTTGGCGTGAGATTAAGACCAATAAGACAAAATATACAGTTGGTTGTTGCTATAGGACAGGAAGTTTCACGATGATCTGGCATGCATCGTCAAGTTAGTACAATGAGTACATGTCGCATGATTATTATGGAGGACTTCACCTATGGAGATATGGGCTGAATGCAAGAAAGATCACACAGCAGGAAGGAAAAGTAATTTATGCACCTCCTAAGAGATAATTACTTGAAGCGGCATGTGATGGAAGGGAATTCGTGTGTGAAAGTATTATACTTGGTCATGGGATCAGAACAGCTATCCATAACCAAGGTTACCACATTGCCTCTGATTTGGGAAAGTAACCATGCCGTCTTGATTTGAGAGGTTGTACAACATGAGGAATATTCTCTCAAGAAGGGGTGTATCTGGAACTACAAGGCAGGTGATTTAACAACATTATGAAGAAGCTTACATCTGTGAAATGGCGTAAAACACTGCAGGGATGCGTGTTAGTAGTGCATTGGATATAGTTAAGGGTCATCGTGAGGAAGAAATATTAAATTGTATGCCTAATGCAAGGAGGGTTATTCAGGTAAGTGTTAGATGGATGAGTAATATTAAACACCAGCTGCAGAAGAAGAAAATGCTGTGGAGGGTATGAAAGTTTAGTGGTGACCAGTGTAAAAAATGTGACCAGCATAGTAAGGAAGGCATAATCAGATTATGACAAGAATCTAACCAAACAGGCTAAAGCAAATCCCAAAGAGTTTGTTCCATTATGCAGAAATACCCTTGCAAAGTGGTCACTTTGCAAGGGTATCATCCTAGTGAGGTTACTCCTTTAACCTATGTGACAGACACTAATGTGGGAACAGAAGTGGATGAATTAGAGTTTCTTAGAATAGTGAAGAAACTCAATGCAAATACAGCTGTTGCATTTGACGGGATATCAGCCTTTGAATAGGCTCTTTCATTTAAGTCTCAACTGTAGCAGAGTTCCAAGGGAGTGGAAAGAGGGCAAAATAATTCCCTTGCATAAGAGAAGTTCTAAGACTGCAGTAGCAAATTAGAGACCAATCACTATCTGTGGTGTGGTGGTAAAAGTACCAGAATAATTGGTAAAAAATATAATTCGATAATGGGTAGAAAATATATGATAAGTATGATGGTCAACATGGCTTTGTGAAGGGTTGGTCATGACTTAGTAATTTTCTAACTTTTCATAATAGAGTAACAGCTGAGTTGGGTAAAGGAAATTGATACACGATGATTTTGCTGGATTATGTTTGGTAATTTGACAGAATACCACATTTACCTTTGTTATGCAAATTAGGTGGTATGTGGATAAGAGCTCGGCTGATAGACAGATATCAAAAGGTGGCATATGGTGTGGCAGAATCGAGGCGAAAAAAAAACAACAACAACAACAACAACAGATGACTAGTGGTGTGTTGCAAGGTTCATGCTGGGACTATTGCTGTTTAATTTTTACATAAATGATATAGGAAATAACCTATATTGCAGTTCCCTTGTGCCTTTGAGAAGGCTCTTTGATTTAAGTCTCAGCGGTAGTAGAGTTCCAAGGGACTGGAAAGAGGGCAAAATAATTCTCTTGCTGCAAGGCTCATGAGAGGTTCATATTGCTGTTTAATTTTTACATGAATTATATAGGAAATAAAAATAACCCGAAAGAAAATATTCAGTTGATTGCTGATGATGAGAAATTAGGTGGTGTAGTAATTAATCAAATTGAAGTGGAAAATTTTCAGGAAGATTCAAATAGGCTGTCGGTATGGGCCAAAAATAATGGGTCAAGTTGAAGTCGGGAAATATAGTTATGCATCTTGGGATAAATAGATTACAAGCCATGTATCATATTGATGGCGCTGTACTTCATGAAATAGATGAAGCTAGAGATTTAGGGGTGTGGTAGACACAGAGTTAAGAATAGAAGACATATTTAGAGGAGACGAATCGGTGCTTAGTCCACTGTTATTCATTCTGGACATTAATATTGGGAAGGATTTGACAAGCGACATATAGATATTTGCTTATGATGCAAAGATAGGTAAGGTAATCAGGAATGCTGCTGATATGCAGTATTTGTGATTTGAATAGGCTGCAATAGAAAATGGATGAGAAAATGGATGAGAAAAAAGGAGAAAATCACTTCAATGTCAGTAAATGTAAAGTCATTCACTTCGGCGTGATTAGATGTACAATGTCGTATTATATTGGGATTAAGCAAGAAGGAACTGATGAGGCTAGGGATTTTGGGGTGTTAGTAGACAGGAAGTTGAAGTTCACGGGCAGTATAGCAAAGATTGCCAATACAACTCAAAAGATAATTGCAATGCTGAAACTAACGCTCACATGTAAAGATAAGGAGACTTGGACTATTTTGCGCAGGTCAGGTCTCCTGGTTTCCGTTGTGATTTTTATATAGTGGAGAGTGTGCAAAGGAGAGTGTTACAAATGATCTCAGGATTGTGAAACAATGATTATGTAGACAGTTTGAAGACTTGTAGACAGCAGACACTAACAAACAGGAAAAGAGGGGTGATATGATTGAGACATACAAACTTCTGAAGGGCTCATACAGGATTTCAGTTCATGGAATTTTTCCCATTATGGGGATGGGGCAAGTACAAGAAGAATCTTTGGAAGCTGAGAATGAATCATGCTAAGAGGGAGCGGGTGATGGCTAGATTTTTCTCTCTTAGGTGGTGCGTGATTGGAATGGATTGTCATTGGATGATGTGAGTGCAAGCAGTCTGAATGAATTCAAGAATAAGTATGACAGCTGATGCGTGTATTAAGTGGCTTCCCTCGATGAATACCTAACTCCCTGGAGGTCTCTCTTAATGATGATGATGATGATGATAATAATAATGATAAAAGCCTATGTAGCTCACTCTACCATGCTTGACCGCACAACGAAAGACTTGGGTTCGAATCTAGTCTCTAAACCAATTTCGCCAAAATCTTAATTCCTTATACCATCTTTCTTCTGCTTGTGGATCTCACTAGCCGCAGTGCTTTCATTAAACAACCATGATCAATCAATGACATTGTTAGTTCCTTAGCACTCTTCCATTAAAATGGAGTAAATCATCAGTTCCTAGTATTGCTGATATCTAGAGCATTTAGCATTCTAAATACATTCACTTACAATCCTTTAACCATGCCCATTACCAAGGAATAAAACCGCCTTTGCCAGAATGAAATATGGTACTAAATTATTTATTATATAAGTGTACTATTTTCTGTATTAATTCGGAGACCATCTTCTCCATCAATTTTGCGTCTGATACAGAATCGTTTTCCTCCTGTGGACCACATAAGGAAAACATTTCTTGGGACTGTATGTTACTTTCATATTCTAATCTATCCTTCTTTACTATATATATATTAATCATTAAATTCTAGCTTGATCTTCATATTCCTGCTTGATTTCCTTAGCCATCCGTTTTAATAAATAAAAATAAAATTTCTTTCGTTTATTTACACAGTTTGCTATAACTGCTGACAATATTTCTTAACCAGCTTTCATGCACGACTTTCCTCTTAATTTTCAAATTCCTCCAGCTGTGTTGTTGATACCGTATGGTTTAAACTGTTATAATCAGCTTGTAATTATACATTAGATCCTTTTTGTTTAAGATTTTTCAAGCCTATGTAATTTCCTTTCATTCCAAGTCAACTTTACATCATTATGAAGTACACCAACCAGAAGCAAGAAAGATATGTAAGGGAGAATAAAATTCTTTATGAATATCACTCAAACACTTTGTCCTAGTTCTCTTAGCCTGATGGTATTAGGACATTTATTATCAACCAGAATTATCAACCAGTTCAACTTAAGAAGTAATATGTTAAACATTTCCTGCTCTGCTCGTCACCCTATAGATAAAATGATCCACAGCAGCATCCTACTAAATATTTAGTCCAATTTACCTCCTCTTACACCAAGTGCTCTCAAAGCCATTTCCATTCGCATTCTGAGAGTGAGCTGTCATAATAACTATCGAAAACCATTTTTCTCCTTTCTGTCCTGTGAAAAAAAGTAATATATCCACTACTTCTGTTCCTGTAATCTTATGACAGCCATATTTCACTGTCAATCACCTTTGTATAGTAGGCCAATTAAGGTCACCAGTTTTCCCCAGTCACCAGTTTGCTAGGAATATCAACAAAAATGCTATGGATGAATATACGGTCACCTGAAGTACTGCCACAAGTTTCCATATATATATATATATATACATATATATATATATATATATATATATATATATATATATATATATATATATATATATATATATATATATATATATATATATATATATATATATATATATATATATATATATATATATATATATATATATATATATATATATATATATATATGATGATGATGATAATAATAATGATAAAAGCCTATGTAGCTCACTCTACCATGCTTGACCGCACAACGAAAGACTTGGGTTCGAATCTAGTCTCTAAACCAATTTCGCCAAAATCTTAATTCCTTATACCATCTTTCTTCTGCTTGTGGATCTCACTAGCCGCAGTGCTTTCATATATATATATATATATATATATATAGAGGAAATTTTTCTAAGCCTTTTTTCGACCGGTTCCCGAGTTAGTCGATCTCTGGCACGGGCAAGCAGGTTTTTCCTCCCGGAAACTCGGGTTTTTCGTCCTGTAAACTCAAGAAAATCGACCGTAGAACCCACATTATTTCAGACATTAAATATATTGTGTTAGGGTTAGGGACCACGAGATGGCGGCACATTTGAGCCGTCTCTCTTCACTGCGCACCGCTTAATTAGTGATAGCCTTGGGCCATCTGTCTCTGATTGGGTACCAGTGGAGATTGAACTTCCCACTCAGTCTCCAAAAATCAGCGGGTTCGAATCTCGCCGTGGGCATGGATGTCTGTGAAAATGCTATTAGTGGTGGTGGGCGGTAGATGGCGTTGGTGTAACTGCGGTCAGTTGTAGTTGGCGGGGACAGAGCTGTAGAGCAGGTGCCCTCCCTCAATGAGTCTTTGGACTCCCTAGAGGGTGTCATGTAATAATGATAATAATAATAATAATAATGATCACTCATTTAGCATTCATCAGGGCAATTTAGCGATGTATATCATCTTGCACGGCAATTGATCTGCCTGCCAACACCCCACCACAAAGTTCATTCTGTTTGCCTCCACTCCACACAGTTGGCTTTACTTAAAACTCACTGTTACATGGAAGTTTATTCTCGTTATTCCTTTCATGCGTTTCTACCCTAACCGGACTGAAGTCATTTGATATTATTAGTAGTACTTTCCTATATCTGGTGCTAGTCCAAAATATACTATACCCTTTATACTGGATTCCAGTTACAACATCTGATTGTGAATCAGATGTTGTAACAGGGTACTATAAAATGGACATTGGGAAAAGGTTGCTACCCAGACCGGTTTCGACATTTATTGAAGACCATGTCATGAACATACTTCATTCGCAAACTCTGTATGTTTATAGATAAAAGATTGAACAAGAATGCACACATGTTTTACTAATTCTGCATGCATTTTATTATGCATTTATACCAAGGCAAGTGATGTGAAGTCGTTAGCTTCTATATACGAGTTGCCTCAGTCCTGAAAATACTTCAGGCGCAAACTTTGTTTGTTTACACTAGGATAAAAGATTAAACAAATTATATAATTTCTTGGTATTTTTAATTTGCTGCATGCATTTTAGTTGCAACTTCCTCTAAATTACTGCCCATTCCCGTCTCGTTGTTAATAATAATAATAATGCACGTTTTTTTTTTTTTTTTTTTAATTATACTAATTGTCGAACGCTTCTTGGATAAGTTCGAGAATTTTAATGAGAGTGAGACAAGTTGTTACAAGTAAAACGTCTTTCGTAACGGATAACGCTTTCATGCGCTGTACCTGAAATTTAAATTATTATTATTAAATGTAAAAAATGTGTACTGCATTTGTAGGTTTTGTATGCTGTGGTAAATCAAGAGTAAAAATATCAACGCCTCTGTTGCGTGGTATCTGTGTAAAATCACTCTTAGCGGTTTGAAAACGAAATATATTGAAAAGAATTTACATTGGTATGTTTGTCTTGACTTTGCCTGAATTGAAAGATCTTGATATGAGTTATTCGTTTCGCGTTGAAGTCTTATTTTCAACATAATTTCTTACTTCATTGATTAGAATATGATGAGCAAGTAAAATAGGACACATTAATTGACCGCGAAATTATTTCTCATTAGCACTTTGTTTACTCACTTATGGGTAAACTACATAAATAAAAACGCAATTTCTTTGTCTAGTGTAATTAACGCAAAGGCATGTCGACGCACGACATATGAACATTGTCAGTTAGTCTGTTAATAATGCCCTATTGGTTTGAAAGCATTACTATTATTGTTGTTGTTATTGCTAATGGGGATCGTGGGAGGACCACGAACACCATGGGAGAAAGAAGCAAACTGTTATTAACACTGTAACTGTCATACCTCTCCTAAATTCACCGACAAAGAGCTGAAGTCCACCTCAGTCAACCCATCCCGCTCATTCACACTTGCATGGATAAAATCTAGACCTCACATCTTTGCCAAGTGAAACTTTACTCAGCTTCCGACGATGACTCCTTGTTCTATCACCAACTATCATATACCGAAAAATTTCCCCTACCTCCATTCCATGAAACTTTTTTAGTAACCTGAATGTTTTTGTCATGTCACCTTTATTTCTTCAGTATCTCTGATATAAATCATGGATACCTAATTTTTGCGGTGTAATCCAGAAAATCCTACCTTTTCTTGAATGGATAAAATAAAGTAGACGTAAATATTATAATAAATTATAACATAAAATAAAGATTAGAAGAAATGTAATTATATATTGACTAGTCTGTTTAAGCTTCAGCTCCACCTTTTCTTGAATGGATAAAATAAAGCAGACGTAAATATTATAATAAATTATAATATAAAATAAAGATTAGAAGAAATGTAATTATATATTGACTACTCTGTTTAAGCTTCAGCTCCAGCAGAGTCCTAAGAGAGTGGAAGGAAGGTATGATAGTTCCATTATGTAAAAGTGAATCTGAAGCAGAGATTGAAAGTTATAGATCTGTTAACCATTTCAGGAGTGGCGGTTAAGGTTTTGGGAAAGGTTGTGACAGCCAAAATTCAAGAATGGATGGATAATAATTTGATACTTCTTTGAGGACTCTTACCATAACAATTTACTTCTATTTATTTCTGGTTTCTATAGCAGTGATGCTAGAGTTGGATAAAAGAAATGCCTGTGGTGTGATGTTCTGTGGCTTTACTAAATCATTTGACCGAATACTGCATGGGAATCTGTGAAATATACTAAAGCAAGTAAGGATGAATGTTTGGTTGGTGAATGGATAAGTGGATGGTTATCAGTTAGTCATCAAAGAGTAGTGTATGGAAAGTTCTAGGATGCATAAGAGAAAGAGGAATGGCTCGAGGAAGGTATGGAGAAGTCACATCTAATAAGTGGTATCAGTTATACTTGTTATAGATCCAGAAATGAATTATTATTATATACAAATGCTAGAAGTATCAGAAACAAGTGGTGGCGGGGGGATGAAATTGTTTTATTAATTTTGTTCATCCCAAAATTGTTGGAATAAATGACACATGGTTGGATGAGGATGACATCGGGTATGATTTTTTTGCAAAGATAGAAAACAATAAAAAAGGATGATGGAGTGCTGTGGATGGTAGAAATGGAGTTATTCCCATGGGAGGCATACTATGATACATATATATATATATATATATATATATATATATATATATATTGTTGAAATTAAGATTTACTCGGGATGTATACATTTATGAAAATAAATTTAACTGACTAGAACCCGAGAAAGTATAACAAAAACCTTTAATACATCACAACTAGTTTCATCGGTGATCCGACTTCTTCAGGTGAGAAATAAAAACATAAGACATAAAATAACACGGTAAAAAATGAACTTTACAGCTTAATAAAAAGCAGAATAATAACAGTCATATTTGAATAGGTGACCGCGTGCTACCGTTGGCATGAGTAGAATGTGTGCGACAGCTAATTTTTGAGCGCCAGTACTGGATATAGTTTAGAGGAACTGCAAAACTTCCTAAACCATTTAAATAACCAACATCAAAACATTAAATTCACATCTGAACTAGAGGTTAACGGCGTTCTCCACTTCTTGGATCTAAAGATCAGTAGATTTCCTGACTGTCTTAAATTTTCAATTTTTCGAAAAACCACCCACACTGATAGATATTTACATGGTTCTTCTCATCACTTCCCACCTCAGAAACTGGGCATCATCTCCACCCTCGCCCATCGAGCAAGATGTCTCATTTCCACAGAAGAAGACCTTCAAACAGAGCTTAACTTCCTGAAAAACACCTTCTTAAATAATGGATATTCGTCTCGTAACATCACTAAACGCTTGAAACCACGCCAACATCCTCGACAAGAAGATGACTCCAACCCTATCACTCATATACAGTTGCCTTTTATCAGCACTCTTACCCCAAAACTAGCTAAGATTCTGAAAAAATTCAACATAAAGACCGACTATACTACGCTGCCAAAACTTCGTTCTTTTCTGAGTCGACCAAAACCAAAACACAACCATCTGCATTTTCCTGGTCTTTATAAAGTTTTGTGCAACTGTGGTCGACCTTATTTTGGCCAGACAGACAAATCTGTTTCACTTCGTCTTGAGGAACATAGACGTGACATCTCCTACAGTAGAGCACGAGCGAGCGCCCTTTCCAATCATGTCCTTTTCTCGGCAAACTCTAACCTTGAAGAACAGCCACATCAAGTTGATTGGGAACGCACTACTAATTTATATATTTGCAAGGATGAATTCGAAAGAAGAATCATCGAATCAAAAGACATAGTTCTGGACCCTTCACATTTAAACAATAATCTTAGCTACAATTTACCCGATTCCCATAGCGCAGTAATCCAGTACTGGTGCTCAAAAATTAGCTGTCGCACACATTCTACTCATGCCAACGGTAGCACGCGGTCACCTATTCAAATATGACTGTTATTACTCTGCCTTTTATTAAGCTGTAAAGTTCATTTTTTACCGTGTTATTTTATGTCTTATGTTTTTATTTCTCACCTGAAGAAGTCGGATCACCGATGAAACTAGTTGTGATGTATTAAAGGTTTTTGTTATACTTTCTCGGGTTCTAGTCAGTTAAATTTATTTTTATAAATATATATATATATCACTTGAACTAGATAAAAAAAGAAAAATCTTTATATGGGCTTTTTTCAATTGAAGGTGAGTTAGCTGATCTCATATGGAGGGAGCAGGTTTTTTTTTTTTTTTTTTTGTCAGAAACCTGGGTTTTCATCCCACATACAGATAAATCAGTCTTCAGAACACATGCTATTTATAGAGAAAAATTACTAGAGTGGTGGTGGGCAGTAGATGGCATTGGTAGTGGCAGTTTCGCTGTAGTTGGTTGATTAAGTGGTGGTGACGAAGAGTTGTAGAGTAGGTGCCCTCCTTCGATGAATCTTTAAGACTCCTTGGAGGTGTCACGAAATAATAGATAATAATAATATCATATATGCCATAGTTGTATAGTGATTGCCCTTTTTACAGTTACTTAGCCGTGCGATATCAATGTTTATTCTTCATTTCATTAATTTATATCTGTATTCTAATTTAGCAGAAGAAAAAATTATAAGCATTTATATGGTCAGTGTGTGACTTCTTGTGCATGAAGAAATTTCATAACAAATTCTTTGTTTGCTGTATGCTAATGTGGTTATTTGCTCTTTGTAAAAAGATTTCAGTAATGTGCAAATTAAATAACGCCCATGCTGTTTGTGTACTACAGAACTAAGAACTATCCTGTTTCTTAGCATAAATTTTAATTTCTTGTTAATTTTCTATGTGTGTAAATTGAGCAAATTCTTATTTATGATTAATTTTTTTAGGCTGTATATATTTTTAAAATATTCAAGGTGCACACACACACACACACACACACACACACACACACACATATATATATATATATATATATATATATATATATATATATATTCATTCGTAACTAACATAATTTCTGTGAATGTTAGTTTTTCATGCATTTCACTTTCCTGCCTACACATTATTTGTGTAGGCAGGAAAGTGAAGTTCATGAATTTTTCATTGTAATCAAAAAGTTAGACCTTTTTTTCTTTCACATTTTAGTTTTCTATTATTTTTGGTTATATATACAGTATCCATATGCAGCTTCTGCTCTCTTTTTTTTTTAATTTTGACCAGATGATATGCATCTTCATTTTGTGTTCCCCCCCCCCCACACACACATGCAAATTTTGGCTATATCTTGCTTTCAGAAAAAAGTCAGAAATTGGATAGGTCACAAGTTAAGATGTGTTATGGTATCAGAGTTCCACGATTATTAAGAAGTCTTCTGATTTTGAAGCTTCAGTAAACTTCTTAGAAATCTTTTAAAAACTTGTTCTAGATAAATTATAGCATCTGCTGAACAGATACTGTAATATCTATTCAGCATGATAGGTATCTGTTCCGCTATTTTAAGAGCCATTGTAGTGCCACTAGCTCTTAAAAATGCAAAGTTCTTTTAATTGCAATAACTGTTTTCATTGATTATTTGTAGAAATAGTCACCATCTGTCATTACATATCTTTAAGTGATTTTACATCATTCTCCTGTACATTCTTCAAATCTGACTTCTGACTAATATCTTCATTACAGGATAGAAAGTGCTCCATATAATGTCCCATTTATGATTATTATATTGGTCATCTTTTATTGAGTTAACTCATCATGAGAGACCTACACTAACCATTATTCACACAGTATCATACTTCTCCTTAAACTTATTCGCCCTTGGATAACTCACAACTACTTCTAGAAATCCATTCCACTCATTTACCGCTCTCCAAGCAAAGAATCTAGTCTGTACACCCTTATTAACTATGCTCTTACAAATTGCAGGAGTGGCCTGTTGTTCTCCCTACTCTTGTGTATTGAAAATTTTCTTTTGTGTGAATCTTACAAATCCCTTCAGTAACATAAGTTTCTATCATGTCCTGTCTCCTCCACTTGTCAATTAAACTCTGCAACCCACACACCTCCAGTCTGTCCTCATAGGGAGAATTTCACAGACCTGTCACTAGCTTGTCTCTGAATCCTCTCTCCATAACGTCTTTTCCCCCAAGAAATCTGGGTGATCAAATCTGTTTCACAGTGGTCAAGATGTAGCTGAATCCCTATCTGTCAGTGTGCTCTTCAACATCTAAGTAATCCTTGGTGCTATTTTTGTCAGCATTTGCAGTATGCCCTCTGAACTTCAAATTCTTGTTTTCATCGTACCCTGATCTCTATTTTCATCAATTTCCTGTAATCCAGTACCATCAGTTTGATACGAAGTATGTAATCTTTTCATCTTGAAATACATTACCTTACATTTTGAAGCATTAAAATTATTTTGACAACTGTTGACAACATATATTGACAACTGTTGTCCTTTGACCACACTGCCATTTATTTAAATAATCCTGCAGGATATCTGAAAAAAGAAAACCAGGATGTCTTCTAAAGAGATTCAGTGATGACTTCTAAGGCCAAAACAGGCCACTCTAGGCCTAAATCCTTGACAAGCATAATGATGATATCTACATTACCTTTATCTACTATTGCTCTCCCCAGTTTTGCATCACAAGCAAACTTGTTTAATATGAGTCTTACAAGTCCACTTCCAAAGGAGTTGAAAGAAGGCAGGATTGCATTGCTTCATAAAGGACATGACAGAACTCAAGCTTCAAATTGTAGTCCAGTCTGTATGTCAAGTGTTGGAGAGGTTAGTGAGAACCAGCATCCAGAAATGAGTTGATAGTAGTGGTATTATCTTTGATGGATGGCATGGATTTGCTAACAGAAGATCATGTTTTTGAAATGTACTTCGTACAATAAGGTGACAGCTACAGTGTACAAAGGAGATGAATACACAGTAGTCTATTTAGATTTTGCAAAGGCTTTTTGATAGATTGCCACCAGGACCGGCCTTCTCCATAAAGGGACCCTTTTGGGGCTCTAAAATATTTTTAAAAGGTAAAAATTAAAGGATTCGAAATAAACGTATTGTAAAGTCTCTTACCTGCAAATGATTTTGGCACGGGAAAACAAAAAAAAAAAAAACACATTCGAAATATAATACGTTTCCACAAATGTGTACCGACTGTGCCCACTCGATTGTGGGGCCTGGGTGCATTGCACCCACTGCACTCCCGAGATGGCCAGCCCTGATTACCACATAAGATGATAGTCAAACTAGAGCAGATAGGGATAGATTGGATTGGAGATTGGCTATCTGATAAGTATTAACATGTTATGTATGGGAGCATTATCCCAGAAGAGCAAAGTCACTAGGGGTGTTTGCCTCAGAAGTCTGTTTTAGGGCCATTCTGTTTAAACTGTACGTTATTGGGGAAGATTTGAATGGGTAGGTTTGCAAAAAACTTTCAAATGATGCAAAGTTGAGAAGAGCTATGTACAGTAGAGAACAGATGTTGTGGCTTTACAAAGGACTTCAATAGATTGAGTGAATGGGTGTGGGAGTTTGGATGTTAATTCGTGTTTCAAAGTATCATCATCAAATTCCTGCCATGTACCCTCAAGGGGGGCGTGCAGGATATGATAATACTACATAAAAAATTTACATAATTATTAACTTCCTATCTACAATTTTCCTCCAACTCAGTCTGTTACCTGTCAAGATTCCAACATTATCAGAACTTGTATTTTATTTTCTAAGGCAATTTATCTTGGTTTTCCTCTGGGTCATTTTCCTGCTAACCTGGCCGAAAAATCTTGTTTTTTGCTAATCTTTCCTCTCCCATTCTGTTTAAGTGACCATACTACCTGAGATTGGCTCTGCTAACGCATTCCTGTATACTGACAATGTCAAGTTGTTTCCTAATATCCTCGTTTTTAATATGATATTGCCATTCATGCCATCTGTTCATGCCCCCTAAACTTTCTCAGGACTCTCATATCTGCAGTTTCAAGTCTTTGGTCAAGTGTTTTACTTCTGACCCAGCTCTCAGATCCATAAGTTAAAATTGGTTTCAACACTGGCTTGTATACAACTAATTAGTCTTTTGACTAATTTTTCCCATATTCCATATAAATTTATTCAACTGACTTCCTACCATATCAACTTTGTTGCTTCTGTTGTCTATTTCCATATTTAATTTACCATCTTTTGAGATTCAGAGGGTATTTTTGAGAACAGGACTGGTGGTGGGAGGACTAGGGGGACATCCATGGAAGCTGGGCAAGAGTGTGGTTAGTAAGGTTGTTAGAGCTGAGTTTTTTACTTTTAGAGTGGTGAATAAGTGGAATAAGCTGCCAGTCTGTTGTGGGTGCTATGACGGTGAATGAGTTCAAGGCAAAGGTTGATAGATACTGTGTGAATGTTGAATACTTGTGATGGACATGATGTTTAGGGCCTCCCTCAATGAGTCTAAGGACTCCTTGGAGTCGCCTGTAATAATAATCTTTGCTAAAAATCATGCCTAAGTAGCCGAAATGTTTCACTTGTTCTATTGGTTCTCCATTCACAATTCAGCTGATATTTTCAGTGTTTTTGCCTGTTTTCATTGTTTTTGTCTTGTTATTGCTGACCTTCATACCATATCTATTACAACAATCATTCAATTTAGTCAGGAAATCTCGCAGACTTGTAGCACATTTATTTAAAGTATAACATCACCTGTATAAAACAAAGCGCCGACATTAACATCTCCAATTAGGAAATTAGGTTTAATACTACTTTCCTTCATAATGTGATTCATATAGATAAAGAATAACAAAGGGGATAATGTCCATCCTTGTCTAATTTAACATTAAACCATATTCCTGTACTTCCTTCGATTCTAACTGCTGACTTACAACTCAAATAAAGACTAGGTATTGCTTGATATAATTCTCCATTGACACCATACAACTGTAGTGTTTTGAATAGCTTCTCTCTTGGCACCTTGTCTATGCCTTTTCCAGATCGACAAAACTTAAATACAGATCTTTGTTATATTCCCATGATTTCTCAGCTGTTTGTTGTAGAGTGAAGATCTAATCCTGACAGCGTCTATTTGGCCTAAATCCAGCTTGTTTTTCACCAAACTTTTCTTCCACAATCCTTCTCAAGCATTTTTCAAGTATACTTGCATAAATCTTACCAGGAACACTCAATAGGGAAACCTCTGTAATTCTCCTGTTCAGTTTTATTTCCCTTTTTATATATATTACTATGAGAGCTCTACTCCAATCATTCAGAATTCATCCCTCTGTCCAGGCCCTCTGAACTATGCAGTGCAACCACTGCAAGACTTTTATACCTCTATACTTGAGCATTTCTGGTTGAATATCATCTACTCTTGCTGCCTTTCCACATTTCATTTAGCAATTTTTTTGAAGTAATTACTCTATACTTTAAGGATATCTTTTTCTCCAGTTTCCATGTCACCTTTATCATCTCTAATTCCTTTTACAGGCACTCTTTCCTCCATTTTTGAGCTTCTTCAACAACATCCAGAATATCTTGCCACTTTGATATTTATGTTTATGTTCTTACCAAAGTCTTCTCATGACTTTTGTTTAGCTTTCTTACATTTGTTTCTGTATTCTCTAAGAGCACAAGCTGACTTATTTCACAGGAACTTTTGATATACTTTCTTCTTTTCCTTCACTGCCTCTTTAACTTCCTGTGTCTACCATATTTTTCTAATCTTGCAGACAACCTCACCACATTCCTCTCTGGTTGAATCAGTCAGTGATTTCTTCAAATCTTGCCACTGAATCTCCAAGGTTTGTTCCTGTTCTCAAACTCTTTCATTTTTTCTTGAATAATGTTTGTGTATTTTTGTCTGTAGTTCATATCTGAGAGCTCAACTTTTATTAAGTTGATAACCTTTATCAAGGTTACACAGTGGTCAGCATTCATTGTTTAGAATTTATAGAGACAAAAACGCTGATGTTGGAGTAATTACTTTATATATAGTTAAGCAAATATTCAATGCTTCAACCTCTGAAGTCATCAGGAAAACATACATATGCATTATCATCATACTTTTCAAGGATATGGGCTTAGAGTAGCCTGTTCCGACCTTAGAAGTCATTGTTGAATCACTTTAGAGGAAGTCCTGGTTTTCATTTTTCTAATGGTTTGTAATTTAAGGCTTGTTTTGGTAATCTTTCTGTTTTCATTCCCTCGACGTGTTCCATCCATTTATGTTTATATTTTTTTTCTGTTACTGCTTCCTGTTTTAATTCTTTCATAATTTCATTTCTTTTATGATCGATACATATGCACAGGACACAAGCTACATCACACTGCACAAAAGTATGCTAAATCTAAATGATTTGTTAATTGTTTACAAAGCCTGACCTCTGGTAAAAAATAAAAAAATATATAAAAATAATTAATTAACAAATTTTAATCATTATTACCAATGTTTTATATTTTTGATCTTTATGGTCAATTAGATGACCATAAAGTAATGCTCAAACGTAGAAATAAGGCATCAGAGGACATCTTACATGTGAGGCAGATCAAGCACTCCAAAGGAAGAGTAATAAGGAGGAATGTGGATCTAAGATACAGATAGAGAATATGCTTTGAAGTGCTTCTGAATGAGGAAAACATGAGGCTCACAGAGAAGATGGGCAGGCTTATCAGTGGATGGTGTAGAACATCAATAGAGTGGAAGTTGAGGAGGCTTTAAAGAGGATGAAGAATAGAAAATCGGTGGGCCCTAACAGGATCCCAGTGGAGGCATGGAAGGCACTAGGGGAAGAGGGCATTGACTTGCTGTGGGATCAGTTCATAAAAGTTTGCCAACAGGAAGAAATGCCTGAGGAGTGGAGGGAAAGTACTCTTGTCCCTGTTTGTAAGGGTAAAGGGGATGCACAAGAGTGTAAGAATTACAGAGGAATAAAGTTGATGTTCCACACAATGAAAATTCTAGAAAGGTTTCTTGATGGAAGACAGAGGAAGGAGATGGAAATTGCAATGGAGCTGTTTGGCTTCATGCCTGGTTGATTGACGAAGGATGCTATCTTTGGGTTACAGCAGATTATGGGAAAAGTGTCAAGAGAAACAATGGGAACTACATCTGGTGTTTGTTGATCTGGAGAAAGTGTATGATAGTGCCAAGGCTAGAAGTCTGGAGATGTCTGAGAGAGAAGAAGCTACCGGAGAAATTATTATTATTATCATCCCAATACCTCATGGAGTCAAAGACTCATCTGGGAGGTCTCTCTCTCTCTCTCTCTCTCTCTCTCACACACACACACAGCTCATCATACCCAGGCAAGGCATTCCAATCATTCACAACTCTGCTTGAAAAGAACTTGCCTCTCACACCCTCTTTATACAGTTTCCAGGGATGACCTCTGGTTCTCCCCTGATCTCCCACTATTCTCCAGCATTGATCTTATAACAACCCCTTACCAACTTGTAGGTCTCTATCATATCTCCCCTCTTCCTCATGTCCACCAGACTCTGCAAATTACATCTTCTCAATCTTTCCTCACGCTTGACATTCCAGAGGTCAGTCTCCTTTGGACCCTTTCCAACATCTCTTCATCCTTCTGAAAACCTGGTGACCAAATCTGGGCACAATAGTCCATGTGTGGTCTAATCAAAGCCTTATACAATGGAACAAGAATCTCCCTACTTCTACACGTCAGTGTCCTCTGCATCATTCCCAGAAGCCTTTGTGTTGTCTTCACAATTTTGGCGATGTGTCCCCTAAATTTTAGATCCTTATCCACTATCACCCCCAGATCTCTTATTTCCTCTACCTCCAACAATATATTCTCACCAAACATAAATTCTGCATCCCATCTTTGTTTTCCAAATTTTAAAACTTTACATTTTGCAATGAACTCACATCCCCCACCATTTCTTTGCCCAATCACTCAATCTATTCAAGTCTTCCTGTAAGGCCACAACACTACACTTCATGGTTCGTCCCAACTTTGCATCATCTTCAAACAACTGAATATCTCCATCCAAATCTTCACCTATATCATTAATATACAAGTTAAACAAGAATCTCCTTACTTATGGTCTCCCTAAATATGAAGAAATATGAAGACAAGAGTTCAGACTTGCTTATGAGAGACAGAAGGCTTTCAAGTGACAGTTGGTTTTGATCAGGGGGTCAGCATTAAGTCTGTTTCTGTTTAATATTGTGATGGAGGTGGTAATGGAAGAGGTGAGAGAAGACATGCCTCGGGCAATGTTGTATACAGATGACATTGTGCAGAATCAAGAGAAGTGGCAGGTAAACTGGAAAGATGGAGGAGAGTACTGGAAGAGAGAGAGAGAGAGGTATGAGGCTGAGCAGAAGTGAGAGAGAGTACATGTGTTGCAATGCGAATGGCAGCCAAGGGATAGATCTGGAGATGCAAGGAAATGTCATCAAGAAGATTAGTGACTAGAGGTATGTAGGTTCAACAGTGAAAGAAGATGGAGAGGCTGAGAAGGAAGTGAGATGCAGGATACAAGCTGGATGCAAGACTAGAGAGAGAGAGAGTATGTGTGTGATGGCTGGAGTGCTATGTGATAGATGCCAGTTAATCTAAAGGGAAAAATTTACAGGACAGTGGTGAGACCAGCTATGATGTATATTCTATGGAAACTGTTGCCCTGAGGAAAAATAACATGGATGGAGGTAGCAGAGATGAGAATTCTTAGGTGGATGTGTAGCGTGATCAGCAAGGATCATCTGAGAAATTACTATGTTAGGGGAACAGTGAAAGTCATGAACTTAGGACCAAAGATTCAGGAAGAAGGTTGAGATGGTTTGGTCATGTGTTGAGTATGAGTCATATGGGAAAGAAGACCAATAATTTTATATTTATTAATTATTAAGTAATAAATGTTAATTAATTATATGCATTTTTTACAATTTTTTTCACCAGAGGGCAGGCTAGTGCAAACGATTAACAAAGCATTTAGATTTAGCTTACTTTTGTATAGTGCCATGTAACTTGTGTCCTGTGCAATGAATGTTTTCCTGATGATGATCTCGATATAGAGGCCAAAATGTCAAGCATTGTTTGCTTAATTGTAAGTAAAGTAATTACACCAACATGAGTGTTTTGGTCTCTATAAATTCTACACAATGAATTAAAGGATACATTGCCACAAGTGTGAGGACAACACAATGAATTCTGGGAATGATGCAGATGACACTGACTTGTAGAAATAAGGAGAGTTTGGGTCCATTGTATATATAACACCTTGTTAGGCCACATATGGACTACTGTGCACAGATTTGGTCGCCTGATTTTCAAAAGGGTGAAAAGATATTGGAAAGTGTGTAGAAGCAATTGACTGAGGTGGTTTCTGGTCTCTGGAATGTTGGCAGATGTGAGGGCAAACAAGATGCCATCCCTGGAAGCTGTATAAGGAAGACTTTAGCAAAGGAGTAAGAAGCAGTTTTTTTTTTTTTTTACATGGAGAGTGATGAATGATTAAAATGCATTGCTTGAGTGTGTGGTGTCTGCAGAGAATTTGTAGACATTTAATAACTTTTTTATTTGTTAATTATTTTTATTATTTATTTATTTATTTTTGTTATAATGAAATACAGAACTTTGAGGTTTAGGCTTTTTCTGCAATGTTCCTAACAGTTGTTAATGTTTCTGGCTGTAGCACCCCTCATTTTTGCACAAATGTTCTCTTTTAGCTGTTAGATTGTCTGGAGCTTGTGCACCTTTTCCTTTAGGTAAACAAGCTCCAGGAGAGCATTCATGCAGAAATTAGACACTGCATCCAGAAACATTAACAGCTGTCAAGGAACATGCTGTAGAAAGGGCCTGTCTTTGTGAAGCCAAAAATGGAAGGCATTTATGTGATGTGGTTTTCATAATGTGGAATTACCAGGCTGGTAAGTATGACAAGCTTAGGAGATTGCTTGGATCAGTGCCATGGCATGTTAAACTGCAAGTGCTGGATGTTGATAGTGCATAGGAAGTGGTAAAGGAGCGTTTGAGGGAGGTAATGGCTGACTGCATACCTAGAGTCTGGAGAGTAAATCAAGTGGGAGTTAAATGGATGAATAACACCATTAAGCTTGAGCTGCAAAAAAAAGAAACAATTGTGGATGAAATTTAAGGAGAAAGGTGACCTGCAGACACACCAACAGTACAAAGCACAGACTAGAAGGGTAACTAGTGTGGTAAGAAAAGCAAAAGCAGATTATGAAAGGAAATTAGCAATGTAAGCTAAAGTGAATCCCAAGCAGTTCTTTCGATATGCTACAAGTAAAAGAAAAAATGTATACGGCAAAATGATTTTAAGGAATGACGATGGCAGGGAGGCAACTGAATCAACTGAAATAGTAGAATTACTAAGCGAACACCTTGCAAGAGTATATCATCCAGGCTGTGATATTGCAGGAATGAGAGAACAAATGGCTGATACAGGAATTGATGTGAATGAAATGGAGGTGAATAGTATAATTACAGAACCTTAATGTAAATACATCTGTGGGATTGGCGGGTATACTAGCTTAAGTCTTACGTGAAGCGGCAAAGAAATTGTCAGTTCCCTTGACCATATTGTATAATTTAAGTCTCAGCTCTTGGTTAGTCCCGAGGGGGTGGAAAGAGGAGAAAATGGTTCCATTGCATAATGGAAGTTCCATGACTGCTGTTGCAAATTACCGACTAATCAGCATATCAGGAATCGTCAAGGTTTTGGAGATATTAGTCAAGAGCAAAATACAGGAATGGATAGATGAAAATGGGATAGTGTATGGAGGACAGAATGGTTTTGTGTAGGATAGATCATGCCTCAGTAACTTGCTCACGTTTTATAATACAGTGACGGCTGAACTAGATAAGACTAGATAAATGCATATAGAGCATTTCACAAAGGAAACCATATTGGTTTGCAACTTCTTAATCATCTAAACCACTTCCACATCTCTTGGAAACCAAAGCAACTAAATCTAAGCATGGCAGTACAGATGCAGACTAAGTCTTATAAAGAACGATTACTACTTTGTCTCTTATAACCGATGGCTGAGCAAAATCCAGCTCTCTGACATTTTCAAACAGGCCTGCAAATAAAAATGTTGATTCACAGAGCTGAGTTAACATTTTCAAAAATGCTAACTTAGATTTTGAAGAGTTATGTGGAGAAATATAAGTTGCCCATTAATGTTTTTAAATTTAATTAACATTAATTAAATGCTATTACTATTATGTGGATTACCAAAATTAGTTGTTAGATGGAAGAGAGGAATGTGATAGAAACATAAGCTTCTGAATGGGTTTATAGAATGATTGTAGTGGAAATTTTAATATATGGTAGTTAGGATAAGAACAAGAGGACATCATTGGAAGTTGAATAAAAGTGTAGATACTGGGAATGTGAGTTTAGATTTTTTATTGAAGGTGGGGAATGAGTGGAATGGGTTGCCTGAGGTTGTTGTTGTTGTCGTTGTTGTCATACTTGACAACAATCAATTTCAAGCAAAAATCAACAACAATCTCAAGCAACCTCAGAAACTATCTACAACTGTTTGAATAAAAGTTAAGTTTGGCTTCCTACGGTGATGCATTGAGAGGAAGGTATAATAGGTATATTTGAGTAATGGTTAATATGGACTTCAAGCAGTGGAATCCATTGAGATACCCAGTTAACAATATTATTATTATTGTTATTATCTCAAGACCCCATGGAGTCATAGACTCATCGAGGAGGGCCTTCTGTCATACCATGCCTTAAACGTACCGAAATTCTCTGCAGAGACCACACTCTCAGGCAAGACATTCCAATCGCTCACAACTCTGCATGCAAAAAACCTGCTTCTCACTCCCTTGCTCACACCCTCCTTATTCAGCTTCCAGGAATGACCTCTAGTTCTCCCCTGATCTCTCACCATTTTCTGTAAAACTTCTCCAACACTGATCCTATAACAACCCCTTACTAACATGTAGGTCTTTATCATATCAACCCCCCCCCCCCTCTTCCTCCTATCCACTAGACTCTGTAAATTGAATCTTCTCAACCTTTCCTTATATTCAACATTCCAGAGATCAGAATCTACTTTAGTCATTCACCTCTGGACCCTCTCCAACATTTCTTCATCCTTTTGAAAACCAGACCAAAATTTGTGCATAGTAGTCCATGTGTGGCCTAATCAAAGCACTATACAATGGAACAAGATGCCCTTACTTTTACAAGTCAGTGTCCTCTGCATCATTCCTAGAATTCTTTTTATTGTCCTCACAATTTTGGCAATGTGTCCCCTAAATTTCAGATCCTTATCGACTATCATCCCAAGATCTCTTATTTCCTCCACGTCCAACAATATACCCCCACCAAGCGTCAATTCTACATCCCATCTTTGTTTCCCAAATTTTAAAACCATCCTTATTCCCATGCTTCTTATATTCTATTTAAGTGATCATACCACCTGAGGTTAGCTCTGTTAACGCATTCCTGGATGCTGACAATGTCAAGTTCTTTCCTAATATTCTCGTTTTTAATATGATGTTGCCATTGATGCCATCTGTTCACGCCTCTGATCTTTCTCAGGACTCTCATATCTGCGGTCTCTAGTCTTTGGTCAAGTGTTTTACTTCTGACCCAGCTCTCAGATCCATAAGTTAAAAATGGTTTTGAACACTGTCTTGTATACAGCTAATTTAGTGTTCTGACTAATTTCTCTCTTATTCCATATGAATTTATTCAGTTGACTTCCTACCATTCTAGCGTTGTTGATTCTGTTGTCTATTTCCATATTTAATTTACCATCTTCACTAAAAATCATGCCTAAGTAGCTGAAATGTTTTACTTGTTCCACAGGTTCTCCATTGACAACACAGTTGACATTTTCAACGATTCTGCCTATTTTCATTGTCTTTGTCTTTTTATTGCTGACCTTCATATCATAACTATTACAACAGTTATTCAATTTAGTCAGGGAATCTTGCAGACTTGTAGCGGATTTATTTAGAAGTATAACATCATCTGCATAAAGCAAAGAGCAGACATTAACATCTCCAATTTTGATATCAGGTTTAATACCACTTTCCTTCATAATGTGATCCATATAAATAATCAATAACAGAAGGGACAATATACATCCTTGTCACATACCAGATTTAACATTAAACCATCTTCCTGTACTTCCTTCAATTCTAACTACTGACTTACAACTCAAATAAAGACTAAGTATTGCTTGATATAATGCCCCATTGACATCATATAACTGTAGCGTTTTGGAGAGCTTCTCTCTTGGCACCTTGTCATAAGCCTTTTCCAGATCAACAAAACTTAAGTATAGATCTTTGTTATATTCCCATGCTTTCTCAACTATTTGTTGTAATGTGAAGATCTGATCCTGACAGCCTCTATTTGGCCTGAATCCAGCTTGTTCTTCACCAAGCTTATCTTCCACAATTCTTCTCAACCAAAATTCAAAATGATGGTTTTAATTGGTTAATGTGTAATATCATCTTCCTTTGAGGGAGAATTTAGGCCCATTGGCCTTATTCCAGTCTCTTTCCATCTTTTCCTTGGTTGTCCTTGATTTTTGTATCCTCCAGCTGGGTGTTATCAAAGTATTTTTTCAGGTAATCTTGAACTGTCCATTCTTTTAATATGTTTACTCCACTTCTTTCGGTATTCATATACTTTGCCCATTACTGAGTCTCTTTTTAGTTCTTTACATATTTCTGTGCTTCTTATTTTGTCCCAGAGAGTATAGCCTGCTGTCCTTCACAGGAATTTCATTTCTCTGGTTTCTTGGTCCATTATTCATTTCCATACAGTAGGGAAGATCTTGCCTAAACTTTATAAACTCTTATTCTTGTATGCTTTTGAACTTGATTAGATTTTAAAATCTTATTAATCATTCCTATTATCTTTAGAAAATTTGAAATTTTGATGTGCCAGCTTGTTTTGTATATGATACGGCCATCTAAGGTATTTGAATGTGTTAATTGTTCTAAAATTTTCACTTATGATTTTACTTCTGACTGGAAATGGTCCTTTAAAAGTCATGATTTTTGTTTTGTCTGTTGATATTTGTATTCCAATTTTTTTACACTTATGTTTAAGGCATATATTGAGTTTGGAGTTCATCTCCATTTCTTGCTATGATTATTTGGTCATCTACAAACAAAAGGGTATCAAGAAGATCCAGAGGCGAGTGACCAAGATGATAGCAGGTCTATGGAATGAACCTTATGAAAACAGGTTTGAAGATTTGTGGGTTGCAGAAATTGGTTGATAGGTGGAAAAGGGGAGATATGATTGAGGCATTCAAATTGCTGAAGGGTTTCTATAGGATTAATTCAGATGATATTTTTGAGATTAGTACTGGTGGTGGGAGAACTAGGGGACATCTATGGAAGCTGGGCAAGAGTGTGGTTAGCAAGGGTGTTAGAGCTGGGTTCTTTACTTTTACAGTGGTAAATGAGTGGAATAAGCTGCCAGAGATGTGGGTGCTATGACAGTGAATGAGTTCAAGGCAGGGTATGATAGATACTGTGTGAATGTTGAATAGTTGTGATGGACATGATGTTTAGGGCTTCCCTCGATGAGTCTAAGGATTCCTTGGAGTCGCCCGTAATAATAATAAAAGTACAGTTCCACAATCCAGTTTAAATGCTAGTTTTATATTTTCATTCCATGTGATGGACATGATGTTTAGGGCTTCCCTCGATGAGTCTAAGGATTCCTTGGAGTCGCCCGTAATAATAATAAAAGTACAGTTCCACAATCCAGTTTAAATGCTAGTTTTATATTTTCATTCCATTTCTTTACTATTTCATCTATATAGATATTAAATAACAGTGCTGACATTAGGCATCCTTTACAGACCCCCTATGTATATTGATTTCCATTCTGTAACTTTTTCATTGATTTTTACAGCTGTTTGCTGTTCTGATACATATTAGTTATTGCAGCAAGCAATTGATTCAGAATGTTTAGATCCTTGAGCATGGTCCACAGTTTATTCCTTAAGACTCTGTCGAAGGCTTTCTGGTAGTCTACAAATGCTATGTATGTGTTTCTTTGTTGTATTTGTAATGTTTCTCCATTAAGATTTTTAATGTAAAAGCTGGATTAGTGCAGGATTGTCCTTTGCGAATGCCATTTTGTTCTTTGCAAAAATTCTTCTACATATGATTTAAGCTTTGAAATTAATATTCATGTATTTAGAAGACTTATTTCTGTGTTGTTTTCACAATTTCACTTATCACCTTTTTTATATATTGGGATGATAATTGCCTTATTCCAACTTTCTGGGATTTTTTCCTGCCAGATATTGTTAAATAATTTTAAAAGTCATTTGAAGAATAGGATCCCAGCATATTTTATAAGTTCTATATTTATTCCATCTTCTTCAGGGTATTTTCCTAATTTGCTTTGCTGTATTTCTTCCACTGTATAGTTAGTAGTTAGTGTTATGTCAGTTTTAAATTTGTTACTATCTTGCCATTAGTTATGGAAGAAGTCCAGCCATGTTTTCTCTTTGATTATTTCAAGTTTCACTTTTTCCTTTTATATATTCCATTGAATTTTGTATGTATTTGGTCTCCTCACTGTAAGATTTCTTTCCAATTTTGTCATGAAGTTATCCCATGTTTTTCTATTCATTTTTTGACATGCTTTTTTTTTTTGCTATTGCTCTTTTGTATTTATAATTAATTTATGCTTCTAGTGATTTCGCATTTTATATGCTTGTTTGTTATCTTTGATTCCAAGGTATTCTGTTGCTGCATTTATTAATACATTTTTTAAATTATTCCATTCTATCTCAATATTATAATTTTTCTTTTATTTGCTTTAGTTTTCCATTTATTCTTTGTGAATAAAAGTAGTTGTTACTTTTATCATGTAAGAGTTGAACTTTAAAAGATACCTGGAGATTTCTCTTAGCACTGATTTGGTTAATTTTAAGCCATTTTGGGGGTATTCTTAATTTTCTTTGTAAGAGAAAATGATCAGATTCTATTTCTACACTTCTAAATACTCAGCTATCTAGTATCATATTAGCTGTTTTCCTATTAGCTATTATATACTCTCTTATACTTTTTTAGGTTTCTTGTTTCCCAAGTGAATTTATGGGAGTCTTTATGCTTGAAAAAAAAAAAGTGTTAGTAATTTAATGCAGCGAAATGTAAAGTCTTGAAGTTTGGGATACATCGATGGTAGACTGCATACTTGATTGGAGGAGCTGTACTGCAGGAAGTAGGGGAAACGAGATCTGAGGAGTGGGGATGATTGATAGAAACCTGAAATTCAAGGAACATATTGCAGAGGTGGTGAAGGTAACCCAGAGGATTGCTGCAATACTGAGAAGGATGCTGACCTGCAGAGATAAGAATTATCGTGCCATTGTATAAGACCCTGATCAAACCACACTTAGATTATTGTTCTCAGATTTGGTCCCCAGGATTTGAAGCGGATAAATTAACTGTGGAAAGGCTACAGAGGCACATAACAGCTGAGGGAATGTGGACTGCATAGTTTGGTAGGCAGAAGAAGGAGAGGTGATATGATTGAGAGACTTATAAACCATTGAGAGGGAGTCACAGGGTTGACGCTGGGGAGTTCTTTCGCTTGGTGAAACAGCGGGAAAGAGCGATGACAAGGGGCTATTTCTGGAAGTTGCGAAAGGAAGCTGTGAGCAAGAGGGTGAGGAGTGGTTTCTTTGCATGGGGAGGGGGGGGTTGAACTATGGAATGTATTGCCTGATAGGGTGGTGAGAGCAAGAATGGTCAATGAGTTCAAGGAGTGGCTTGATAGCCTTTGTTTCCTAGAAAGGACCTCCCACTATGAGTCTTTTGACTCCATGGAGACCTGAATAATAGTAATAATAATAATTTTTAAGTTATTATATGCAGAAAAATCCCTAAGTCTGTATCCATATTTATTGCATGTTGTTTCACCATTTGTACCTATATTTGTACCTAGTCTTCTACTTGGTTGCTCAGGTTCCAGTGGTCACCACGTGGAGGTGAGAGTTGGTTTGGGGGAGGAGAGGCTATGTGATCCTACTTGAGAGGATCATATATTGCACACCATCCCCTTTGAATCCTTAATGTGGCATTTTTTGTTGTTTTTTTACATGGTTTTTTTGTGAGGCAAATTTTGAAATTTGCCTCACAATGGTTTTTAGTTTTAGAGATAGTAGCACATGGATTCTAGGCTTCCCTGCAGTGCTGCATTGGTCGCCTGGGTGACATTACTTCCAGGAACATTGCTAACGTTCTCCTCACGAGATCATGCAATTTTTGTTTCAGCTGTCGACAAGCAGACTTCCTTTATACATTCTATTCCGAATTGCATTTCTCGTCATATTTTGCTTCCATTTTCATGCCAGGGTAATTTTCTGAAGAGTTCATCCAAATATTCTTTTTTAGTAACTGTAAAAATAAGATAAAATTCCCCATGTCTGGTTACTAGCCTGGTAATAGGTAGTTCATAGCTGCTTAAGCCTCTGTACTTGCCTTCCTCCAAATTTAAACACATGTAAGAAATAGGGTATAACATTGGAATTTTCTGCAACTTAAGATGTTATGGTTATACCAGTGATACTCAGTCAATAGAACCCTTACTTTGGGAAAGCAGGTCATACCACAAGAAGGTGAGGTTGTAGTTGATTGAGAAAGGCCATGTTTTGTGATTGTTTATTTTGTTTACATTAAATATATATTTAATAACCTTGATTCTTCTTTTGTCATTCTTATCATATTGATTGAAGTTAATTCACTATCAAGGATATGAATCTTATATATCCAAACCAACCATTATGAAAAATATGATTATTGTTAGTCTATATTTACTATTGGCATTTGAATTACACTGTGAATAAAAAGAGAATTTTAACAACTTTTTAGTGGCTATTAAAATCTTCCTAAAATTTGTGAACCAATCAGCCAACAGTGGCTTTATGTTCTTTTTATGTTGACCCCACACACACGAAAGGTCACATGACCTATATCACTACTGTGCCATGATTAAGGAGAAAATGTAACTTGCTAATATGTTTCGTAAAGAGTGGGAGGTGGGAAAAAAGCACGCAGTTGATTGTTCCAAAGAATAGAGGTGGATGAAATGAAGGAAGCTGATGAGAAGTTAGTTCAGTGTGTTTGAAGCTGGACAGCATATGGGTGTTAGTCAGTGGCTTCTCTAGTTCTATGGTTAGAAGAAAGTGGAGGAATGGTAGCAACCAATTCAGAGGAGCAATGCCCATGAAAGTACCTATACAAAAGCACAGCACTGAAACAGAGCTCCTGCAATAAAGTGACTGAAGGGAGTCTGTGAGGAACGGATTATCTATTAAGCAGATTGCCCTCTTCTGAATATCAAGAATTTTTAAAGGTCTTGGGCGCTCCATTCCAAATGTCGGAACAGAAATCCAAAGTTGGATGGATCTGAGACTTATAAAGTATTAGGATTGCAGAGAAAGAGAAAGAGAAGTAATGTTTTGAATGGAAAAGAACTCCAAGCTTTTAAAAGTCTAAGGAGGCTATGTTGTGAGTAATATGTTTGTGCCAGGATAAACAGGATCTGACGGTCAACTCAAGAAGAGAAAGTTGATCTGGAAAGGAAACTGTAACATTATCAAAAATGAGAGGGGGGGGGGGGATGAGGTAGGATTTTTCTAGCAGGTACTAAGGGGCAGGCACGAATTTTTTGGCATTGAAATTTGCAAAGTTATCTTTACCTCGTTTCGGAATGTTGAGGAGGTCAGTGTTCAAGTTACTGGTTATTGAAGATATTGAAGCATCTAACATTAGGGTGCTGCAGGGTTTATCGAATGAGGAAGAGGAATGAAGAGTATTGTCATCAGTGAAGCTGTGAATAGGATTAGAAGTCAGAGAAAGGAAATCATTAATTTAAAGGAGGAAGAGTGTGGGTGAAAGCACAGAACCCTCAGTTACTCCAGCATCGATTGGGAAATCCAGTGAGAGGATGCACATAATGAATGACCAGTGAGGAAGCTGGCCGTCCAATCACAGTGTGTGCAAGGGAGGCCATAAGATGGCAGCTTGTTCAGAAGGCCTTGGAGCTAAACACAATCACATTCCTTAGAAATATCGAGAGCAGTTAATACTTGAGTTTCTCCAAATCTTTCCATGGCCTGAGTCCAAAGGTGGGTGAGTTTAGAATGAGAATGACAGAATTCATATTGGTGATCACTAATTAATTGATGAGTGTCCAGGTAATGAAGAAGCTGGTTGTTGATAACCTTCTCCATCACTTTTGAAAGTACTGAGATAAGAGCAATAGTACAACAGATAGCTGACCTTTCTCTCCCTCTTTGGGTACAGGCTGGCTGTGGGCTTGCTTCCATGCTGTTGGTAAGATGCCAGTAGAATAAGAAAGTTTATTATTAACATCTGACTTCCATGAAGTCAGAGACTCACATGGAGGTACACATTATTGCACACAACACTCATCCAACTGTGCCTTAAACTGATTCAATGTGTCTGCATTTACAACACGCTCAGGCAATTCATTCCACTCAGCAGCCATTCTCCATACAAAGAACCTTCTCCTCACTCTTCTGCTCACACCCTTCTTATACAGTTTCCAGTGATGGCCTCTTGTTCTACCCCTTCTCCCATTCTATGAAAAATCACTTCCATGTCGACTCAATAACAACCCCTGGCTAGCTTATATGTCTCAATCATATTCTCCACCCTCTTCCCCCTATTCATGAGGCTGTACAGCTTACATTCATTCAATCTGTCCTTGTACTGCACGTTCTAAAGATCACTGATCTTGTGAATCTTCTCTGGACCCTTTCCAACATATCCTCGTCACCAAATCTGTACACAATAATCCATATGAGGCTTGATCAAGGCCATATACAATGGCATCATAACCTCTATTTCCTCATGTCAGGTTTCTCCACATCATTGCCATTATCCATGTGATATCTCCACAACTTGTGCAATGTGGCCCCCTGAATTTTAGGTCCTTGTCCACCATCACTCCTAGATCTCTCATCTCCTCTACTTCCTTTAAAGTTTCCTACCAAGTGTATACTTTGCATCCCATTGTTGCTTACCAAATCTCAAATCCTTACACTTTGCAACATTGAACTGATACATCCACTTACCTGCCCATTTATGTAATCTATTAAAGTCCTCCTGTAAGTCCATAACATCTGCTTGACTCTGCATTGCTCTCCCCAATTTTGCATCATCTGCAAACAGCTGCATATCACTAGTTAAACCCATCCCAGTATCATTAACATACAAATTGAACAACAATGGTCCCAAAACTGACCCTTGTGGTATACTACTAGTGACTCTCCTCTTTCGGGATACTGCACCCCCATATACAACTCTCTGATACCTATCTGACAGCCAGTCACTGATCCAACTAAGTCTGTTATTCAATCCCATTTGTTTCAGTTTAACAGCTTGTCATGTGGTAGTCTATCAAAAGCTTTTGCAAAATCCAAGTACACTACTGTATATGCATTTCCCCTTCCCAAAGTCACCTTGTTATAGTACATACGTTAGTAAAAACGTGATCTCCCTTTAACAAACACATGCTGATAACCACAGAAAAGACTGCTGTTATCAACCATTTCTATATCCTGCTTCTCACCAATCTCTCCAGTACCCTCATAACTCCAGGTATACAGATTGGCCTATAATTTAATGCTACAGCCATATAGCTACAGACTTACCTTTGTGCAGTAGAACAATTTTACCTTCCACTTTCTTGGAATCTGTGCTGTTGTAAGACTCTTATTAAATAGGCATGCCAATGCTACTGCCAGTTCCCTGGAACATTCCCTTAAGATGTGTGGTGATATGTCATCAAATCCTATCAAGTTTATTTATATAGACGATACAGGATGGGTGTCAATTCTGGAGCACAAGTCTTGAGCGCAGCCATAGGAATACCATCTAGACCAGGAGCTTTATTAGTATCAAGATTAATGAGGGGTTTTCTGATGTCATTTTGGTAAAAGTTCAGAGGAGGCATGAAGTGTGCAGTTTGTGTATGAGTTGTGATTTGCTTTGGTCATCCAGGCAGTAGTTGGAGGAAAAAACTGATGCCAAGCGGTCTACCATTTCCTTGAGTGAGGTCACCATAGTGCCATCAGGATGTAAGAGAGGTAGCAACATAGAAGGGAAGAAGTTACACTGAAAGCAAGGGATCCCAAGGCTTGATTGCCAGTTGAGCAGGAGGCAAGTTTACTGCATTTCATACTTATAAAGTCTGCTTTGGAATCTTTGATAACTTTTTTACACAGGTTTCTGAATGAGAAGCTGGAGTTGTTTATTTAAGCCATTGAACATAAGCTGCATTTTTGGTAGGATGGTAAAGGAACATTTTTTTTTTTGAGAACCAGGGCTTCGATACAGGTTGGAGCTTTGTAGTGGAGTGGGAAATAAAGACACTCATTCCAGTGAAGATTATTTCTGTTACTAGTTCAGTGCAGGTGTGTGGATCATGAGAGTGACAGTAGTAAAATTCCAGAGGTCATCCTCATACCCTATGACACTATAAATGTGCTAACTGGGTAATGCTGTGGCTATAGGACTGTAGCTTTAAATTATAGGCCAATCTGTGTATCTGGAGTTGTGAAGATACTGGAGAGATTGACCACCACAATCTTATTCAAGCCTCCTCTACAGATTACTGGACAGAGGACAAGCTGTAGAGAAGTAGGCTTGAGTAATATTCTGGTGGTCAGAGTTGCCAATAGGAGAGCAGACATCCATGATATATTTAGAGGGAGAATTGTTAAGAAAAAATCAAGAATGTTGGTAGAATGATGGGGATTGTCTGGTATTCTAGTTGGTAGATTGACTATTTGTGTTAGGTCATGAATGATGGCAAATGATTTGACTTCCCTCCCAGCTTGATCTGTGAAGTTGGAGTGGGGGAGAGGGGAGCCAGTTTATGTGTTATGGAGACATTAAAGTTCCCAAGGATGACATTCTCACAATTTGGCTAATTAGTTTTGAAGAAATCAATTTTTAGTGATAAGTAATCAAAAACCTGCGTAGCTCAGTGGATGTGGCGTTTGCACACTACGATGCTTGACCACACGGAGGAAGACTTGATTTCGAATCTAGTCGGCGACTAGAGGAAATTTTTGTGAGCCCTTTTACGACTTCCCGAGTTAGTCAATTTCTGGCACGTGCAAGCGGATTTTTTCTCCCGTAAACTCAAGAAAATCGACCGTAGAACCCACACTATTTCGGACATTAAATATATTGTATTAGGGTTAGGGACCATGAGATGGAGGCACTTGTTGAGCCGCCTCTTCACTGCATGCCACTTAATTAGTGATAGTCTTGGGTCAGCTATCTCTGATTGGGTACCAGTGGAGATTGAATTGCCCACTCAGTCTCCAAAAGTTAGATAGGGGGCTAAAATGGCCTTGCCTACTCCCTAGATGATGGGAATAAAAAGGTGTCAGCAATTTTTTTTTTTTAGGTAATCAAAAAGGACAGTAGAATTGGAAGAGTAGTAGAGGCAGCAAATGAAGGTTGTGGTGAAGTAAGAAAATCTTGACACAGAGCAGATCAGAAAGGGATTACAAGTTGATAGAAAGGGATATCAGATTTCACAAAAACACATGTTGTCCTAAATTAAGGGAATAAAAATCCCTTATTATTTTACAGCCAGTATGCGAAACTCTAAGATCGAAAACTGCGATCTACGAGTTTCATGCCGAAGAACGATCGGCGAATCCAAGTGTAAGTGACCACTTGGCAGTACAGCATTCGGCGTGAAACTCGTAGATCGTAGTTTTCGATCTTAGAGTTTTGCATACTGGCTGTAAAATAATAAGGGATTTTTATCCCCTTAATTTAATTAACTTTGCCAGAAAATATAGCTGTTTGACTTTTCATCTTAACATGTTCTTTTTTGCAGAATGCATTGTGTAGGATGTAGTTGGAATAGTTGAGACAGACTGCGTGTGCAAGATGCCAACTGAGGTTCTGTTGGAAAAATGAGATCTGGTTTTGGTGTTTAATTTGTTACAGACAAGAAATGCCTCGAATGTTCATGAAATGAATATGGAAGTGTTTTTTATTGGAAAATTATTTTTAATGGTATTATTTTGGATGGGTTGGGACACAGTCTTATTATTTGTTCCAATTTTTTTTGTTATATTTTTCATATTTTTAGATTTTTTTGTTTTTTTTATGGGAGATTCTTTTTTTTGTATCTGTTATTAAAACTCTAGTATTTTTATGATTGACTTTCATGTATAGGGTGGTTGATTCAGAACACAAAGACAAGGGGCATGCAGTTGGGATGAAGGATTTGTGAGGAATTTTGCTGTGATAATGGTTGATGTCATTATTCTTAGCATGGAAAAAAGGGAAACTAAAGTCTAGATATTTACTTAAGAATAAAGAGCTAATAAGCTTCATTTCGGCAATGAAAACATTACTTAAATTAAGGGGATATTAAATCCCGCATAGTTTTAAAACCGAATAAGAAACTCAAAGATCAGAAGCAGAGAGTTTCTTGCCGAATATAGTAAACTATAAAGTATCGGCGACACTAGCGTTAGCCAATGCAAGTGATCCTAGTACGTAGTACAATACCAGGCAGCTCGTTGCAAAGGTGGTAAAGTTCTGATCGCTATTCTTAGGTATTTTCCATAATGTAAAAACACATTTCCTAGGAAATGTATGCTGTTATTACATTATGGAGGGAGGTCACTACCCAGACCGGTTTCAGCCTTTTTTGATGAAGCCTCAAAAAATCACTACCCAGACCGGTTTCAGCCTTTTTTGATGAAGCCTCAAAAAAGGCTGAAACCGGTCTGGGTAGTGACTTCCCTCCATAATGTAAACAGCATACATTTCCTAGGAAATGTGTTTTTACATTATGGAAAATACCTAAGAATAGCAATCAGAACTTTACCACCTTTGCAACGAGCTGCCCAGTATTGTACTACGTACTAGGATCACTTGCATTGGCTAACGCTAATGTCGCCGATACTTTATAGTTTACTATATTCGGCAAGAAACTCTGATTCTGATCTTTGAGTTTCTTATTCGGTTTTAAAACTATGCAGGATTTAATATCCCCTTAATTTAAGTAAGGTCTAGATATTTATTGTTACTCAGCCTATATATAATTATTTGATTCAATAGTTAGACTATTTTGGTCTTTATTTATAACCGGAATGTTCATATCATCTAATGTTCAACAGACTGCATGAGTGAGATACAAAGAAAAATTTAATGAATGTTACAAATTGGTATTGAAATATATGTTGAGATTCCATTTCATATTAGTTATATCTTTGAATTTTTATTTATATTTTTTTATTTTCAGCTTAATTAACATGTCAGGAGAGAGTTCATGGAAATGGTATTTACAAAGATCAGGAACTTTTTCTGTTTCTTGGTGTATTAATCTTCACCCAGAGGAGGTGGTGATCGGAAAACATTGCTTACCTCAGCATGTGGAAGCGATTAATGTTTCACCTAGGCATGCATCTTTTCATGTGACTACAGATGGAGAATGGTTAGTAAAAGATTTATATACTAAATATGGAGTATTTGTGAATAGCAAAAAAATTCTTCCTGGATGTTTGCAGTTTCTTAAAGCAGGTGACAGGATTGGTTTAGGAGTGCCATTTGCATTAAAGGAAAATGAATTTGAATTTCAGATTTATAAAGTGAGATTAGAATTAGACTCACAGTGTAACATTGATCACAATCCAAAATCTGTATTAATTCAGAATAACAATGTTCAGTCTATGTTTGGAAAACTACCAACACTTAAAGAGGCTGGAATGGTAATTTCAGATATTTCTTTGAAACAGGTAGCAAAATGTGAAGAATATAATATTCAAAAGAACAATGGAAAACAAGAGGTTAACAAAAACTGTAACAATCTTTTGAGTGCCTCATTTGGTTCCATTTGCCAGATGAGCATACATTCAACAAAATTATATTCCACATCTCTGTTGCATATGAAAAGGAAGGCAGTTCCATTTAGTGATTCTAAAAATGTTCATTTGTATGTTCAGAAATATGGCTTAAAATCTTGTTGTGTTCTAGTGAGAAAACTTCCTAATTTTTTCTCGGGACAAGAAACTATTAGGAAAATTGTGATTAAAGAGAAACATAAATCTCAAAAGCATAAAACCATGAATATCACATTAGAACATGATTCACAGTACAAAGCTAATCAGAATTCAAGAAGTTCATCACTTCAGAATAATGCAAAGCCCTTTCAACTTAAAGAACAGGCAAAATTTAAAAATGCCAAAATTGAAAATATGGACAGCTCTTTGAAGAAAAGAGAAAAGGAAAGTAGTGTTATGCAGATCAAAGTAAAGGAAAAGTTGAAAAAATACAATCATCAATTGAAGAAATTGCAACCAGAAGTTACTTCTGATAACTGTACTGTCATAAATTTGAGAACTTGGCACTCTTCATCTCTGTTTAATATGAGACAAAATCCACTTTCACTAAATAATTCTAAAGCTTTTTGGCATTATTTCTGCAGATATGATTTAAAACCTTGTAGCGTGCGACTAATAAGATTACCTAATTTTTTCCTAGATGATTTAACTTGTAAAGAGACTATGCATAAATGGATTAAAAGTTCTGAATTAGATTCTGGTGACAATATAAACAAGTGTGAGTTATCTAAACGAACATTTTCAGTTATAGCTTCAGATAATAGTGATGTCAGCACAAATATAGATTGTGCACAAAGAAAAAAACTTAAAATGAGCAATAGTAATACTTTTAGTTTGAAACATTCAAATACCTCTGTGGAGTTTCACTGCAGTAGTGCAGATAGAGAAGTTTTAAGTCCACTAACTTTATTTCCTGCAAAAAATTCTTCAGAACCTCAAACACATGATCTTATTCAAAAAGTTAATAATGAGAAAGCGAAAAAGGAATCTTCTGATAGGCTGAATAAAGCATATCAAGATAACATATATGCTGAAGAAAACAATGAACTTATCACAAATAATGAATGTAACAGATCAAAAAAATCATTTATAAATACAAGTATTGAGGGTTCTACTTTAACAAAAAATAACAGAATCATTAAGTTTAAAGGAAATAATGATTTTAACATAAAGATTCCAAATGGAAGAACTGGAAGTGAAAATCTTCAGAGGAAGAATATGGTTACTAGTGAGTTGTTGACTGTACAAAGTACCAGTGATACAACACACTTTAAAGAAGATGATTTTGATAAAAAGGCATTTGGTACAACATTTGATGAAAGTCCATTGGAGATAACTGCAAATGCAACAGTCATTAACAAATCATTGTTAGCTGCTGAACATAAATTTTTTGAACCCCCGAAGAGTTATTCATGTCAAACAGATAGACAAAATGTCTTAAGCAGAACTGACTGTTTAGGTGATGTTTCAAGAAATTGTGATTTTCGAGTTCCTTTTTCAGGTGCTTGTTATTCAACGGTTGAATCTGGTTGCAGTTTAGCTAATACAGTTGGATCATCACCATCCATGAAATATCAGCAAGAATATCTTCCTGATCTTATTGATTCATGGGATATGAAATTGGAAACACAAGAAACCTCATTGGAACAAAGTAATATGCTTTCATCAAAAGCGTCTCAAACAAATATTCAGTCTACTTCATTTTTAATACCATCTCTTCATTCAAAGTCATGTGTACCATGTTCCTTTTCAGAAAAAGGTTCACAAAGTTTTCTTGATTATGATCAAAGTCAAGTGGATTGCACCGCTAAGCATAGAGATTCATTTAATCAAAGGCATTTTAATGATAATGAGTTTGTTACATTTCCTAAGAGTTTCATTCCAGTCACTTTTCCACAAAGTAGAAAAAATTCCTTTAACCATATAAATATATCAGATGAATTCATAGAAAACAATTTGCGGACATACATAAGAAGAAACAATTTATCACCTCCAATACTGAAACCAACAGTTTATGTTACTCAGGATAGCATTCTGCTTATTATATTAAGATGGTCTGTTTGGTGGATTAAAGAGCAGCTTCTTCGTAATACTCTTCCACCTTTATTTGAGGATTCAGTTAAGAAAGCAAAATTATCTTATGATTCATTTGATGAATATTTTAAAACATATAGAACATTGTTATTTTATGACATATGGCAAGGCATTATCAGTGCATCAAAATATAATGCGAAAAAATATTTACTCGCTGTCAGTAAATATATAACTGATAGTGATATGATGGTTTTAGTTTGCCAGACATTTGTTTCTGCTGATTCTATTTCTAAATTTCAGTTTCCTTCAGAAGGTGATTTAGTAATAATGGATCTTCATCATCAGAATTGTGCTAGTCGAGTATTTGGGTATGTAACAGAACATTGGTTTGACTCGCCCATCGGAATTACTCCTTCTGCATCACTATTAAATAATCATCCTGCATCTAAGAGAAATGACAACTCTTTGCTCTTCTTAAAAATAAAGACTAGAAACCGGAGACTTAAGCTCAATCTTGACAGAATGATGAAATTAACTTCACTGTTTTATTTAAAATCTGTTCTCAAGCAGTTTAATGCATTAATCAACCTTCATAAGTCACCATTAATCAGAGATATTCTAAGACCTCGAGATGTTTCTTGTGATATTTCAGTGCCTCTGCTACAAAAGTTTGCTGCACTTGGACGATACAGTGAAGCTCAGAAGAAAGCAATTCTTGGTGCAGCTGATGCTACACTTCGAAAACATCCAATTCCTCAAATTGCTATGATTCAGGGATTTCCTGGAAGTGGAAAGACACATGTTGTAATTGGAATACTTCAACAGTTATTGCAAATGGAACATAAAGATGCACCTCTGAAGATATTAGTAGTAGCACCTTCAAATGGAGCGATTGATGAAATACGTGGTAGAATAGATATAATAAATGACTTTTATAGAAAATATTATCAAAAAAAAATAGAATATATGCACTTAGAATTGTTTGAAATGCATGCAGAAGTAAGAGAACAGGTGCTGATTAAGAAACATAATGACCACATAAAGGAAAGCTGTATTTCTAATCTAATAAAAGTGAAAACTAACATTAGTTCTTTGCATTATGATATATTAAAATTGAAAAACTTTGGTGAATGTCTTGATCAGATCACTAAATATGAATTTCAAGGTAATAAGCTGTATCTAGAATTAAAAGCACATCCAACTAATGATTATAATAAGGATGGATTTAAGAATAATACAAAACTGAATGAGAAAATAAGGGAGTGTCTTTTAAAAGAGTGTAATGTTGTTTTGTCAACTATTAATAATTCTCATCTTTTAGATGTTTATTTACGGAAGACATTAGGCTACTTTACATGCTGCATAATTGATGATGCCACACATTGCACAGAACCTGAAATGTCATTTCCCCTTCTATATGGTATGTCTAAGGTAATATTAATGGGTGATCATATGCCTGTTGGTAATGCATACTCTGACATAGCAGTCAAAAATAGCTTCCAGGGATCTTTATTTAAAAGATTCCGTTTATATTTTATGGAGACTTATGGCAGCATTCCAGAATTTTCTCTTGCTGAACAGTATCGTATGCATTCAGAGATAGCTTACTTCCCTTCAAAGCATTTTTATGAAGGGAAACTGGTAACACATGATAGCGTGAACGTACATTATCCAGTTTGTAAGCTGAAACCTTATATAATCTTCAATATCGAGGAAGGCTATGAAATAGGTTCTGGATCTTTAAAAGAAAATATTGTTGAAGCAGATTTCATTATTAAATTAATTAGGGAAATCATTTGCTTAAATAAACAGAAATTGAGCATTGGGGTTATAACACCATATTATGCACAGTGTTTGCAATTGAAGCATCTAGCAACATTTCTGCAGCCAGATGAAATAGAGATTGCTACAGTCGATGCCTTTCAAGGACGCCAAAAAGATGTGATCATATTGTCATGCGTACGTGCCAACACATCAAATGACAGGACTCACTTTGTGGCAAATAAATATTGCTTGAATATAGCACTTACTAGAGCATGCCAATCCCTTATTATATGCGGGCATTTGGACTCTCTTAAAGGAGATAATAATTGGAAAGCCATAATTGATGATGGAAGGAGGAGAAATGTGATTATTAAAATTCCTTCATGTATAAAGCTTTCAGAATTGTTGAAAAATGGAAGTTGATATCAAATTTTAAATAGAGTGCTGAATGTTTAAGGACATGACAGATGGTTGTGGATTGTGTACACATGTAAAAATGGAATTGCATACTTTGGTGTTTAGAAATTTAAGCATCACAGTGTACTGTCTTATTGTAATTATCCTGAGAACTCTTATTGTAACTTTCAGAGATAGTCATTTGTAAATAAATTATATTTTGAAATACTTCAGTACAACAGATAATGCAATCACTGAGATAAGTAGTTTTGTTCTTATTAGTCAGAACTAAAATGGAAGTAGATCTTTTTTTTTTTTTTTTAATATTACCTGGTAGGACAAGAAATCATACTCCTTTAAAAAATTATTTATTATTCTTGAAAAAAAAAATTAACCAATATTGCCATAGAATCCCAAGATTCATTGTGGGAGATATACACTAACCATTATTCACACCATTCCTGTCCATCCCTGAAATAATTTTTAATTTTTTACTCTTGCTGTTGTGTATACCAAAAACATTTCTTCTGTTTCCTATTCTATAAAATGCCCATTAGTAACTCACTTTTCTGTCATATCCATTATCCAATTTTTGTATCCCGTAAATGTAGTCTTTTTCATAGGGAGCATTCTACAAACCTGACACCAATTTGGTCAACTGCATCACTTTTTGCCTACAATGTCTAGGTGTCCTGATCTATGCAGAGAAAGTCCAGGTCATATCATGATCTGGACATTTCAAAGTCTTATGAAAAGGGATAATAACTTTCTTCTTTATCCTTATTTTACATGTTTTTGGATATCTGATTGATCGTTCTGCTATTTTACCCATTTTTATAATGTGCTCTGAACTTTAATTTTCTGTCCACCATTTCCCAAAGTCCCTTGCTTCTTTAGTTTCTTATAGCAATACCATTGCTATAATAAATAGCTTTTCAGCCCCAGAGTGCATAACTTTATTGTGCCATAATGTCAGTCTATTCAGATCATCCCAGATCATCCTACATCAATGTTATTTATTGTTATCCTCAGAATATAGAATCAGCACCAGCAATCACTGGATATTCATTTTAAATCATCAATTCCTAATATACACAGTTAGTATTGCATCAGAAGTGTATGTTACTACTAATACAAATAATTTTCTTCTAGATTAGTTTAATTGTCAGGACTCCAATATTGTCAGATCTTAATTTTGGTCTTCTAAGGCAGCGCTTCCCAAACTGTGGGCCGTGGCCCTCTTGGGGACCATAGGTTTTGTTGAGGGGGGCCGTGAAATAATGAAAACAAATTTAAAATGTTTTAAGATTAGTAGATTTTTTTTATTTTAAAAGAAACGTATTTAACTTTTATTATTTATTTTTTGTTATTTTTTATATTTTAATGGAAAAATTCACACATTGGTGTTGGTTCACAAACTTTGCTTCCTGCGTATTTCGGCGCTTAATGAATATTAGTAAATATTGCTTATTCATGTTTCATTTCAAAGCAGTGGTTAATTGTATTTACTTCGAATGCTCTCCAGGGAAGCTCCAAATCTTCCTGTCCCTTTCATCATTCGTAATCAGGAACTGCTGATATTGACTTTATATACATATCAAAACTCGTTTTATATTATCACTGTTATCCTTATTCATATGTTTCATTTCAAAGCAGTGGTTAATTGTATTTACTTCGAATGCTCTCCAGGGAAGCTCCAAATCTTCCTGTCCCTTTTATCATTCGTAATCAGGAACTGCTGATATTGACTTTATATACATATCAAAACTCGTTTTATATTATCACTGTCATCCGAGCTAGTTTTCTGTTACCAATAAAAGTTTTGCATATACTTCACACATGAAAAAAAGCTTAAACAAGTTCATGTGGGGGAGATAGTAACTTGCTTGCAGTGGTAAACAACACCCTCCCTAATAGCCACTATACTTCAGAGGCAATAAAAACAAGTACTTTTATTATGCCAGTGAAGAAGGCATGAGGAGTCTGTGTAATATATTTCTCAACAAATAGTGCAATTAGAGACAACTGGGATAAAAACACACTAATTAATGAATCATATGTCCTCTCATACAGAAACTATGCTGTATAGACTGAAACAAAACCATATGTTGCATGGGCAAACACAGTATCTAACTAAAAACTATTGTTATTAATTAGATGTGTGTGAGTTCGATTTCCCAAGACAGCAATAAAATTCAACCGACCGTGTTAAAATTCGTAAAACTGTTAAAACTAAGTAATATATATATATATATATATATATATATATATATATATATATATATATATAATGAATGTTATGGCAGTTTCACATATGGAATTCGGTTGAAGAGAGTTAGCATTTCAACTCAATTGTCAGCTATGCTTTTATCTTTCGGTTGCACGATCTTTTGTTAATACCGCACCAATCATATGCACGTTTTAATAACCTGCCTTTGCTGTCTGTTTCGCGTTAGGCTTGATTACCATAAAGGGAGAAAAGTCACGAAAGAAAAAAATGTTCCTGGTCCGGGGATCCCTTATTCAGGTAATATTCACTAATTTCATGTTATCAGTCTGTGGTGTGCCAGTATCGGTAAGTGGTGATATTATTTATCTATTCTACGTTAAAAAATTAAATTTAATCCTGAGATGGATAAGTGGCTGATAAAAAATATAAAAAAAATCCCCACGAACAATCAGAAGAAGCAGAAACAGACTCAAAAAAAGAGTATTTCATATTTTACCAGAACAGCCCGCATCGTCTTCAGAACCAAACAGTAAGAGCCAAAAAATGTAATACATGCATTTGATTTTTGCATTATTCACTGTGTATGTTTTGTATTGAATATAAATACAATAAATATTATTATAATATATCTCTCTATTATGATTTTTTTTCGAGGGGGGCCGTGAAATATTTTAATTTTTTGAAAGGGGACTTTACACAAGTTTGGGAAGCACTGCCTGAGAACAGTGCTTCCCAAACTTCTGGATGTCAGGGCCCCCTTTGCAAAAATTAAAATATTTCATGGCCCCCCCTCGAAAAAAAATGCAAATGCAAATATTACATTTTTAGCATCATACAGATACATTTGACATGATCTTAAAACATTTGACTTAGTCTTAAAACATTTTAAATTTGTTTTCATTATTTCACCCCTCCTCAACAAAACTAATGGCCCTCAGTTTGGGGGGGGGCGACGTGCTGTTCTAAGGCACTTCACACTGCACTCGTCCACCCAAATCTTGCTTTTCCTCTGGATCTTTTTCATGTCATCCTTGCATCAAGCACTTGCTAGTCTGTTATTTGTCAGGACTCCAGTATTGTCAGATATATTTCAGCCGTCTAAGGCACTTCTCAGTACGTTGGCCCCAAAATCTTGTTTTTCCTCTGGATCTTTGTTTTTTTTTTTCATGTCATTTTTCCATCAAGCAAATGCTTGATGCAAGGATGACATGAAATTGTTGTTATTTGATGACATCCCCCCCCCAGTTCTGTTTGTGACAATGCCATCTGAGATTAGTTTGGCTTACATATTTCAGAATGCCAACAATGTCAACTTCCTTTATAATGTCTTTACTTGTAATCATGATTCTGTCATTGATGTTCATCTCCTGGGGGCTATCCCCAGGAGATGACATCAAAGTGATATCCCAGAAGAGGAAAGTCACCACTCGTGACTTTCCTCTTCTGGGATATCACTCACCTCCCACACAACCTGCTGATACCTATCCTCCAAATACAACCTTGAGCTATTTAAAAAAAAAAAAAGAAAAAAAGTGGCAGATTCCTCCTTTCTTCTTACTCTCTTACCTCCATACTACACTGATATGCCATAGGTCTTATCTCCAGTTTAGTCCCATCTGTTCTAATTTAACTACTAGTTTGTCATATGCCAATCTATCGAAAGGCTTTGCAAAATCTCAATATACTACTGTATATGCATCTCCCTTTTCCAATGAATTTCTCACCTTGTTATAACAAGTAAGCAGATTGCTAAAACATGATCTTCCTTTAGTAAAACTTATGCTGTCCATTAAAGAGAACTCTGCTTCTGTCAAACTGGTTCTGAATCCTTGTCCTCATTAGCTTCTCCGTTACCATGACCACAACTCCAGACAAGATGATTGGCCTATAATTTGAAGGCTTAGTCTTATCTCACCCCCTTCATGAAACTGAACAGTTTTGCTATCTTTCCACTCCTTTGGAACTTGGGCTAATTTAAGACTCATAATAAAAATGTAAGTTAAAGCTGTAGTTAACTACCTGGAACATTCCCCCAAGACACACAATAATATACAATCAAGTACCATGACCTTGTTGACATTAAGTTTACTCAGTTCTTGTATACCTCCTGCTCACTCACTATCATTGATTCCTTCCCCATTCCCACTACTTTCAAGTTCTTCATTATGTTACAGTCACAATGCTTTAACGAATTGCTCATTAAAAACCTCTACTATACCCTCCTCAGTGTTTATCATTCTCCCATTATTACTGATCAATATCGTTTTCCCATTAATACTGACCAGTATCATCCTCCCGTAATCATGCTTCTTTCTACTGGCCACATATTGAAAAAACTCCCTAGGATTTCTTTTAGCACCATTTGTCAACTGCTACTCATACCGCACTTTTGCTACTCTTACAAAGTGAATCACCTTTCTTGCTTGTTTTTTGTTGTAACTGATTATTCCTACTCATCTTGTGCCACTGCCCTCCACACTGCTTTTCTTTTCTTTTTTTTTTTTCTCCCAGATTTTATGCTTTACCTCTTCAGTCATCCATTTTGCAGCTACCTTATTTAATCTTCTAACATTTGGAATACACTCAGTCATTGCCTCTGCCAGATACTTCCTGAGTAGAGACCAAGTAACATTGATATCCTTCCCATCCAATTCCTCATGATATTGCTGCAAGCCTCCTCCTGAGTTTGCAATAATCATCTGCCTTATAGTTCCACATATAACCCTTTCTCACAAAAGTTCTGATATCGCTGGCCACCACCCAAGTGATCACTTCATGGTCACTTTCACCAACTGGAGGAAGATGACACTTATTTCACCAGCTGGATGAAGATGACAACAATATCTTCTGATAAGATAAATCCAAGTACCTCGATGTGTGGCCTCTGTTATATACTACTTAAGAAGTTTTCTTTAAAGACTTGAGAAATTCATTCTTTTTGGTTCCTGATGTTCATTTCATTCTGTATAATTGAAATTGCCCATAATGATCACTCTTTTTTATTAGCCAGACTAATTTGCCTAAACATTGCCTTCTCCACTACCTTCCACATTACCAGGTCTATTGCAACACCCTACTAAACATTTCCCGCTGTCAACCTCCACACCATACTGCTTCAAAACCATTATCATTATTTGTCCCTCGCATGTCCGCTCTAGATGGGCACAATTTCTCTGCCATCATTAACTCCTCCTCCCTTCCTTTTTGCTTTGTCTGCCTTCACGAAACACTACGTATCCCTCCATCTCTATTCCTGTTAGAATGTCATCCTCATTCAATCATGTCTCACTTACACCAACAGTTTTTGGACAAATGAACTCTGTCAGTGCTACAATTTCATTCCCCTTGTTTCAAATACTTCTGGCATTTGTAAACACACGCACAAAGCTATTAATTAAAGATGCCAAGAAATTATATTTTCAATGGATTTATCATCTATAAATGATAATTATATTATCATTTATAGATGAACATTTATATGTGCAGTTTTCTAAACTCAGTGTCACAGGTTCGTGCCCTGGTGCAGATACCTATGGCCTCCATAGCACAATTAGCAGAACTACGGTATGTTGTGCCCTTCAATTGGAAAAGACCTAACGATTCTTGTCATGACAAGATGAATCTTTATTTGGGTTTTTTCAATTGAAGATGAGTTAGTCGATCTCATAGAGAGGTAGCAGGGTTTTTGCCCCCCAGAAACTCGGGTTTGTCATCCTGCATACACACCCAGAGCAGCATTGAGAAAACATGCGATTTACAAACAAAAATAGTAGTGGTGGTGGTGGACACTACATACTACATGGTGTTGGTGTAGGTCAGGGGTGTTCAACCCGTTGATCACGGAGCAATTTTTGGTCGATCTCTTGTGTATTCCTCCTTACTTACAAATTTAATTAAAACTGAAAACATAATATTTTATTTATCATTATTTTGTATTATTTTTAATTTGCTTTAAGTGCATTGCTATCGTTTATTTATTTTTCGTTAAAATTGTCAAATCAGTAATTTTCTTATAAGTCCGGGTAAATGAATTAATGTGGATCAGTGGAAGTAAAACAGCAAGCCGAGTGAATACGATTATAAGCAAAGTGTAAAAACTTGATTGTAAGTTAAATGTTAAATATTCCAAAGCACATTCAGTCGATTTTTTACTTAGGTTAAGTCCCATGTGAATATTGTAAAAAAATAAACTTTGTTTTTTTCGGTATAGTTTGTATTAGATGTTTTTGTAAATAACTCTTTTGAAGTTAACTGTATATACTGCTTTAATAAGAATATATTAGAGTGTTAAAAACAAAGGCAATGTTTTTGTCGCCGAAGCTGTACATGGTGGCATTAGAAAGATTGTTATTGAAACTTGTATGAGAAAGGCTTGAGGCTCTAAGTGTAAACATCTCTGAAGTCAGTCAGAAAGAGTTGAAACAACTTTCCGATGGCCAGCAACGTACAATCAAAAGAAAGCGGAGAAGAACAAAAGGAGTGCCGAACTTGAAACTTAAGATGAAAGACTCATGTCGATTCTTTGGGGGGTTGCGAAACTTCATGCAAGGTCTCAGAGGAGGCCTATAAAAAGGGACTGAAGCAAGCAGAAGAGGTCCCTGTTCCAGAATTGCTGTCAGAGAGGAGGCTGCCCGGTCCAGAGTTGCCGATAGAGAGACTGCCCGGATCTACGTTGCTTGAGAGAGCATTTTCCCGCTTCTCAGTTCGAGATGTTGCTAGAGAGAGAGATTACTTCTAGACCGCAGACAAGGTTTCAAATTGCCGAAAGGAAGAGTTCCAATTGCCAGAGAAAAGTTTCCAGGCCAGACTAATGTCAGACATTCACTAGTGTATTGCGTTTTCATTACAATTTGATGAATCAAAAGTCTTCATTGAGATTTCTCAGTTAATGGTAATTATTCGCATGGTATTTCAAGATTATTTAAGTAAAGAAAAACTTTTGAAAATTATATCGTTATTGGGAAAGACTAGGGGAGAAGACATTTTTTTGGCATTTGCTGAATTTGTGAAACAACACAAACTTCCGCTTTTTAAACTTGTCTCTATTACTACAGTTGGTGCTCCTGCAGTGATAGGTAATAAATCAGGCTTCATTTCATTATGTAAAAACGATCAAATATCCAGATATTTTAACGTACCACTGTATTATTCACCAAGAAGTACTGTGTAGTAAAAGATTAAACATAAAAGATGTTTTGGATATTACATTTAAAATTGTAAATTCTATTCTAGGAAAAGACCTGCAATGGTGGTTATTTAAATTACAGGCAGATGATGATAGGGAACTTCTGTTGTACAATAATGTTCACTGGCTCAGCAGAAATCAATTTTTAGAAAGATTTCTTGTATTAATTAACGATATAAAAAATTTTCTTGATGCAAAAGGAGATATTTATCCACAATTGAGTGATAAAAGATGGTTGTTACACTTACCATTCATAAGGCATGAGACCTAAATAAAGGTCTCATGCCTTATGAATGGAAGTGGAAACTAGATCCAGAAGAGATTCCAACGTTGAAGTAAATGTGGAAGTCATATATTTTCCTGTATACAAGTAGTCAAAAGGTGTCACATCTTATTAAAATACTAGCTCGTTCTGTTCACTTTTATTATTATTATTAAGAGAGACCTTCAGGGATTTAGTAACTCATCGAGTGATACCATACCATTTGCACCAGCTGTCATACCAGTTCTTGAATTCATTCACGCTACTTGCATGCGCAGCATTCAATGGCATTCCATTCCAATCATGCACTACTCCAGGGTTTCCCAAACTGTGTTCTGTGGAAGGCGAATAAGTGTTCAACGAGAAGTTCTCCTGGAATTTGTCATTTTAGTTTTCTAAGCATTTTTCATGAATAAATATTTTATAGTGGAAATATTCTGAGGAGAATAATATTCGTGAATATGTCAAAAATCTCAGACCCAGAACTCCTAATTACATCTGTGTAGCAAAAGTTGGTGACCAAGGCGTGTATTTTTAAACGTGGAAGTATTCATGAATTATCGTTAATTTTCAACATTTGGGAAAGGGAATGCCTCTCTTTATGACCGGGCATAAAAATTGCCTGCAAGCAGATTATAACAATGGGCAGTGTATCATCTGTTCTCAAAACTGAAGTAAATGACATCTGTGTAGGAAATGTCAGTGACCAAGCGGCATATTTTTAAACATGGAAATATTCATGAATTATCGTTAATTTTTGCACATCAAAATCTTTCAACAATCGGGAAAGAGAATGCTGCTGTTTATGACCAATCATAAAAATTGCCTGCAAGCCGATTACAACAATGGCGACGTATCCTCTGTTCTCAAAACTGAACGAAATAACATCTGTGTTGGAAATGTTAGTGACCAATCAGCAAGGAAGTATAAAGAAAATATTTCCACTAAAATTGAAGATCAAGGTAGTCTGTATCCGATTCTCAAATCTATAATACTGAATACTTTCTTTGCAAGTTCATATTGTAGGGTGAAAGTTTTGAAATCATAGTGCCGTGATTTTTTAAGAGTAATAGGCCTGTAGATTTCAATTTTAATATGAATAAGAGACAAGGCACTTTGTTTAATTTTGGTATTAAGAAATCTCTTATTTGAAGGTGTTTGTGACTCAACAGATAGCGAGTCATCCACCACCAGCCTGCAAAGCGATCTCCAGGATGTACAGAAGGAGGTGAAAACTACCAGCACACAGGAGAAAAAGTCTGTATTCACTCATAAGTACTTATAGTAATATTATAAATTTTTGGTGATCAGAATAGGATATGTCAATGAAAATCAGCACAAATCAATTTAATGATGTTTATGTTTAATTGATATTTAATTATTTATTAAATAATTAATGATCAGTTATTAATTAATAATAAAAATAAGCTAAATTAACAATTAATTAATACATTACATAATAAACAAGGTGTTTTGTGAAAATTTCAGGATTTGTGAGGCGTTCCGTCATAGGAAAAGTTTGTGAAACACTGCACTACTCTATGATAAATCTAAAAATCAATTAATAAATGAACAATAATAATTAATGATCAATTATTAATTAATAATGAAAAATCAGCTAAATTGACAATTAATTAATATATTACAAATAACTAAGTTGTTCCATGAAAATTTCAGGATTTGTGAAGTGTTCCGTCATAGGAAAAGTTTGGGAAATGCTGCACTACTCTATGAGAGAAAAATTAGCTCCCCCCCACCCCACTTGACAGCATTCATTGTCAACTTCCATGCATGCCTTCATGTTCTTTCCCCATCCTCCACAAAATGAAAAATTCCATCTACTGAAATTCTGTATGACTCTTTCCGAAGTTTATAAGTCTCAATCATATCATCCTTCTTTCTCCTGTTTGCTGTTGTCTGCAGCTTACAAATTTTCAGTCTGTCTTCACTGACATGCACAGTATCATTTTTAACAAAATCTCCATTGCAATTTTTCCACTGTATCAGAATCACCATGAAAACCAGGAGACCAGACTTTCCTTTAGTAGTCCAAGTGAGGTCTTATGAAGGCTTTATAAAGAGGCAAATTCTCTGAGTTGTATTTACAGTTTTTGTTATGACTCTTGAATTTCAACTTCCTGTCTACTAAAAACTTCAAGATCCCTAGTCTCATCAGTTTCTTCAGGTATAATCCCACCAATATAATACGATATTGGATATTTAATCAAACTAAAGTGCATGATTTTACATTTATTAACATTGAAATGACAACCATTTTTCATGCCCACAGTTCCATCCTATTCAAATCATTTTGCAAGTACTGCATATCTGCAGCACTCCTGATTAGCCTGCCTAATCTTTGCATCATCAGCAAATAGCTGTATGTCACATGTCATTAACCAATGTCCTTCCCAATGTCATTAACCACTGGTTACCTTGAATCTTGCAGATTCAAGTCCTCCATATATCACTTTTTGATATATGTCTGTCAAAAGCGTTATAAAAATCCAAAAGTATTGTTGTGTGTCCATTCCCCTTGTCTAACTCAGTGGTAACATTATTATTATAGAATGCGAGCAAGTTGCTAAAACATGACCTTCCCTTAGTAAACCCATGTTGTTCATTGCAAAGTAGAGATTCTCTGTCAATCCATTTCTGAAGGCAAGCTCTAATGTACTTTTCCAAAATCTTCACTACCACTCCTGAGATACTGATTGGTTGGATACATTAGTCTTTGCACCATCCATGTGCAATTGGTTTACCATACATTCCACTCCTGTGGAATCTTCCCTGTTCTGAGACTCAAATTATATGGCCTGGTGAAGGGAATAGCCAGTCCAGCTGAACACTGCTTGGGGCAGCAGTCTCATGCAACCAAATGATGGGATATCAGCATTTGGTTGCATGAGACTGCTGCCCCAAATTTGGGAGGCTTACATCAGGAGACCTTCAGCCCAACAGCCAAGAATACCTACATAGCCTACTAGGGGGGCACCATCAGGACTTTTAGGAAAACCATAGCTTCCTTGCTTCATTTTCATTTACTGTGTTTAGTGCCTGCGTGCACGTGTCTTTGTTGTAAGTTCCTTTGAAGATGGCAATGTGACGTTGCCGAAATATTGGAAATATATTGAAGTTTAATTTAATGTATATTCTATTGTACATTGTAATTTCCTTAAGTTATTTAGTAAGCATGTACAACCAACATTTAAGCCTGTCTATGAGAATTGATATCCCATCAGTTCCTATTGCAGAATTCTTATTTACTTTGTGCATCAGCTCTAGTACTTTCTCCCCACATGAGTTTCCTGATATGGTGAAGAGGTAGCAGTGAGTTCAATTTTGCATGTACATTTATCATATGAGTCTTTTTACTGTACTCTTTCTTCCATTTGTAAGGTTTTTCAATCTCCTCCAGAAAAATTTTCTACTATCCTGAAATTTCCTGATGTTTTACCAAAATCTTCCCATAACATTTAACTAGTTTTACACATCTTGATTAATTTTAATGGTATAGATGAGATCACAGACTGATAAGAAAATAACTTTATTAACTTATTGCTGATATTTCGCTGGTATTGTTTCCAGCATTTTCAGAATACAAAAACAGTTTTTCACAGTACACGAGACAACAACAACAGCAATCCGTTATAAAACAATGGGACTAGTTTGAACAGTTGTAATGTACAACACAAAGATTAAAGTCCTAATTAAGTGCCATCTGTGTTGAGGGGAAAAAAACAGAGAGAGAGAGAGAGAGAGAGAAAAAAAAAGCAGGTATTAATTAGGTCTTAAGATGATTGTCTCCCAAATCTTTGGAAAATTTATGCAGCCATACTTGTTGAGGTTTGGAGTATATGTTTCAAGGCTTTTGTTGATTCCAAGAAATCTCTCTGACTTATAAAAGCTTGTGATCAGCAATTTTTTTTTTTTTTCCAATTGATTCTGTGTGCAGGGACGGGTATCCAAAACATGGCTTGTTAGACCCGATTTGCCGTAGCTATAGTGCTAGATGTCTCTTTTTATGTACACTGAGGTGGATGTCCACATTTCTTCCTGTCTGTCCATTGTAAGCTTGATCACACAAACAAGGTACTTCATAGATTCCTGGATGTGATGAAGAGATTCTGTCCTTTCCACATGTTTTAGTTTTACACATTGATTCATTTTCTCATATTCTCTCAGAGCACTTGATAACTTACTTTCCAAGTATTTTTATTCCACTTTCTTCATCTTTTCCTTGACTCTTTAATTTTCTCTGTCCACCATAGAGTTCTGATTTTTCTGTCATTGCAGACAACCTTACCATATGCTTCTCTGGCTGAATCAATGTTTTCTTCAGTCTTCCAATGAATCTCCAAGTTTTGGCTCATGTTTTCAAATTCTTTCATTTTTTGTGAATAATATTTGTATATTTGAGTCGACACTTCACCTTTGCAAGCTGCTCTACTTGGATTCTTTTTTAAGACATTCTTACATATATTTCTTGTCAATATGATATTCACTTTTAACATGTTCAAAACTAAATGGTGATCACATCCTATTTCAAATACATTGTGCTTTTGTACTTTGAACCAGAATGAAAATTCATGTTATCAATGTCAGTAATAACACAGTAAATGAGGCTATTTCTTGTGTTTTCTCTCCACGTGAATTTGTGCACATCTTTATGTTGGCATACATGATGTTAGTTACAACTGCCCTGAACAGAAATCTTAGGTCCTTTTAATTTGGGCATTCCTAATGCCCAAACTTTTTCTGCACTTGTTTCCTTAGTACCTACTGTAGGAACATAGGCACAAATAAAGCTCATTGGCCAATTTCTGATTTTGATATTTGCCAATCCTACCATTCAAGAAGTTTATCTTTCATGTGTACTATTGAATAATATAGTTACTCCTTCCTTTCCCTGATCATTATTGCCTGAATATAATATCTTGTAGTTATTAAATGGATAAAAATCCTATTTTATTTTATAGCCAGTAAGTGAAACTCAAGATCGAGAACTACGATCTAAGAGTTTCAATGCCGAAAAGCTATCAGCGAAGGCAATTCGAAGCAAAGGTGGAGCAAGCTCCCTCACTATTCTTGATATTCTCTCATAATGTAAAACACAGCTCCTAGGAGATGTATTATTGCTTTACATTATGAGGAGAGGTCACTACCCAGACCGGTTTCAACCCTTTTATCCATTTAATAACTATTAAATTGCCAGAAAACTAGCCTTTTGGCTTTTCATTTTAATTATAATATCTTGTAGTTTTTATTTAGAAGAATCTTGCCTTTTTTTCGTATTCTTTATTCATGTCGAAGTTTCTGGAATATAATACTACTTGGACACTGGAATGTAAACAAATAATTGTTTATATTCCAGTATCTGACATTTTGCTAGCATTATTAGAGGCAGTTTAACACACAACCATGAAAACAAACTAAAATGACCTGGATAATAAGTACAGTCACGTACATGGAGGAAGGCAGTGGTGCTCTTCGTAGTGATTCCTATTGTTAATGTTGATGGATAGATAGGGCCATGTGCCAAAATCAGTTTAAAATTATACCTTCCATTCGTTTGCAGTTGACCAGGTTTTGTAGAACTAGAACTTGTGCCACTTCCAGGAACAGTCTCTCTGATTTGAACCAGGATTTGTAAAGTAGCCTGGCTTTCTTCTATCTCATAAAGTGGTCTTACTCTATGGCATGTTGAGATGGTTTGCTTTATGGGTTCTTCATTCTGGATATCAAATGTATTATGTATTTACATTGTATTAGATCAAAAACAAATCACTTCCTTCTTTAGGAGGTGATTTACCTTGTCATCTATTCTAGAGTTGGATGAGAAGAATGATGCCAGGAGATCAACTTTATCTTTATGTGATGATGCAATACTACTAACTACCATTTGGATGATAAGAGATGGAAGCACAGGTGGACAAAAGTTGTGCTTACCAGCCTTTGTGAAGGACTGTCATTTTTCTGCGTTTAGCCTTTTCGAAGTCAGCCCTGTCAATGATGTATTTGCAATCACAGTGCAGGCTTCAGTGTAGGCTGGAATTTTGCTTGCAAACCACATATGATAAACTGTTTTGTTTTTTTTTTTGGGGGGGGGGGGGTCCAGGCACACATCATGGAAAACGATTGCTTGGTTATAGGATGGGAATTTTGAACAAAAGCAAGGGATGAAAGCCTTTGTTTCAACATGGATAACTTCTGTAACAAGATCACTTCTGTAACTGGATCATGGTAGGACAGTTCTACCAGAAATGAAACTTGGATGAGATTATGATCTGAATTACCAAAAGGAGTGGTCACCACAACAGTATATTTGGAAGGAAAACATGTAAAAGATCCGGAGTACTGGGTGAGTGGTAAAGATTGTCAAGGATTTTAATTTGTGAGATGAAAGATTTGCTTTAGATCATTGCTTACAGAACTTATGTCTGCTTTTCTTTCAGTTTGGTCATTACAGTTGGTAAATGAGAGCCATCTGGTTGCAGACATTAAAGTCGTTAAATAAAATAATTTCGCAGTTAGGAAATTTGAATTGTATGAAATCAGACTTCAGAGATATGAAGTCATAGTGGTCAGAATGATAGAGACAGTATTTAAATAATACATAATGAAGCATGGAAATCTTAAGGCAGAAGGTTCAAAGGAGAGATTCAAGATTAGGCATCCTCTGGCAAGGAATATCAGATTTTACAAAAGTACAAGCACCATTCTTCTGGTGAAAGTAACAATCAGGTGTAGTTTAAATAGCAAAGATGGACCATGGTTGTGGCAAAAATTCAGGGCTCAGTCAAAAACAGACGATCAGGTTAGGATGTATGCAAGTGATGGTGCACATAATTTAAGTTGATGTTGTACCACAAATGTTGGTAGTGAATATGGAATTTCTTTTAAAGATATTAAATTTTTTTGTGGTATAAACACCAAAAAATGTGATGTGCACCATTTTAATTCAGAACTATTTTACTGGTGTACAATGGAGAAGAAGGGCCTGGATCTCTACAGTATGTTTGATATGCTTTTGATAGGTATCACTCACACAACACATCGGAAGATTGGGGGGGGACTATCATTTTTATCCACTCATTCCTGAATTCTCTCTTTGACCTTCAAGTACTTTTAAGGCCACTCCTGAGATACTGATTGGCATATAATTTGCCACTGCAAACTTAATGCTCCCTTTATAATACTGTAAAGGAATTACAGTATTTTGTTCTCTGTCCAACTCAGAAGCATTGCCAGTTCCCTTCACATTATTGTAAAACATGAGCCGATATCCCATCTTATCCTATGGCTATATTTACATTAAGATTCTGCATTATCCTAAATACCTGTGTCAGGAACTGATGTGAGAACATCAATTCCTGACACAGCATTAACCTCACTTCCATGATATACCCTTGAAAAGTGGTCACCCAGTAACTAAACTCTTCTGTCTGCTTCTGTCACCTTACCTACCCTCAGCACTTGTTAATGTTATCCTCCCATAGTCATCATTCTCTTTCTTACTTGCCACATAATGAAAGAACTCTTTTGGGCTAAGCTAATTTCTTCTCACAATCTGATTTTGCTTTCTTTACCATGCTAATCAGCTTTCTCCTTAGAGATACCCCTTGACTATTGCCAATACACTGCTAACATCTTTCCCCTTGTATTTTTATGCCGCAGCACTCCATGAAGCTTCCTTCTAAGATTGTCATAATCACCTGCCTTATAGTTCCACATGTACCCCTTCTTGACTAGAAATGCCACATGTTTTGCAACCTCCAAAGTCAGGACTTGTATGATCAATCCCCAATTGGAGGCAGTATAGCCACTTTAGTTATAGGTGGCCATCACATGTTGCTTCAAGTAATTAAATCTCAGAAGGCATATTAATTCCATTTCTTCTTGCCATGTGATCTTTCCTTCTTCCAATCCTCCTTCATATTTGAAGCCTCACATAATTATACTCGATCTGCATTCATTGTATTAATTTGCTAATGAATGTATTCTGCATAATCCCTAGAATCCAGTGACCCACAGCAGTAGCCAACTATATATTTTGTCCTATTGGCATTTCACACCAGACTGCTTCACATGAATGAACTGTCATCTGCCTGCCTGTTTCTTTAACGTTTTTGCTGCAATTCATTTGCTGGTCATCAGCAGTATCCCTTCTCTATCCTGTTTTCTCTGTCTTCCCTGAAAATACTAAATCCTTCATATTCTATTCCTATAACTACATCATCTGTTAAGTTTCACTGATGTAACTTTTGGCAAGGTTGAACTAATCAATGTCAAAACTCCTCCCTCTTGTTCCTGATACTTCTACTGTTATATAAAAACTGTAGCATTCCCTTATGCCAAGGTACTCATCCATGCTGTTTTGAACTGGACCCTCATGTTTGACAGAAATTGTCCCATCGTCTTGGACATGTTTTCAAGATATTAGTATGTCCCATTTCTCAATATCCAATTTCAAAGAGGAAATGTTTTCATAAAACACATCCTCTTTGAAATAAAATGAACAGATTTTATTTTTTGAATGTTATATGAAATGTTATCAGAAATAAAAAGTATTATTATATTCAGATAACTTGTAAGTCATGTAATGATAATGGATATTTCTGTTATCAAAATGTTTGGCTTTTTGATAATAGAAATATCCATATTAGAGGCATTGAGGCCATCTTAGTTATAGATAGCTCTTCTGATTCTGCAACCAGATCCAGCACTCTCATACTCAGAGCCCCCCCCCCCCTACATCACATGCTGCTTCATATGTAAGGTTTTAAAATTTGGGAAACAAAGATGGGATGCAGAATTTATGCTTGGTGAGAATATATTGTTGGAGGTAGAGGAAATAAGAGATCTTGGGTGGGGGGTGATTAGTGGATAAGGATCTAAAATTTAGGGGGCATGTTGCCATAATTGTGAAGACAACACAAAGGCTTCCGGGAATGATGCAGACACTGACATGTAGAAGTAGGGAGATTCTTGTTCCGTTGTATAAGCCTTTGATTAGGCCACACATGGGCTATTGTGCCCAGATTTGGTCACCGGGTTTTCAGAAGGATGAAGAGATGTTGGAAAGGGTCGAAAGGAGATTGACTAAGGTAATTTCTGACCTCTGGAATGTCGAGTATGAGGAAAGATTGAGAAGATGTAATTTGCAGAGTCTGGTGGACATGAGGAAGAGGGGAGATTATGATAGAGACCTACAAGTTGGTAAGGGGTTGTTATAGGATCAGTGTTGGAGAAGTTTTACAGAGAATAGTGGGAGATCAGGGGAGAACCAGAGGTCATCCCAGGAAACTGTATATAAAGAGGGTGTGAGTAGGGGAGTGAGAGGCAGGTTTTTTTTCGTGCAGAGTTGTGAATGATTGCCTTGCCTGAGAATGTGGTGTCTGCAAAGAGTTTGAATGAGTTTAAAACATGGTATGATGAGCTGTGTGTGTGATAAAAGGACCTCCCAGATGAGTCTTTGACTCCATGAGGTCTTGGGGTGGTAATAATAATAATAATAATATCATTAACTCTCAGAAGGTGTATAAATTCCTCTGGTCTATTACTGATTCCATCCTGACTGGTTTCTAAGAAAATGAAAAATGTTTACTTGCTATTGTTGAAAACTTAGTGCCTAATTTGATTAATAATGTTTTTCTGACTCATTCACAATTTAAGTTTTATGCATGTGAATTCTGTAATATAGTAATGGAATACATACAAGAATGGGCTCGTCATTTTGAACAATTTAATTTTGACCTGGACAGCACTAAATAAAACTACAGAGGTTTCATTTCTTTAGTAGAAAGAGTTTTCTCTTTTTACTAAAGAATTTATTATGGAAAAGAAAGAAAAATCGATTGCAGCAAAGATTGGTTGATTGCTAGAGCCTCTGCTACTAATGGCTCACAAAAAGTTAAGCAAGTTTGAGCATAGTTAGTATTGGAAGGGTAACAATCGTTCCGTGCTGTTGGTACACTCTCCCTCGATGAGTCTTTGGACTCCCTGGAGGTGTCACATAATAATATTGATATAGTAAAAATCAGTGCTAATTATATATAAAAAAAAACTTATATCAAAGGAATGAAATATGATGATTTTCACAATTTTGTATTAATATTAATATTTTTCTTTATGCACATTCTACTGAAAAGTATATAAGAAAGGATATGTGATCTGCATCAGCTACTTCAGCAAAATTCAAAGAAACTGCTGGAACTTCAGGTGCAACAAGCAAGTTAATTTTAAAGTAATTGTTATGTATGGTATGGCACAGAAAAAACAGTACTGAACTTTGACACACCTTCAGTATACGTGCTATCGCATATTCCATTCAACTGCATGCACATTAATAGAAGAGCAGGTGTAGAGTCTATGCCATTACATTTATCTGTAACAATGGTGTTGATGTTGGAAGAAAAACATTTATTGTTGAGCATTATTTTTGTTCATATGGAGTTTGTAGAGCAAATGGTCAAAGTCTATCACATGTCTGGTGTCCATAATGTCTGGTTCTCAGATGGCGCACATTTCCAACTAAGCGATCATGTAAACAGACGAACCCAAGGTTTTTTGGTTTCTCAATGGACAAATTCAAGACCTGAATTTATCCAAGAGAAACCTTTTCAGAGTGAGTAGTTCATTGCATTGCTTGTGGTTTCCAGCCATGGAATGATTGGGCCCTACTGCATTTGAAGAGGCTGGTGTGTCACCTTGAATAGCAAATGTTGCATCAAGAATCTATTGGTTCTGTTCACCCAAGATTTACATAGGATGTGTTGTGCAAAAAGCATTCCATATCGTGTGCAGGTATTCCAACAGAACAACCTGTCACACATCATGTGTTTCTTGTACCTATTTATCAGAACACTTCCCCGGGAGTTTCATTTTGAGGCTGATAGAATTCCCCTACCCTTCGCATTTTCCTGATCTCGCATCATTTGATGCCTTCATTTGGCACAAGTTGAAGGAATGTGTATTCCACCATGATCTACCTTCAAACCTTGATGAATTAAGGGATAAAATTACATAATGTGTCCAGCAGATGCTCCAACTCTTGTTCTCAAAAATGACCAAGAATCTTCTCATGCGTTACGAAACCTGTCTTGAAAGACAAGATGCCCATTTAGAGCACATAATCTGCTGCCATTAATGCTTTAATCGACCAAGATTCCACTGATAGTTGTGGATGTACATATCATGTGTAACATATATTTCTTTGTTAAACCCATTTACTCCATAACATATATTGTTGTTTGCAGTTATTCAGTATTTTTTTGTGCCATATTGTATTTTACTGGAAATTTCACTTCATTATTATTATTATTATTAAAAGAAATGGTGGTTTCATTTCTTTTGGTTTACCAATTTAATCCTTAATTACTTTTTACAGTATTAGTGAATTTTAGTCATTGAAAATAATTTTTGAGGAAATCTTGATTCCTTTTGACAGTTAATATCCCATATTTTTATTTTTAAATTATGGCACCCTATCAGTGGCATATTTAGGTATTTTCCACCCCTAGGCCGGCAGAAAGTGCCCCCCCATATTTAATGAACATGTTGATTTGCATGCATAACCTATTTATATCGTAAATTCGTAATATAAATATAATTACAAAAATGAGAGCCAGGAAATTTCCGCTGCCCCTCAAAATTTGCCGCTCTATCCCCGGTCTATACAGCCTATACCTAAATACGCCACTGCACCCTATAATAGGAGCCAACTACCCTTGCATCCTGAATTGACTATTCCATTTGATATTGTTGCTTGAGAGACTGGATCCCATATGTTTTGGTCATCCTCGCACCCATTCACCTCATCAGTGTCTGCACACACACATACACTCAGCTGCATCTGCCATAATTGCTTGAGTGTTCCTGAATTTGTACTTTAGAACTCTCAGTGAACAAAGCTCTCTCTCTCTCTCTCTAGATTCTTAACTTTAAATCCATTTAAGTGCACTCCATCAACATTATATAAATCCTTCCATCCATCAAATTCAGACAAATTCTACATCATTTTTGCATCTGTGTATTGATTCATTTGATATCAGTGCCCTTGTAATTCTTCCTGTTTTGTTGTAATCTTGTTTCTTATAAGCTTCGAATGTCGTGAGATGTTGAATGCTTTAATTGTGGCTGCCACCATTTGTTACATTCTACTATATCTTATTTGCTCACACTCTGTAGTCTAACAAATTTGTTTTACGACTATACCAGTTAGACTGCATATTGAGTGTGAGTTTGTAAAATTCTAAACTGAAGACAAAGCAGATATTGTTCTTATTCTCCACTAACTTCAATCTTTACTTTAAATCAATGGCTTGAACTTAATCAAAGATAGATAGGTACTCAACTTTTCATTACTTAGGTTCAAATTTTTTGGGGATGGTGCATTGACAAAATTAGTTCAATTGTTGTGATACAAATTAAATTTATTCATTTAATAAAATTAATAAATTTAATTAAATTTATAATTAAATCTTTAATTAAAACAAGAATTCTTATTATACAGCTTGATCCACATTAGCATATTTACACAACTGAAGCACAATTCGTATTTACTTAAAGATTTTTCTAAATTTGGTTTACTTCTACTCTTAAAGCCAAAATACAGTTTAGTACATCCAGGGCCTGCTCTACCGATTTTATTGCATACGAAGTTATTGGTGTGGAAGAGAGGTAAATATATTTACAGTATGCAAAAATGTAATCCAAAATTTCCATCTAGCAACTAAAATGCTGAATGACTCTTCACACTCCTGATAACCTCAATTCATTCTTAATCAGTTCTCTTTCCAAACAATAGCAGACACTTCTCCTCTAGGTAACTGACTGCAATATTTATAAATTGAAGAGCAAGTGTTACAAAAGTTACAAATTTCCTAAAGATGTAGTTTAGAAATTAATGTACAGTGCTTACAGAAAATTATGCAGAGAGACATTTCAGTATGATATATGTCCATCCTGAAATGCAATGCAGCTCTCGCAACATTGTATCATGCTTAGCACAGTGATTTTGGATTCTTGAGGCCAGCTGGTCGACAACTCCGTCAGAGCAAGCATAAGGCCTTGTTTGTTTTCTGGAGAGGAATTTCAAGCAGCAACATGTCTCTCTATTGCAACCCAAATGTGTTCTGTGGGGTTGAGATTTGGGAGCATGCTGGCCACTCAATTCAATTAATATCCTCAGTGTCCAGCAGCAACTCCACTGCTCATGTGTGTTGACATTGTCATCCATAAAAACGAATTCTTTGCCTACAGCCCACGGAACAATTGAACATGATGTTGAAGAACTTAGTTGCAATATTGCTCACCAGTTATAGTTTCATGATAACTAATAATTAAGGAATTGACAGCGTACACTAGAAATATAAATTAAATAAACTTTAATATATACTTTCCGATATTTCAGCAAATGCCACGTTGCCATCTTCTTGGGAACTTATTACAAAGACACGTGCACACAAGTACTACATAACAGCAAATGAGAACAGAAGCTAGGAAGTTAACGTTTTCCTAAAGTCCTGATGGTGCCCCCCTGGTGGGCTATATTGGTAGTTCTTGGCCTTTGGGCTGAAGTTCTTCTGATAAATTTCTTCTGAAAAGGACTTTAGGAAAACGTTAACTTCCTAGCTTCTGTTCTCATTTGCTGTTATGTAGTACTTGTGTGCACGTGTCTTTGTAATAAGTTCCCAAGAAGATGGCAATGTGACGTTTGCTGAAATATCGGAAAGTATATATTAAAGTTTATTTAATTTATATTTCTAGTGTATGCTGTCAATTCCTTAATTATTAGTTATCATGTATAACCAGCACATTTCCTAGGAAATGTGTTTTTACATTATGGAAAATACCTAAGAATAGCGATCTGAACTTCCTCCACTTCTGCCATGAGTTGCCCGGTGCTGTACTACGTACTAGGATCACTTGCATTGGCTAACGCTAGTGTCGCCGATACTTTATAGTTTACTATAATCGGCAAGAAACTCTCTGATTCCGATCTTTGAGTTTCTTATTCGGTTTTAAAACTATGCGGGATTTAATATCCCCTTAATTTAAGTCTGTCCTCATGCTTTGTGGTAGAGTGAGGGGGCAACCTCTTATCGAATATCTGGTTTGAAACACTGCCTGGATACAATGCTGTGTGAGATTCCAAGCTCCCTGGCAATATCAGTAATTCTACAGCTGCCTTCAATAATTGCCTTCAAACTTTCAATAATTCTCCCTTGCATGACATCATCTAGATCAGTGCTTCCCAAACTGTGGGCCGCGGCCCCCTTGGGGGCCGTAGCTTTTGTTGAGGGGAGCCGTGAAATAATGAAAACAAATTTAAAATGTTTTAAGACTAAGTAGATTTTTTTTATTTTAAAAGAAATGTATTTTAACATATTATTTATTCTTTTTTTTTTGTTATTTTTTATATTTTAATGGAAAAATTCGCACATTGGTGTTGGTTCACAAACTTTGCTTCCTGCGTATTTCGGCGCTTAATGAATATTAGTAAATATTGCTTATTCATATGTTTCATTTCAAAGCAGTGGTAAATTGTATTTACTTCGAATGCTCTCCAGGAAAGCTCCAAATCTTCCTGTCGATATTGACTTTATATACATATCAAAACTCATTTTATATTATCACTGTCATCCGAGCTAGTTTTCTGTTACCAATAAAAGTTTCGCATATACTTCACACATGAAAAAAGCTTAAACAAGTTCATGTGGGAAGATAGTAACTCGCTTGCAGTGGTAAACAACACGTCCTCCCTAACAGTCACTATACTGCAGAGGCAATAAAAACAAATACTTTTATTATGTCAGTGAATAAGGTATGAGGAGTCTGTGTAATATATTTCTCAACAAATAGTGCAATTAGAGACAACTGGGATAAAAACACACTAATTAATGAATCACATGTCCCCTCATACAGAAACTATGCTGTATAGACTGAAACAAAACCATATGTTGCATGGGCAAACACAATATCTAACTAAAAACTATTGTTATTAATTAGATGTGTGTGTTCGATTTCCCAAGGCAGCAATAAAATTCAACCGAACGTGTTAAAATTCGTAAAAGTGTTAAAACTGAGTAATATATATATAATGAATGTTATGGCAGTTTCACATATGGAATTCGGTTGAAGAGAGTTAGCATTTCAACTCAATTGTCAGCTATGCTTTTATCTTTCGGTTGCACGGAATCTTTTGTTAATACCCGACCAATCATATGCATGTTTTAATAACCTGCCTTTGCTGTCTGTTTCGCGTTAGGCTTAATTACCGTAAAGGAAGAAAAGTCACAAAAGAGAAAAATGTTCCTGGTCCAGGGATTCCCTTATTCAGGTAATATTCACTAATTTCATGTTATCAGTCTGTGGTGTGCCAGTATCGGTAAGTGGTGATATTATTTGATCTATTCTACATTAAAAAATTTAATCCTGAGATGGATAAGTGGCTGATAAAAAAAAAAAAAAAAATTCCTGCTAACAATCAGAAGCAGAAACAGACTCAAAAAAAAAAAAAAGACAGTATTTCATATTTTACCAGAACATCCCGCATCGTCTTCAGAACGAAATGGTAAGAAGCAAAGAATGTAATATATGCATTTGATTTTTGCAATATTCACTGTGTGTTTTGTATTGAATATAAATACAATAAATATTATAATAATATATCTCTCTATTATGATTTTCTTTCAAGGGGGCCCGTGAAATATTTTAATTTTTGCAAAGGGGGGCCCTGACATCCAGAAGTTTGGGAAGCACTGATCTAGATGATGTCTTTGAGACATTACAAGACATCTGAGTTTTTCAGCTTTATTCCTTCACGCAAAAAGCTTCCTTCAAACACAATTTGCTAAGCACAGCCTTTAGCCTTTTAACCTGTTGAGTGCTACTATGTCACCCCTTTGCATGCATTTCAAAAATTTGAATGTGTACCTGCTTTCTACTCAAAATATTCAGTTATACAAATTGCCACAAACTGATTTGTCTGAATTTGCAGTTGTAATCTTCAGAAATAGTGTTTGTCCTTTGATTTTTTACACCAGAGTATTTAAGTGATCATACTACCTTAGATTAGCCCTGCTAATACCTTCTTGAATGCAAACAACGTCAAGTTCCTTCCTAATATCTCCATTTTTGATATGATACTGACATTAATGCCATCTATTCAGGCCCCTTAATATTTCTAAGAACTTATATTTGTGGTCTCTAATATTTGATCAAGTGATTTATTTCTGATCAACTCTGATCCTTAACTTAAAACTGGTTTGAATGCTGTCTTGTATACTGCTAGTTTAGCGTTTGGCTAATTTCTCTATTATTCCATATAAATTTATTCAGCTAGCTCTCACTATATCAGCTTTGCTTATTCTCTTGCTATTTGATTTAACTTACCATCTTCACTAAAAGCTGTGCTTAAATAGCTGAAATATTTTACTTGCCCTAGCTATTCATTCAGAATGCAGGTGAAATTTACTATGTTTTTGCCTATTTTCACACTTTTGGTCTTTTTATTGCTGATTACAGCTGTTATTCAGTTTAGTTAGATATCCTGGGGACTTGCACTGGATGTGTTTAGGAGTCCAACATCTCTGCATAAAGCAAAGAGCTAAGATTGATATCACCAGTTCTAATATCAGGTTTAATGCCAGTTTCTTTCATAATGGGATCCATATACATGGTGAATAAGACTGGAGATAATGTGCATCCTTGTCTTACATCTACTTTTACATAAAATCATCTTCTGGTTATTCCCTTCAATTTTAACTGATGTCTTAACTCAAGTATAGACTATGTATTGCTTTGTATAATATTCGATTGACTTCATATAACTGTACTGTTTTGAAAAGCATTTTTCCCTGGCACCTTGTCATATGTCTTTTCCATATCTACAGAACTCAAGTACAGATCCTTGTCGTATTCTCATGATTTCTCTACTGTTTGTCGTAAAGTGAAAATCTGATCCTGACAATCTCTATTTGGCCTGAATCCAACTTCTCTGAGTTTCTCTTCCATAATTTTTCACAGCCTCTATTCAAGTATTCTTGCATAAATCTTATCTGAAACATTTAGTAGAGAAATTCCTGTGTAATTCTCACATTCAGGTTTATTCCCTTTTTTTTAAATGGGAAGTATGAGAGTTCTGCTCTAATCATCATGAATTTAACCTTCTGACTAGGCCATCTGAATTATGCAGTGTAACCACTGCACAACTTTTATACCTCCATATTTGGGCATTTCTGGTTGGATATTGTTGATAGTTATTGTTGTAGTCAATGAGGCTTTTCTTATTTCTTGTTTAACTCTCTCTCCAAGTTAGCTTCTACACATCTTTGTGTTTGAACATGGTGTTAGTAATGACTGGTCCATATCCTGAGTAGAAATCCAGCAGATACCATTTTACCATTATTATTAGTCTTACTTTTTTCTCCAAATTTTCCCACAATGCCTCCGTACGTCTCGAGGGATTCACTTCCTACTCTGTTTAGATCTCCAACAAGTACCATTTCTTGTGTCAGCTGCCTGCTCTATTACTCAAAAAATTTCTCCACTTAGGAGAATCATCTATGGCAGGGGGGGGGGTTTCATTATCCATTTTCCCCATTTTAAAGTTGGTCCACCTAACTACTTGGGACTGCCTTCCAATCAAGAAGTTTATCTTCATTTTCTACTAGCACTGTTATCATAATTGGATAACTGCACCAAGTCACATCAGTCCTTCCCAAATTTTTATTTTTTATTTTATTTTTTTTTGATACTATGTCAAGGAGGCCTTGTTCAGCTGTGCAGTGACTCCTCTCTCTTACTACTCACTTCTGCCACTGTGGTTCATATATGGTCCATTTCAGCCTTACTACTTTTCTACATCATATTTCTGTGGATGGCACTTTACTGCTCTGGCATCTGTCTTTACTTCATGTTTCAGTAAGCCCATCTAGGAGTTTCAGCAACCTCATTTGTAGGATTTAATTTATGTTAAAAAAGTCAGAATGTTGATAGTTGGGTTTAGTGAGTAAAGGTAAAGGCTTTGATTTGCTTTAAGTGTTATAGATTTAGTTCAGCTGACTTGTGGGACTATTTCTCTTTTACTGTACTTTGAAACATATTTGGTCTCTTGGCATCACACCATACCCTCAGGTAGTGCCACGCCATGTTTAGGAGGCGCCCTTGTGCAAAACTTTTTCAGTGCCCCCATAAAATAAGTTTCCATGAAAAATTTTTTGCGAAAAATTTTACTTTGTTAAAAGTACAAAAACAGTTTATACGCATACATAAAAATAAATTTTATTTAAGAATAGTAGAACATTGTAATCACTAAAATTCACTAATAAGGAATTTTTAATAATAAAACTTTTCAAAAATGTTTATTTCGTTAATATATATGAATACAACAGAATATATATAAATAAAAATTACTTTTATGTTATGTTATAGTTTCTTACATTCCAAATTAGCAGAACAGTGTCACTGTTTCAGTCACAATCACACATCCACAAAGGGCAAAGCACAGCGTAAGAACGAATTCATGGTCTGTCTTAAACTAATAATTTCCACTAAAAATATAACCAATCAAGAATATTTATATCATTTTCGCTGAGTCGGTGCTTACTCTAAAATAAAATCTGTCGTAATATTGATAACGTTTCACTTCAAACAAATTATAATAAAACTGGTGATGTATTAAGTTAAAAATATTGTTAGATTATTAACAATTCATAATTTGACTGATTTTAAATTTCATTTTTATTGCATTAACTATAATTTGTAATTGTGTAATTTATATAGTACAATATAATTCAAGAATAAGAAAATTTATATGTATATTTTTTATTATTTCCCATTGTGAAATGGCACCCTCATCTTCAAGCGCCCATGTGTGGTGCACAATCTGCACTACAGCATGGTATGGGCATGGACAGCAGGGTTTTTTTCTGCCAGTTTATCTCGGGTTTTTCATCCCACAAGCAGGCAAACCGGACAAACAGGCTACAGTCATAAATATGGCAAGGAAGGCGATGGGGAAACCTTGCGTCACTATCTCCCTAGTAATCAGCTGCAACCCTATCAAGAGAGGAAGCCACTGGATCAGATCAGTACAGCTATGAGGATGTTGAGATATTTGCTCAGTTTTTTGAGAGAAATTGGTTTGCATCCCTTCTAGGAATCTTTATATGGGCATTGCCAGCAAGGAAATTATAGACATCATTCAGTCTCTCTTGTTACTGAATGTTTCTGTGTTCTTCTAAAAAACTATTTGCCAAAATAGGCATTGATGTTTTAAAAAAACATTTTGACATCCACATTACCAACACAAAGTATAAATACCATTGTGTAAAACAGGGTCCTTCAACCTTTCAGACAGTGTGGGCCGCATTAAAAATTTCAGTGAAGCCTGTGAGCCACTAAGCTATACTGCGGTATTTAGAATTGTATGATGCTGTCAAGATTCACAATGAATGCTGTGCATTTGATACTTTACATAAAATCCTATAAAAATAAATACTCAGCTTTAAGAGCATAGGTCAGAGTCAGGTTCATGATAAGTAAATACAATCAATACTTGAAAAAAGCTAATTTAATGAAGAAAACTAATTTTTTACAATGTCAATGGGCAACTTGGCAATGTTTTTCCTTGACCAGCTTGATGTTGGCATCAATGTTGGAAGTCGCTATGCGCAGAGTATTCTTGAGATGTTGGTCAGTAATCTGAGTTCTTGTCTTGGACTTAATGCTTCATTCTGGAGAGCTGTTCACATAAGTATATGCTTCCTAACAAAGCTCACATCTTCAAAGCATGCAAGACTGTTGGTTACGAAAATCACTAAATCTCTCTTCGAACTCACTTCGCAACATGGCTAATTTTGTGGCGTATTCATCAAGACGTGAACAGTTGGACTGAGAGAAAAGCTGAAAATGAGTTAAATATTTTTTTGCAAGTTGTGCCTCCCTAAATTTGAGCTTGGCCACGAAAGCTTTGATGTGATCAAACAGAGTGTGCACCAGTTGATCTTTGGATTGTAGCCACGTATATTTAGGTCATTCATATGCAATGAGATGTCGGTCACATAGGTAGTCTCATCCACTTCGGATCGTTAAATTCTGCAGTTGGATTCCATTGGTATGCATGAACTGCTGTATTTTGAAGGGTCTTAAGTCAAAGACTTAAGAACCTTCCCTCTGCTCAACCAACTCACATCACTATAATAAACCACATCGCCGTGATCCACTTCACACTCTTGGATCAAAAACTTGGAATTGATAATTCAATCCTCTTGCCCTAATAATGTTGAAGACAGTCACAATAACTTTCATGACATTCTTAAATCCAATAGTTTTCATGCACAAATTCTGGTGGATTAAACAGTGGTAATGGATGAAATCTTAACCCATCTAGTTCCGGGTCTTTCCTTAGCAGTGCAACAAACCTTTTGTTCTTTCCCACCATAGCAGGGGGACACCATCAATTACCACACCCTCGAGGTTGGTTAAGCTGAGGTCGAAACACAAGCGTTTTCTTGGCAGCTTCAAGAAATCAGTGCCTTTTGTCGTTCCCTTCATAGGTACGAGCGCTAGCGGTTCTGTCGCATTGAATTGTTGATCAATGCAATGGACAAAGACTGCCAGTTGTGTTGTATCCTTCATATCTGTGCTCTCATCTAAAGCAAGTGAATATGACGTAAATTCGAACGACCGTTTTTTTAAAGTTCCTTCAGTGTCATTGGCAAGTTCTTCGACACGTGCTATAGTTATTACTCCAGACAAACTCGGTTTTTTAAACATTTCTTTATTATTTGGGCACAGTGATAAGACACTTTCACAAACTCTGCCCAAGAAGGCTTTTGATTTTTTAGCAATTTTTTCAGCTATCAGAAAACTTACTTTAATGCATGTTTCGCTCTCTTCCCTCTGCTTTTTAAACAGACCCTGCTGGCATTTTAAACCGATTTGGAGGCGGTTCTCTTTTTTCACTTTGTTCAAAGGCGAAGCCATCCTTCAAGGTGCTCGAAATTGGACGCATGCTGTTTCATAGTGTCGTTTTTTATTGTATTCTTTTGATACTGACACTGACTCACGACAAATTATACACACTGGCTTATTGTCGATTGGCACAAAAAAGTCCAAATTGGTCCACTTTTAATTAAAAACTTGACAAGAATCACTTGATTTACGCTTTTTACTCTTAGAAGCCATAGTGATGGATGGTGAACCCAAAAAATGATCCCAAATGGCTGTGTAACATCCATTGAATATGTCTCACACTAATGAAAAAGTCTGGCAATATAAAACTGCAATAGGCTATGGCTGACACGACGAACCTGCGTGCGCTTATGCACGTCTATCACACTGTTCATGACTGACTGACTGTGGATGAGATCCTCTTGTATTTATATTAAATTAAAATAACGAAGTATCGAGAACCTTCGAGATGTATCTGGAGGGCACTAGATTGCGCACTCGAATGAACTATTGCTTCAGCCCTCTAACCTGCGATGTTAGTACAAGTACTTAAGTATTGCTTGGTGCTGGTAGATGGCTGAAGAAGTATGTCTATGTAATATTTATTTTGATAAAATTTTATGTAAAGTATCAAATGCACAGTGTTCCTTGTGAATCTGGAAAGCATCTTACAATTCTAAATACCGCAGTATAGCTTAGTAGGCTGTGCGCTTCATTGAAATTATTTTTTATTTAATCGCATTTTAATGTTAGGTAGCCATGTTTTCAAAGTGGCCGGCGGGCCATGGCAAAGCTTTGTGGGCCATGTGTTGAAGACCTCTGGTGTACAACCAGAGGTGTTTCTGACCGCACCGCAAATATCAGCACCAGCAACAACAACATTGTGTATTGACTTCATGTGGATAATACTGACAGAATTAAGGGTTATGGTAGTTGTGCTCCTTTAGCAGTCATAAAAATGTTAGAAGTAGGAGAAAGATGGAAGTTTTTCTGCCCTCAGGAGGTTTTCTTACCACGGCAGTAAGGTGGGGTGCCACAGACCCAAAAGACCCCACCTTACCAAAAGTGTGTATATTTACTTCCAAATCGTAAGTTGTTTTCATGTATATTCTACTAAAGCAGGAAGAACAGACGTGTCAAATTATAGATGTTGCTTTGACAGACCAGGAGCCATTTAGCAGAGATGATGATAGTGAAATTGATTTAGAATTAGCAACCATGAGTGATACAGAACAACACTGAGGAAGAATCCACAGAGAATCGCTAATATTGATTAAAAAGATATGAATTTCTATAATACACTACATTATTTGGGTGGGTCTGTTGAACCCCACCTTACCACTTGTTACATTTTATCACCTCACCAAGCCCGGGTTAATGGGAGAGGGAGATAATTTTCATGTCACTTTGCTCAAGGTATTTTCTGTCTCATATGGAAGCTATGTTTTTGTTGGTAATCATGTACTGTATTTTCTTAAGGGGAAGCAGTTTTTGTATGACAGGTAGGATTAGTGGGGTTTTCCCTTTTTTGGAATATTGCTTAACTGTGTTCACATGTGGAGAATATATGTACAAAAATATACAGTGGTTTTCTGTTTGCTTTAATGTGTGTTTCAGGCTGTCTTGTTCCTTTTCATTTATTTATTATTATTTATTTTATTATTTTTTTTGAATGACTCTTTCTGAAGTTGTCCACACTCCTCGATTTTGGGATGGGAGAATTATTTTATTGCACTGTTTGATTTCTTGGGCTATCACTGATTGGCTACCAGTGGAGATTGAACCCCATTCAGTCTCCAAAAGTTAGTTTGGACTTAAATAGCCTCGCCTACTCCCCATATAGGAATAAAAGGCGTTAGCTGATTTTTTAATTTAAAATATTGATTGAAGTATTTAAATGATAAAGTAAGTTATCCTACAATTAATTGCATTAGACAAATTAAGATGAGTGCTAATGGACTAGGCCATTGGTCGCCAAAGGGGTCGATATTAATGTCATATTGACCTGCTGGGGTCGATTGAGGGTCGCCAGAAAAATATAAGACATCATTGTATGGGTAATATTTAATTCAGTTAATTTTGTCATTACCTCCATGACAAAAGACGTGGAGCTAATGACAACGCAATTAAGAGTGAATCATGGGTGCAGTACCTCCATCTTACAGGTCCGTGAATAGGATCTGTAAGATGGAGTAAGGTCATGAAAATAGTTACTGAGGCCAATCAAGTAGGCCAAAATGACGTATTTACCAATAAACGGATGTTGGTGGTTTCTGCCGGCCTGTGCAGTGGGAGCGAGATTGCAACAAATGCGTGGTTCTTATTTACTGATACAAGTATTTGATCCCAGTCTCATTTTTGCGTATCGACATGCAAGTGAGCGTTAATGTTCTAAAATTCATCAACATACATATAATTCAATCGTTATTCATTCACGAAATAAACTCTATGTTGAAGAGTTGAGCAGCGCTGGTAGCAATACCAGTGATATTAATACCTTTAGTTTATTAATATACATGGTCAAATTGAGGTTAATTTTGTTAGCGTGGGTTGTATAAACTACAGTGCTTCCCCAACTTATGGATGTAAAGGACCCACTGGAAAAATTAAAATATTTCATGGCCTCCATCGAAAAAAATTATTGTAATTCAGACATATAATATTGTATTTGTATTCAATACAAAACTGAATATTACAAAAATCAAATGCAAATATATTTTTAGCATCTTGCATACACATTTGACATGGCACACACTTAGCCTTAAATCATTTTAAATTTAAATTTGTTTTCATTATTTCACACACCCCCTCAAGAAAATCAATCGGCCATGGCCCACAGTTTGGGAAGCACTGAACTACAAGACAGCACGCCCAATCTAAATAGGCACATGATGCCACTGATATATATATATATTTATTATTATTTTATTGTATTTTTATTTATGGTTATTTTTATATACACGGTTGCCATAAAATAACTTTCCCTCTTTGGAGGCATCTGTAGCTATAACCAATAAACGGAATGAGACCAAATTTTATATTGAGACTTTGAAGATGGGGAGATGATTTCTGCGAAAAAAAGATTTAGTACCAGAAGTCACTGATAGGGGAAAGTTTGGCGCTGGCGGAGCCGAAAAGAAGCGGATAATTACATTAAAGGCAGATAAAATGGAATAATATCATTTCGATGGTGTAAGCGACAGCCACGTCACTTATTCCAGCTGGATGTGTGGTAACAAAAGTAGCCACACATGGTTATTTTGGATAAAATGCACTGGTACTTGCTGGATCGCTTGGGTATGTTCAGATGCCCAAATTCTGCAGTTATGAATCTTGACTGAGCCATTCAGATAAAAATGAGCCTCATGACCCCACAATATTCTCCAAGGCCAGTCATTGTTGACCTTCATTCGGGCAAGAAACGTTAGCACGAAGGTCATACACTTATAATCTGCGGTAGTTGGTGCTTGCATGCGACAACTTATATGGATAGAAGTGGAGCATTTTCTGTAAGATTTTCCACACTGTACCATAAGCCACATCAAGTTTGCGAGCTATTTCACGAGCTCTTGGACCAGTACTGGTCCCTGTGTCGAACACCGCAGTAGCAACGTCTATTACTGTCTCGTCTTGCACTGCTATCCGTCCTCTGCTAGATTTAACTCCTAGTGATCCAGTTTCTTCAAACTTCTTAATCATAGCTCTCAGTGCTACAGCTGACATAGGACCTGTATGCAGGTTGTGAAGACGTCTAAATTCCCGAAGGGCCACTACGGCATTGCGCTATTTAAGGTAAAAGAACTTAACAAGTAGAGCACACTGAGACAAGGTAGAACGCATATTGAACACAATTCCTCAGTCATTCCAATAACTGCCTGAACGTTCCCAATCCCCCTTTTTAAGTGGAATTGGTGGCGCTGCTGTCATACGCAGGGTAAAATTTGCATAATCCTTTTTACCTGCATTTACTGCAAATATTTGACAACTTTCGGCTCCATCAGCGCCAAAATTTCCCCTATCGGCGACTATTGGTACTAAATCTTTTTTTTTTCGCGGAATTCATCTCCCCATGCCTTCGAAAGTCTCACTATAAAATGTGGTGTCTCATTCCGTATATTAGTTTTAGCTACAGATACCTCCAAAGAGGGAAAGTTAGTTTATGGCCACCCTGTATATTTTTATAAAAAACTAGTGGCCAAAATTCTGGAAACCTTTTGGAAGAAGTGTATTTCTGAGGTTTGATGGCTCATAGCACCACTTTTTTTTTGAGTAATACCTTAAACTTATATATCAATGGAAAGATAATTTAATCAAGAATATAATGCAACTACTTTTATGAAGGATATTTTTTATTAGAACAGCAGTTATAAAGAAGAAAATTGAAACACACAAATAATGCAATAACTTTTATGAAGGATTTTTTTTTATTAGAACAGCAGTTATAAAGATGAAAATTGAAACAAAAAATAAGATATACAAAAATTCTCGCAATGTGAGTTAATACTTAGTTGGGTAACCTTTAGCGTTAATTACGGCCTTACAACACCTTTCCATGGAGTGAACCAAGTTTTTTTTAGTTCTGCAGCTGTTATAATGTGAAACCAAGATTGAATTATTGCTTCTATTAATTGGTTTTTTATTGGTGGGTTGCTTCTGACTAACAAGTTTCTTTAGTCGTTTCCATAGATTTTCGATTGGGTTAAGGTCTGAGCTATTCCCAAGCCATTCCAGCAGTGGAATATGATTATCTTCAAACCACGTTTTGCACACAGCATCAACACGACATGGAGCTGAATCCTGTTGAAATATAAATGCTTCGTTATTATGGAAAAGATCACGCGCAGAAGGCTTCACTTTGGGCTCAAGTATTTCATTTATGTATTTTTGGGCATTTATATTTCCATTAATCACGCAAATTCTGCCCACACCTTTTGATGTCATACAATCCCAGATCACAACACTAAGTGGGTGTTTCATGGTAGGTGTAATGCCATCTGGATGCAAATCTTCTCCTTACGTATTTTATGCCATCACTACCAACGGAAATTTTGGTCTCATCACTCCAAATAACATTGTCCCATTGTTCTGCTGTCCAATCAACATGGGTTTTAGCGCAGTTTAATCTTCTCAACCTTTGAGAGATAAAAATGTTTTTTTTTTTTTTTTTTTTTTTTTTTGTGGAATTCTGGCATTTAGACCAAATTCTTGCAGTCTGTGCCAAACAGTCCTTGCACTCAACTTCACATTGTATTGCACCATATCATCTTGTATATACCCAGATGATTTCTTCTGTCACGTCTTCTATCATCACTTGCTGTTGTGCACTTTTTCCTGCCTTTACCAGTCTGGTTTTGTAGTGACTGAGTCTCCTTATGCCTCTTCAAAAATTTAGAAATGCCTCCTTTGGTAAGTTTCCACCAATTTTTCTTCTAATTTCTTCATAACTTTAGCCTTGTTCACTTAATGGTACTATTTTACATCGCTTTCTGGGTGACCAGTCAACTCTTTTTACCATTTCTTTAATTCTATTACGTTTTACAAGCTCAGTAAACGAAAGGACACACAAACACACGCACACACACACAAAAAAAAAAAACCAACCAACTTGATAGCAATCACATAACATACTGAGAAATGTCCTCCTCTCAGCTGAATCCTGTGACCTTATTGGCTCATTGCCAAAAAAATGACACCTGATGGCTCTTTCTAAACACTCATGCTCATTGGCTAAATTCAAATGAAGGAAAGATACTTCATATCAACCTAAGCAAGTTGTGCATCTTTTTTCTGGTTATTTGGCTATAACCTTTCATAGAATACAAATAATTGAAGAAACTTTGTTGAATTACATTCTTGATTAAATTATCTTTCCATTGATATGTAATTTTATGGTATTACATAAAAAAAGTGGTGTTATGAGCCATCAAACCTCAAAAATACACTTTTTCCAAAAGGTTTCCACAATTTTGGCACTGGTGTAATGTGCATGCATGCGTGCACGCACGCACGCGCGCGCGCGCACGCACACACGCACACACTATGGTGAGAAAAGTATTTGGACACCTCATGCAGGGCCGGCTCTACGAACGGTGCAAGGCGTGCATTTGCACAGGGCGACAAGTTTTTTTGTGGTGGCAATGTTGGCATAAACTATACGAAAAATAAGGGGGAAGGGGAGGCAAAATATGCTACATGGGGCGACTATACGAAAAATAAGGGAAAAGGGGCGGCAAAATTCCTAGGGGCCGCCCTGACCTCATGCGCAATGCAGATTTTGGATCCTACCACATGTGAGTATTAAGGAATATCAGTGTAAATCTGGTAATAAAAGTGCGATTGTAGTTGGGTGCCACATCAGTGGATCTTTCTGTCCATGACATGCTGCCTGCCTCAGTATAGTATACTGAAATCCACCGTTGCTTATGTCATTTGTAGATGGGCAGCTGATTGTGCTATCACAGCAGGGAAGCATCCTGGGAGCTAAATGACTATGGGCTCTGTCTAGGAATGTTTGAACATCTGACACGTTATTAGTGGCAGACCTCACAGTGAACTTAGTAAATGCAGGGACATCTACCAGCAGAAAGTTGCATGACATTTGGGGGTGGAGGGGTCGTGGGCTGGCTTTACCGATGGTGCAAGACGTGCATTTCCAAGGGGCGACAAAGTTGGCATAAACTATACGAAAAATAAGGGAGAAGGGGCGGCAAAATATGCTACTGCCATGGCAGCAAAATTCCTAGGAGCAACCCTGGGAGGGGATGATGCAAACAATGTGTGGAAGCCACACATTGTTTGCAAGCTACAACGGTAAATGATGTTCAGACTGGTGTCGTTCATACCCTCCCTGGACCATACATAACTGGAAAAAGGTTCTGTGGAGTGACAAATCATGCTTCCAAATGTTTGACTCTGATGGTCATGTTTGGATCTGGAGATTACAGGTTTTGGTTCCAGCAAGATTGTATCATTCCAATTGTCAAGTTTGGTGGAGGCTCAGCACTAATGATATTGGCATGTTTCAGTTGGATGGGGCTTAGTCCATTGGTGGGCATTCCCAAAAACATATCTGATGGCTATCTGGAGATAGTAGAATCAACAGAAATTGTCTTCAATCCGGTCTACCTTAATATTAAGGTAGACCGGATATAACTAGGGGAGAATTAAGCTAGCTGCAGGGCGACCTTACCTGGCTGCCTACAGGTCCGGCATCCACTTGATCTGCCTCTGGTTATAACCTCTGATTGTCGCTCCTCAACTGTCAAACTTTGGTCTAAGCAAGAACATCTCCGCTTGAGCGTTCTCAACAACACTATGGTATCTGGAATACCTTCGAATGCCAGCAATCCATTTGCAACATACTTTATAGCAACTATTCTCTACTAATGTATATTTTTTATATTTCGCTTTTCATGTTATTAATATTACTGAGGAGATAGTTCCAATCAGAAGAGAAGGAAGATCACAGTTTTCATCATGTGACCCTCCATTAACCCAACTTTCAATTCCTCATCGATATGTCGAGTGGTGTGAATTAGACATCCTTTTCCAATGTTCACTATCCTGTAATCGTGGTAGAATCGCGATCTGGAGACGATATAGTCATTGATATAGAGCTACCTCCATTATGACAACAGACAGTATATCTTTGGATAGAATGCATTAAAGTATCCTGCTATTACATGGATAGCCTACTATGTCACCAGTTTGATTTTCGAGTGACTATAGCAACTCTTTGGTAAATGATAGGTGTATCTGGATTGACTGCTATCTATATTTAAAGAAATGATCGGTTCTCGATTAGAGGTTACCTCTAAAAGGCGTTTGGACGGAGTTCGATGTATGTAAAGAGAATAACTGTGCTGCCTCACTCAATAGCCAGTCAGTTGTAGTCTCAATTCCACTGACTAGGCTGAAGCAGAGTGTTCCAGTTATCCATCCATCTAATACTGATAGTGCGAAATGTCAATCTTCTGCTGCAGATCTACAGTCCCTTGAAAGTGCTGTACGATGTCTCAACTGCAATGCCTCGAAAGAAAAATGGATGCAATTAGAAAGGAAGGGGAATGTGAGAGTTGAATTGACAACAATGAATAGAAACATTAGGACTCTTGAGAATAGTTTAGTTGACATGACGAGAACAAGAATAGGTAGGAGAGAGAGAGAGAGAGAAAATCAAGCGATTTTCTCACATTCAGAGAGAGAGAGAGAGAGAGAGAAAATCAAGTGATTTTCTCTCTCTATGAATGTAAGCAAGGAGAGAGAGAGAAAGTGACAGAAAGTGAATAGAATGAAAGAACATTAGAAAGAGATAATGAGAGGATGCTGTAAAAGTGGGGAAGAAAGGAAATGCGTGATAAGGAGAAGGAATGAAAGTGTGAGAGTAGTATGACAGAGTATGGGAAAAGAGAGAGCGAAGGTCGCTAGTGCGAATAGTAATGAAGCCATGACAGGCATAATATATGGCGATTCCATAATTCCAGGTGTGCAGAGTAACATGTTCGAAGAGTGCTTTCACGGTGAAACAATGGAGAAGGCGACTTTAAAAGTACAGAATGTGGATGAGATTATGGTAATGGTCGGTACTAATGACTTGAGGAGCGACGTTAATCGGGTTGCAAAGGATTTGAGAGCAATGTTAGAGATGCAGCAGAAAAGTGTGAGGAATAGGATAGTGAGTGTACTTCCTCGCTTTGGCAATGCAGAATTAAGTAATAGAGCGGTGATAATGAATGATATGGTTGCAAGAATGTGTAGGAAAAGTCTAGAATATGCTGATATTTGGAGAGCATTTGCTGGTAGAATAACACTACGAAAATTATGAGTTGCATCTAAATAGGGAAGAATATGCTTTTGGAGAGGCTGCTGTTCTCTGAGCAAGTGGAAGTAGTTAGAGAAAAATAAGAATTGATTAGGTTGAAGTACAGGAAGCAGAAAGTACAGCCTCATACCGGGAAGATGATTCAAGAGTTAAGGTAACATTAAGTGCATTGGATATTATGGAGAATGATAGATATGAGTCCAAGAGAAATGACTTAGCTGACGTTTATAGAGAGATGACTGAGGAGTTCCTTTTTTCTATATACTAATGCCAGGAATATTAGGAATAATATCACTGATTGATGCAATCTCTCCTAAAATTATGGGTATTAGTGAAACATTGTTAGTCGAAGATGAGTTCACAGGAACAGAGGTAGAAGGATATACTATTTTCTGGCAGAATAGTGGAGAGAAACGGGATTGCTTATGTTAGCTGATGAGAAACATCCTCTAAGGAAAGCGAGCCAGGAGGGTTATAATGCAGTCCATGGCTTTGAGGGTGTATGGTGTGAATTAGAGGTTGGCAGGATCAGATATATAATTGGATGTTGTTATAGGCAAAGAATGAACAGGAAATGTTCAGACAAATTGGCATAATGAGTGGGTTATTTTACTTATGGAAATATAGATTGGACAAAGGAAGTAGCCTGTGGTATTAAGGAAACTCCATTTTGGCAATTCTTGAAGGACATGTGTTGGAGGAAACTCGAAGATCAAGCGTTTTGGATTTGATTATAGCGTCAGATGACTTAATGGTTGACTGAAAAGTCAAATTTGCCTCTGCTTCATGATAGTGGTTATGCGGTGTTGATCTGAGGAGTGCACAGGCATGCAAAAGTCTTAAAGAAAGGAAATTATGTGAAAACAGGTGATTTTAATAGTATTAAAAATCAACGTGGGGAAGTACCACAGATGGAGGAATTAGAGCTTAAAGAGGTTATATGGTGCATGGAAGTTGTTAAAGACCATTTGTTAACAGCAATGGCAAAGTATATCATGCATTTAAAAAATGCATTGAAAAAAAATGGAGTGAAATTGATGACACCACTGAGATTAAGAAAGAATTGTATATACAATAAAAAAAGAGTATATGGAAAAAAGTATAGAATGAGAGATGGCGAATAGTTGAGTGAAATACAGGGTAGCCATAAAATAACTTTCCCTCTTTGGAGGCGTCTGTATCTAAAACCAATAAACGGAATGAGACCAAATTTTATATTGAGACTTTTGAAGGCATGGGGGAGATGACTTCGGCGAAAAAAAATATTTAGTACCAAAAGTCGCCGATAGGGGGAAATTTTGGCGCAGGCGGATCCAAAAGCAGTCAGATATTTGCAGTAAACGCAGGTAAAAAAAGGATTATGCAAATTTTACTGTGCGTACGTGACAGCAGCGCTACGAATTCCACTTAAAAAGGGATTGGGAACGTTCAGGCAGTTATTCGAATGACTGAAGAATTGTGCTCAATATGCATCCTACCTTGCCTCAGCGTGCTTTACTTGTTAAGTTGTTTTATTTTACCTTAAACAGTGCCATGCCGCAGCGGCCCTTCGGGAATATAGAAGGCTTCATGACCTGCGTACAGGTCCTACGTCAGCTGTAGCACTGAGTGATATGATAAAGAAGTTTGACGAAACTGGATCACTAGGAGTTAGACCTGGCAGTGGACGGAAAGCACATTGAAAATCGTGTATGTGGTCCAGGATACCCTGATTCTGATGAATAAAACATTATTTCCTCTGAGTTCAATCACTACATTAATTTCTGTGTCTCTAGCAAGTTGTTGTTTTAGTTTAATTATTATTATTATTATTATCATTATAACATGCCACATATCCAGCTGGAATGAGTGACGCGGCTGTCGCTTACACCGTCGAAATGTTATTATTCCATTTGATCTGCCTTTAATGTAACTATCCGCTTGTTTTCGTCAGCGCCAAAATTACCCCTATCGGCAACTTTTGGTACAAAATCTTTATTTCACGGAAATCATCTCCCTTCAAAAGTCTCAATATAAATTTTGTTTCATTCCATTTATTGGTTTTAGCTAGAGATACCTCCAAAGAGGGAAAGTTATTTTATGGCCACCCTGTATTATTATGCGATATACTTCCAGAAACGTTTTTGGTTATAGCGCCTATGTGTACAAGAAAAATGACGACGAAGACATCGATGTTGACTGACATCAAGGTGCGGCATTTAGTGTGATGTAGCGTGTACAGAGGCATAACTAGTGGGGAGGAGGATGGGGCGGGCCTCTCCGGTGGTACTTGGAACCTTTTTGAACTTCAAAAAAAAAAAAAAATTAGCTAACGCCTTATATTCCCCTTACAAGGTGTAGGCCTTTATACCCTATATAGCTTTTGGAGACTGAGTGGGCAGTTCAATCTCCATCGGTAGCAATCAGAAATAGCTGGCCCATGTCTATCTCCAATTATAACAGCCACCGATGAAGAGGCTGGCAAACAAGCGCTGCCATCTCTTGGTACCTAACCCTATCAACATATGTTACTGTCTGAAATAATGTGGGTACTACGGTCGATTTTCTTGAGTTTACGGGATAAAAAACCCGAGTTTCCGGGAGGATAAACCCGCTTGCCTGTGCCAGAGATCGACTAACTCGGGAGTCGGTCCAAGAAAGGCTTAGAAAAAGTTCCTCCAGTCAGCGACTAGATCTACTACAATCGACTTAAGTCGGACTTCGAGCGACCAAGCGCAGAGGATGAAAGCGTCTCTTCCACTGAACTACACAGACCACAGTCTCGAGAACACAATTCCAAATATTGTAATACTACTGCGAATTTTTCTCACAATTGCTGTAAGTGTTGCTAATTGTGAGAGGAATTTTTTAAATAAAATAGATTAAGAATTATCTACATTACTATGAAATAGACTTCGGCGGTGTCATCGACGATTTTACTAACAGTAAAGCGAGAAAAATAACATTTTAGAATGTTCAAATTAAAGTTTTACTTCAAAAATAAACATAGTGTTTTAATTTATTTCCCTATACGTCATTTTAACTTTTTTGTAATATTTTTGGTGTGTATTCAGAAGGGGTGGCAAACTCAGACTGCCCCGGGTGGCAAAAGCTCTAGCTATACCACTGGGTTTAGAGGAATGCTCACCATGGTTGTGTAAATTCAAAAATCAAAAAAAGATGCATTTTGCAAATATTACATTTTGTTTGTTTACCAAACGTGCATCGGGACTGTCAAGGGGCATTTATAAAAACTCCATTTAAAAAATATAAAGATTTTAACCAAGTCGCGAAAAATCACATGTCATTTCAATGGCACAAAGAAGCTGCTATCGATGCTTAGAATTTTATAACAATCCACAAACATCCAGAAAAAGATATAATTTGTCAAATTGATAAATCAATATAAAAAAACTATAGAATTCAATAGAATTAAAATAGTTCTATTTTACCAGTCATTGTATTTTATAAAATAAAAATATAAGGGAAGAATTTTTAAGATTTACAAAACTCTATGATATGGATGCGAAAGTATTAGTTCTTCTATTTTAAATAAATGTACTGAATATAGCTTGGAGTAGAACAAATTAATTGGACAAGGAAAAGATGGCTGTGCAAGAATGTCAGGAAAAGGAAGCTGGTGTTCAATCTCAGATAAAAGGCCTAAGTTCGATTCTCGCCATGACGGGAGGAATCTTTATATGGACTTTTTCAATCGAAGGTGAGTTAGTCGATCTCATACAAAGGTAGCAGTGTTTTTCATCCTGCATACAGACAAATCGGCCCTTCAGAACACACGCAATTTGCAGACAAGAAATACTAGCTGTGGTGGTGGTGGGCAGTACATGGTGCTGATGTAGATGATTGGTAGTATAGTACGCCCACAGATTCGAGACACTTCTGCGCCGAAGTGTCATGTCTACAGAAGGAGAAACAATTTCCGATAATAGGGTAATCAATCCGTATTGTGGGATGAGTAGGAGGTGAAAAAATACCAGTTTTGTTTTCGTATGTGACGGACGTGTTTTCACAGTGCTCTTCATTAAAACATCTGCTTAAGCTAATACAGTGATAATTCTTCAGCGCAGTTTACCTAACAATGTGCTAGAATACCAGAGCAACTTCTGTTTAACACCAGTGGAAGGTAAGACTTTTGATTTTTGCATTTAATTTCTTCAAGCCCTCTCGTGTTCTCTGCCATGTGCACAGTAGTAGTCTTCTGTCTTTTAAAAGGAGATTTCCATTGCCAGCCTACACTTGGCGGTTAGAAGGAGCAAGGCAGGTTCTGTTCCCCCCAACAAAGTATAGGCCTAACTATGGATACGCCATACGATGACCTCAATTTTAAAGAACGTTTGGCTATATTCAGACATGCAGCAATCTACTACATACAAAATGGCCAAGAAAAATGGTAATCCACCAGATCAAAGAAGTAGAAACAGAGCACCCCAATCCTTTGAACTTCTTCCCAGCCTTTCCGAAGACCACGCCAGTGAGCTAACAACAGCTGACGATATCTCCTGTGCTGACTCTAGTGACTATCAGGTGGTCAGCAGGAAGAAGAGGAAGAAAGAGTCTCCTGCTGCAGGACCTAAAATAATACCCCAACCCTTGTAAAGAGCAGCCATAATGGACACAAGAGCACAACCTGATGAAAAAATAGCGACGGACTCAGCGGTACCTCCAAAAGAGAGAATTCCGCCAGTAATTTTAAGAACGAAAGAAAAATGGTCAGCAATCGCGGAGACGATGAACTCCAGCATAAAATTTATATCAGCTAAAAACACCAAAGAAGGAATCCGGATCAAACCAGAAGCAGCATCGGACTGCTGCTGGCTAACCAGACTTATGGACGAACTGAAAGTCCCATATCACACGTTCCAGCTTAAGAGTGAAAAAACCTAAATGCCGTCATCAGAGGTTTGGTAGAAACCATAACATCTGTAGAAGTAGCTACTGACCTGAGATCACAAGGCTTAGAGCGAACTGAAATCTCGCGCATGTACCCAGCAGATAAACGCCCCTATGCCTCTGGTCTTAGTGGAGATCAATAAAGATAAGAAGGAAATTTATGACCTTAAGACCGTCTGAAACCCCATTTGCAATAATCCCAAACTCCGCTACTACTCTTTAGTCAGAAATTTCAGGCTGAATGCTAGAGGTGGAGGCAATGCCATCTTTATCAAAAAAAATATCCGTTACAATGAAATTAAAAAGACCACTACTACTAATCTTGAAGAAACTGGCATAGAAATTCATACCAATAATGCAGGCAGCTTAAAAATATATTCAGTTTACAACCCTCCAGGCAAAACTCTCTTATCCTGTGATTCTCCCAGCTACTCGATACAAATGAAGCAACAGTTGTGGCAGGAGATTTCATTTCAAAGCATCCTCCATGGAATAGCAAGAGCTCCAATAACAACGGAATAACTCTCTATAATTTTGCTTTGTTGAGAAACATCGTCATTGCAGGCCCTATTGTACCAACACATTATGTGCCGTTTGGCAGACCTGATGTTCTGGATATTTCTATTTTCAAAAACACTTCTTATCATTTCCAACTTCAAGTGGTTAATGAGCTTACCTCTGATCACAATCCAGTGATTTTAAGCCTAGGAGGGGATTCTGAATTCATTCCCAGCCGGTCACATACTAACTTTGCAAAATTCAAAGCTGCAATCAACACTATTATAGACTCAGTACCTGATATCTCCTACCGTGAAGAATTAGACGTGGCAGTCAACAATCTAGAAAATAAAATTCAAACTGGCTTATCTGCAGCCTCTTTCACTTTCACCCCAACTCAAGTAAACCTACTCCCAGAAAAAATCCTTACTCTAATCAGAAACCAAAATAGAATTAGATGCCACTACCACAACGCGTTATCTCCCCAGGATCACCAAGAACTAAATAAGGCAACAACCAACCTAGTCCGATACTCTCAAAGACTTCAGGAATCAACAGCAGGGGGAGGGAGGCTCTATTCCTTAAAGCTGAGGATAACTCGCAATGAAAATTGGCTAAAGCTCTCGGCACTGATAGGTCCAACATAGCCCATCCATGGCGAAAGAGGTATATTATACAGAGATGATGAGAGGGCTGAAGCTTTTGCAGATGCACTAGAGCTGCAATGTAAGCCTAACTACATGCATGCGAATTTATTATTCATTGAGAAAATCCACCGACATGTTCGCTGCGCTTTACGTCATCCCTGCAGCCATGAAAATATTAGTTTCGCTTCAGCTAAGGAAGTTTATACCATCACAGAGAAGCTGAACAACATAATGGCTCCAGGATCTGACAAGATTACCAACAAAACTATTAAAGCGCTTCCTCATAAAACAATTATGCACCTGGTAACCATCATAAATGCAATACTCAGATTCAGTTACTTTTCCACTCGATGGAATAAAGCAGATATAATTCTCTTTCATAAAGCAGAGAAATCACCACCGTCCCCACAGAATTTTAGGCCCATCAGTCTCTTGTCATGTTTAGGAAAAATTACTGAAAAAGTCATTCTCAATTGTCTTCATGATGAGGTAAACAAAAACAACATTATTCCAAAAGAGCAATTTCGGTTCCGTACTGGGCACAGTACAACTCCACAAGTTCATAGATTAATAGAATATATTACAATCGGATTTAACTGTAGACAACACACAGGAGCTATCTTTCTGGATGTGGCAAAGGTGTTTGTTAAGGTTTGGCATGAAGGCCTTATCTATAAAATGATTACAGCCAACATTCTACTTTACCTTACTAAGATCGTCGACTCCATTCTAAAAGACCGTACATTTGAAGTTAAGCTGCGTGGACTTAGATCTTCTTTGAAAAGAATCACTGCAGGTGTTCCTCAAGGCTCGCTGCTTTAACCCCTGCATTTTAACATCGTTGCAGGCGTCCCGTGCACGACATCAACTACCATAGCTTACTATGTGGACGATATGGCAATTTTGGGCAGATCTTTCAGACCTCATCTAGCTACGCAGCGTCTACAAATCGCAGCAACAAATCTAGAAAAATGGTTCAGAAAATGGAGGACAGCTGTAAATGCTGACAAAAGCACTGCCATTCTCTTTACCAGACGGAAAGCATCCCACTATGGAGAAGTCAAACTTTTCAACTCAGTTATTCCATGGAAATCCAAAACCCAATATCTAGGTATACAGCTAGATAACCACCTTAATTTTAATCCTCACATCGACTATGCCTGCAACAAAGCAAATTCCGCAATTTCACAGCTCTACCCTCTTTTCAACCGAAGAAGTAAAGTCAACACTGAAAACAAATTACTGATCTACAAAACAATTATTAGAGACCCAGTTTAAGTTAGGATCACCGGTTTGGGATCACACTTCTCACAGCAACATAAAAAAACTACAAGTCATTCAAAACAAATGTCTTCACATGGTTTTTGACGCTCATGCTTTGTCAGGAATGCTCTCCTCCACCAAGATGCTAACATACCAAATATTTACACGTTTCTCCATGAAACTCCCTCTACATATTTCACAAAAGCAGCTATTCATCCCCCAATAAACTCATTCAAGAGTCACCTACCTACGATGAAAACGAAGGTGGAAACACAAGCGCCCGAAAGCAGTTCTGCTCATCGGTACAAGCGCTCCCACACCGCTCTAATTTGGGAGAGCCAAGTGCTCGATAATCTCTCATTAAATTAAGCCAATTTCTTAGAGATGAAGGGATTATAATCTAAGGGACTGAGATCCATCTAGCCACAAAAATCAACAGTCAACAGAGATGAGTTGTTTATTATCACACGTCGGAAGATTAACTTCTCTTTTATGATCATTGTAGTTTTTAAAGTGTTACCTATGTCACCTGTATAACAGTCGGAATTTTACCTATAAAGCACGTGATTTCGCGTGTTGGCGACCAATTCATACGTCCTTTATTTCTTTTTCCCCTTTAGCCAGGGTAACCACATCTAGTACTTTCGTACTAGATCTAGTACTTTTTATAAATTTTTAGTGTTCTAGTACGTTCCCCAACAGATCTATACTTTCTTCCTTCCGAATAATAATAATAACAACAATATAAGAGTTCAACATATGATTTAATATTTTTCTCTTCTCCCATCTCCCCATATGTCACAATCAGCGGCCACAAGCATGATTTCCCTTCCCCCCCCCCCTCTCACTGTTCGCTAACCTTCTCCCAGCCCCCATCACGGAAAAATACATTGTGGACGCACTAAATGTAATTATCTTATAAAAAATGTTTTGGCTGTAGATTCTCTCAATGAAATCTAAAAAAAAATTCAAAATACTTATTTTTCATTATTTATTGATGAGTCAACTGACATTACAGCAAAGCAAAGGTTGGTTGATTAGTATAGCCTCTGCTACTATTGGCTCACGCAAAACGTTAAACAAGTATCAGCGCGGTTAGTAGTTGGAAGGGTATCAATCCTTCGATGCTGTGGGCACACTCTCCCTCGATGAGTCTTTGGACTTTCTGGAGGTGTCACATAATAATAATAATAATAATAATAATAATAATAATAGTAATAATAAATCTCCAGCAGTTGTGGTTCGTTACTATGATAATTCCATAAAATCATTACAGGGTTAGTTTTTAAATATTACTGATGTTAGTGATGAAACAAGTTCAGTTTGTTTGAAGCTCTAATAGAATTCTATTAGAGCTTTAAACAAACTGAAGGGTTCTTCTTGCAAACTTAGGCTTTCCTGCTGATAACGCTTCAGTTATGATGGGAAAACATTCAGGCTCACCTTAAATCATTAAATGAATATTTTCATGTTGCTGTACACATCTCACAGCTTTACTTTATGTGAATTTTTTACTAAATGATTTAAGGAAATTACAACGTCAACTAGGATATACATTAAAATAAATTTTATTATACTTCAATATTTCGGCAACGTCACATTGCCATTTTCAAGAAACTTAAGAACAAGACACGTGCACGCAGGCACAAAAAACAGTAAGTGAGGAAGAAGCAGGCAGCTATTATTTCTGCTAAAGTCCTAATGGTGCCCCCTAGCGGGCAATGTTGGTATTCTTGGACAATTGGTCCGAAGGTCTTCTGATGTTTCCCAAACTTGAGGCAGTATCATGCAGCCAAATTTGTTGAGGTTTGGATTGTTTCTTAGGGCTGAAGCTGATTCCATGAAAAGCCTTTCATATTTGTATTTACTACGGTGTATTACCTTGGCATTCTTCCATCGTATTCTATGGCAGGTGTCCATCGCATGGTCAGCAACACCAGAATAGCTGTATTGGTGAAACCGGATGTCCTTGTGTTCTGATTTAGAGTAATCCTTGTTATGAGGAGGGAGAGGGGTTGTGGTTTACTGGTTTCAATATTTTTTGAATTTTGGGGGGATAGCCATTGGCTGAGTAAGTGCTGAGAATGTGGTTTAGCTCTTTGATGAGGGCATTGTCATTTGAACAGATAAGTTTGGTCCTGTTGTGTAATGTCTTAAGGACCCCATATTGTTGTGAGAAGGGGTGGTGGGATTGTTGGTGAATGTATCTGCCTTTATGGGTGGGTTTTCTATAGACTGAGAAAACCAATGTTCCATAGACTGGCAGGTGACCAGTGTGTCTAAGAAAGGAAGGCAGTTTTTTTTTTTTCTTCCGGGGTGAATTTGATTCTGGGTTGTTGGTTGTTTAAGTGTGTTAGGAAGGAGTGGAGCGCATAGGAGCCATGTGGCCAAATAGTAAACACATCATCAACATAGGTAAGCCAAATGGTTGGTTTTTGTGAGCAGAGTTTAAGGCTTTCTCTTCAAAAGTCTCCATATAAAAGTTGGCCATGGGTGGGGAGAGTGGAGAACCCATGGCTGTCCGATCTATTTGTGTTTAGAATTTTCTTTGCCAAACAAAATTGCCTTAGTTCATTGTGAACTGAAATAGGGCTGTAATAACGGGAAGAAATTTAGCTTGGATTAGCGCTAAGGATTCCTTGAGTGGGACATTTGTAAATAAGGAGGAGACATCAAAACTGATCATTATGTCAATGTGTTTGGGTATAAGGATTCCTATGCTGGCTTTGAAGTGGGCTGAGTTTTTTTATGTGCGAAGGTATGTTGCCAGTATAGTGCGAGAAAACTTTGGCCAAATATTTAGCTAGTTTGTATGTGGGGGGAATCAATGCCATTCACTATAGGATGTAATGCCACATTTTCCTTATGTATTTTTGGGAGTACATAAATACGGGGGGGAGGGGGTTTATGGAGTTAAATTGTTTTAATTTGCTAGTGATTTCTAGAGGCCAAGAAATAACCTTCTGAAGGAGCCTGTGGAATTTACTAATTTCTGAGTTGGTGGGATTGCTCTATAGGGAGGTAAGCAGCCTGATCTAACAATAGGGCATTCAGCCTACCTGTGCAATCCTTTTGGTTAAGCAATACTGTGGCGTTCCCTTTATCAGATTTGGTGATTATTATTTTCTTGTTTTTCTTTAATTCCAGTAGAGATTTAATTTCCTTACTGGGCGTTTAGCTTTGGTCAGAACACAAGCTACATCCAGTCAAACCTTCCAAACCACAGTTGGCGCTGTGGTTTGGAAGGTGTCGTATCCCGCGTTCAATTCTTATCATAATTTCTTCAGTACATATTCTTCTGGGCACAATTGCGATGTGGCCACGTGCGAGGGCTTCGAGTGCTTGGTTTTACACAAAATGACGAAAGGTTGACTACCGTTTCGGTAGGAAATTGTGGTTTCGAGATCGAGTTCTTTTTCAAATTATTTGATGTGTCGATCTCGTACTTTTTTAAATTCTTCCTCTGCTGCAGGGCACGAGATGTCGTATAATATAGACTAAATTTCGTGGCTTAAGGTGTTTGAAAGGTCATCTTCGACTGCCTGTGTAGCTAAGTTAGCATCATTCAGGAACCGGCGAGTAGTGGCAATTTGTTCTCTTAGTAAGGCTTGGCTGGCACGGTTTTAAATACGAAGAGCCTTTTGCGAAGAGAAACGGTGCTTGAATTTCACACAGTTATGAATTACCTGGCTATCCAGGCAGCGTTTTAGGAAGGCGAGACGATGCAGTTGTCTTGAGAGCTTTAACTTCATTTTACCATAATGGCGTGCCTTACGTGCGATATCATCTCCATGGATTATCGTAATTCTCGTAGAAAGGCTTAGACGTTAGTTTTGCATTTTTTTACTAAACGATTTAAGGAAATTACATCGTCAACTAGGATATACATTAAAATTAATTTTATTGTACTTCAATATTTCGGCAACGTCACGTTGCCATTTTCAAGAAACTTAAGAACAAGACACCTGCACGCAGACACAACAAACAGTAAGTGAGGAAGAAGCAGGAAGCTATCATTTCTCCTAAAATCCTAATGGTGCCACATAGCGGGCAATATTGGTATTCTTGAGCGATTGCGCTGAAGGTCTTCTGATGTTGGTTTCCCAAACTTGAGGCATTCTCATGAGCGAAATTTGTTCAGGTTTGGATTGTTTCTTAGGGATGAAGCTGATTCCATGAAAAGCATTTCATATTTGTATTTACTACGGTGTATTATCTTGGCTTTCTTCCACCGTATGCTATGGCAGGTATCCAGCACGTGGTGAGCAAGACCAGAGTGACAGTATTGGTGGAACCAGATGTAGTCCTTGTGTTCTGAGTTTATGATATTGGCTGTCCTGCCTGTTTGGCCAAAGTAGGACAGCTTACAGCTGCAAGGGTCTATGTAGGTCTGGGGGGGGGGTAAAAGCCAAGATAATACGCCATAGTAAATACAAATATGAAAGAATTTTCATGGAATTAGCTTCAACCCTAAGAAACAATTCAAACCTCTACAAATTTGGCTGGATGAGACTGCCTCAAATTTGGGAAACCTACATCAGAAGACCTTCAGCGCAATCGCGGAAGAATACCAATATTGCCCGCAAGGTGGCAATATTGGTCTTGCCATTAGGACAATAGGAGAAATAATGGCTTCCTGCTTCTTCATCACTTACTGGTATGCCTGCGTGAACGTGTCTTGTTCTTAAGTTTCTTGAAAATGGCAACGTGACGTTGCCATTGTGAATTGAAGTATGATAAAATTTATCTTAATGTATATCCTAGTTGACGCTGTAATTTCCTTATATCATTTAGTTAAATATTCATAACCAACGTTTAAGCCTTTCTGAGTATTACGATAATCCACGGAGATCATATCGCACGTAAAGCACGCTATTACTGTAAAATGAAGTTAAAGCTATGAAGTCAACTGAGTCGTCTCGCCTTCCTAAAACGCTGCCGGGATAGCCAGGTAATTCCTAACTGTGTGAAATTCAAGCATCGTTTCTCTTCGCAAAAAGCTCTTCGTATTTATCACCGTGACAGCGAAGCCTTACTCACAGAACAAATTGGTCACTCGCCGGTTCCCGAAAGATGATAACTTAGCTATACAGGCACTCGAAGATGACCTTTCAAGCACCTTAAGCCACGAAATTTGGTCTATTTTATAAGACAACTCGTGCCCTGCAACAGAGAAAGAATTTAAAAAAGTACGAGATCGACACATTACTAAATTTGAAAATTTGAAAAAGATTTCGATCTGGAAATCACAACGTCCTACCGAAACGGTAGTCAACGTTATTTAGTGTAAAACCTGAAGCACTCGAAGCCCTCGCACGTGGCCACATCTTCGCCATTGTGCCCAGAAGAATATGTACTGAAGAAATTATGATAAGAATTGAACGCGGGATACGACACCTTCCAAAACACGTCACTTCCAAAACGATATTCGACTGGATGTAGCTTGTGTTCTCGATCAAAGCTAAACCATCAAAAGCCAACATGCCCAGTAAGGAACTTAAATCTCTACTGGAATTAAAGAAAAAAGAAAATAATAATCACCAAAGCTGATAAAGGGAACGCCACAGTATTGCTTAACCAAAAGGATTACACAGCTAGGCTGAATGTCCTATTGTTAGATCGGGCTACTTACCTCCCTATAGAGTACAATATCACGAACTCACAAATTAAAAAACTGCACAGGCTCCTTAAGAAGGTCACTTCTTGGCCTGTAGAAATCACTAACAAATTAAAACCATTTAGCTCCATCTCCCCCCCCCCCCGCGTATTTATTGACTCCCAAAAATACATAAGGAAAATATTCCATTACATCCTATAGTGGATGGCATTGATTCTCCCGCATACAAACTAGCTAAACATATGTCCAAAGCTCTCTCACCATATAGTGGCAACACACCTTCACATATAGAAAACTCAGCCCACTTCATAGCTAGCATAGAAAACCTTACACTCAAACACACCGACATAATGGTCAGTTTTGATATCTCCTCTTTATTTACAAATGTCACCCTCAAAGAATCCTTAGAGCTAATCCAAGCTAAATTTCCTTCCGATTTTACAGCCCTATTTCAGTTCACAATGAACTAGGGCGATTTTGTTTGGCAAGGAAAATTCTACAAACAAATAAAGGGGACAGCCATGGGTTTTCCACCCTCCCCACCCATCGCCCACTTTTATATGGAGACTTTTGAAGAGAAAGCCTTAAACTCTGCCCACAAAAACCAACCATTTGGCTTAGCTATGTTGATGATGTGTTTACTATTTGGCCACATGGCTCCTATGCACTCCTCTCCTTCCTAACACAATTAAACAACCAACAACCCAGGATCAAATTCACCCCAGAAGGAAAAAAAAAACTGCCTTCCTTTCTTAGACACACTGGTCACCTGCCAATCTATGGAACATTGGTTTTCTCAGTCTATAGAAAACCCACCCATAAAGGCAGATACATTCACCAACAATCCCACCACCCCTCCTCACAACAATATGGGGTCCTTAAGACATTACACAACAGGACCAAACTTATCTGTTCAAATGACAATGCCCTCACCAAAGAGCTAGACCACATTCTCAGCACTTACTCAGCCAATGGCTATCCCCCCAAAATTCAAAAAATATTGAAACCAGTAAACCACAACCCCTCTCCCTCCTCATTACAAGGATTACTCTAAATCCATCACCATATCCTATATGCGAGGCACCTCGGAAAAAATTTCCAAAATCCTAACAAAACATGACTTAACTTCTTGTTGCAGACCATAGAAAAAATTGGCATCCTTTATCCGCTCTACTAATGACCAATCCCCCCCCCCCCCAGACTTACCTGGTATATACCACGGCCTGTGCAGCTGTAAACTGTCCTACTTTGTCCAAACAGGCTGGGCAACTGATATCAGCATCTCAGAACACAAGGACTCTGGTTTCACCAATATAGCCACCGTGGTCTTGCTGACCACGCGCTGGATACCTGCTATAGAATATGGTGGAAGAAAGCCATGATAATACACCATAGTAAATACAAATATGAAATACTTTTCATGGAATCAGCTTCAGCCCTAAGAAACAATCCAAACCTCAATAAATTACGCTGCATGAGACTATCTCAAGTTTGGGAAACGTACATCAGAAGACCTTCAGCGCAATCGCCCAAGAATACCAATATTGCCAGTAAGGTGACAATATTGGTCTTGGCATTAGGACTATAGGAGATATAATAGCTTCCTGCTTCTTCCTCACTTACTGTTTGTTGTGTCTGCGTGCAGGTGTCTTGTTCTTAAGTTTCTTGAAAATGGCAACTTGACGTTGCGAAATATTGAAGTATAATAAAATTTATTTTAATGTATTCTAGTTGACGTTGTAATTTTCTTAAATCATTTAGTAAAAAATGCATAACCAACGTCTAAGCCTTTCCACGAGAATAATTTATGTGTAGCTGAAGCATGTAAGAAACTAGCAATTTCATTAGAAGGAATAATGTGCAGATATTTACAATTTCATACAAAAGAAACCGAAATGATTAACAGAATTTAAACAAATTCAGTAACTATCAAACTTAAAACCACGTAATTTGCTGAGGTTACGTAAAATTCGTTGGCTCTTAATATATGATGTTGTGCAAAGAACAGTAGAACAATGGAATACTTTGGTTTCATACGTTATCTTGAGAGCAGTGGAAGATGGAATTGAGTAAGCCAATCAGTTTTATCTGCTCTACAAAATACCTTCATTAAGGCATATTTTCTCTTCTTAGCATTCATCTTACCAACAGTAGTAAATCTAAATTTCAATAACTAAAGCACCGAATATTGTCTTCATCTTCTAATTTCATCGGTAGGAGATAAAATGAAAATGATCAAAATATTTTATGAAATCTCAATTGAACAGATAAATCCAGCTGACAATGGTTACTTTTTAGACATAGAAAATGTGTATCTAGGGGCGAGAATGGAAGCCGTTCTAATGAGTTTAAATAAGAGTGAAGTTCCAGAAAGAGACATAAGACACTTCAAGGTGAAATGTTTGTCCTTCTATGTTGAGTTCTGTAGCCACGTTTTCAAACAAATAAATTGCAAAGATCCTGTATTAAAAATTATTATTATTATTATTATTATTATTATTATTATTATTATTATTATTATTATTATTATTCGTGACACCTTCAAGGAGTCCGAAGATTCATCGCAGGAGGACACCTACAACTGTCTCAACTACTATACCGAACCTCTACTACGAATCACCTCCATCAACGCCATCAACCGCCCACCTCCACCACTAACACAACTAGTATTTTTTGTCTGTAAATTGAGTGTGTTCTGAAGGGCCGATTTGTCTGTATGCGGAATGAAAAACCTGAGTTTTCAGTAGAAAAAACCCTTCTACCTCCGAATGAGATCGGCTAACTCACCATCGATTGAAATTGTGCAGATAGATTCCTTCCGTCGCGACGAGTATCGAACTTAGGCCTATTCCAATCGAAGGGCCCAATTTACTGTTGTTCTTCCAATTGCGCTACAGAGGCGCTTAGCGCTAAGTTTAGCGATACTGAATCCTGAAATGTGCAAATCGGACTGTTTTTACAGTATAATGCCACTTCCTGTAAATTTTCCTAATGTTATTGAAGAAAATAGTTATGAAGACCTTGATAGAGAATGGCAACTATTGAAGACTGTAGAAGCATTGGAAAATGGTCAAGAATTCATGGTTTTTTGGAATAAAGTTTTTGAAATGAAAACTGCAGTAGGAGAAAAAATGTTTCCTAATTTAACAATATTACTTAAAGCTGTACTACTGTGCCTCCTTCATTCATCAGCAGCAACTCAAAGAATATTTTCAGCATGACAATAAATAAAACTAAAATAAGAAATTAACTACAAACTCCCTTCAAGAATGAACTCCTTTTGACAAAAAAAATTTAAACATTCATCAGCTACAGATTTGAAGAATCTTTATGATGAGTTAATCAATTTAGGAAAATCTGTTAAAAATAATGAATAAATACTTCCAGTGTTTGTCTTGTGAGTTGTAATCCCCTGCATATATGTAAATAGCATATTAAATACCTGAAGATTTAATGTTACATTATTTACATGAAATTATTATTATTATTATTATTATTATTATTATTATTATTATTATTATTATTATTATTATTATTATTATTATTATTATTATTATTATTATTACGGGCAACTCCAGGGAGTCGACAGACTCATCGAGGGAGGCCCTAACATCATGTTAAGAACAACTATTCGACATTCACACAGTAATATCATACCTCACCTTGAACTCATTCACAGTCATGGCACCCACAACAGATTCTGGCAGCTTATTTCACTCATTCACCACTCTCCAAGTAAACCTAGCTCTAACACCCTTGCTAACCACATTCTTTCCCAGCTTCCATTCATGACCCCTAGTCCTCCCCAAAAGTCGTATTCTCAAAAATATCTTCTGAATTAATCGCATAGAAACTCTTCAGTAATTTGAATGTCTCAATCATATCATCCCTCCTCTGCCAATCAACCAATTTTGGCAACCCACAAATCTTAAACTTGTTCTCATAAGGTTCATTGTATAGACCTGCTATCATCTTGGTCACTAGTCTCCAGAGCCTCTCAACCTCCTCCCCATCAAGAAGAAACCCTAGCGCCCATATATGTGCACAGTAGTCTAGATGGGGTATTATCAAGGCTCGATGCAGAGGAACAATAACTTGTTTGTGTCTGCTTGTTAAAGTATTTATTAACATTAACAAGTATGCTTGTTAATGTTATATAAAAATCAAGTTTTTTTTTTTTTTTTTCAGATCTATTACTTTTTTCCTGCATAAGTTGGTACAAAATTATTTTTCTGGGTGGTCACCCTTCCTTCAGCATGAATCGAATATTTTTGGCAAGTCTCCAAGCGAAGCTCTCTCTCTTGGAGGTGTCACAAATAATAATAATAATAATAATAATAATAATAATAATAATAATAATAATAATAATGATAAGAATAAAATCAGCTAACGCCTTTTTATTCCCGTATACGGGGAGTAGGCGAGGCCATTTAGTCCTATCTAACTATTGGAGTCCGAATGGACAGTTCCATTTCCACTGGTACCAATTAGAGATAGATGGCCCAAGGCTATCAATTAAGCGGTACACAGTGAAGAGAGACGGCTCAAATGTGCCGCCATCTCATGGTCCCTAATCCTAACACGATATATGTAATGTCTGAAATAATGTGGGTTCTACGGCCGATTTTCTTGAGTTTACGGGACGAAAAACCCGTGTTTCCGGGAGGAAAAACCCGCGTGCCCTTGCCGTATAATAATAATAATAATAATAATAATAATAATAATAATAATAATAAAATATATAACCAAATTTGGATAACATAGTGCCTCTTACATATCAATAATTAAATTACTTATTATTAATTATTAAAGTAATTAATTATTTAATTAATAAGTAAATAAAAATTATTGATGTAATTATTTGTCTCCAAGCTTTCCCCCCCCCCCATGGAAAATTTCTGTGGACTCCCATGAGTGCGATGCTATATATCGTTCCACCTATTGCATTGCACGATAAGTAGATCTACAGGAGAGAAGCCATTAGGTTCTGTAAACTTGTGTTATGTGTGTTTGATGTTGTCACTGAGTTGATAAAAGTAGCAGTTTAAAAATTGATGACATTTTGTCCTTCAGCAGATATTGTTTTCTTATAAAATTCAATATCAGGTGTGTATGTGTGTATCATTTTGTTATATATCAATGTATGTATGTGTTTGCGTGTGTCATTTTATAAGATTGTAATCTCAGGTGTTCGTGTGTGTTTTCTTGTTTTTGCGTTGTCATTATTATAAAAACCTCCATGGAGTCAAAGATTCATCGTGGGAGGTTCAATGTTATACTCACAGTTTATCATACTGCGCCTTGAATATATATATATACTGTCTCCGCGCTCACACACTGACCACTCTCCATGCGAAAAACCTACTCCTCACTCCCTTGCTCACACTCATATAGCTTCCAGGGATGACCTCTTGTTCTCTTCCTATCTTCACCCATTATGTGCAAACCATTAGCGTGGTTTAAATAATCGCCTTTTAAAATGTCGCATGCAATAGTATTAATCCTAATAGTATTAGTAAGCAAAGGTTGGTCGATTGGTAGAGCCTTCTACTAATGGCTCACAAAAAAAGTCAAGCAAGTTTGAGCGCAGTTAGTAATTGGAAGGGTACAATCGTTCGATGCTGTTGGCACACTCTCCCTCGACGAGTCTTTGGACTCCCTGGAGGTGTTGTCATAATAATAATATTAGTTTAATTATAAAATATATATACGTTTACACAAGAATATTATTTAATTTGCCAAATATTTCAGTCTGAATATTACAGACCATCTTCAGTGGCTAAGGTGGAATACGAACAATTGATCATTCACAAATAGAACGAGCCGCGTTATTTCATATCACTAAGTATTAAAAGAGTAAACCTTTTTTTTATCAGAGTCATGATTAAATCAAAGCTATTAATTCAGAAGTTCATGTAATAATCTTAAATAACATTAGACTAATATAGGAAAAAAATTAATGTGTTATCCTGATTAAACTTTCCCAAATTTTTGATATAGATATACAGTCATTACGATTCAAGTTAGGGCCTCCACACTTTCTTTAAATAAATGTTCAAATTTATAGCAACATTTGGTCCAAGACTCTCCTCCTGTGTAGGAGGAGAGTCTTGGACCAAAGGATGTTGTGGCTTGTTTTTGTATTCTGTGCTGAGCTAATCCACATCTCTCAGTTTTGCTGTATTGAATGGATGATTGATGCTCTTGAATTCTTTTTTCTATAGAGCGTCCAGTTTGTTCAAAGTATGAAAGATTACAGTTACACGGAACTTGATACACACACCAGGTAGAGAATTAAAGAATCAAATATTAGTATAGCTCTTATTAGGAATAACCTCCCCCTCCTCCCTCCTGATACACTAAATGTTGTAAACCTTTGAATGGATATCAGTAGAATTCTCTTTAAGGAACAGCATGGGTTTGCTAAAGGAAGATCATGTTGCAGCAATCTGCTTATTTATTATAACAAGGTGACAAATACATTGGACAAAGGGGGTGCATATACAGTAGTATATTTAGATTTTGCAAAGACTTTTGACAGATTAACACATGAAAACTAGTAGTTAAATTGGACTAGATGAGATTGGATACTGGATTAGGGCACTGGATTGGAGATTGGCTGTCTGATAGGTATCCACAGGTTGTGTATGGAGGAGTGATATCTCAGAAGAGGAAAGTCACTAGTGACATGCCCCAGGGATATCCATTTTGGGGCCATTGTTGTTTAATTTGTATGTAAATGACATTGGAAAGGACTTAAATGGTGATATACAATTGCTTGTTGATGAAAAGTTGTGAAGAGTTATGAGAAGTAGAGCAGATGTAGCTTTGCAGGAGGACCTACATAGACTGCTTGAATGGGGGGGGGGGATGTGGGAATGTCAGTTTAATGTAGCAGAGTGTAAGGTTTTAAAATTTGGGAAGCAAAGATGGGATGCAGAGTATAGGATTTGTGAGGATATTTTAGAGGAAGTGAAGGAGATGAAAGAAAAGGGAGGTGATGGTGGATGTGGACTTGGACTTTTGTGGACATTTTGCTAAAATTGTGAGGACAACACAGCAGATTATGGGTATGATGAGGAGAAGGACACTGACATGTAGAAGTATGTTTTGTTTCCATTGTACAAGCCTTTGATCATCATCTAATATCCTTAGCCTTCTCTTTCCAGTTGGTTTATATTTTATTACTTGTTTAGGATATTGGGTGTTGGCCATTCTTCGGTTTACATGTTCTATCCATTTTTATTTATAATTGTTTAGTTTTTCTTCTATTAATTTTGTTTTTAGTTCTTTTAAAATATCTCTTCCTTTTTTTGATCTAATAATGTGTATTTTGCAGTTCTCATAAATCTCATTTCACTTGTTTTTATTCTTTGTTTATCTTGTTTGTTTATCACCCAAATTTCACTACCATATAGTATTGTATTCACTGCTAAAGTATTGTATATAAAAGGCCAGCTTTTTATTTTCAATGATTGTTTTTATTTCATTGTCCCATATATGTAATTTTTTATTTTTATGATATTTTTTGTGTGTTCCTAGACTTTCATATGCTGCTGATGTAATAATTTATTTTATATTATTCCATTCTTTCTTGATGTCTTCATTTTCTTGTATTTTTTTCTAAGTAGTTATTAATCCTCAGTTGGTATAAATTTCTAATAGTTAAATCATTTAGTAGTCTTACTTTGTAATTAGATTTTGTTTCTTTAGTTTGATTATTTTTATTTTTTATTTTTGTAACCAGTTTGGTGGAAACCTTAGTTTTTGCCTGCACTAAATTGTGATCCGTGTTGATTTCTAGCCCCCTTTTGACATTAACATCTAGTAAGAAGTTTGCTGCTTTTCATTTGCTATAAAGTAGTCAATTATTGATTTTTGCCTCTTGCTCCATGTATATATTTGTATATGTTTATGTTTATAGAATAGTATAGTCTGACCAAGTGAAAAATAAACTTTCAACATCTTTCTCTAAATCCAGAGTAATTTAATAAAAAGGTGGCACACCGTTTGGCAGCTCCTATAGGAGGAGATGACCTTGCTAATGCCTCTGCCTTGGTATCTCCACTTGGACCTGGCTCCCACTGAAGAGACCTCAATAAAGGTCGAAACTAGTCTGGGTGGTGGTGGTGGTGGCCCTTCCCTTAATGCATAACATTATACATATCCGCAAGGAGATGTGTTTTGCATTATGGGAGATACTGAGATAGGAGTGTTGGTGGCTTGCTCCACCTTTGCAAGGAGTCGCCCGGTGTTGTACCACTTTACCACAGTCCTGAAGATACTTTCAGGCGCAAACTTTGTTTGCACACACTTGGATAAAGGATTAAACTAAATTTATTATAGTCTGACCAAGTGAAAAATAAACTTTCAACTCCAACAACTGTTAAATTTTCTGTATTTAATTTCAATTGCATTTCTAATATTCTTTCATTCCAGTATGTATAATGCACATATTTATTTGTTCACTCCACTATATATGACATCATAATCAGTTGTTACTTTTGTTCCTTCAAGTTTCTTTTTTGTTTCTGTAAGAACTGAAATTTCTATATTTTCATCATTTAAAATTTTATTTGATTCTTCTTCTTTATGTGCAGTGGCGTAGCTAGGGTGGGGGGGGTCTGCACTGGGCAGCACTCTGAACATTTTTGAACTCTTGCAGTTAATTCTAAAATACAGTCTTGAGAACTCATTCCCAAATACTGTAATACTAGTGCAAATTTTCTTCACAATTGCTCTAAGTGTTGCTAATTGTGAGAGGAGTTTTTCTAAATAAAACTGATTAAGAATTACCAACATTACTGTGAAATAGACTTCGCCAATGTCATCGACAATTTTGCTAGATAAGCAAGAAAAATAACATTTTAGAATGTTGAAATGAAAGTTTTACTTCAAAAATAAACATAATGTTTTAATTTATTTCCCTATATGTCGTTTTGACTTTTTGTGGTATTTTTAGTGTGTATTGAAAGGGGCAGCAAACTCAGGGACCGCCCTTGGTGGCAACAGCTCTAGCTACGCCACTGTTTATGTGCTATGCTTCTGATGTTCCATATAACATATTTCACCACTTTTTTCTTTTTCCAAAGTTTCTTAATTCTTTCCAGTTTGCAGTTCTTTTCCCTTGTTTTCTGTCCAGTTTGGATTTTGTTGAGAAACTTTGAAGTAACATGTTTCCCTGTCAAGTCATGATGATAGGTATCCTAGTGGTGGGGCTGCCACCTTAAGGCAACTGAAGATATTTTCAGTGACAAACATTGTTTGCTCACACTTGGATAAAGGATTAAACTAAATTTATTATGGTCTAACCAAGTGCAAAATAAACTTCCAACATCTTTCTTTAAATCCAGAGTAATTTAATAATAAGGTGGTCACCAGTTGGCATCTCATATAGGTAAACATGACCTCTCTATTGCTTCTGCCTTACTGTCACTACCTCTGGGTATGCCTCCCACTGACGAGACCTCAATAAATGTCAAAACTGGTCTGGGTAGTGGCCCTTTCCTCAATGCATAGCATTATACATGTCTTTGCAGACGTGTGCTTTGCATGGTGGGAGATACTGAGACAAGGAGTAATGAGAGCTTGGTCCACCTTTGCTCCGAGTTGCCAACAGTTGCACCACCTTGCTACAGTCCTGAAGATATTTTCAGGTGCAAACATTGTTTGCTCACACTTGGATAAAGGATTAAACAAAATTTATTTTTATAGGCTTGCTTTTTTTAGTAGATAGTGGAAACTACAGTTTGAGAGGAAAGAGTCACCTCCTTGCCCTCAAATTGCTCTAATAAACTGGGGGGAAAGAGTAAGAAGTAAGAGAGAGTAGAGGAAAGAAGAGTAGAAGACCAGTCTACAGATATGATATACCAAGTGTATATTGTAGGTAGTAAGATCAGGTCTAGTTCTGTAGAAGTATGTTTTGTTTCCATTGTGCAAGGCTTTGATCAGGCTGCATATGGATTACTGTGCACAGATATGCCTGCCTGGTTTTCAAATGAATGATGAGATTTTGAAGAATATTCAGAGATGATTGGTTTCTGGTCTCTGTAATGTGGAATATGAAGACAGATCTAGCAAATGCAAATTACAGAACCTAGTGAATAGAATGAAGAGGGGGGGAGACATGATGAAGACATAAGTTGGTAAGGGATAATTACCAGATTAATGTGGATGATATATTTCATAAAATATCTTGGAGACGGGGAGAATGAGAAGCCATCCCCGAAAGCTGTATAAGGTGTGATCACGGGAGTGAGGAGTAGATTATTTTGCATAGAAAGTAGTAGATGTTTAGAAAGCATTGCCTGAGAGTGTGATGAGTGCAGGGACAGTGACTGCATTTAACTCAAGGTATGATGAGCTGTGCATGTGAGAGTGGGACCTCCAGCAATGTCTCTTGACTCCATGGAGATCTGTTGATAATAAAATAATAATATTTTATTAGTACCATGTGTATGCTAAATGATCTGCTTTTATTATTAGTTGGGTATTATTTCATACCTATGAGGTATTAATGCAGTTTTTTCCATTCCATCCATGAGTCATCTCCTATCTAGGAAGTTGACTACCATAATGTGACTCATGGTTAACTTCGGGCATAATGACATGTGATGAGGACCCTATCTCTTCCACATATTGTCGTAAGTATTCATGACTGTAATCCGCATGTGTTCACAGAGCCAGTTTGGCTGTTCAGAGGGATGATAAACTTGAGTTTCTGGGAGGGGGGGGGGAACCCTCTATCTCCTATGAGACTGGCTAACTCAACTTTAATTGAAAGAGATCAGATAAAGTTTCCTCCCGTCATAGATGGGAATTATAAAATTATAAATGCAATTTTTTACATTTGTAATATTACAGAACAAGCAAAGAAATTTGGTGTTTTTGAAATATTATTATTATTAAACCCTTCATGGAGTCAAAAGACTCATTGCAGGACTTCAAAAATTGTACTTGACTGTGTTAATACTTTAGTGACTGTGGGAATGGCACTTCTGTAAGATTTTATTTAATTCTGCATGTTTTAACATCCATCATTTACTACCCACAGACTAATATTATTTCTGTCTGTTTATTATTATTACAACAACTAACCTATATGGAGTCATCAGATTCATCATGGGAGGCCCACTTAACTTGTCACATCAGACTTTGAAATCACTGCTCCTCCTACATTCACAATGCATTCTGGCAATGTGTTGACTCACCAGCCAGTCTCTATGTGAAACATTTCTTCTTTACATCTTTCATCACATCTTTACACAAGTTCCAGGGATCCTCTTTCTTCCCATTGCACAACACACACTGTTTTTATTATCCTTCTTTATTAATCTAGCAAAATCCTTTCACCAACTTGAAGGTCTCTTTCTCAAGAGATTTTGAATTCAAATCAGCACATAAATCTAAATAGTCGAAGATCTCTAATATATATATTTTTTCTTTCCCCCAAACTCTGCATTCTAAGTTCCCTTAGTTACTGTGTGTAATTGCATTCCAAGTTTATGATATTACTTTGGTCATTCATCACTAGATCCTCTTTAGTGTTTCCATATCACACTAAAAACTATGTGACCAAATTTGAGCTCAGTAGTCCATGTGTTGTCTGACCAGTGTTTTATACAGTGGCAACACTCCTTTCCCTAATTGTCAGTTATACTGTTGTGTCTGGCAAATCTAATTCAGCAGTTCAATGTTCAGTATTCATGACTTTTGCAATGTTCACTTGAAACTTTAGCCTGTTGTCAGTCATCGCCTCATGATCCCAAATCTCATCCACTTTCCATAGGACAGCTCCACCAATACAGTATGTAACTGTATATCTCTACACTCCAATGTACAGCACCTTGTATTTATTGAAACTACAATAACACATATAGTTTCTAGTTAAAAATACTTCTCTGGAAAGATTTGAATAGTCATCAGTTAGAATTATAAGGATACATAAAAGTAGTACTCTGCCTGACTTTGCATCATAAGCAAATGTTTGACAATCCTCCATCGTTCAAGAAATATGATTAACAAATAAGTTAAATAGCAGGGGCCAAGAACAGAACCGTGAGGCATGCCAATGGTCACCTTCTATTTCTGAGACACTGCTCCATCAGCGCAACTTGCTGGTATCATTTAGAAAGCCACTCTTCAATCTATTTAGCCATTCTGTTATCCAGTCCTTCTGCAGCTTATACACCGACTTGCCATGTGGTAATCTATTAAATCTGCTGTATACTAGTCTCCCTTGTCTAACACATTTGTTAACTTATAAAATTCAAGCAGATCTCTAAACAAGACCTGTCCTTCACAAACACATTCTGACCATCATACAGAATCATATATCCATAATTCTCTTCCCAACCAGTTTCTCCAATACTTTGTGCAGATATATGCTTGTGTCCTATGGTTGATTTATCTGTATGTGTAGTGATGAACAAGAGATTCTGGGAGAACAAAACCTTGCTGCCTCTTTATGATGACATATGGCAATTCACCTTCATCTGAAAGTGTCCATGCAAGATTTTATTAAGATTCTTCTTATTATGGCAAGAATCAAACTTGGGCCTTTTTCAGCTGATGGGTGCAATGTCTTTTTACCACCTTACCAGCCACTATGGATCAAATATGCATCCTCATACGCTTCGTATCCATCATATATTTCAATATAATATCAATGGTATTACAATTTTAATATGCACTTCACATTCATGATAACCTTGACGTCTTTAGACGTCTTGGCCAGTAGTGTGTTTAATATACATATTTTATATTTTTACATAACCTTGAAGCCCTGCTCTAATGAGAAATACAGAATTTTATTCAAGTCACTTCAGGTTTCCAGTAAGCAGGGTTTTTTATCTCACATGGAACAGTGAAATTCCTCTCTGACAAAGACATCCACAAGCATTCACATTGCTCATAGAATTCAAACCAGCAGCTGTTGGAGGATTCATAGGTTAATCACTTATTAGCCTATGACTGGTATTAGTAATCAAAAACAGTTTGATTGACGAAGTGGTTAGCCTGCCAACTCTCCAACTGGTTTGAATTTCACTAGGGATGTGATTGTGTTTGTGGGAGAAGAATTTCTTTGTCCTCTGTGAGATAACGATACCTGTTTACTGGTGGAAGCATGGAGTGACCTTAGTTATGACATGTTGGCAGGGATGGGAGACTTTCGGGAGTAGAAATCTTTCCCTAAATAGGGCATGGAGCGTTTGTCCCATTCGATGGTATGGTTTGTCCTCAAGAAGATTTCCGCTCCTGAAACATAAAAGAAACTATAGCAGTCATCCGTTCTAAATGCAACCTCAATAGAAATGAAGGATTAATTCTGGCTGATATTTGGAAGACCCTCATAAGATCACTAAGCATGCCAGAGAATTTTGCTGCTAATTACAGAATTTTTCTGCATAACAACAGTTTGATATGATACATGCTCCGTGCGTTTGATGTATGTGTTCTTCTGTATTTGTAAAAAATACAATTGCATTCAGTTCATTCCTTCATGAACACTTTAAGTTGTTTTGTATCTCTTTTATACACCCTGACGAAGCCAGACAGCTAAGTTGGCAAAACTTGTTGGTGTTTTTTACTTAGTATCTTCTTCTTCTTCTTCTGCAGCTTCTCCCACTTAAGTGGAGGTCACTGTTGATAATGAGTCTTCTCCACACCTTCCTTTCTTGGGCTGTCACGACATCCAAGTTCTTCATCCTCAAGTCCTCTTCTACCAGCTCCCTCCATCTCTTCTTTGGCTGCCCACGCTTCTGCCTTCCTTGCACATCCATCTGCATGACCCTTCTTCCCACATATTCGTCCTTCATCCTCATCACATGGCCAAACCATCTCAACCTTGCCTCCTGTATTTTCGCTCCTAAGTTCATAACTTTCACTGTTCCCCTGACATAGTCATTTCTCAGATGATCCTTTCTGGTCACACCGCACATCCACCTAAGCATTCTCATCTCTGCTACTTCCATCCTACTGATTATTATTTTTCCTCAGGGCCACAGTTTCTATAGCATATGTCATAGCTGGCCTCACTACTGTCCTATAGATTTTGCCTTTCAGATTGATCGCACCCTCTTATCGCATAACGCTCCAGCCATCTCCCTCCAGTTCCTCCAACCCGCTTTTATCCTGCATCCCACTTCCTTCTCAGCTCCTCCATCTTCTTCCACTGTTGATCCTAAGTATCTAAAGTCTCTCACCTTCCTGATGACATTTCCTTCCAGCTCCAGATCTGTCTCCTGTCTGCCACCCAGTGTGCAACACATATACTCTGTCTTACTTCTGCTCAGTCTCATACCACTCTCTTCCAGTACTTTTCTCCATCTTTCCAGTTTAGTTCCCGCTTCTTTTCTTGAATCTGCACACAGCAAGATGTCATCTGCATACAACATTGTCCAAGGCACATCTTCTCTCACCTCCTCTGTTACCACCTCCATCACAATATTAAACAGAAACGGACTTAATGCTGACCCTTGATGCAAGCCAACTGTTACTTGAAAACTTTCTGTCTGTCCCAGACAGGTCCGAACACTTCTCTTCACATTTCTGTACATTTCCTGCACCAACCTGACATATTTCTCCGGAACCTTCTTCTCCCTCATACACCTCCAGACTTCTTGCCTTGGCACTCTATCGTATGATTTCTCCAGATCAATAAATGCCAGATGTAGCTCCCTTTGTTTCTCTCGATAATTTTCCATCATCTGCCGTAACCCAAAGATAGCATCTGTTGTTGATCTACCAGGCATGAAGCCAAATTGTTCCTTTGCAATCTCCACCTCCTTCCTCAATCTACCATCAAGAACCCTTTCTAGGATTTTCATTGTGTGGGACATCAACTTTATTCCTCTGTAATTTTTACAGTCTTGTGCATCCCCTTTACCTTATAGATGGGTACAAGAGTACTCTCCCTCCATTCCCTGGGTATATTTTCCTGTTGGCAAACTTTCATGAACAGGTCCCACAGCAGGTCAATTCCCTCTTCCCCCAGTGCCTTCCATGCCCCCACTGGAATTCTGTCAGGGGGCCCACTGATTTTCCATTCCTCATCCTCTTCATGGCCTCCGTCACTTCCACTCTACTGATGTTCTGCACCATCCCCTCAGAAGGCTGCCCATCTTCTCTGTGAGTCCTTGCATTTTCCTCATTCTAAAGTCCTTCAAAGTATATTTTCCATCTGTTTCTTATGTCCACATCCCTCCATAATACTCTTCCTTCAGCATCTTTGATCTGCCTCACATGTAAGATGTCCTTTGCTGCTTTCTTTCTACATTTCGCTAGTTGATAAATGTTTCTCTGTCCTTCCTTTGTTTCTAATTGATCATACAGATCTTGATATGCCATGGCCTTCACCTGTGCCACAACTCTCTTCGCTTCTTGCTTTCTCTCTCTATACACCTCTCTGTCCTCTTCCACTCTTGTCTCATTCCACTTCTGCTTTGCCTTCCTCTTAGCTGTCACTGCCACTTGTACGTTATTATTCCACCATCAACCCTCCTTCTGCTCTCTAATCTTTCCAGATGTCTCACCAAGCACCTCGATTGCACAGCTCAGGATTACTTTTGAATTATGTTTCCACCAATCTTGTACACTTTCCAGTCCATCCGAAATCCTCTCTAACACCCTCTCCCTAAAACGATTCCTCACATTCTTCTCTTTTAAGCGAAACCACTTAATTGTCTTCATCCCATGGCATCCAGAGGTTCTTATCTTCAATCTTATTTTAAAGTCTGCGCACAGCAGTCGGTGTTGCCGTGCTACTTGATCTGTTGCATTTACTTTACAATTTGTCACAACCTTAAGATGTTTTCTTCTAGTCAAAATGTAGTCAATTTGTGAACTGTTGTTACCACTCCTAAATGTTATCAAATGTTCTTCCCTCTTGTAGAAAAACGAGTTCGCAATTGCCAGATCAAATGCTTCTCCAAGACCCAATTTCATTCGCATGGTCCTGTCGTTCCTTCTACCCACTTCCAGTACTTGACCCTTCATTCTGCCACACACCACAAATCCTACACCATTTCTTCCCTTGTCATTCGCTCCGGATTAGAACAATTTATATCCATCTCCCAGTTCCTTTGCCTTTCCCCCCTTCCACCTTGTCTCCTGCACACATAAAATGTCCAACTTCCTCTTCCTCATCATGTCTGCCACCTCTCTTCCCCTTCCAGTCATGCTTCCAACATTCAGTGTTCCCACTCGCAACATCTTCTCCACCTGCTGCGCTCGCTTCTTTAACTGCACCTCCCCCCCCCCACCCCCCCCCCCCCCCACCCCCCCCCCCCCCCACCCCCCCCCCCCCCCACCCCCCCCCCCCCCCACCCCCCCCCCCCCCCACCCCCCCCCCCCCCCACCCCCCCCCCCCCCCACCCCCCCCCCCCCCCACCCCCCCCCCCCCCCACCCCCCCCCCCCCCCACCCCCCCCCCCCCCCACCCCCCCCCCCCCCCACCCCCCCCCCCCCCCACCCCCCCCCCCCCCCACCCCCCCCCCCCCCCACCCCCCCCCCCCCCCACCCCCCCCCCCCCCCACCCCCCCCCCCCCCCACCCCCCCCCCCCCCCACCCCCCCCCCCCCCCACCCCCCCCCCCCCCCACCCCCCCCCCCCCCCACCCCCCCCCCCCCCCACCCCCCCCCCCCCCCACCCCCCCCCCCCCCCACCCCCCCCCCCCCCCACCCCCCCCCCCCCCCACCCCCCCCCCCCCCCACCCCCCCCCCCCCCCACCCCCCCCCCCCCCCACCCCCCACACACTTGGATAAAGGATTAAACTAAATTTATTATGGTCTAACCAAGTGCAAAATAAACTTCCAACATCTTTCTTTAAATCCAGAGTAATTTAATAATAAGGTGGTCACCAGTTGGCATCTCATATAGGTAAACATGACCTCTCTATTGCTTCTGCCTTACTGTCACTACCTCTGGGTATGCCTCCCACTGACGAGACCTCAATAAATGTCAAAACTGGTCTGGGTAGTGGCCCTTTCCTCAATGCATAGCATTATACATGTCTTTGCAGACGTGTGCTTTGCATGGTGGGAGATACTGAGACAAGGAGTAATGAGAGCTTGGTCCACCTTTGCTCCGAGTTGCCAACAGTTGCACCACCTTGCTACAGTCCTGAAGATATTTTCAGGTGCAAACATTGTTTGCTCACACTTGGATAAAGGATTAAACAAAATTTATTTTTATAGGCTTGCTTTTTTTAGTAGATAGTGGAAACTACAGTTTGAGAGGAAAGAGTCACCTCCTTGCCCTCAAATTGCTCTAATAAACTGGGGGGAAAGAGTAAGAAGTAAGAGAGAGTAGAGGAAAGAAGAGTAGAAGACCAGTCTACAGATATGATATACCAAGTGTATATTGTAGGTAGTAAGATCAGGTCTAGTTCTGTAGAAGTATGTTTTGTTTCCATTGTGCAAGGCTTTGATCAGGCTGCATATGGATTACTGTGCACAGATATGCCTGCCTGGTTTTCAAATGAATGATGAGATTTTGAAGAATATTCAGAGATGATTGGTTTCTGGTCTCTGTAATGTGGAATATGAAGACAGATCTAGCAAATGCAAATTACAGAACCTAGTGAATAGAATGAAGAGGGGGGGGAGACATGATGAAGACATAAGTTGGTAAGGGATAATTACCAGATTAATGTGGATGATATATTTCATAAAATATCTTGGAGACGGGGAGAATGAGAAGCCATCCCCGAAAGCTGTATAAGGTGTGATCACGGGAGTGAGGAGTAGATTATTTTGCATAGAAAGTAGTAGATGTTTAGAAAGCATTGCCTGAGAGTGTGATGAGTGCAGGGACAGTGACTGCATTTAACTCAAGGTATGATGAGCTGTGCATGTGAGAGTGGGACCTCCAGCAATGTCTCTTGACTCCATGGAGATCTGTTGATAATAAAATAATAATATTTTATTAGTACCATGTGTATGCTAAATGATCTGCTTTTATTATTAGTTGGGTATTATTTCATACCTATGAGGTATTAATGCAGTTTTTTCCATTCCATCCATGAGTCATCTCCTATCTAGGAAGTTGACTACCATAATGTGACTCATGGTTAACTTCGGGCATAATGACATGTGATGAGGACCCTATCTCTTCCACATATTGTCGTAAGTATTCATGACTGTAATCCGCATGTGTTCACAGAGCCAGTTTGGCTGTTCAGAGGGATGATAAACTTGAGTTTCTGGGAAGGGGGGGGGGAACCCTCTATCTCCTATGAGACTGGCTAACTCAACTTTAATTGAAAGAGATCAGATAAAGTTTCCTCCCGTCATAGATGGGAATTATAAAATTATAAATGCAATTTTTTACATTTGTAATATTACAGAACAAGCAAAGAAATTTGGTGTTTTTGAAATATTATTATTATTAAACCCTTCATGGAGTCAAAAGACTCATTGCAGGACTTCAAAAATTGTACTTGACTGTGTTAATACTTTAGTGACTGTGGGAATGGCACTTCTGTAAGATTTTATTTAATTCTGCATGTTTTAACATCCATCATTTACTACCCACAGACTAATATTATTTCTGTCTGTTTATTATTATTACAACAACTAACCTATATGGAGTCATCAGATTCATCATGGGAGGCCCACTTAACTTGTCACATCAGACTTTGAAATCACTGCTCCTCCTACATTCACAATGCATTCTGGCAATGTGTTGACTCACCAGCCAGTCTCTATGTGAAACATTTCTTCTTTACATCTTTCATCACATCTTTACACAAGTTCCAGGGATCCTCTTTCTTCCCATTGCACAACACACACTGTTTTTATTATCCTTCTTTATTAATCTAGCAAAATCCTTTCACCAACTTGAAGGTCTCTTTCTCAAGAGATTTTGAATTCAAATCAGCACATAAATCTAAATAGTCGAAGATCTCTAATATATATATTTTTTCTTTCCCCCAAACTCTGCATTCTAAGTTCCCTTAGTTACTGTGTGTAATTGCATTCCAAGTTTATGATATTACTTTGGTCATTCATCACTAGATCCTCTTTAGTGTTTCCATATCACACTAAAAACTATGTGACCAAATTTGAGCTCAGTAGTCCATGTGTTGTCTGACCAGTGTTTTATACAGTGGCAACACTCCTTTCCCTAATTGTCAGTTATACTGTTGTGTCTGGCAAATCTAATTCAGCAGTTCAATGTTCAGTATTCATGACTTTTGCAATGTTCACTTGAAACTTTAGCCTGTTGTCAGTCATCGCCTCATGATCCCAAATCTCATCCACTTTCCATAGGACAGCTCCACCAATACAGTATGTAACTGTATATCTCTACACTCCAATGTACAGCACCTTGTATTTATTGAAACTACAATAACACATATAGTTTCTAGTTAAAAATACTTCTCTGGAAAGATTTGAATAGTCATCAGTTAGAATTATAAGGATACATAAAAGTAGTACTCTGCCTGACTTTGCATCATAAGCAAATGTTTGACAATCCTCCATCGTTCAAGAAATATGATTAACAAATAAGTTAAATAGCAGGGGCCAAGAACAGAACCGTGAGGCATGCCAATGGTCACCTTCTATTTCTGAGACACTGCTCCATCAGCGCAACTTGCTGGTATCATTTAGAAAGCCACTCTTCAATCTATTTAGCCATTCTGTTATCCAGTCCTTCTGCAGCTTATACACCGACTTGCCATGTGGTAATCTATTAAATCTGCTGTATACTAGTCTCCCTTGTCTAACACATTTGTTAACTTATAAAATTCAAGCAGATCTCTAAACAAGACCTGTCCTTCACAAACACATTCTGACCATCATACAGAATCATATATCCATAATTCTCTTCCCAACCAGTTTCTCCAATACTTTGTGCAGATATATGCTTGTGTCCTATGGTTGATTTATCTGTATGTGTAGTGATGAACAAGAGATTCTGGGAGAACAAAACCTTGCTGCCTCTTTATGATGACATATGGCAATTCACCTTCATCTGAAAGTGTCCATGCAAGATTTTATTAAGATTCTTCTTATTATGGCAAGAATCAAACTTGGGCCTTTTTCAGCTGATGGGTGCAATGTCTTTTTACCACCTTACCAGCCACTATGGATCAAATATGCATCCTCATACGCTTCGTATCCATCATATATTTCAATATAATATCAATGGTATTACAATTTTAATATGCACTTCACATTCATGATAACCTTGACGTCTTTAGACGTCTTGGCCAGTAGTGTGTTTAATATACATATTTTATATTTTTACATAACCTTGAAGCCCTGCTCTAATGAGAAATACAGAATTTTATTCAAGTCACTTCAGGTTTCCAGTAAGCAGGGTTTTTTATCTCACATGGAACAGTGAAATTCCTCTCTGACAAAGACATCCACAAGCATTCACATTGCTCATAGAATTCAAACCAGCAGCTGTTGGAGGATTCATAGGTTAATCACTTATTAGCCTATGACTGGTATTAGTAATCAAAAACAGTTTGATTGACGAAGTGGTTAGCCTGCCAACTCTCCAACTGGTTTGAATTTCACTAGGGATGTGATTGTGTTTGTGGGAGAAGAATTTCTTTGTCCTCTGTGAGATAACGATACCTGTTTACTGGTGGAAGCATGGAGTGACCTTAGTTATGACATGTTGGCAGGGATGGGAGACTTTCGGGAGTAGAAATCTTTCCCTAAATAGGGCATGGAGCGTTTGTCCCATTCGATGGTATGGTTTGTCCTCAAGAAGATTTCCGCTCCTGAAACATAAAAGAAACTATAGCAGTCATCCGTTCTAAATGCAACCTCAATAGAAATGAAGGATTAATTCTGGCTGATATTTGGAAGACCCTCATAAGATCACTAAGCATGCCAGAGAATTTTGCTGCTAATTACAGAATTTTTCTGCATAACAACAGTTTGATATGATACATGCTCCGTGCGTTTGATGTATGTGTTCTTCTGTATTTGTAAAAAATACAATTGCATTCAGTTCATTCCTTCATGAACACTTTAAGTTGTTTTGTATCTCTTTTATACACCCTGACGAAGCCAGACAGCTAAGTTGGCAAAACTTGTTGGTGTTTTTTACTTAGTATCTTCTTCTTCTTCTTCTGCAGCTTCTCCCACTTAAGTGGAGGTCACTGTTGATAATGAGTCTTCTCCACACCTTCCTTTCTTGGGCTGTCACGACATCCAAGTTCTTCATCCTCAAGTCCTCTTCTACCAGCTCCCTCCATCTCTTCTTTGGCTGCCCACGCTTCTGCCTTCCTTGCACATCCATCTGCATGACCCTTCTTCCCACATATTCGTCCTTCATCCTCATCACATGGCCAAACCATCTCAACCTTGCCTCCTGTATTTTCGCTCCTAAGTTCATAACTTTCACTGTTCCCCTGACATAGTCATTTCTCAGATGATCCTTTCTGGTCACACCGCACATCCACCTAAGCATTCTCATCTCTGCTACTTCCATCCTACTGATGTTATTTTTCCTCTGGGCCACAGTTTCTATAGCATATGTCATAGCTGGCCTCACTACTGTCCTATAGATTTTGCCTTTCAGATTGATCGCACCCTCTTATCGCATAACGCTCCAGCCATCTCCCTCCAGTTCCTCCAACCCGCTTTTATCCTGCATCCCACTTCCTTCTCAGCTCCTCCATCTTCTTCCACTGTTGATCCTAAGTATCTAAAGTCTCTCACCTTCCTGATGACATTTCCTTCCAGCTCCAGATCTGTCTCCTGTCTGCCACCCAGTGTGCAACACATATACTCTGTCTTACTTCTGCTCAGTCTCATACCACTCTCTTCCAGTACTTTTCTCCATCTTTCCAGTTTAGTTCCCGCTTCTTTTCTTGAATCTGCACACAGCAAGATGTCATCTGCATACAACATTGTCCAAGGCACATCTTCTCTCACCTCCTCTGTTACCACCTCCATCACAATATTAAACAGAAACGGACTTAATGCTGACCCTTGATGCAAGCCAACTGTTACTTGAAAACTTTCTGTCTGTCCCAGACAGGTCCGAACACTTCTCTTCACATTTCTGTACATTTCCTGCACCAACCTGACATATTTCTCCGGAACCTTCTTCTCCCTCATACACCTCCAGACTTCTTGCCTTGGCACTCTATCGTATGATTTCTCCAGATCAATAAATGCCAGATGTAGCTCCCTTTGTTTCTCTCGATAATTTTCCATCATCTGCCGTAACCCAAAGATAGCATCTGTTGTTGATCTACCAGGCATGAAGCCAAATTGTTCCTTTGCAATCTCCACCTCCTTCCTCAATCTACCATCAAGAACCCTTTCTAGGATTTTCATTGTGTGGGACATCAACTTTATTCCTCTGTAATTTTTACAGTCTTGTGCATCCCCTTTACCTTATAGATGGGGACAAGAGTACTCTCCCTCCATTCCCTGGGTATATTTTCCTGTTGGCAAACTTTCATGAACAGGTCCCACAGCAGGTCAATTCCCTCTTCCCCCAGTGCCTTCCATGCCCCCACTGGAATTCTGTCAGGGGGCCCACTGATTTTCCATTCCTCATCCTCTTCATGGCCTCCGTCACTTCCACTCTACTGATGTTCTGCACCATCCCCTCAGAAGGCTGCCCATCTTCTCTGTGAGTCCTTGCATTTTCCTCATTCTAAAGTCCTTCAAAGTATATTTTCCATCTGTTTCTTATGTCCACATCCCTCCATAATACTCTTCCTTCAGCATCTTTGATCTGCCTCACATGTAAGATGTCCTTTGCTGCTTTCTTTCTACATTTCGCTAGTTGATAAATGTTTCTCTGTCCTTCCTTTGTTTCTAATTGATCATACAGATCTTGATATGCCATGGCCTTCACCTGTGCCACAACTCTCTTCGCTTCTTGCTTTCTCTCTCTATACACCTCTCTGTCCTCTTCCACTCTTGTCTCATTCCACTTCTGCTTTGCCTTCCTCTTAGCTGTCACTGCCACTTGTACATTATTATTCCACCATCAACCCTCCTTCTGCTCTCTAATCTTTCCAGATGTCTCACCAAGCACCTCGATTGCACAGCTCAGGATTACTTTTGAATTATGTTTCCACCAATCTTGTACACTTTCCAGTCCATCCGAAATCCTCTCTAACACCCTCTCCCTAAAACGATTCCTCACATTCTTCTCTTTTAAGCGAAACCACTTAATTGTCTTCATCCCATGGCATCCAGAGGTTCTTATCTTCAATCTTATTTTAAAGTCTGCGCACAGCAGTCGGTGTTGCCGTGCTACTTGATCTGTTGCATTTACTTTACAATTTGTCACAACCTTAAGATGTTTTCTTCTAGTCAAAATGTAGTCAATTTGTGAACTGTTGTTACCACTCCTAAATGTTATCAAATGTTCTTCCCTCTTGTAGAAAAACGAGTTCGCAATTGCCAGATCAAATGCTTCTCCAAGACCCAATTTCATTCGCATGGTCCTGTCGTTCCTTCTACCCACTTCCAGTACTTGACCCTTCATTCTGCCACACACCACAAATCCTACACCATTTCTTCCCTTGTCATTCGCTCCGGATTAGAACAATTTATATCCATCTCCCAGTTCCTTTGCCTTTCCCCCCTTCCACCTTGTCTCCTGCACACATAAAATGTCCAACTTCCTCTTCCTCATCATGTCTGCCACCTCTCTTCCCCTTCCAGTCATGCTTCCAACATTCAGTGTTCCCACTCGCAACATCTTCTCCACCTGCTGCGCTCGCTTCTTTAACTGCACCCGCTCTTGATGCGGTACCACTTGTCCACTTCTCGCAGCTGTAGGGCGATGTGGCTGCGCGTCACTTAAGGGGTACACCCTAGCCCTTATATCATTTTCTCTTTGACTCATATCATAGTTTGAGCTGTCATTGAAGTTTTACGGCCGGATGTCCTTCCTGACATCAACCCTCGCCATTTATCCGGGCTTGGGACCGGTACCTATTGAAGCTAGCTTGCCTCCTTCAGCGGCTGCATAAGACGAAAGCAAGATAGGAAAGACTCACCCCTAGCCCTCGAATACTCTAATAGCATCAGGGGGAAGGAGCAAGGAGAGGAGAAAGAAGCAAAGAAAGAAGAGGAGGGACCAGTCTACAGAATAATATAACAGATGTATATTACATGAAGTAAGGCATGTTCCAGCATCTGGTACCTCGGGTATGCCATGCCCGTACTCACTAAAGTGAGCCCTTGAGGTATGTTTTTTTACTTAGTATCGATTATTAAAATCCTTCGGCTAATACAACCCAGTTTATATTAATTCTTGGTTACATGCTTATTTACAAAGTATATTATACTTGACAACTTATGTTATTGTTTTATTCCTTTACTCATTGTTTTGATCCAACGCATTTAATATGATGATGCACATTTTACTACTTGTATAGTGAAAATGACTTCTGTTGATTTAACCTCAGTATTCTCCTGGGTCTGGCTCCCACTAATTAGATCTCAATAAAGGTCAAATTTGATCTGAGTGGTAGTCCTTCCCATAATGTTTTTGCTTTATGGAATACTTAAGCAATTGAAGTGAAGTCAACAACCTATATATACAAGTGAACTATTCATGAATCTCCATCTATTCAAAATATCCATGCATGGATATTTTATGAACGGATGAAATTGTAGTCTATGCGATTGAGGATGGCTGTTGCTGCAGAGGATTATAGGTAGGTAGGATGAAAAATGAGTGAACCCATTGGACTTGAATAAATGTTCACTGGCATCTCTCAGAATTGGCTTAACAGGGTAGAGGAATGATAGAAGTCATTTTAGTGAATGTTTCTTTTACTTTAAGAAAGAACATGAAGCAATTGTTTGTAAGAAAGTGATAGAGAGAGAAAGATCACACATCTCATTATTTTTTTGTTACTCAGATTTACAAACAAGATTTCTGTTCTTTGGATGATATACATTTAGCCTTTCCTTACCTGCAAACATCACATCCATTGTCATATGAGCCTCCAAAAAAAAAAAAAAAAAATCTTAATACTTCGTCTATACTAATCCATACTGTTGGCCAACCTTAGAATCACATTTCAGGTAGTGTACTAAAAACCTCTAAAATATTCTTGATGCTGTCTAGAATATTTTAGATATGAGCTACTGAATTTTTAATTTACTACTTATGTGTATACACTCCTTGTAGTATTATTGAGTGGTTAGTTTAGTAGGTATACCTGCATCATCCATAGAATCTGCACTTCATCAGAAATGGGGTCATATATCTCAAGGTGGCAGATCATGATCAAATTCCTGATATGCACTCTCAGGGGGTGGGGGAATTATGATTATACTACATCCAAATGGCAATAGGCAGGTCATATTGTAAGATGTAACACTCAAATATGGACAAAATTGATATCTGAATGGTATTCAGATATGGGTGGCGCTAGTGTCCTTGGTAAATGTGGCGGTCGAGTTTAGCTAGTCTAGAAAACGTGTTTTTAAAGTTAAATATAGTGTGGCTTTTTGTCACAAATTATGCTGCAATTGTGCATCGGTTAGAAACAAGTGTCCTTCAGTGGTATTATTATTTAGAACTGTGTTGTATATATTGTGTTTTCACTGCCATTTGTTTCACTATATCAACGTGTAAAGATGGCGTCCAACAAGAAACGTACGTCAGCGGCGCGCAGGACTTCTACTACTACACGAAAGGCTGGCTCAGCGTTAGATTTTTCGCAATGGATGCGTTGCGGAAACTGCTACATGTATTCACCGAAAAATGTGAAGGATCTGTGGTCGGTCTGGCAAAATGAGAAGAAAGAAAATGTCGACGTATGTGAGAAGTGTCGGGATAGGCTGGAGCGTTTAGGAATGGAAGCTGACATCGCGACCGTAGCGGAAGAACTTCGGCGGGAGTTTATGAAAATGAAAAATGACCTTCATCTTCTTCATGAGGAAGTGGAAGTGATCGGTAAGGAGATACTGGAAGTTAAAGCTGAGTTTAATGTGTTAAACAGAGAAATTAGGACTCTAGAGATTACTTTAGCTGAAGTAACTAGAACAGGATTACATATGGGTGAGTCTTTGGTGAATGATTCAGTAATAAATAGTATGGGAGTGATTGGGAGTCAACATAATAAAACCACAAGTGGCCTAGAAGAAATGAGATGTAGTGAGAGTGGGGGGGTAAGTAATAGAGAGTTGAGTAATGAAGCTGGGAGAGTCATGCTGAATAGTGTAGAGAATGAGTCCATGAGTGTGGACTTGAATGAAGTTAAGAGTGGTAAAATATATGGTGATTCTATGATTAAGGGTATGGAGAGTGGTATGCATGAGGAGTGCTTGGCTGATGGGACAATAGAAAGAGTGGCTTTAGCAATAAAGAGAGGGCATGAAACAGACAAGATGATAGTTATGGTGGGTACGAATGACCTGAGAGGTAGTATAAATCGGGTAGGAAAAGATTTAAGAACATTATTAGATATTGTGAAGAGGAAAAGTGTCAATGGGAGAATAGTGTGCATGCTGCCTCGTTTTGACAATTACGAGTTAAGTAGACGAGCAATGATAATGAATGATATGATTGCAAGAATGTGCAGAAAAAGAGGTCTGGAGTTTGTTGATGTTTGGAGTGTGTTTGAAGGAAAAAGGCAGTTGTATGCTAGAGATGGACTGCATCTTAACATGGAAGGACATAAGCGATTGAAGAAGTTATTGTTTTCTGAACAGGTTGAAGTTATTGGGCAGGGAAACTAATATTGAAAAGGTTGACTGTAAGAGAGAGAAACTTTAGCACTGATTGTGTATTTATTGATCCTTATAGGCAGAATAAATTGCAGAAGAGAGGGGTAAAAATCAGCATAGGACTACGGTAGTTAGTGACTTATATATCAGTTCTAAAGCCGGTACAAGATCTAGAGGGAATCGGCAATTTTTGTATACCAATGCTAGAAGCATTCGAAATAAGAGAGAAGAATTTTTGGCATTAGTCAGTGAAATCTCACCAAAAGTTGTAGGCATTAGTGAAACTTGGCTGTCAGCAGAAGATGTGGTCACTGGAATTGAATGTGATGGGTACAGTATTTTCAGGGAGGATAGAGAAGATAGAACAGGAGGAGGAGTACTGTTGATGATAGCTGATGTGTTGCAGCCAAAGAAAGTAGTATATCATGATGATGGACATGTGAATGAGAGTTCATTTGAGGCAGTCTGGTGCGAAATAGTGACCAACACAACCAAATATACAGTTGGATGCTGCTATAGGCCAGGGAGTACAGGGGAAGATATTGAATTCATGCATCAGCAACTTAGTGCAATGAGTGAAGGCTTAGTGATTATTATGGGGGATTTTAATTATGGTGATATCAATTGGAAGGAGGAAATATCACGTAGCAAAAAGGAAATGGAGTTCATACATCTTCTACGAGATAATTACTTGAAACAGCACGTAACTGAAGGGACACGTGGTGTGAGAGTGTTGGACCTGGTTATTGGTTCAGAGGTTATATGCATAAGTAAAGTGTCCTCGTTACCTCCAGTTGGTGAAAGCGATCATGTGGTATTGACTTGGGAGGTTGCAAAATCTGTGGATTTTTCTATTAAGAAGGGGTATGTACGGAACTACAGGTTAGGCAATTATAACAAGCTTCGGAGTGAGCTTGCAGCCATCCCATGGCAAAACATATTGCAAGGGAAAGATGTTAGCAGTGCTTGGGATAAAATCAGCGGGTATCTGAGGAAAGCAATATCAGATTGTGTCCCTATGGTCAGGAGGTCAAACAAGGCAGGCATTAGATGGATGAGCAGTAGTATCAAGCTTGAACTGCAAAAAAAGAAAATGTTATGGAGAATTTACAAGGAGAAGGGCGATCAGGACACCCATGAGCAGTACAAGGCTCAAGCTAGGAAGGTTACCAGCATAGTAAGAAAAGCTAAATCAGATTATGAGAAGACCTTAGCCAAAGAGATCAAGGGTAATCCCAAAGAGTTCTTCCGCTATGTGGCAAGTAAGAGGAAGAATGACTTCGGAAGGATAACCTTAGTGGGTGCTGATGGCATTGAGGTGACAAAATCAGATGTAATAGTCGAGTTACTGAGTGATCACTTCTCAAAAGTCTATCACCCAAGTGAGGATATCTCTATACCTATAGCAATACCTAATGTGAGAATTGAAGCTAAAGAATCAGAGGTATTAAATATATTGCAAAACTTAAATGCAAACACTGCGGTAGGCTTAGATGGAATATCAGCTCGGGTGTTGCGTGAATGTGCAAATGAATTGTCAACCCCTCTTACCTGGATATTTAATTTAAGTTTGAACTCTGGTATGGTCCCTAGGGAGTGGAAGTTAGGCAAAGTGGTTCCTTTGCATAAGGGTGGCTCTAAAACTGCGGTATTGAATTACAGACCAATCACCATCTCAGGAGTAGTGGTAAAAGTATTGGAAAAGTTGGTTAAAGACAAAATTCAAGAATGGGTGGATCAGGATATGATACTCTATAGAGGCCAACATGGTTTTGTTAAAGGTAGATCCTGCCTTAGCAATCTATTAACTATTCATAATAGAATAACATCAGAGTTGGACAAAGGAACTGGCTACACAGTGGTACTTCTGGATTTTGCTAAGGCTTTTGACAGGATACCCCATAGAACACTGTTACGCAAATTGGAGCAGATGGGAATGGATATTAAATTGGTGATATGGATAGGAGAATGGCTCAGGGAGAGATACCATAAGGTGGTGTATGGAGGAGCCGAGTCCAGAATGAGGCAGGTGACCAGTGGTGTACCTCAGGGCTCTGTGCTTGGGCCAATGTTGTTTAATTTGTATATAAATGATATAGGAAACGGCTTAAAGGGAGATATTCAGTTGTTTGCTGATGATGCAAAGTTGTGTAGTGCAATAAAAAATCAAGCTGATGTTGAAAGTTTGCAGGAGGATTTAAATAAGCTGGTAAAATGGGTAAAAGAAAATGGATGTCAGTTCAATGTGGAAAAGTGTAAAGTCATGCATTTTGGGATTAAAAGATTACCAGCTGTGTACTACATCGATGAAAAGGTACTCCAAGAGATTGATGAGGCTAGGGACTAAGGGGTATTGGTAGATAGGGAGATGAAGTTCAGAGGACACATTGCTAAGGTGTCCAAGATTGCACATAGGATTACTTGGTTGTTGAGGAACACACTGACATCCAGAGATAAAGAGGTTATTATTCCCCTTTATAAAGCATTGATACTTCCACATTTGGATTACTGTGCTCAGGTCTGGTCACCTGGATTCCTTGGAGATGAGGAGGCTGTGGAGAGGGTTCAGAGAAGAGTGACCAAGTTGGTGAGTGATATAAAAAATGCTCCCTACATCGATAGATTGAGAGCTTGTGGATTGCAGAGATTGGTTGATAGGTGAAGAAGAGGGGATATGATAGAAACATTCAAATTACTAAAAGGTTTTTATAGGATTGATGCAGGGGAAATGTTTCAGCTGTGTGATAGTGATGGAAGAACAAGAGGTCATCTCTGGAAATTAAAGAAGAGTGTGGTTAACAAAGGTGTCAGAACAAGGTTTTTTGCCTGGAGGGTGGTGAATGAGTGGAATTCATTGCCTGACTTAGTTGTGAGCTCTTTGTCTGTAAATGAATTCAAGAAGAGATATGACAGATATTGTTTTGCTAGTTTGGGTCTCCCGCGATGAGTCTACTGACTCCATGGAGATACCCGTAATAATAATAATAATAATAATAATAATAATAATAATAATAATAATAATAATATTCCAGAGATGGAAATAGAGCTGTAGGAAGACCAAAGAGATGGTGGGAGGATGGGGTTAAAGAGATTGTCTGGAATTCAGTGGCATAAATCAGAATAGAAATGAATGGGAACATAGAGGGTGGTCCTCATCCAGCAGCAGACAGAAAATGGCTGATGACTGCATGAAAAGTTTACATCATTACTAACTTATCTACCATTTTCTCAAATTGCTCTGTTAACTATCAGAACTGCATTATTGTGAGATCTCATATTTCGGTCTTCTGTCAATTCATCTAGACCATAGGTTCCCAAAGTGGGTGGTACCACCCCCTCCCCAGTGGGCGCTGAAGCCTTTTGGGGGGGTATAGTGGGTATAGTTTGGGGCGTTCAAGCGGTCTAGGGGTTGGTGGCTCTTTATAGAAGAAATTAATAATATATATTTAAAAATTAATTATTTTCGTGATTTTGCGATTAGATAATCATTTAAAATTGAAATTTTAATTCATCTTATGCCCGTCTTACACGATCAATTTTTTTTATCAATTTTCTATTTCAATTATTTAATCATTTGAAAATTTACCATGTCAGATAGAAATAGATGTCAATTTTCTATGTCAATGAGAAAATTGAACATGTCATACAGGATATTTTAACTTCTATTTTTTTATATACTTAAAAAAATTTATTCAATTTTTACTATTGTAAAAATTGATCGTGCCATACAGGATTTAGTCTATCCACGCAGCAGACGAGTCTTAACTAGTAGTATGTCGGTCGACTATTACGTAGGTAATTCACTCAATTCAGCATGTTTTGACAGGAATATGGGTGCTGCTTGCAGTGACTTGTTCAAAGCACGAGTATGATGGTATCGCAAACAAGTCAATGCATGCAAGTTGATTCGGGCTAGATTTCAAATCTATAAATACCAGTGGTTTAGGAATGAGTTTCATTATTTTTTGTGTGCTTTGCCAACAATCATCAGTTGAAAGTGTGATAGATAAGGAGTCATACAAAATGTAAATTAAATCTTTTATTTTGTGAATATTTTTGCAAATTTTTTACTTCATTATGTCTGAATATAAGAAGAAATGTCGACAGTACAGTATTGAGTATTTGAAATATGGTTTTATTCAGTCTCAAATATTTCAAATATGGTTTTATTCAAACAGTTATAATGGGGGGCGTTACAAAATTTATGTCTTGCAAAGTGGGCAGTGGCCTGAAAAAGTATTTATTTAAGAGTATGATATTTGCATAATTGAGTTGAGATTAACATCTCCAATGTCGATATCATGTGGGATGTTATTTTACTTTATAATGTGATTTGTATAGAGGAATAAGTGGATATAATGTGCACCCTTACTTTACACCTAATTTAACATTGAACCATCTTGCTGTAGCTACTTCCAACATCTATCTTACAACTCGAACATAGACTATATGGTTTGATATAATGTCCTGTTTACACCATATAATTGTAGTGTTTTTTTTAACAGCTTTTCTTTTGGCACCTTGTCATATGTCTTTTCTAGATCTCATCATCAAATTCCTACCATGTACCCTCAAGGGGGGGGGGGGATGTACAAGATATGATGGTACTACATGAAAAATTTACATCATTACTAACTTCCTATATACAATTTTCCTCCAAATCAGTTTGTTACCTGTCAAGGCTCCAATATTATCTGATCTTCAATTTCTGTCTTCTAAGGCACTTTTTACTGTATCAATCCACCTATGTCATGGTCTTTTACCTGCCAACCTGGCAGAGAACACTTGTTTTGCTAATCTTTCCTCTCCCATTCTGTTTAAGTGACCATGCCACCCGAGATTAACTCTACCAACACATTCCTGGATGCTGCTGACAATGTCAAGTTCTTTCCTAATATCTTCGTTTTTAATATGATATTACCATTAATGCCATTTGATCATGCCCCTGATCTTTCTCAGGACTCTCATATCTGCAGTCTCTAGTCTTTGGTCAAGTATTTTACTTCTAATCCATCTCTCAGATCCCTACGTTAAAATTGGTTTGAACACTGTCTTGTATATAGCTAATTTAGTGTTTTCACTACTTTCTCTCTTATTCCATATAAATTTATTCAGTTGACTTCCTACCATACCAGCTTTGTTGATTCTGTTGTCAATTTCCATATTTAATTTACCATCTACACTACAAATCGTGCCTAAGTGGTTGAAATGTTTTACTTTTTCTATAGGTTCTCCATTAATAATGCAGTTGATATTTTCACTGCTTCTGCCTATTTTTATTGTCTTTGTCTTCTTAATGCTGACCTTCATGCCATATCTATTACAACAGTTATTCAATTTAGTCAGGAAATCTTCCAGACTTGTAGTTGATTTATTTAGAACTATGACATCGTCCACCCAAAGCAAAGAACTTAGATTAACATCTCCAATTTAGATATCATGTTTCATACCACTTTCCTTCATAATGCAATCCATATAGATAATGAATAACAGAGGGGGATAATGTACATCCTTGTCTGACACCAGATTTAACATTAAACCATCTTCCTGTACTTCCTTCAATTCTAACTCCTGACTTGCAACTCAAATAAAGAATAAATACTGCTTGATATAATGCTGGATTGACACCATATAACTGTAGCGTTTTGACTGTAGTGTTTCTAGCTTTTCTCTTGGCACCTTGTCATGTGCACTTTTTCAGATCTACAAAACGTAAATACAGATGTTTGTTATATTCCCATGATTTCTCAACTATTTTGTAAAGTGAAAATCTGATCCTGACAGCCTCTATTTGGTCTGAATCCAGCTTGTTCTTCACCAAGCTTATCTTCCACAATCCTTCTCAACCATTTCTCAAGTATACTTGTGTAAATCTTACCAAGAACACTCAGTAGAGTAATAGCTCTGTAATTCTCACATTCAGTTACTCCGATCATCCGGAATTCGGCCTTCTGTCAAGGTCTTTTGAACTGTGCATTGCAGCCAATGGAAGACTTTTATACCTCCATACTTGAGCATTTCTGGTCGAATATCATCTACTCCTACTGCCTTTCCACATTTCAGGCCTTTGATGGCTTTTTCTACTTTAAGTATGGATATGTATTCCTGACTGCATCTTTGTTGAGTGTTTTCTACCACTGTGCTATCACTGCTTGTTTCATTTAGCAATTTTTCGAAGTAATTACTCCATGCTTCAAGGATATCTTTTTCTCCAGTTTTCATGTCACCTTTATCATCTCTAATTCCTTTTACAGCACTCTTTTCTCCATTTTTGAGCTTCTTCAACAATCTTCAGAATATCTTGCCACTTTCTTGATATTTATATTTTATGTTCTTACTGAATTCTTCCCATGATTTTTGTTTAGCTAGTTTTACACAGTGTTTAGCTTTCTTACATTTGTCTCTGTATTCTCTAAAAGCACAAACTGACTTATGTTGATGGTCTGAAAAGTTCTCGGCATAACAATGAACAAAAAAATTTATAATTTCAAAATTATTTTTATTTGTAACATACTCTCCCTTAAGACTAATTCATTTATTCTAGCGATGCTCCAGTGCCATTGTCCCTTCTCTGTAGTGGTTCTCAGTAAAATCTGCAAAGCACTTCTCTACAGCTGCAATCACCTCTTGATTCGAAGAAAAATGCTGACCAGTGAGGAAGATTTTTATTTTGGAAAGAGATAGAAGTCATAGGGGGCCAAATCTGGGGAATAGGGTGGATGTTCCAACAATTCATAGTGTAGATCCCTTAATTTTCCCATTGCCAAAACACCTTTGTGGGCAGGTGCATTGTCCTGATGAAAGATGATTTTTTTCCTTCTGCAAACCGGGTCTTTTCTCATGAATTTTTTCATCTAGTCTGGTTAAAAAATCAGAATGATATTTCCCAGTTATTGTTTTACCCTTTTCAAGATAATTAATAAACAAAATGCCTTTAGCATGCATCCGAAAACACCAATGCAATGACCTTGCATTGGTGTCTCATTCCATAGTAATAAATCAATGCACAAAATCAGTTTTATTCTTGTTAAAACGCTGTAAGCACTGTTCAGAGATTTTAATGTGAGTGCGTTTTTGTGAGAGTGCGGCACCCATCTTATGCAAATCTTTTTCATTTGCAATTCATCATGCAAAATATATCCTACATGTTCTTTCGAAATGCATATAGTCTCAGCAATTTCATGCACTTCGCCTGTCATCCAATACCATATTGTGTACTGATCAATGATTTCTTTTCTTCTTACACTCTTTGGACATCCTTCACGTGGATTATCTTCAAGTCTGATACGGCTGTGTTTAAACTAGGCAGCCCATTTCTTAATTGTCAAAAACAAAGGAGAAGAGTGCCCAGAAAGTTTTATGAACTTCGAATGAATTACTTTTGCTGTTAAACTTTCTTTTACAAAGAATTTTATAACTACACAATAGTCAATTTTATCCATTTCAAAGGATATAGACAACACTTTGACTTCCAACAGCAGTAAAAAAAACTACTTGATAGAATAACTTGCAATTTCACATGGATGCTTATGACAGATGTACCAACTTAGAAAAAAAAAATCTTCCCGATAGTGTTGCCATTTATGGTTAAGAGCTTTTCAGGCCACCTGCATATTTGCCAGGAACTTTTGATATGCTTTGTTTTTTTCCTTCACTGCTCCTTTAACTTCCATGGTGTGTGTCCACCATGGAATTTTGATTTTCTATCTTTGCAGACATCCTCACCACATGCTTCTCTGGCTGAATTAATCCATGTTGTCTTCAAGGCTTGGTACTGAATCTTCAAGGTTTCGTTCCTATTCTCAAACTCTTTCATTTTTTCTTGAATAATGTTTCTGTATTTTAGTCTATGGTTCATATCAGAGAGTTGCTCAACTTTTATTCGGTTTAAAACTTTCTTATATGTTCTTCTTTTCAATATGAAATTCAATTTTATTCTGCTCAAGACTAAATGGTGATCGCTTCCTATTTGAAATCCTCTGTACACTCTGCTGTCCTGCACCATGGAGAAAACATCACTATCAGCAATAAAATAGTCAATGAGACTTTTCTTATTCCTTGCCCCTTATCTCCATGTGAATTTGCGCACATTTTTATGTTGGAACATGGTGTTAGTAATAGCCAATTCATGTCCTGAGCAGAAATCTAACAGGAATTTGCCATTATTATTAGCTTTGCTCTTTTTTCCAAATTTTCTCAAAATATTTTTGTATGTCTCACAATCATTTCCTACTGTGCTATTTAGATCCCCAACAAGGACCAACTTTTCCTTTTTTTCATTGTGTCAGTTGCTTCCTATAAAGCCTCAAAAAATTCCTCCACTTCTTCCTTAGTAGAACCTTCTGTGGGACCATAGGCACAAATAAGTCTCATTGTCCAGTTTCTCATTCTGATATTTGCCCACATTACTCTGCTTGAGACTGCCTGCCATTCAAGAAGATTAGCCTCGTATTTAGTGTTGAATACAATGGCTACTCCTTCTTTTCCTTGATTGTCCTTGCCTGAATATAAAATTTTTGTATCTATTGCTCAGAAAGATCTCACCGGTTTTTGTCTTTTTTGTTTCAGTCACCCCTATTGTGTCGATCTGGTACTTATACAATTCCTTAGCTAGCTCCATTTTTTTGCCATTCAGGCTTCTTATGTTAATAGTACTGATCTTGAACTCTGGTAATGATGAGTTGGGGGGTGTTTTAGGATTTCCATATCTATAAAAGTTAAATACAGATTCGTGTTATATTTCCATGATTTCTTAGCTATTTGTCTTAAAGTGAAAGTCTAATCCTGACAACATCTGTTTGGCACCTGAACCCAGCATGTTCTTCTCCAGGTTTCCTGTTCACAATTTTTCTTAGCTTATTCACAAGTATGCTTCAATAAATCTTATCTAGAATGCTCTGTAGGAAAATTCTTCTAATTCTCACATTCAGTTTTATTTCCCTTTTTATAGATGGTACTATGAGAGCTGTACTCCATTCATATGGAATTCAACCCTCTAACTAAGCCTTCTAAATTATGCATTGTAGCCACTTAAAAATTATACCTCTGTATTTGAGCATTTCTAGTCAATATCATCTTTCCAGCTGCTTTTCCACATCTCATGTTTTTGATGACTCTTTCTATCTTAAGAATTGATCAGTATATTAATTCATGGATTTACATTCTTTTGAATGTTTTCTATCACTGTGCTGTCACTCCTTGTTTCATTTTAGCAGTCTTTCATAGTAATTATTATTATAACATCAGACCCCATGGAGTCCGACTCATTGTGGAAGGTGCACACTATTACACACAAAGCTCATCCAACTGTGCCTTAAACTGATTCAGTGTGTCTACATTCAAAACACACGCTCAGACAATGCATTCTACTCTCCATGTAAAGATCTGTCTCCTCACTCACCTGCTCACATCCTCCTTATACTTTCCAGGGGATGGCCTCTTGTTCTCTTCCCCCCCCCATTCTATGAAAAATCTCTTTGCACACATTGCACATTATCTGATGTGACATTCACAATTTGTGCAATGTGGCTCCTGAATTTCAGGTCCTTGCATCACACCACTAGTGGCCTTTCTCTTTTGGGATACTGCACCCCCCCTTCCCCCATATACACATATACACATACAATTTTCTGATACCTATCTGACAGCCAGTCACCAGTCTAACTCAGAAGTCTTATCCAGTCCCATCTGTTTCGGTTTATTTAATAGCTGTCGTGTGGCAGTCAGTCAGAAGCTTTTGCAAAATCTAAGTATATGACTATATATGCATCTCTCTCTTGTCCAGACATTTGTCACATTGTTATAGTACATGATCTCCCTTTTAACAAACCCATGCTGATGATAACCACAGAGAAAACTGTAATCATCAACCGATTTCTGTATCCTACTTCTCATCAATCCCTGTAGTACCTACACTACAACTTCATATATACACAGATTGGCCTATAATTTATAGCCACAGCCTTACCACTACTTTTATGCAGTGGGAAAATTTTACATTCTTTCCACACTCTCTTGGAACCTGTGCTTTTGTAAGACTTATTAAACAGACATGCCAATTCCCTGGGGCATTCCCTTAAGACATGTGGTGATATGTCATTAAATCCTATTGCCTTATTGATATCGTTTATTTATTTCCTCATATACCTCCTGTTCACTCAAAATGTGTGTGTGTGTGTGTGTGAACAGGAGGATTAAGTTCTTTTTGGAAATTTTTAGTGAGTTAAACTATTTTTTTTTTTTTGCATCATTATATTTGAGTGCTTGTGGGATTTACTATAATCGTAGGGGGCTTAATTTTCTGATTTTTAAAGGTTTATTATTTGTTTTACTCTACACCATATTGTGCATTATGGTACTCATGCCCAAAACAATGGCAGATGATTTTAAAATGAGAATTTTTTGTAAGGAGAGTGAAATTGGGGAATGTGTTTGTCGAAAGTGTTTCATGTGTGAATGTCAAATGTAAGGAGAGTAAGTAGAGTGATAGCAGTGGGTTGAAAGATGAAATGTGTGATAATGCAAGTGTTGCAAGCAGTATGAGTGACTGTATGAATGACACAGTGGAAAATGAAGAGAATGACCAGATGGCAATGGAAAGGATGGCACATTTACATGAAGTTCTTCACAGAACAAAACATGTTCAATGGTTGGAGAAAATCCTGATGGATGGTATGACATAGAAGCGAAAGAACGGGGAGAGAAAATAGAACATAAATGAGTGAAAGCATGAAAATAAAGATCAGATTTTGTATGGTGATTCATTGATATGAGGAGTTCTTGAGAAAAGTGTGACAAAATTGTGTTTTTTTGGAGCTAAGATCAAGGATGTCAGTGATGCTGTAAGGATGCAAAGACTTAAGGTGAAAGAGATGTTTATTTTGGCTGGTACAAATGATTTAGCAGGTGACAAGTGTGGTATGAGAAGATAAAGAGTTGCAAGTGCATGTGAAAAAGAAAAACGAGAAAGTAAAAGTTGATTCTGTTGCCATGATATGATAGAGGTGAGCTGAGCCAGAGAGCTGTGATCATGAATGAGTCAGAGTGCAGATTGTGCAGGAGGAATGGAATGGAGTTTGTGGAGTGAACTTGATGGAAGGATTTATGCAAGTTGGCTTGCATATAAATTGATTTGGTATCAGGAGTCTTCAAAAAGTGTTGTTTACAGAGTTGGAAGAAAGAACAAAGTCAGAAAAACTAGAATGTTTGTGGGTGGGGAGGGATGCAGATGAGCACAGGTCCAGGCTCATCTGTATCATGTAATAATAAAACTGATTACACGATGCAAAATGTAGCACCCCAGGTTAAATTTAATCAGCTAAGTAATGCAACATGTATGGTAGGGTGAGAGATGAAGGGGATATTGCAGTTTATCTATACTAATACCAGAAGTATTAGAAATAAGGCTGAAGAGTTTTTGGCATTGGTCAGCACAGCTTGGCCAAAAGTTATTATTATTATTACGGGCAACTCCAAGGAGTTGATAGACTCATCGAGGGAGGCCCTAACATCATGTCAAGAAAAACTATTCGACATTCACACAGTATCTATCATACCTCGCCTTGAGTCATCACCCACATTCACAGTTATGGCACCCACAACAGACTCTGGCAGCTTATTCTACTCATTCACCACTCTCTAAGTAAAAAACCTAGCTCAAACACCCTTGCTAACCACACTCTTGCCCAGCTTCCATGTATGGCCCTAGTCCTCCCACCACCAGTCCTATTCTCAAAAATATCTTCTGAATTAATCTTATAGAAACCATTCAATAATTTGATTCTCTCAGTTATATCACCCCTTTTCCGCCTATCAACCAATTTCTGCAACCCACAAATCTTTAACCTGTTCTCATAAGGTTCATTCCATAGACCTGCTATCATCTTGGTCACTCGTCTCTGGATCCTCTCCACCTCCTCCCACATCAAGAAGAAACCCTCGTGCCCATATCTGGGGACAGTAGTCTAGATGGGGTCTTATCAAGGCTCGATAGAGAGTGACAATAACCTGTTTGTCTCTGCTTCTTAAAGTATTTTTCAGCAACCAAGTGATTTGATGAGCTGATTTAGCCACTTTTACGATGTTCCCCCCCCCCTAAACTTCAACTCCCTATCCACCAACACTCCCAAATCCCTGGCCTCATCAATCTCCTGGAGTATGGTTTCACCAGTGTGATATATCTCTGCTAATCTTTTCACCACAAAATGCATAACCTTACACTTTGCCACATTAATTTGACATCCATTCTCCTTAGCCCAATCCTCTAAACTATCCAAATCATCCTGCAAAATTTTGACATCCTGTGCACTCACTATTGCTCTACCCAACTTTGCATCATCAGCAAACAAATAAACACTTCCTCTCAGATCCTTTCCTATATCGTTAATGAACAAATTGAACAGTTCCAAGAACATAACCCTGCGGCACACCATTAGTCACAGTCTGTGTTTTGGACTCTACTCCTGAGTAAACCACTGTCTGATATCTCTCCATCAACCACCCTCCTATCCATCAAACCAACCCTATATCCATCGCCATATGCTGCAGTTGACTGATTAGAATTCCATGTGGTATCCTGTCAAAGGCCTTAGCAAGGTCCAGTAGAATCACTGTAAACCCATTACCCTTATCCAGTTCAGCTGTGACTGTGTTATAAAAAGTGAGCAAGTTACTGAGGCATGATCTACCTTTCACAAAACCATGCTGTCCCCCCCCCGTGCAGTATCCCGTTTTCATCTATCTAACCTGTATTTTCCTCTTGACTATTTTCTCGAAGACCTTGACAATAATTCCTGATATGCTGATCGGTCAGTAAATTTACAACAGCAGTCTTGAAACCCCCCTTTATGCAGTGGAACTATTTTCCCCTCTTTCCATCCCCTCAGGACTAACCCAGACCCTAGACTCAAATTAAACGGAATGGTCAAGGGCAGTGACAATTCTCTAGCTGCTTCATGTACGACAAGAGCTGGTATACCATCTAATCCCACAGATGTATTGACATTGAAGTTTTGTAATAGACTATTCACCTCCATTTCATTTACCACAATTCCCATATAAGCTATTGGTTCATTCATTCCAGCATTGTCACCACCTGCATGATATACTCTTGCAAAGTGCTTGCTCAATGATTCCACTATATCAACTGATTCGGTTAACTCCCTACCATTGGCATTCTTTAAAATCAATCTGCCATATACATTTTTTCTTTTACTTGCAACATATCGAAAAAATTGTTTGGGATTCTCTTTAGCCTGCATGGATAATATTCTTTCATAATTCGCTTTTGCTTTTCTTATCACACTCTTTACCCTTCTGACCTGCGCTTTATGCTGTTCATGTGCCTGTCGGTCACCTTTCTCCTTGAATTCCCTCCACTGTTGTTTTTCTTTTTGCAGCACAAGCTTAATGGTGTTATTCATCCATTTAACCCCTACTTGATTTATTATTTGGATTCTAGGTATACAGTCAGCCATTGCCTCCTGCAAACACTTCTTAACCGCCTCCCATGCACTATCAACATCCAGCCCTTGCAGTTTTATATGCCATGGCACTGAACCAATCAAACTCCTAAGCTTGTCATACTTACCAGCCCTATAATTCCACATATAACCTGTCTTAATTATAAATTCCACACCTTTAGCCACCTCCCAAATCAAGACCCTATGATCACTCCCACCAATTGGTGGCAATGTGGTCATATTCGTTAGAGTCAAATTCTCAGATGCAATTACTAGTTCAAGTACTCTCTGACCCCTAGTATTTTCCATTACATGCTGTCGCAGATAGTTATCCCTTAATAACCACATAAAATCCAAATCCTTTCTCCCATGTGTCCTCTCCTCCTTCCAATCAATGTTACCATAGTTGAAATCTCCAATAATAATTACCCTCCTTCCACTCATTTCTGCTATTTGCTTATGCACACTATCTCCACCATCTATTCCATCACCTGGTCTATAGCAGCCCAATTGTATATTTTGTTCTGCTAGTCTCAATCTCACACCAAATGGCCTCAAATGTGCTCTTTTCTCTAGCCTGCAGTTCCACTTTTATTCTCCTTGGCGCTCATCAGCTATCATCAATAACACTCCTCCCCCGATTTTATTCTCCCTGTCACTCTTGAACACACCATACCCCCTCACATTCAATCCCACCAGCTTTATCATCTTCTGTCAGCCATGTTTCACTAATGCCAATAACTGTGGCCTGGAAGTGCCAACCAAGGCCAAAAATTCTTCCTTTTTGATCCTAATACTTCTGGGATTAGTATACATGAATTGCAGAAGCCCATCCCTATTTTGATGCCTTATACTAACTATCCCATTCTGATTTGTTGTCCTTCATACTCTCTCGGGCATATTACACACATTTATACACTCAACTGTCTCCCTAAAGTCTGTATATCCACTCCCCCCCCACCTCTTAATAACTCTAGTTTCCCTGATTCTGCACATTCAACAACACCTTTTCAAGTCTCCATACACCAAATCCATTCAAATGTAACCCATCCATCTTATATAAATCCTTTTGCCCATCAAACTCACTCCACAAATTCCACACCACTCCTCCTGCATACTCTGTGCATAAAGTCATTAGCAATTTTGGCCTTCTTCTTCTATACTTTTCACTGTCATACTGCTGCAACAGAATCACCATCCTAACTCTCTCACTCTTCTCTTTTGCTACATCAAGTAATTCCTTCAAATCCTCTCTCATAGCCATTTTGCCACCTTTCAAATCATTTGTTCCTGCTACTAGTACTATCAATTCTTTCACCCTCTACTTTTGCATTCTAATTGACTCGCTTACATCCTTAACATTTGCACCAGGTTAGTACAATTTTGTCAAACTCTCATCTATCACACCTCTTACTAAAGAATCTCCGTACAACACTCGCTCTTTCATTTTGTTTACACTCACTATCATGCTCTTATTTTTGTTATCATACTTTTGCCGTTTATTAGTTGGTACGCTCTGTAAACATTTTTGCCAAAGCTCCAGCTACCGATTTGTCCTATGTATCGCTCCACGTAACCCTGCGATCTCACTCATTGCATCTGTCTCATCATATTTATTATCTGTTAATTCATTCGTTTATTCTGTATTTTTACCTTCATTCTCACTTTCAACACCACTCTCACAGCTATCCGGTACTACCTCGCAATTATCACTATTCATACCTCGCATATCACTATTTTCTATGTTCTCACTTTCAACAACGATATCACTCTCACGACCTGAAACACACTTTAAATCCTCACATTCCTTACGCTCTCTGCACACATTTATTCCACTATCATTGTCTAACCAGACTCCAACCGCTCTCCTCAAAGCATACATTTCACAAACGGTACACTGAATAAAATCCTTTATATTAAAATTTTTGGACAAAGATGGCAATCTGGACGCCATTGTATTCCTTCTTATCATCGCCATGTGCATGTTAATAATCGTATCTATCAAATTGCTAATTGAAATAATGCAGAAAACACACAAAAGTCACACAGACATGCTAAGATACGAAAAGTAAATAATACTATGTAAGATTCAAGCAAATTTACCAATTATTACTTAAAATAATACTTATCTGTTCAGGAGCTCTCTACAAACACTACACACCATGTAGACCTCTAGTGGCCAACCAAAGTTATAGGCATTTACTGAGACGTAGTTGAGGATGATATGTTCACAGGAATAGAATTCAAGGGATATAGTGTCTTCAGAGAGGACAGAAGGAACAGGATAGGAGGGAGAGAGGAGTTTTGTTAATGATAATAGAGGAATTAAAGCCAGAAAGAGTACATTTGGGAGGGGGAGGGCACAAAGGGCAGTTCATTTGAGGCTGGCTATCTATTTAACAGGCTAACAGGAATAAATATGTAATTAGCTGCTGATGCTATAATCCAGAGGATATATAGGAGGATGTAGATGACATGCACTCGCAAATTAGCATGATGACTACTTGTGTCAAGTCATTATTATGGAGGGATTTCAACTGTGGGGACATAGATTGGGAGGAGGGTCACAGACAGGGAAGGAATCGAAATTTATATAGCTCCTGAGAAAAAAATGCCCAAGACAACACGTAATGAAGGTGCATGAGGGTTAAGAGTGCCAGATCTGATCATTGTATCAGAGAACTTAACATTAACCAATCTAGCTATGCTGCCTCCATTTTGACGAGGTAGTAATGTAGTCTTTACCTGGGAGATTGTCAGACATGCAGAATTTGCTATTAAGAATGGATATATGTGGAACTGAAAAACATGTGATTATGACAAGCTGAGAAGACAGCCTTCAACAGAACAGTGGCATAAGAGGTGGGGGGAGAGAGAGAGCAAGAGTGCGTGTGTGCATGTGTGTGTGTGTGTGTGTGTGTGTGTGTGTGTGTGTGTGTGTGTGTGTGTGTGTGTGTGTGTGTGTGTGTGTGTGTGTTGGTGCATGGGAGGTGGTCAGGACTGAATGTGGTGTTGTACTGCCTTAACCTGGTAAGGCAGTACAACACGGGCAATTCGTAGCAAAGGTGGACCGAGCCAACATCACTCCTATCCCAGTATCTTCCATAATGAAAAACACATCTCCTTGCAGATATGTATAATATTATGCATTTAGGGATGGCCACTACTCAGACTAGTTTCGACCTTTATTAGGTCTCTTCAGTGGGAGCCAGGCCCAGAGGTGGAGATACCAGGCAGAAGCATTAGCAAGGTCATCCTTTACCTATAGGAGTTGCCAAAAGGTGTGCCACCTTTTTTTTTTATTAAATTACTATGGATTTAGAGAAAGATGTTGAAAGTTTATTTTTCACTTGGTTAGACTATAATAAATTTAGTTTAATCCTTTATCCAAGTGTGAGCAAACAACGTTTGCACCTAAAATGTATAATACAACACCACATTCAGTCCTGAAGATATTTTCAGGTGCAAATGTTGTTTGCTCACACTTGGATAAAGGATTAAACTAAATTTATTATAGTCTAACCAAGTGAAAAATAAACTTTCAACGTGGTCAAGGATTGTTTACAGAAATCAGTATCTGGATGTATACCTAGATTCAGCAGAATAAATTAGGTAGGAGTCAAATGGATGAATAGCTTCATTAAGCAGGAGTTGTACATAAATGGATGTGGAGGGATTATAAAGAAAAAAGGTGATCAGCATGTCTATGAGCAGTATGAAATTCATCCGAGAAAGGTGACCTGTATGGTAAAGAAGACCAAAACTAATTCTGAGAGAAAGCTAGCTGAACCCTAAGGTTTCTAAGAAGATCTTTGGCTGTGTGGCAAGTATGGAAGGATGACTTTTAAGTGTTGATGATAGGGAGGTAAAAGAACCCAACAAAATAGTTGAATTGCTGAGTGAACATTTTGCAGGGTGGTGGTGATGTTGCAGTGCCAGATGTGACATTAACTGATAGGAGAATAGAGGTTGAAGAAATGTAGGTGTTTAAAATATTGCAGAACCTCAATACGAACACTGCCGTGGGATTAGATGACATATCAGCCTGTGTATTATGAGAATGTGGTGTTAATTAAGGGAATTAACAGCTCCTCTGACCAAGCGGTTTAATTTAAGCATCCATACTGTGAAGGTGCCAATGGATTTGGAAAGATTGGATTTGAGGGTGGCCAATGGACAGATATCAAAGATTGGTTTATGGAGGAGTTGAGTCCAGGAGAAGGCAGGTGATCAGCGGTTTTCCTCAGAGCTCAGTACTTGATTCTCAGTGATATAGGAAATGATTTGACTGGAAATATTCAGTTGTTTGCTGACAATGCTAAACTGGGAGGAGCAGTGGTAAATGAAGATGATGTGCAGAGATCTTGCAGGAAGACATACACTAGCAGTTTGGACAGAGGAAAAATCGTTTTTGGTTTAACATGGCCACGTGCAAAATGATGCACTTTGGGAAGAGATCTTGATGTAACTGAACTACATGAAGCTGATGAGGCCAGGGACTTGGGCGATTTTGGTCAGGGAGTTGAAGTTTAGAGCTCATATTGCATACATAACTATAACAGCATATCAGATTATATGGTTGCTAATGAACACTCTAACATAGAGATAAAGGATTGAGAGTAACCTCTCTAGCCCTGCTTGTTTTCCTATATAAGGCTTTAATCAGGCCACAACCAGACTTCCAGTCTGGTTGTGGCCTTATTACCCTCTCCACAACTTGAGAAGATCCAGAGGTGAACGACAGATTGTGGCAGGTCCATGGAAATGTTTCCTATGAGAATAGAATGATGATCTGTAGGCTTGAAAAATTATTTAATAGATGAAAACGAGGAGAAATGATATAAGCATTTAATTTGTTAGAGGGGCTTTATCAGTTGACACTGAAGACATTTTTCAGTACATGGAAACTCTTACACAGCTTCTACACCAGTGTGGAAGTTGTATAAGAGTGTGATTAGCACGGGATTAGGACTCTCTTTTTTGGCTTGGAGGGTGGTGAATGAGTGGAATAGTTGCCAGAGGTGGTATAGGTGCTTCATTAGTGAAAGAGTAAGGAAAAGTATAAAGGAAAATGAATTTTTTTGAGGGACATCTACTTCAGTTACATACCTCTGTTACATACTTCAGGCAGTATGTAAAAGAGGATACATGAGGATCGAGGATCTTGGATCTGATTATCTCATCAGAGGATAGGAATGTAAGACAATTAAACAAGTAGATCTGCAGCTGATGTCATGATGAACATTTAGACTACTTTGTTCCATGAGCCAGAGCAATTGAGACTTGCGGAGCATGCTATCACTACAAGACACTGAGTTCTTTGGAAGAAAATACAGGTTTTCCATAGAAGTAATAATCTCTTGGAACATTTATACTGTGAAACCCTTTGCTACGTCAGCTGAATCTACACAGAAACATTGGACTTAAATTGTTCCTCTTATGGGAAATAGTTCTTCTTTACAAATTCCAGAATAAACTTAAATTTAATTATTTAAAAAAAATTATTATTAAACTCTCATTAGTTGTTTTTACTGGAACCTTGATATAATTGGACCATAACACTCTACATCACGTACAAGTGATGTAGAGTGTTATGTTTTTGTTAATGATTGTTTTTGTTATGTTTTTGTTAAGGATTGTCATTATGTACATCGAATAATGGGAATGATGCAGAGAACCCTGTCATGCAGAAATAAAGAGGTTATGATGCCATTGTATAAGGCTTGATCAGGCCTCATATGGATTATTGTGCAGATTTGTTCACCGGATTTTGATGGTGACGAGGATATGTTAGAAAGGGTCCAGAAAGATTCCCAAAGGTGGTCATGGTCTTTGGAATATGGAGTACAAGGATAGATTCAATGTAAATTGCAACTCCTTGTGAATAGGATTTTTTTTTTTTGGGGGGGGGGGAATATGATTGAGACATAAGCTAGTCAGGGGTTGCTATCAGGTTAACATGGAAGAGATTTTTCATAGAATGGGAGGGGGGGGTAGGGAGTACAACTGTATAGGGATGGTGTGAGCAGAAGAGCGAGTAGCAGGATCTTTGCATGGAGAGTGGTTGGTGAGTGGAATACATAGCCTTAGGGTGTTGTGAATGTAGACACATTGAATCAGTTCAAGGCACATGGTTAGATGAGCTTTGTGTGTGATAGTGTGTACCTCCTATAATGAGTTTCTGACTTCGTGGGGGATCGGATTACCACTCATATTAATAACAATAATATGAGTGGAAATAATTTCATCAGGAGTGCAAAGAACATGCAAGGAGAGTGACACAGCTAGTAAGGATAGCATAATTGCAGTATGAGCAGCACTTAGCTAATTAAGCCAAAAAAAAAAAAACACCTGAGTTCTTTTAATATGTAATCAGCAAAAAAAAAAAAAAAAAAATGTAGGATGACATTGATTGGAGAAAATGGTATAAGGACAACTGCTGCAGAGGAGATATAGTTGAGATATTTATTGAGCAGTTCATAAATGTCTTTCATCCTTGTGAATATCATGTGGAGTTTGGGAACAGTGGAAGGGAGGAGAGACTGATAGGGAACAAGAGGTATATGGGGAATTTAGCTAACTCTAGCTAAATTCTTGAAGTTCTTGATCTTCGCTGATGTTTGTTATATTTACGACGTGCTGGTACATAGGGCACAAGATGGTCTTGATGACAGTAGCCCTAGAGGAGAGTGACAGCTGTCCGTTTGTCCAGTCCTTGAGACGCTCGACTGTGGTGTTGATAAGTTGTTGAATGTCGAGCACGGGCTCTGCTGCAAATGGGACCCCCAGGATGGTGAGGGGGTCTCCTGTAGGGACGAGACCCATGGGGATGTTGTTTAGGTCCCAGACTCCATACGTCTTGATCTTAGTTTTGTCGGGGTTGGGTGTTAACCCCGACACTTTGAACCTCTCTAAGATGTTGAAGAAGCTCTGTATGGAGTCGTTGTCCCTGAGGGTGCCCACCACGTCGTCCGCATATGCAATTACTTTGGAGTCATCCGTGGTGAGTGGTAGTGGAATCCCTCTCACAGCTCTTGAGCTGTTGACTGCCCATAGAAATGGCTCAAGGGCTAGTGCAAAGAGCAGTGGACTGAGGAGACACCCTTGTTTGACCGCTTTCTTGATGTTAATGGGGTCCGAAAGGTGTCCATTGACGAGGAGGCAGGTGGAGCTGTTCATGTAGCTTCCTCTGATGATGGAAAGCAGTCCGCTGCTGACCCCGACTTTCTGCAGGATGTTGAACAGAAAGGAGTGCCGGATGCTGTCGAACGCTCGGTTGAGATCGATGGTCAGCAGTGCCATTGAGTACGTCTTAAGGTTGACCAGACGTAGCAGTTCTCGGATCAGGATGAGATTAAACTCCATCGATCGGCCAGGAACACCATACACTCTTGTGTGCTGTTGATGATGTATCTCATCCCCAGCTTCAGTCTGTCATTGAGAACACGGGCGAGGATCTTGTAGTCCGTGTTCGACAGACTGATGGGCCTCCAGTTTTTGATGTTGGATGGATCCCTGTTGGCTTTGGGGATGAACACTGTATGGCATTCCACGAATTCTCGCGGCACATTCCCTGTGTTGAGAAACTTGTTGAATAGTGCCACGAGAATGGGGAGGATGTAGTCCCAGGCTTCTCGATAGAGTTCTGTGCTTAGTCCGTCTCGCCCAGGCGCTTTCTTCGTACGGCACTGCTTGAAGGCTGATGTTATTTCGGCCGCTGTAATTGGTGCATCCAACCCTGCTTGCATGTGTACAGGGAAGGGGTCAATATTCCAACAGGAGTAATCTTGGGGGATACTGTTATCCTGGTAGAGGGTGTTGTAGTACCCCCAGAAGGCCTTCAGGATGTCGGGTGTTGTGGTGTAAGTACACCCACCTTCAGTGATGGTAGTGATGGTTCTCTCCTGTCGAAAATTGACATAGCACCTGTTGTAGAAAGCAGCCGATTGCCTGTCTCCCGAGCGGAGGTGGAGTCGGATCTTGGTGTTCTTGTCTTCCACTTGCTTCTGTCTCTCCACTTCAATGTCGAGATTAATGTCACGGATGGCGTTGTGACATGGAAAGCCTTGGCGTTGGCTGGCCACGAACCAGCTTCTTTCCTTGTATAGATCACGAAGCCAAGATCTGAGAAAGGCACGTTCTAGGCCCCATTTTATCATGTTTTCTTCGATGTTAGATTTTAGTTGTGCCCACGCGTCCTAGTCCCAGCCAGCGGTGCTCCAAGTGGAGCACAGTTGGTTAAGCTTAGCCGAGAACAAGGACGGGAAGTCTGGTGGTAACTTCCAGGGGCCCGGACCAACTTCTACTGCTTCTAGTGGATGATACGTGAGCACAACCATTTTGTGGTCCGAGATGGTATAATTAATTTGAACGTGCCTTATGGCTTCGGATCTGGAGACAAGGGAGGGTGACAGGTAGAACCGGTCGAGCCGTGTGCCGATACCTTGGCCTGTCCACGTATAATCCTGACAGTAGGGGTTGTGAGCCCTCCAGATGTCCGTTAGCTGGAGATTCTTGAGGTGAATTCCCAGTTGCCTGTAGCCAGCAGTACCTGTATTGGGATTACCCCCCACTTTATCGTAGGCCGGGTCCGCCACGCAGTTAAAGTCCCCCATCAGAATGACGTGATGGGCGCCATATAAGTAAGTGTAAAGTGACTGGAAGAAAGTCGATCTTGATGTTGGATCTACCGGGGCGTAGATGTTAATGTACCTGGTGGTACAGCCTCGGTACTTCCAGTCAATGGCGAGAACTCTCCCTTCTGCATCCCTCTGGATGTTATAGAAGGCTCCGAGGAGGGGGGGCTAGCATAAGTACCCCGACCCCGGTACTGTTTCTGTTGCTGAAGCTCCAAAACGATGTTACGGGGTACTTATGGCTTAGTTCCTGCATGTCCTTGTAGTGGAAAAAGTGTGTTTCCTGCAGGAACAAAATCCGGATGTTGAATGCTAGCATGAGCTTCCACACCTCTTGTTTTGATGGTGAGCGGAGCCCTCTGATGTTGAGCGAGGCAACGCAAAAAGGGGGTGGCGGTATTATGATGTTTTACATTGTTATACCCGGCCTAGGTCCTTGATTCGCAATTGCTTGACATATTTTATTAAGGCTTTAATTTGTGGGGGGGGGAGGTAGTATATCCCTCACCCTGCAGACCGGCTGCCAGTTCTGCATACGAGCTCGAGAGGACCTCGAACTCGTGACGACTGTTCTTAATCTTAAAACTTGCTAATTTATTGTCCACTATTTGATGGTCAAAGCAGTTGAATTGGGAGCCGGTGTGTCTACTAATTTTAGAGTTAATGCTCTCTTGATGGCGGGAAGGGGTTTCCACCTCCATTTCGGACTCAGATGTTGTTGAGTCCGTGCTTTTGCTGGAGCGGCTTCGATGTTTTTTCCCCATTTTAGGGGAAGCCTGCTCCTTCCTCTTCTTAGGAGGTTCTTTGGGGGGGTGGAAGTTGATGTTTCCCTTCCTCTGTCTTCTGTTCTTCTGCAGGGTGGATGCTGGCTACTATAGGGGAAGTATTAGAAGCGTCTACAGACGAAGCTTCCTCCGATGTTGTTGGGAGGGGGGGTAACTGGTGAAGTGTTATCCATAGCTTCTTCTGTACCCTCGGTTGTTTGTTGTTCCTCCGTCGCTGGTAGTGGTATGGTTGAAACGACCGAGGGGAGAATGTTTCCTCAGCTGATGTTGCTGGGGGGGAAACAATACCTTCTGCTGTTGATGGTGCAGGACGTTTCATAATTTTCCCTAGAACTGTTTGAGAGAATGTTTTCTCCCTGATGGTGTTAGGGAGCACCAGAAATTCACTGGCGTCTTGAGCAGGCTGCGGGTTCAACGGTTCAATCGGTGCCCCCCTGCCCGCTCTGCAAATGTGCGCAGAGGACACGATGTTATTTTGTGCTCTGTATTGGAGCACTTTCGGCAGGGGTGTGGGCACTAGCTGGAGATGTGCCCGACGGCGACGCAGTTGAAACACTTCGCTCGGGGGCAGTCACTACCCAGATGTTCAGTTGAGCCACATTGCAGACACTGTCTTTGTACCCCGGGATAATTAACCATGACACGCGACGTGCCGATGGTAACGAGGTTTGGCACTGGTTGTCGCATGTCCATGGTAAAGGTGACTTCGCCGGAGTACCAGGCGGGGTCCTCCTTAGAGACGCTCTTCTTTATATTACTCACTTTCCCCCACTTACTAAAAGTTTGTACAAGCACGTCTTCTCCGGCTTCTAGATATTCCATAGGGAAGCGGTCGATCTTAATTTGACGCACTTGTGACCCCACCATGGTAGGGGTCACCTGCTTCCCTTGGACGGGGAAACTCTTCAGAAGTTGATCTCTCGAAGCTAAATTCTTGACTACTATAAGAAATCGTCCTCCTCCATACGGGGTGAAGGAGTAGATGTTAGAAACTCCTATTATCTCCTTAAGGGCTGTAGTAAGTGCTCTAGGATCCTCCATTCCTGGAATCTCCACTCCTAATGTGTGGGTCCTGAGGGGGACTGGAATTACTCTGCTCATGGTTGATCTCTGCGTTCTAAAAAAAAGAGAAAAATAAAGAGTCCTAAGACTCTGTAAGGAAATCCCGTAGTGCGTTTAAACGCACTACCAGCAAGTTAGTAGAGTTAGAACTAAGAATACAAAAGGTTAGTACAACCAACTAAATAACAAGTATAAATAACAAATTATTATTAGTAAGTAACAAATTTAACAATGAATAAATACAATACTGTTCTGCGGCGGGGTGAAAGTGAGGGGGAATCCCATCATTGGCCTACGAAGAATAGCGGGGACAGAGTGCCCCTAGTAGGAAAGAAAAAGAGGGGGGGGAAGTGACAGTGAGGTTAAGGTGGGGAGATGAGGGGGATGGGAAAGGGGAAAGGGAGAGGAGAAGGAATAGGATGGGAAGGGTGGGTGGGGAGTAGGAAGAAGGAAGTGTAGGCTTCAGCTCATGTCTCACATCTATCTAGTACCTCACTATTAGATGACAATGTTTCACCCCACCGCTCCTGGCTCTCAAGATGGAAAGGACCACGGAGGTAGCCGGTGCCCAGGTGACCTGCCCCTTCAGGGCAGCCCGCCTCGAGTAAGCCTTCGCTGCCTGGGTTTTTCCTCCGAACTACTCCCGTGGGAGACCAGGGAACAAACCAGACCTCAAGGGGGACGCAGAGACCATGGAAATGACTCAGAGTGGAGCTGCTGCTGCTGCAGATGGAGATCTTAAAGCAGCAGCAGGCAGAACTTGATGTTGTTGTGTCTGACATTACACAGGATTGGAGGTGAACACCACCTGATCTTAAATGTGGTGTCCCCCAGAGCCTCTCTTTCAAGATGTAAGAATCTCCTTAAGGAGCCGTAGAACTTAAAGAATGATCCTGGAGAGATTCAACAGATTGGGAGGATTAGTCGGATTAGAAGATTTCTTTCTTACCTTCCAGATATGGTATTTGAGCTCGTTAATTATGAATACCACTAACTTCTGCTTGTTGTTGGTTGGGGGAGCGAACTGCAGGAAGATGACTTGCTCCTGCAGCAGGAGGGGGATGCGGAGCTCGACGCTTAGCCTCCTCCAGATGTTGATGGAAATGGGAGACCAGTAGAAGGTGTGCTCCACGGCGTCCAGGCTCCCGCAGAAGTCGCACATGGGGTTCCGAGTGGTGTTGAACCTCCAGATGTTGCTGTTGATTGGAAGGTGTCCATACGCAATCCTCCATGCCAGGTCCTTTCTCGATGGGTAGCCTCGATGTTTGGAGAGGTGGCCGAAGAGGATCTCGTTGTTGTTGATGTTGATCCCCAGATCCGGAACATCGGTACGAACGATGTTGAAGAAGTGTTCGTACCAGGTGGAACTGTTCCGGATCGCGGCGATGTTCACACCCGACGAGCGGAGTTGTTGCATTAACTGGCACAGTCTGTTGTAGTCCTCTGGAACAATGTCTGCCTTGGGACCCTGGTGGACTGGGATCCCAAAAAGGGGAAGCTTGTACCCTAAGAAATACCGCACAGGGTAGCTGCAGGGATGTGTAGTCTGCAGCACCCTGTTTAGATGGAACGCGGTATTACTTAGGTATCTGATGTTAAAGGAGGGGAGGCCGAAGCCCCCCGCCGAAGCCCCCTGCCGTAGATTGCCCCAGAAGAACTTTAGGGGCTTCCTGTAGAGCCAGATTTCCTGATCCTCGCTGATGTTGGTGATGTTCAGGACGTGCTGAAGCACAGGGCAAACGATGGTCTTGATGACGGTGACCCTGGAGGAGAGTGACAGCTGTCCATTTTTCCAGTCCTTGAGACTCTCGACGGTGTTGTCGTCGAGATGTTCGATGTTGAGCACGGGCTATTCCTCAAATGGCACCCCCAGGATTGTGAGGGGGTCGGCAGTAGGGACGAGGCCTGCAGGGATGTTGTGCAGGTCCCAGGCTCCGTACAATTTGATCTTGGTTTTGTCGGGGTTAGATGTTAGCCCCGACACTTTGAACTTCTTGAGGATGTTAAAGAAGTTCAGTACGGAGTCATTGTCCCTAAGAGTGCCCACCACGTCATCCGCATAGGCGATGACCTTGGAATCATCCGTGGTGAGAGGAAGTGGAATTCCTCTTACCGCATGAGAGTTGTTCACAGCCCGCAGGAACGGTTCTAGGACTAGAGCGAAGAGCAGCGGACTGAGGGGACACCCTTGTTTCACCCCTTTCTGGATGGTAATGGGGTCAGATAGGTGTCCATTGATGAGGAGGCGAGTGGAGCTGTTGTTGTAGCCTCCTCTGATGATGTTGAGGAGTCCACTGCTGACCCCGACTTTCTCCAAGATGTTAAAGAGAAAGGAATGTCGGACGCTGTCGAACGCTCGGTCGAGATCAATAGACAACAATGCCGTAGAGTAGTTCTTGATGTTAACCAGACGTAGCACTTCTCTGATGATGAGATTGAACTCCATCGATCGATCAGGAACACCATACACTTGTGTACTTTTGATGATATATCTCATCCCGATTTTCAGTCTGTTGTTAAGAACACGGGCGAGGATCTTATAATCCGTGTTTGACAGACTGATGGGACGCCAGTTTTTGATGTTTGATGGGTCCCTGTTGGTCTTCGGGATGAAGACGGTATGGCATTCCAAAAATTTTCGCGGCATGTTCCCGGTGGTAAGGAAGATGTTGAAAACTGCCACGAGAATGGGGAGGATGTGGTCCCAGGCCTCTCGGTAGAGTTCCGTGCTTAAGCCGTCTGGCCCAGGCGTTTTACTGTTACGGCACTGTTTGAAGGCTGCTGTTATTTCGGCCGCTGAGAATGGTGCGTCCAACCCTGCTTGGATGTGCACAGGGAAGGGGTCGACATTCCAACAGGAGTAATCCTGGGGGGTACTGTTGTCTTGGTAGAGATGACTGTAGTACCCCCAGAAGGCGTTCACGATGTCAGGTGTGGTGTAATCACGCCCGCCTTCACTGATGGTGGTGATGGTTCGCTCCTGCCGGAAGTTGACGTAACGCCTATTGTAGAAAGCAGCCGATTGGCTGTCTTCCGAGTGGAGGTTGAGACGGATCTTGATGTTCTTTTCATCCACCTGCTTTTGTTTCTCCATTTCAATGTCAAGATTAATGTCACGGATGGTGTTGTGACATGGAAAGCCTTGGCGTTGGCTGGCCACGAACCAGCTCCTCTCCTTGTAAAGATCACGGAGCCGAGCTCTTTGTTGGAAGGCACGTTCCTGGCCCCATTTTTTCATGTTTTCTTGGATGGTGAATTTAAGTCGTGCCCAGGCGTCCCAGTCCCAGCCAGCGGTGCTCCAGGTGGAGCACAGTTGATTAAGCTTAGCCGAGAACAGGGACGGGAAGTTTGATGGTAACTTCCAGGGGCCCGGACCAACATCTACAGCTTCTAAAGGATGGTACCTGAGCACGACTAGTTTGTGGTCCGAGATGGAATGATTAAGCGGAACGTGCCTAATTGCTTCGGCTCTGGAGACAAGGGATGGTGACAAGTAGAGACGGTCGAGCCGTGTGCCGATGCCTCGGCCCATCCAAGTATAATCCCGACGGTAGGAGTTATGAGTCCTCCAGATGTCCGTCAATTGGAGGTTCCTTAAGTGGATTTCCAATTCCCTGTAGCCAGTAGTACCTGTATTGGGATTTCCCCCTACTTTATCGTAGGCCGGGTCCGCCACACAATTAAAGTCCCCCCATCAAGATGACGTGATGGGCACCGTAGAGATAGTTGTGAAGCGACTGGAAGAATGCAGGTCTTAAGGGTGCATGTGCCGGGGCGTAGATGTTGATGTACCTGGTGGTACAGCCCCGGTACTTCCAGTCGACAGCAAGGACTCTCCCTTCTGTATCCCTCTGGATGTTATGGAAGGCTCGGAGGAGGGGGGGGGCTAGCATAAGTACCCCGACCCCGGCGCTGTTTTGTGTACCGAAGCTCCAATAGGACATGACGGGGTACTTATGGCTCAGTTCCTGCATGTCCCTGAAGTGGAAGAAGTGGGTTTCCTGCAGGAACAAGAGCCTGATGTTGTGGGCTAGCATGATGTTCCACACCTCGTGTTGTTTAGCTGGTGAACGGAGCCCTCTGATGTTGAGGGAGGCGACACAGAAGGGGAGTGGCGGCACTACGATGTTTTAGGTATTTATACTCGGCCTAAGTCTTTAATACGTAGTTTCTTTACATATCTCGTGAGATCGTCGATCTGTAGGGGGGAGGTAGTGTATCCCGCGTCCTGCAGACCGGCTTCCAACCTTGCACGCGAGCTCGAGAGTACCTCGAACTCATGCTGGGTGTTCATTATTCTGAAGCTGACGATCTTGTTGTCTTTTACTTCATATTTGTAGAGGTTGAATTGGGAGCCGGTAAGTTTTTGAATTTTAGAGTTGACGCTGTGTTTGTGGTAGGAGGGGGTTTCCACCTCCATCTCCGACTCCGATGTTGTGGAGTCGAGACCTCCCTTAGAGGTCTTTGATGGCTTCTTTGATGTTTCTTCTCTAATTTGGGAGAAGCCGCTTCTTTCCTTTTTTTAGGAGGGTCTTGAGGGGGTGGAAAATGTTGTTCCCCCTCTTTTGTCAACTCTACTGCAGGAGTGATGCTGGTTACTACAGGGGGGGCTTGCAAAACGTCCTCAGACGACACTTCCTCTGATGTTGTTGAGGGGGGGATAGCAGGTGTTGCGCTATCCATTGCATCGTCTGTCCCCTCGGATGTCTGTGGTTCACGTTCTTGTTCCGATGGTGGTGGTGGTGGTGGTGGTGGAACTGTAGAACTGTCCGAGGGGGGGACTGCCTCCTCAGCAGATGTTGTTGCTGGAGGGGAAACAGTCTCTTCTGCTGGTGTTGTTGCAGAGGGGCGTTTCTTGATTGTCCCTAAGACAGTCTGTGAAAAAGTCTTCTCCCCGATGGTGTTGGGGAGTACTGGAAATCCACCGGCGTCTTTGGCAGGCTGCAGTGGAAGTGCCTCAATTGGCGCCCCTGCCCTCTCTGCAAAAGTGCGCAGAGAGCAAGATGTAACTGTGTGCTCAGTGCTGGAGCACTTTCGGCAGGGGTGTGGGCACTGGTTGGAGATGTGCCTGACGCCGACACAGTTGAAACACTTGGCTCGATGGCAATCGCTGCCCAGATGCTCGATCGAGCCGCACCGCAAACACTGTCTTTGCACTCCGGGATAGTTTACAAGAACACGCGACGTGCCGATGGTGACTAGATTTGGCACTGGTTGCCGCATGTCCATGGTGAATGTCACTTCCCCGGAGAACCAGGCGGGGTCTTCCTGGCAGACGCTCTTCTTAATATTACTCACTTTCCCCCACTTTTTGAAAGTTTGCGTGAGCACGTCGTATCCGGTCTCTAAATATTCCATAGGGAAGCGGCTTATTCGGATTTGTCGTACTTGTGATCCGACCATGGAGGGGATCACCTGCTTCCCCTGGACTTGGAAGCCCTCTAGAAGTTTATCTCTTGTTGACACGTTTTTTACAACAAACAGAAACCTCCCACCTCCTTAAGAGGTGAAGGAGAAGATATTCTGTGCTCCCACGATCTCCTTAAGTACTTTTGATAACACTCTTGGGTCCTCCAACCCTGGAATCTCCACTCCTAGGGTCTGGATCCTGGGGGGGACGAGGATCGTCTTACTCATTCTGGTCTCTGCGTCTAGAAAAAAAGAAAAAGAATTAGAGTCCGTAGACTCTTAATATATCCCGTAGCACTTCTAAAAAAAGAAGTGCTACCAGCAAGTTAGTACTAAGAATACAATACAAAAGGTTAGTACAGCAAACTGAACAAGTATGAATAACAAAATATTATTAGTAAGTAACAACTTCAACAATAAATAAATACAACACTGTTCTGCGGCAATCGAGGTCTCTTCAGTGGGAACCAGGCCCAAGTGGAGATACCAAAGCAGAAGCACTAGCAAGGTCATCTCCTCCTATAGGAGCTGCCAAACGGTGTGTCACCTTTTTATTAAATTACTCTGGATTTAGAGAAAGATGTTGAAAGTTTATTTTTCACTTCGTCAGACTATAATAAATTTAGTTTAATTCTTTATCCAAGTTTGTGCAAACGAAGTTTGCACCTAAAAGTATCTTCAGGACTGGGGTGAAGTGGTACAACACCGGGCAGCTCCTTGCAAAGGTGGAGCAAGCTACCTAAACTCCTATCTCAGTATCTCCCATAATGCAAAACACATCTCTTTGCGGATATGTATAATGTTATGCATTAAGGGAAGGGCCACTACCCAGACTAGTTTCGACCTTTATTGAGGTCTCTTCAGCGGGAGCCAGGCCCAAGTGGAGATACCAGGGCAGAAGCATTAGCAAGGTCATCTCCTCCTATAGGAGCTGCCAACCGGTGTGCCACCTTTTTATTAAATTACTCTGGATTTTTCAACATCTTTCTCTAAATCCAGAGTAATTTAATAAAAAGGTGGCACACCGGTTGGCAGATCCTCTAGGAGGAGATGACCTTGCTAATGCTTCTGCCTTGGTATCTCCACTTGGGCCTGGCTCCTGCTGAAGAGACATCAATAAAGTTCGAACCTAGTCTGGGGTAGTGGCCCTTCCCTTAATGCATAACATTATACATATCCACAAGGAGATGTGTTTTGCATTATGGGAGATACTGAGATAGGAATGTTGGTAGCTTGCTCCACCTTTGCAAGGAGTTGCCTGGTGTTGTACCACTTTACCCCAGTCCTGAAGATACTTTCAGGTGCAAACTTTGTTTGCATGCACTTGGATAAAGGATTAAACTAAATTTATTATAGTCTGACCAAGTGAAAAATAAACTTTAGGCATAGTTAAATCCTTATTTGTTTGTCATGGGTACTTGCTGTGGCTGATATTAAACAGAGGAAATTATTTTTGAAAAGCTTGGGGAACTTATGGGGTTGCTTTAAGAGTTTTTGAATTCTTCATTCTCTTTGTCTATTGGTGTGCTTTGATTTGGGTATATAAGTTTGAGAAAATCTCCTTTGAAAGTGGTAACATAGAGCGCATTTTCCAAGCCACGTTTAATCTGCTCCAACTGCCATTCTTCCACTGCATGCAATTATCTTCATGTGGCTTCTACTACATCCTTGCAGGAACAGTATTTTATGTAGATCTTGCAAAACTTAGGCACTTGTGAATAAAGTGGTGCTGTATGTTACAGATTGTCATTGCAGTACAATTTCAAAAACATTGCTTCATTTCCATTTTGTTTGAGAGCATGACACAATCAAATGTTTAGATTTTATGACTTGTGACATAGTAAAATTTATTTGGCATTGCATATTCGTGAGAATAAATAATCATTTTTGTTATTGCAGACATTTTGGGGATAAACTAATGTGGCCTCAGTATATCAGCATAATGACAAGGTGAAGTTAGAACAGTAAAATGTTAATCTTATTTAGAGCTGAGCCATGTTCTGCTTCCATGCAGGTTGTTATAAAATAAGATGAGATTACAGTTAAAGCTAAAACTAAAATCAAAATGTAATCCAAAAATTAACAAAATTTAGATAATTGAATGACACAGAATTAAAAAAAAAAGGGGGGGGGAGCAGAGCATGCTGTTGGCATTTATTATTATTATGTGACACCTCCAAGGAGTCCAAAGACTCATTGAGGAAGGGCAACCCCACTCCCCAACCCTCCATCTCCACCACTCGATCCACCAACCACAGCAAACCATCATCATTGTCATCCACTGATGCTATCCACTGCTCATCACCACTGCTAGTATTTTTAAAGACAGTCGCAAACATCCATGCCCGTGGCATCATTCGAACCCATAGCCTTTTGGCTGCAAAGGGGATATGCTAACCACTCAGCCAACTAGGCCTTATTATTATCCTAAGACCTCATGGAATCAAATGATAAAAGTATCTAGGAGATACTTTTATCATGCTCACATCTCATCGTGCCTTGTTTAAACACATTCAAACTATCAACTCATTCATCATCTCTACCTTTCCTCATATTCAACATTCCAGACATTAAAAACTACCTTAGTTAATTGCCTCTGCACCTTTTCCAACATCTTTCATTCTTTTGAAAAACAGGTGATCAAATCTGTGCACTAGTCCATATGTGGCCTAATCAGTGCCTTATACAATGGAACAAGAATCTCCTTACTTCAACAAGTGTCCTCTCAATTTTGGCAATGTGTCCCCTAAATTTCAGATACTTATCCACTGTCACCCCAAATTTCTTATTTCCTCCAACTCCAACAATATATCCCCACAAAGTATAAATTCTACACCACATTTTTGTTTCCCAAATTATAAAAACCTTATATTTTGCAACATTGGACTGCCATCCCCACTTCCGTGTCCATTCACTGAATCTATCCGAGTCTTCTTGTAAGGCCACAGCATCTGCTCTACTCCTCATAGTTCATCCAAACTTTGTGTCATCTGCAAACAACTGAATATCCCCATACAAATCTTCCCCAATATCATCAACCAGGTTAAACAGCAATATCCCTAAAACAGACCCCTGAAACACACCACTAGTCACTTTCTCTTCTGGGACATTGTTGCCCATACACAAATTACTGATATCTATCGCGAGAACAATCTCCAATCTAATCCACTAGTCTAATATCCAACCCCATCCACTCTAGTTTGACTGTCAACTTATCATGCAGTAATAATTCAAAAATCTTTGCAAAAGCTAAATATACTACTGTGTATCCATCTCCTTTGTCCAGTGAAGCTGTCACCTTCAGAGGTGAATGCTAGTTTTGAAATTCACGCTTGCTCTTGTTATCATTCAGGGAGTGAGAGGTGTGACTGAAGTCTGATTAGCAGAATAATGAATTACTGACCATTTAAAACTATATATTTAGAAATTTATTTAATCATACAAATACAACCTTTATTTTACAAATGATATTCTATCTTTTTCAACTTAGCTACTTGAATACAAATTCTGCCCTACGGTTCTTCTTTATGAACTAGTCAATAACATCATCATAAAAAGTTGGTTGAACTTAATTTTTATAAGCAACACGCACACTTGTAACGGCTGGCTGAAGCTCACTGGCTAGAGCTACTTTGACTATGTATGGCCTTGTGTTTAAGACGACGTGAAGGGATTAGAAATGGCTATGTGCGTGCGTGAAATCACAGTGCTGTAGCGAGGACCTGGGAGCTCCTACAACCGAGCAAGCTAAGGTAGCTTTGACTAGACGAGCAAGCATCAGCCTTCGATGCACACTTTAAAGCTCAATTATTGCTATGCAAGCTTAAGACGTCTTCTGTGTACAAAAATAAAAACCTAAATGGAATGCTTATAAATGCATGCATTTATTAACAAATAAATATTACTTCTTTCTCAAGTAATGAGCTTGCGCCACAAGCATGGAGAATTCGCCACTGGTCACCTTATTGTAATAAATAAGTAGATTACTAAAACATGACCTTTAGCAAATTATGCTGTTCATCAAAGATAATACCACTGTTGTCAAGTCAATTCTGGATGCTGGTTCTCACAAGCCTCTCCAACACTTTTACCACAACTGACAAAGAGGTAGGATTATAATTTGATGCTCGTTCTGTCACCTTCCTTATGAAGCTCCTCCATGTGGGGCACCTGTTTGTGGTGGAAGAGGACCTTCCAGTGATGGTACTAGCCCTTTTCATTCTTCCTCTTTTTCTTTGCTTTTCTTCCTGTATTATTCACTCTACTTCTCCTGAGTCTTTTTCACTATCCTTTTTTCCAGACCACCATCACCGGCATCCAACACCCTTCTGCTGTGTTTGCTGTGCAGTGCGACCCTTGGACATCCGGAAAGGGGGATTCTGGTAGTCTTACACTACTTTGGCCCCCTGCTTCGGCAAGATGGGCGATCCTGGATGGCCCAGCCCATCTGGTAGGCTTGCCTGCAAGGGGGTCAATGGTGTTGCAGTGTCTCTCAACACATGGTCCGGGGTCGGGATCCTAGACTTGCTGTAGTGCCGGTATAGTGTCCAGGGTAGCCCTGGCATTCCACTCCTGAGTGCAGCCATTGCTTGCCAGGCAGTGGGCGTCCATGTGTGGCCCCATGGTGGGGTGGGGAGCTCTGCCGCTGAACGATAAACTTCTTGAGCATGAATCTTTCATCCTCAAATGTTTCAGGGGCCCCTAACAAAGTCCCAACCAAGTACTGATACCATAGATACAGCATTGGTCGATTGGTAGAGCCTCTGCTACTAATGGCTCAGCAAAAAGTTAAGCAAGTTTGAGCGCAGCTAGTAGTTGGAAAGGATTCAATTGTTCGATGCTGTTGGCACACTCTTACTCAATGAGTCTTTGGACTCCCAGGAGGTGTCACATAATAATAATAATAATAATATGGAAACAGAAGTAAGAAACAAAAGACATATGATGCTAACATAAATGTACCAACATTTTTAATCATTCGTGCCACAAGTGAAAAACCAATAGGGAAAATGTCACCCTTTTTTATTCAAAAAGGTTTAGAAAGACTGGCCGGACCTCTCAAAACTGTTAATAAATTGCTTTCTGGTGATGTCCTTGTGGAAACATTGTGTCAGCAACATTCTGAGAAACTAATGAGAGCAACAACAATGGGTGGAATAGAAATTCCAGTAGCACATCATAAAACACTTAACTCCTGTAGAAGAGTGATATCAGAATGGGATCTCCTTGATATTCCTGATGAGGGGATATGTTCAGAATTTAAAGATCAAAGAGTGACAGGTGTGAGACGCATCCTGATATGTAGGGATGGTCGCCTAGTTCCAACCAAGAACATCATCCTTACTTTTGATACACCTAGGCCTTCAACATCTGTAAAAACAGGGTATCTCAGTTGTCCTGTTAGAATATACATCCCTAACTCACTGAGATGCTTTAAATGTCAGAGATATGGACATGCCCAAACTGCCTGTCGTGGTTCTGCTATCTGTGCTCAGTGTGGTAGTAAAGAGCATGATAACAAATCTTGCTGTGCAAAAAAAACTAAATGTGTCAACTGTCAGGGAGATCATCTAGCTTACTCTCATGCATGTGAGAAATGGAAAGATGAAAAACAAATACTAAATGAAAACAGAGCAAAACATAACATACCAGGATGCAAAAAGAAAGCTAGCTACTATCACACCTGCTCTGAGATCCTCTTGTGCTGAGAAGGTAACAATTAAGAAAGTGACAATTAAGAAAGTGACAGTAGCAACTAAAACTTGTATGTCTGTTGCACCATCTGATAATTTCATCATACCTGCACCTTATGATCACAAGTACTTCTCTGTTGAGTACATCAATCACATGACCTATAACCACCAAGGGCTGAGTGAAATAAAATTGATCTTGATAACCTCATCTCGCAACTGCCTGAACCCATACTTTTGATGGGTGACTTTAATGGTCACAATACTCTATGGGGGTAGTGCCAACACTAATAGACGAGGTCGAATCATTGAAAGAATTCTTGATAATAATAACCACTCCCTCTTAAATAATAAACTCAATACTTTCTTCCATATGGCCTTACTCCAGAGACAACTCCAAAAATGATCCCGTTCGATGAAAACTTACTTGTCAAAAATTTATGGCAAAAATATCACTTAAAGATAAACCACCAGATTCTCCCACAGAAAAAATGGATACTTCAGTACCCAGTGAAAGTAAACTAAACTTACAAACTGACCCTAACACATCAGACGTATTGAATACTCTAGCACAGAAAGAGATGGACACTGGCCATCCATACTTCCCCAAAACAATTAATAAATATAAATATGACAAAGGTAAGCCCTCAACCTTCCAAAAACCAGATATCCAAGTCTATAAAACCAAAACAATAGGAAAATTTGTATAATGGAACTGTCGTGGATTTTTCCAGAATATCAATATTAAGATTTTGTTGCAGAAACACAAACCTTTCTGTTTCTGTCTACAGGAAACGTACTTAAGACCCTATAAGGACCCTACCTTTAGGAATTTCACTATTTTACACCAGGATAGAACTGGAGATGATCCTGCTCATGGAGGAGTAGCTATCCTAGTGGGCTGTCATATTCCTTTCCATCAGGTCCAACTTAATACTTCTCTGAAAGCACTTCTCAATTCACTTCTCTGTGCGATTTCTTATTACAGTATGCTCAATTTATTTACCACCAAGTGCTGGGTTAAATAAAATTGATCTTGATAACCTTATCTCGCAACTGCCTGAACCCATACTTTTGATGGGTGACTTTAATGGCCACAATACTCTATGGGGTAGTGCTGACACTAATAGACGAGGTCGAATCATTGAAAGAATTCTTGATAATAATAACCTTTCCCTCTTAAATAATAAACTCAATACTTTCTTCCATATGCCTACCTGTTCATATTCTGCATTTGATCTTACAATAGATTTTAACTTTTTCATTAGATCTGCAGGCCAGTTTGTCATTTGACGTAATAATTCATTGGTATTGTTATAGTATTTTAACGTAGGATCTGTGTTCACTACATTATAGACAGATGTATCTGATAAAAGATTGTTGAGTTTGTCTTCATAATCTTTTGTGTTTAAGATGACAGTGCTGTTCCCTTTGTCCACCTTAAGTATAATGATGTCTTTGTTGTTCTTTAAGTTGAGTAGCGTTCTTTTTTCCATAGGGGTGACATTGGTGTGAGGAGATCTTGAAGGAGACGAGAGGATTATGCTGCTTTGCAATCTAAGGTCATTAGCTGTAAGTTGTCTCTACACATTTTATACAAAAATTAGAAAACATCTCTATCTCTGAAAAATACTTGCCAGCCTTGATGTCACTTCCCTGTTTACCAACATTCCAGTGGTTGAAGTTATCAACGTCTTAGACAATTTATTCTAAAATGTTATTTTTCTTGCTTTTCTGTTAGCAAAATCATCGATGACATTGGCGAAGTCTATTTCATAGTAATGTAGGTAATTCTTAATCAAATTTTATTTAGAAAAACTCCTCTCACAACTAGCAACACTTACAGCAATTGTGAGGAAAATTCGCAGTAGTATTACAATATTTGGAATTGAGTTCTCGAGACTGTAGTTTAGAATTAACTGCAAAAGTTTGGATTATACATTTCATTGTCACTACCATCAACATTACCAGGTCTATAGCAATATCCAGCTAAGTATTTCATTCTATTCACCTCTATCTCACACCATACTTCCTCAAAACCACTGGCACTATTTCCCTCTTTCATCTCTACTTTTTATGGACATAATTCTTTCTCTATCAACAATAGCAGTCCCCCTTCCTTTCTACCCTTTCTATCTTCACGAAACACATCATACTCTTCGGTGTTCTCCCCAGAAAATTTTACCATCCAGGTGGAATGAAGCATTAGCCAGGCATACAAAAATTTTAAATGAGTTAAGAAAGACCCTTTTTCATAAATTAAAATAGTAATTTTATTAGAAATTACTTCAAACAAGGATAATATTTTATATAGTAATTATAACAAACAAGATTAGGATTTTTCTTATTTTCTCATTAAGTAATGAAAAATCTTGTAATGCTCACAGCTTAAAATTCTATACATTAATTCTTCTCTTCTTCCTAGAAGCCGAGTTGTCAGCAGCTTTTCATAATTAAAATCTGTTGGATCTGGTCCCTCCAGTGAAATCAGCATCCGATTATTTAGAGTGTTCTTACTGATGTGATTTTTCATACAGATTTTTATCCTTTTTAATGCAGAGAAGCCCCTTTCACATTCAGCTGGGCTCACAGGTATGGCCAGTCCAACAGTAGCTAGTTTTGCTAAATTTGGAAGACTTTGAGCACAGACATTGTTGCTAATTTCAGCAGGATTTGTCTTGGATCTAGATTTTTGTACGACTGTCCATTAATCATTTTTTATGCAACTGCTCATTCTAGGTTTAGTACATCCATAGTTTAAAACTGCGGGACTTCCATTTCTGGAATAATAATCAAAAAGAATCTCAGAAGCCTCACGTTGATCATGACTTCTGCATCGAAAAGTCTTGAAAAGCAGGAAACGATTGGCATATCTGGAAATCTTGCTTCTAGGTGTTTAGTAACTGTGCCTATGTATTTATCAGGAACGAATATTCCAGGTGTGCTAGATATGCGGTGCTCATCCACAAAATATCAGTATCACTGATATTATATTTTTGCATTTATTCCCATTAAAGACCTCCCTAATTGTTTGCAGACTTTGCGTGATTCCTAAAATTAAACCCAATATACTAAAGCTTCATTGCCCTCTTCACGAGGTTAATGAAGCATTAGTGCTTCATGAAGAGGGCACTTTTCAAAGCATAAACATTGCATCACATTCGTGTTAATAGCCCTGATGTGCTTTCAAAATGCGTTGTAGAATTTTTAAACTGTTGAGAAGGCATGGTTAGGTGAGCTAACATTTTGAGCTCACCTAGCACCTAGCGTCTGTGATTGGCTATTGTGTCAACCAATCCAATTGAACGTTGTCGCTCGTCATGAGTTGAGCGCTTTCTGTATGATGGCTGTATTATAAACAGCTGTTATACATGTTTTCTGGAACTGAAAATTTGAAAGTGGATGTTAGGAGAAAAAACCTAAATGTTTCTCTTGCTATGCAGTATAGCATCTGTTGAGGTTGCAAAGGTTTTTAACGGTATTCAGGCATTTTTATTCTAGTCTTCAGAAACAACAGACAGTAAAAAATATCTCTTCCTGAATAAAAATTTTCTGCAGACGCCCATGCATATGATCAAATTGATGTGAAATTTGTAGCGCAGGTTGCATAACCCACACAGCAGCAGCACACCCAACCTAAATGGATATGCAACTCCACTGGTATTTATCATATAATGTAGTCTTAAATGTAATAACATTAGAATCTGAATAATCAATGTGAAGATCTGACCATTCACCTGAAAGATGCTGATGAAGATTTTGAAAATGACTGCCAGGAGTACCTCAATTCCATGATGGATAGTTTGTGGCTTTTAAGACTGGCTCTATTTCAGTTAAGTCAGCATCTTGCCTTTGCTGTGATCTAGACAAGTTAGATACATGCAGTAACACATCTGAAAGCATCATTAGTGAACTACGAAATTGTATGTTCTCATATATTTACTTTAACCTTCAGCTGTGATAACATTTCATTCGGTGGGCTCTCTTTCCAATGCAGCTATAACACTCACCATGCATTCTCTTAGAGATTGTATTGCAGAATCATGAGACAGCCATCTAGTGTCACTAGCCATTTTAAGTTTAATCTGATGACTGTTCAGTATATTTTGGATTTGGGTTAAACCAGCCATCATGACTGAGGAATTTTAAACAATTGCCTTAAGATATCATTAAACATGACTAAATAAGGCACTTCAGCAGCTGCTTGGGCACTAGCAAGAGCCAGTTGGTGGTGTTTACACAATGACAGTTGACCACGAGTCCATCTGTTTTATCTTTGAGCAGTTTTGCAATTCCGTTTTGCTTTCCAATCATGACAGCTGCTCCATCAGATCCTAGACCCACCAGATTGCAAGTTTTTAAGCCTAGACTGTCAAGGTTTTCAATTACTTTGTTAGTTATAGTCTCAGCTTTGCAATCAATGATATTGCAAGTAGATACAAAACTAACCCTTACCTCTTTTCTAAGTTGACAAACATATTTAATGTACATAATCAGCTGTTTTAAAACTGAGATGTCTGTAGTTTCATCACATAAAACACTGAAATAATCTGCAGAATGTATATTTTTCAGTATTTCAGATCTAATTTCTGATGCTAAAATATCAATCAACTCTTGCATTATTCTTTCTAAGGTATAATGTGCATTTTTACCAACGTTAAGATGTTCTTAAGTAGGAACAGCCGCCTTGCAATGATCAAGCAATTATTCAAATAATGTATGTGGTAACTCATTTTTCGCTAACCAATTCATAGATCTTAAAGCTCCTATAAAAGCATCTCTCTGCAAGTTATTCAAAATTTGAAATTGATTTTTTCAATTTGCCCTATTCCAGTTTCTTCTGGTATACTTTTTTCAATTATATCTGAACAAGAACCAGTGTGTAATTTGCTTTGTTCATGGTCAACCAAGCTTTATTTTTGAAATCTTGTGCATGGCATAGTTATCCAATCACTTCCTTGTTTGTGGGTTGTCTCTTTCTGTATTTCATACATGTGGAACATATCATTCCATTGTCTTTCACCACTAACCAATGGAATTTTTTAAACCACTCACTGTTAATACCTGATAAGCGGTGTTTAGATGCACGTTTTACATTTGAAAGAGACTCTGCAAAAATCGACAATTCTGTTGTTGGTTTGGTGTCTACTATGCTTATCAGTTTCATCTTTCTTAAAATAACTTAAGAGTGTGGTTTTCTGACTTAACTTTTTACTCATTATGGGGTAATTTAATAAATACAAAATATCATTGTTATTAAATTAATCAGAACAAATCACTGAATTGTGCACTGACAGTAATACCCGAGACACATAACACATGTTATGTCACAATTTTACTATTTATAAGTATTAATTACTAGGAATGAGAATTGGTGTCACTCGAGACTGATGTCATTGTCCTCGAGAGCTTCGAGAATTCCCCGAGATCATAACTATATTTGATGCACAGACCTATTTTCTTTTACATAATAAAATATTAAATACTTGACTGACGATATTTGGACAAAAACCATTATTAAGAAAAATAAATGTAGGTTTTTAACATCAATTTTTTGCCTTCAATTTAAATTCGCTCAATTTTCACAATTTATTTCTTTCTAACATCAAAATTATGTCTATTTTGTAAAAGATCTTTGCAACTGATACTGTTGTATTCGAGTCCTGATTTTTGTCTTCTGCGTATGGATTGGTGTGCATCAAAGTGAATACCCATAGCTCTTGAGATTGGTTTGCAATGCAAGAAATTGAGCTGGTCTCACAAGTATCAAGACTCTCTGGTTCGATTTCTCATCACTTAATTAAAAAATGTCTTAAATTATTTTTTCATTCTTGCTCATTATTTAGCCATGTCAATTCATAACATTAATTAGCCGGGCAGTCAGTAAAATCAGCCGGGCGGTTTGCCCATTCAAAATGTCTTGGGGAGAACATAGCCCTTCCATCTCTGTTCCTGGCAGGATGTCATCCTCATCCAACCATGTCTCACTTATTCCAACAATTTTTGGTCGAACGGACTCAAATATTGCAACCATTTCATTTGTGTTGTTTCTTACACTTCTAGCATTTGTATACAAACATAACAGCTCATTTCTGTCTCTAACAAGTTTCACTGATACTGCTTATTAGATGTGACTTCTCCATACTTAACTCAAGCCATTTCTTTTTCTCCTTATTCATCTTAGATCCCTCTTCAAATCCAGCTGTTTTCCCTTTTTTGTCTACGTACACATTCACATCCTTTCTCACACAGTGTTACCCAGTCCACCCTGAAACCCCCCCCTCCCGTTTCCATGTTTGTCTTGCACACATGTTCTTCCATTCTCTGTACTCATGCTACCACTTCATTCTCTCTCTCTCCTGGTCTTTCACATTGTTTATAACTTGATCAGAGTCATTCTGTGCACTCATTTTTCTACCTTCCAGCAGCAGTCTCTCCAAATGACTCACAACAAAATTATTCAAATGCAGTCTATCACTCTTATACAGTTCAATTCATCCTTCAAACTCATTCCATACATTGTCTGCACGGTAAGCCTAGTGGCTTTGCTTCGCAACCATATGCGTGGGGAAAGGAGTGTCCTAGGTTCAATTCCTGTCGCCGACGTGAGGAGCTTTAGGATCTTCCTCAGCCATTGCCAAGTTAAGCCGGTCTTGGGCATGGACAACAGGGTCCCCCCCCCAGTTTATCTGGGGATTTTCCCCCCTCTGAGGGGGGGGGGGGCTCAACTCACCCCAATAGGGATGTGGGAAAAGGGAGGAAACTCCATATGAATAAATAAATAAATAAATTCCACACATTAACAAACTACAATCCTTTTTCCTTACACATTTCTGCTAGTATGTCATTCATCTTTGCTCTTTGCCTCATTTCATCACTGTTATACCTGGGCAACACACTGACTACCTTTCTTATCACTACAGGTATCACTTGCTTAACATGGGATTTGATTAACGAGGCAAAATTAATTGTGACACTCCCTTTATATATGCAACAAGAGTTTTAATTAACGCACGTTTAAATTTACCAAAATTCCACTAAATACACCATTGCTACAACCCATGGACATGGGCGTCATTGCAACTTTCAAAGCCTATTTTCTTAAAGAGATATTCTCAAAGGCAGTAGAAACAACGACAATGGGAGGAAATGTGATTAGGCTCCAAGAATTTTGGAAAAAATTTAACATTAAGCATGCAATTGAAAACATTCATGATACATGGGAGCAAGTGTCTTCTAGCTATATGAGAGCTTTTGGGAAAAACCTTTTGCAGAATGCGTTAATGACTTAGGTGATTTTCAAAATCCTGTGAAGGATGTTGTTGGCAAAATCCTTGCAATTAGTGAAGACCTTAGTTTTAATGGTGTTGATGAAGATGATGTTAAAGAATTATTAGATTCAAATTCACAAGATTTCAGAATTAAACAACAACTCGCATATGAAGACAACAAACAAATGGAATGTGAAGATGAGGTTCCAAAGGAGACAACAGTCAAAGAACTGGATGGAATATTTCACAGTTTTGAATTGCTTAAGCAGCCAGTAATGGATATGGATCCAGATGTTAATCGAAGAATGCTTCTTATCGAACAGTTGTTATCGTAGGATTTATGCTGATAGGAAAAAAACTAAAACTGTTTTCAAATGACTCTTGATAACTTTTTTGATAAAAAAATTGCAGTAACTAATGTATGTACAAGCATTTATTAAACATGTACTTTGCATTTTTGGAAATTATGGAGACAACTACCGTGTTTGAATAAAAACTTTAGTTTAATATTACTAAAATTTTACAATTCGACGTTTCGACCTTTAAGTCAAGGTCATCTTCTGGAGCGTACAAATATACACAAGAAACAAGCTATACTGCAATCATACTGGTTCATTAAAGACACTGACTAACCGCTGCCACAATTGTTGGCCTGACCTCTGGTGAAAAAAAAAAAAAAAATTATACATCAATGCTAGAGTCCTATTATTTGTGTTGTCTACTATATACATATATTAACATCATTCCAGCCAGTTGGAGTGGAATGGTTTCTAATACTAGCGGATTGGCTAGAGTCCTGACTTATGTTGAATCTTTCATATTAGGTTGGCTGAATGTGTGCCATCCAGATCCTTGGGCTCACCATTATCCCCCAATCGTGAACTTCTACATGGAAACTTTTGAGCAAAGGGCCCTTGATTCCGCCACGCTTCGACCGACAATCTGGCTCAGATACGTTGACGACGTGTTCGCGATCTGGCTGCACGGGCAACAAACGCTAAACACATTCCTCAACCACCTAAACAAACAACACGAACGCATACAATTTACCATCGAAATCGAAAACCAAAATTTGCTCCCGTTCCTAGACACATTAGTTACACGTCTTCCTTCAGGCAGTCTATCCTTCACTGTCTACTGAAAACCGACACACACGGGCCAATACATACATGCGAATTCATACCACTACCCAGCAGAAAAATATGGAGTCATAAACACCCTTAAAAACAGAGCCACAACTATTTACTCTAACCAGCAAGCCCTGAAACAAGAACTAAAAATCATTAGTGACACATTCATAAACAATGGCTATAACAAAAAAACTGTCAATAAAATACTCTATAAAACCACAACAAAAACGAATCTAGATTACAGTAAAACCATAGCCATCCCATACATTAAAGGGTTATCAGAAAAAATCAACAGAATCCTACAACATTATAACCTCAATGCCACCTTTAAACCACCCACTAAACTTAAAACCATATTCAGCTCCTCTAAGGATCCTCTCCTCCCATTAGCACATCCTGGAGTCTGTTGCATCCGCTGCACCTGTAACTTACCGTACATTGGTGAAACAGGACGGACAATCCCTATACGCAAGAAAGAACACATTAGACACATTAAATATAACCATTATGGTGAAGCAGACCTCTCAGACCATGCACTTAACACCTTACACCAAATCAACTGGAAAAGCACCTACTCCTTACACCGCACAAAAACATGGTACGAAAGAAAATTTAAAGAATCCTGCGAAATCCTGATAAACCACCCAAATATCAACAATAAAGATGGTATGAAAATTCCAAGGATCTGGATGGCACACATTCATCCAACTTAATATGAAAGATTCAACATAAGTCAGGACTCTAGCCAATCCGCTAGTATTAGAAACCATTCCACTCCAACTGGCTGGAATGATGTTAATATATGTATATACAGGGTGTTCGGGATAAATTTGACAGTTTCGTAAGGAAAAAGAAAATCTTCTTTGTATCTATTAAATTTAATGAATTGACAAAAAAAACATTACAGGCAGAGTTAATTACAATACTATCAACAAGATTTACTCAAAATAACCACCATTAGCATCGATCAGCTTCAATTCTGCTTCGGAACCTCGAACAAGCTGATGCTACAGTCTCCCTGGGAAGGGCCGTAAAAACTGTTTTAATTTTATTCATTAACTGGGCTTTTGTATTACTGGAAGTGCGATTGGTGTCTTTTTCAACTGCGCCCCATACAAAATAATCCATGGGGTTAAGGTCTGGGGAGTTTGGAGGCCAAACATTTGGACTGGTGAAGTCGTAGAAATTTTCAGACAACCATTTTTGACTTTTCCCAGAGGTGTGGCAAGGGGCCGAATCCTGCTGCCATACATACGGCCTACCATTGGCTACCCTTGTTATCCAGGGCTTGACTACAGTTAGCAACTCCACGAACAAAGCCCGAATTCCAATGCCAGGGTTCTTCAACACCTGTTCCTGCAGATTTGCGAGGAATTCTGCTGTACGAACGCAATCAGATCGTCTGCTAGGGATCTTTCTTCTTGCTACATCCTCGTAGTCACCATTGCAAGTCTCTAGTTCATGCCTGATTGTTTTTACTGTATTCAGGGAGCATTGGGCAGCAGTCGTAATATCCTTATTTTGATGGCGGGCACGAATCATCATGATACAAGTTATTCTCTTCCATGATTCAGGTGGGTTCCAGCTATCCATCCTTTCTGACATCTTGTATATGAATGAAGAAGGGTCCAAACTTTTAAATGAAGAGAAGTGTGTGTTAATACATGTAACTTACGGAAAAATATAATTAATTATAAATATGTCAAATTTATCCCGAACACCCTGTGGTAGACAACACAAATAATAGGACTCTAGCATTGATGTATAATTTTTTTTTTTTTTTTTCACCAGAGGTCAGGCCAACAATTGTGGTAGCGGTTAGTCAGTGTCTTTAACGAACCAGTATGATTGCAGTATAGCTTGTTTCTTGTGTATATTTGTACGCTCCAGAAGATGACCTTGACATAAAGGTCAAAACGTCGAATTGTAAAATTTTAGTAATATTAAACTAAAGTTTTTATTCAAACAAGGTAGTTGTCTCCATAATTTCCAAAAATGCATTCGGATCACTGTGCAAGCCTAAAAAAAAGGAAACATGTACTTTGTTCATAATGAGCATGTATGTTAAGATCTATTTTGTGATATGTTTTAACCTCAGTGCTTGTGCCCTGATGATGCCTACAGCTTAAGTTTGGTGAAACTAGTCGGTATTAAAATCTTATCCGTTTACACTTAATCACTGTTCCCAAATAGTTATTTACATTATTTACTTTGTTCATTTTATATCTTTCCTAAAAGAGTACCATATAAAATGAATTATTAATATAGTAATTGATCATGGACGAATTGTAATTTTTACCATTGATTATTATATTTGATTAACATGGTTTTGATATACGTGGTAACATCAAGGGATTAATTAATCATGTTAATCAAGGGATACCTGTATTATCTTTCTCCTTTTCAACTAACTCCTGATATCCAATTTTATGTATTCCTTGTTCCCGGTCAAGTCATTTGTCCCTATTACTACCAATGCTTCCAATTATTTGATGCTGCCAATTACTTGATGCCAACTGTATAACAAACTTTGTGCCCATTTTCACTCACCATACCTCATCATCTAATCCCCATACTTCGAATCATTTCGCAATTCTTTTAAAGCTGTCTTCCCATTCTTCCTCATATTTCCACTCGGCCAGCCTGGCTGACTGAGTGGTTAGTTTATCTGCTCTCCAGCCAAAAGACCACAGGTTCAAATCCTGCTGTCGGCATGGATGTTTGCAATTGTCTGTGAAAATACTAGTTGTGGTGGTCAGCGGTAGATGGCGGTGGTGTCGATGATGAGGATAGTTGCGGTTTGGGAAGTGGTGGAGACAGAGAGCTGTAGAGTACGTACCCTCCCCTTGATGTGTCATTGGATTCCCTGGAGGTGTCATGTAATAATAATAATAATAATAATAATAATAATTCGCAGGTGTGAAAATTCAGGATGTAAGTGACAGAATTACAGTGCAAAAGCAGAGGGTGAAAGAAATGATAGTCATAGTGGGAACGAATGATTTAAAAGGAGATAAATTTCATATGAGAGAGGACTTGACGGAATTATTAGAGGTAGCAAAATAAAAGAGTGACAGAGTTAGGATAATGAGTCTGTTGCCTCGGTATGACAGAGAAGAGTTTAGGAGGGCCATAATCGCAAATAACTTTATGCTCAGGTTATGCAGACTGTGTGGTGTGGAGTTTGTGGACGGGTGGAGTGAGTTTGATGCACGAAAGGATTTGTACAAGATGGATAGCTTACATTTGAATGGATTTGGTGTGCCAAGACTGGAAAAAGTGTTGCTCAGTGAAGTGAGAGTGGATATGCAAAATCAGGGAAACTAGAACTATTAAGGAAGGGAGGAAGTGGATATGCAGACATCAGTGAGGCAGTTGAGTGTAAGAATGTATATAATGTGCCCGAGTCAGTAAGAAGGACAAGAAATCAGAATGGGATAGTTAGTATAACACATCAAGATATGGATGGGACAAATGGACCTCTGCATTTCATGTATACTAATGCCAGGAGTATTAGGAACAAGAAGAAAGAATTTTTGGCCTTGGTTGGTTCTTCCCAGCCACAGGTTATTGGCATTAGTGAAACATGGCTGACAGAATATGATATAGTTAGTGGGACAGAATATGTAGGGTATAGTGTGTTCAGGAGGGACAGAGAGAATAAAATGGGGGGAGGAGTGTTATTGATGATAGCTGATGAACTGCAGCCAAGGAGAATAGAAGTTGTGGAGGATAGTGAAAAGAGCTCATTTGAGGCTATTTGGTGTGAGATTAAGACTAACGGAACAAAATGTACAGTTGGGTGCTGCTATAGACCAGGTGATGAAATAGATGGTGGAGATAGTATGCATAGACAAATTGATGAAATGAGTGGAAGGAGGGTAATTATTATGGGTGATGTCAACTATGGCAACATCGATTGGAAGGAGGAGAGGACACATGTGAGGAAGAAACTGGATTTTATTCAGTTACTAAGGGATGACTATCTGAGACAGCATGTAATGGAAAATACTAGGGGTTCGAGAGTGCTTGAACTAGTAATAGCATCTGAGAATTTGACTGTAATGAATATGATCATGTTGCCACCTATTGGTGAGAGTGATCATAGGGTCTTGACCTGGGAGGTGGCTAAATGTGTGAAATTTTTGGTTAAGACAGGCTACATGTGGAAATACTGTGCTGGCAAGTATGACAAGCTTAGGAGATTTCCTGGTTCAGTGCCATGGCATGTAAAACTGCAAGCGTTGGATGTTGATAGGGCATGGGAAGTGGTCAAGGAATATTTGTAGGCGGTTATGGCTGACCGTATACCTAGAGTCCGAATAGTAAATGAAGTAGGGGTTAAATGGATGAATAACACCATTAAACTTGAGTTGCAAAAAAAGAAACAACTGGAGGGAATTTAAGCAGAATGGTGACCTGCAGGCACATGAGCAGTATAAAGCGCAGGCCAGAAGGATAACGAGTGTGGTAAGAAAAGCAAAAGCGGATTATGAAAGGAAATTAGCTTGCAAGCTAAAGACAATCCCAAACAGTTCTTTCAATATGCTGCAAGTAAAAGATAAACTGTACATGGCAGAATGATTTTAAGGAATGCCGATGGTAGGGAGGTCACTGAATCAATCGATATAGTGGAATTACTGAGTGAGCACTTTGCAAAAGTATATAATCCAGGTGGTGACATTGAAGGAATGAAGGGAACCATTAATTTTAGGAGAATTGTAGTGAATGAAGTAGAGGTGAATAGTCTATTACAGAACCTTAATGTGAATACATCTGTGGGATTTGACGGTATGCCAACATGGGTCTTATGTGAAGCGACTAAAGAATTGTTGGTGCCCTTGACCATATTGTTAATCTGAGTCTCCGGTCTGGTTTAGTCCCAAAGTGGTGGAATGAGGGGAAAATAGTTCCACTGCATAAAGGAGGCTCCAAGATTACTGTTTCAAATTACCGACCGATCAGCATATCAGGAGTCATCAAGAACTTGGAGAAAGTAGTCAAGGGAAAAATACTGGAATGGATTGATGAAAATGAAATACTGTATGGGGGACAGCATAGCTTTGTGAAGGGTAGATCATGCTTCAGTAACTTACTCACGTTTTATAACACAGTGATGGCTGAACTGGATGAGGATCATGAGTTTACAGTGATACTGCTGGACCTGGCTGTAGCTTTTGAAATCCACATGGAATTCTAATCCGTGAACTGCAATATATGGGAATGGATATAGGGTTGGTGAGATTGATAGGAGGTGGTTGATGGGGAGATAACAGAGAGTATATTATTCAGTAATAGAATCCAAAAGATGGCCTGTGACTAGTGGTGTGCCGCAGGGTTCTGTTCTTGGACCACTGCTGTTTATTTTTGTTCATTAATGATATAGGAAAGGATCTGAGAGGAACGGTTCATTTGTTTGCTTATTATGCAAAGTTGGGTAGGGCAATAGTGAATGCAGAAGATGTCAAAATTTTGCACGATGATTTGGATAGATTGGAAGTCTGGGCTAAGGAGAATGGATGTCAATTTAATGTTGCAAAATGTAAGATTATGAATTTTGGGGTGAAGAGATTAGCAGCAGTATATCACATTGGTGGAACTGTACTCCAGGAGATTGATTAAGTCAGGGACTTGGGAATGTTGGTGGATAGAGGGGACACATTGGAAAAGTGGCTAAATCAGCTCATCAAATCACTTGGATGCTGAAGAATACTTTGACGAGCAGATATAAGCAAGTTATTGTTCCTGTGTATCGAGCCTTGATAAGTCCCCATCTCCACTATGTGCCCAGATTTGGTCACCTAGTTTTCTTCTTGATGGTGGAGGAGGTTGAGACAATCCATTGGCGAGTGACCAAGATGATCGCAGGTCTATGGAATGAACCTCTTGAAAACAGATTGAAGATTTGTGAGTTGCAGAAATTGGTTGATGGGTGGAAAAGGGGAGATATGATTAAGACATTCAAATTGCTGAAGGGTTTCTATAGGATTAATTCAGAAGATATTTTTGAGAACAGGACTGGTGGTGGGAGGACTAGGGGACATCCATGAAAGCTGGACGGGCAAGAGTGTGGATAGTAAGGGTGTTAGAGCTGGGTTTTTTACTTTTAGAGTGGTGAATGAGTGGAATAAGCTGCCAGAGAGTGTTATGGGTACTATGATGGTAAATATGTTCATGTGTTATTTTTTTATTGTTGTCTGTTTTATTTTTAATGTTGTTTGTTTACGTATATATAAAACTATATTTCTATATTGAATACCTCTTAAAATTCTTTCAAAGATAAACCTTGTCTTGTTTAACCCTGAACTATATCCCTTGTCCGCTGCTCCTTTGCTGTAATCCTTCATGGCCTCTCCTTCAATCTTAAATTGTGCAAAGTCTTCAAACAAGGAGAATTCTCTCTGATCTATAAATTCTGGGGTCAAGAAATCAATTCTGAAATGGAAGAAATAAATTTTCTTCCTTTTCGGAATCAAGAAAATTTATTTGTTTAGCTGCGTCATCTTCATTCCTATACAAGAGAGAACTTCTTGTCAGGGATTTGACCTACATATTGTCACGATTCCAAATAGTTATCAAGGTTAAACAAGCCCTTATAAATAATTCTAAACAGCAGTCATGACCGTTTCCCACGTTTTTACTTATACAAGTTCAATATTTTTAGCAGGTGGTGCATCGCCTTGGAAGATCATACACTTATTTTGGATTAAGAAACAAAGAAATTTATTCATTCTAAAATACAATACATGTTAATCAAAACTATGCTAAATGAAGTTCCCTAAAATTAATGATGCAAAAATTTACAAACAAGATCTAGTTCACAATCAGTATCTCATCAGGTGATATTAACAAATCCAAACTGTCCTTAACCCGATTACTTAACACAAATATATGGATGAATGCCCTATTTCTTCCTCAATTAATGCAATCGATTTCAAACTAACCTCAAACTAATGACAATTTCTGTATTCTACATTTCTATAACTATCAAGATCCTTGTTAGAGTAATAGGTACTACAGTCTTAAAATCTGTCTTAACAAGTCCGATCCACAGGAAATTTTACATTGTATTTCACTCTGGCCTAAGAATTACACAATACAATAAGAAATAAAGCTTAACTTCACCAACCAGATGAATTCATTATGAGATACTTGTCATCGAGTCTTCTTGTAGGTTTCTTTCCGGTCATCACCCTATTCATCAAGCTGTTGTTCCTTGCCTTGACTTCTTGGTGATTTCAATCATGGATCACTTCTTTACCTTATGTCCAAGAATCTGTCTGGTAGAAGGGTACGGCTGGAGCTATGCGAAGTTTCGGCGTATGCTGTTTGTTGTGCCATTGCATGGATGACTATGCTCAGACAAGCTCGCTATTTTGACCATATAACCGCCACTGAACTATATTCGCTCGACTCTGTCGCATTGAAGCTATGACCCACCTCATAGAAAACCGCAGAGGAGGAAAAAAACACCAAAACCTGAACCAGGAATGGAAAAGGCAAAAGGACTGCGAACTTGCATTGCTAAGACTTTTATATGCTCCGTGTCTGTTCTCCCTAATACGTCATAGATTTGCAGACGCCACCTAATTCTCCTTGCACACTGCACCTTCTCCTCTCATTGCATTTCCACGTGGGCAGCTTGCACCTGCCTTGGGTTCATATAGCAACTGCCTGCAGTCATGTTTATAATCGGGTTAAAATAGTTTGCTCTAAACTCTGACCTTGTTGTTACAACATTACCTCTACATTACCTTAATTCTTGTCAGTTATTTAAGGACCATTTACAAAATAAATACATAGAGAAATTACATGAATGGGCTATTAATATATGTGTGTGTGTGTGTGTGTGTGTGTGTGTGTGTGTGTGTGTGTGTGTGTGTGTGTGTGTGTGTGTGTGCGTGCGCGCGTGTGTGCGTGTGCGTGTGTGTGTGTGTGTGTGCGTGCGCGCGCGCGCGCACACACACACACACACAAGAATTTCTATTATTATACTATTTACAAGTAATTCTTTTTAGGAGATTTTTTTGCACTTCAGTTAAATCCTGAAAGAAATACTCAAAGACAATTTAAGTGTTCATTCCAGATTTAACATAGGTTCCCCCTTCAAAGAAAAAATTTTTCACAACCTCACTGAATCAATGTTTCTGGAGTAGACCTTCCTATTTTCCCTGGGGTCTTAGGTTATATCTAGATTGGACAAAATTATCACTTCCATCACTGGTTATGCTTCCTTTTCCGTTCTTGTTATTTACTGATCTCTCGTTTCCCTGATTTCGACTAGTAGGCACCTGTATCTATAATAGATTGTGTTTGTGTCTAAATCAACAGAAATTTCATTTCCTTTTCCTTCTCGATATTTACTCTCCCTTCATCTGTGTGGAGCTGGCTTCATTTCGTTATTCCTTTTCCAATAGTTCCCTACCTTGTGAGTGTTCCCTTTTTACCCTCCATATTCTTTCTAACGAGTCTTCCATACATAATAATCTATCCAATCTACTCTTATACTGTCTCAGCCTGTCTGAGTGTACAGTTAATATCGTCCCGTTACCTTTCCTCTCCTTTATTTTGAAACTCAGGAAATAACTTTTCTAAGACTTCATAAGGCCCATCCGAACTTTTCCCGAATTTTCCTCCTTTCTTACTGTTAGGGACTTGTTCAAGGAGGACAAGATTTCCTGGTCTCAGATCCTTATATTTCCTAAGTATATTTGCGTACTTTGTAGCACTCTGTGAGCTATTGTTGATGGACTCAGCTTCCAGTTCATGCGCTACTCTGTTTTCCATTATTATATTGTTTAGATACTCATCAATATCAGGGAAACCGGTATTGACTTGTAAGCTTTTAAATTCGTTTGGGAACAGAGGCTCAAACCCATACAATACGACTGCAGGGGCTTCCTTGATTGCAGCATGAAGCACAGTCCTGCAAGCAAACAAAGTGTGGGACAGGTAGCTATCCCAGTTTGTTACTTGCCTGTCTGCTAGCTTAGAGAGAGAGTGTGTTTTAATGTTCTATTTAGTCTCTCACATATTCCGTTTCCTTGGGGATGATAGGGGATGGTGAATAGCTTACATATTTTCAACAACTTGCACAGCTGCAGCATGACTTCAGCTGTGAAGTTGGAGCCCTGATCTGAGAGGAGTGTTTGTGGTGTACCATTCCATATCTCGAGATAATAAGCTTGAACAGTTTGTCCACCACGGTCTTTTCTGTCTGGTCCTTCATCACTGTGGCTTCCGGAAACCTGGAGAACATGTCTATCAGCACCAGGATATACTTGTTGCCTTCGAGGTGGTGGGAAGTGGGCCAATGATATCCATGGCTACAGCTTGAAAGGGACGCGTGGGGATGGGAAAAGGCTGAAGAGGGACCTTTCCTCCCATACCAGATTTTTGTTGTAAAGGTGGCAAGAGGATACATAGGACTCGACGTCTTCCTTCATACCTTTCCTTAAGTACCTGTCTTTCACTCTCTTTCAAGTCCTTTGGAACCCTTGATGACCCGCCAAGTCTGAATCGTGGAATGTGTGGAGCACCCAAGGGATCATGACTCTTGGGACCAGAATCTTGTCCCTTCATCTTCCTGTGACATCCTGCCGAGATAACAGAAGACCATCCTTGTCTAGGTGCAACATTTTAGAGACCTCCCTTTACTAACCTTTGGTATACCCCCCCCCCATATGTGGTCCACCTTCTGGCCCTCTATAATGATAGACTTATCCCAGATTTATAGGTGGGGGGTTCTTGTTTTCCTCTAACCCTTCGGCCCTTTGTATGGTGTTGACCCGTTCTTCCCCTTACCCGGTGTTCTGCTCTGACTCAGAACCTGACGATCCAGACAAGTAGTCCACCACTACATTGCTTTCCAAGGGATATATTCTACTTCCACATTAATTCTTGTAATTCTAGTGTCCAGTGGATAATTCTCTGGTTCTTATCCTTCATGGACAAAATAAAAGATAGAGGTTTGTGATTTGACCTCAGAATGATCTGCTGCCCTAGCAACATGTACCTAAATTTTCTCAGAGCGTCGACCATGGCTAATGCCTCCTCCTCTATCACAGAATAATTTCTTTCAGAAGGGGAGAGCTTCCTACTTATGAAGGCAATAGGCCTAAGATCTTCCCCCCCCCTTCCTTTTGCTCCACTACTGAGGCAATGGTGTCATTGGAAGTGTCAGCTGAGAGGAAAAAGATTTCTCTGAGCCATGGGTAAGTGAGGACAGGTGATCTAGTCAATGCTAGGGATTGGTATGCATCCTGTTGTTCTCCATCCCACGTGAATTTCACTCCCTTTTTGGTTAGCTTCACGATTGGTTGCATTAGTCGGGTCGGCAACGTTTTTGGATTGAAGAGCCATTTTTAAAATTATATCTGTTAAAAAAAATTTAGGGAGGCGCATGCAGTGATGAGCAACTAATGGTCCATGGGTTGCATGCGGCCCTCTCAGGTTTTTTGTGCAGTCCATGGTGTTCATTTTGTAAGGCAGAATTAGTATATTTTAATTAAAAATCTATTTTATGAATGTTGATTTTTTACATGTGGATTTATTTGTACAGGTTAAAAAATTAAAATATAGCTAAATAATGGAAAATAAATTAACATTTCTTATCAAAGAAAAAGAAAATATTCTTTAGGCGGATCAAACCGAGTATTTGATTTACTATTTAATTGCTTATCACTGCTTTAAATTTAGAAACAACATTGAAAAATATTATAATTAAATTATTTATAGATTTTTTTTTTTTTTTTTTTACAACATGTTATCATACTTGATATTTTTAAAAATTAAATAATAAAACAAAGATTTGCTCCTCCTTACAAAAACATATGTATAAAATCCAATAACATACCTATTTCTTTAATTTTTAATTTTTTTAAAATTTGAAATATCTTCTTAGTACGACTTTTGCTGTTGAACTTCTTGGGATAGTTTCTCAATATGCAGTGAATACGGCGTAAATTTCATTTTCAAACATGACAAAAGACTCATGTTGTTTAGTATGTTTCTCAACTTACTTTTAATAAAATTCATATTAGAAAATATTTGCTCACAGAAATATGTCGATCCGAAAATCGATAGAAGTCCAAATGCGTATGTTTGAAATCACCGAATGTGTCCGGTAAACAATTCCACGTGTCAAATACAATCTGATCTTGCTTTTTAAGATCTTCTATTTCAGACCATTTTTTTGTATTGCAAAGGTAGATTTTTGTCTTTTCCAACTCCTCCAGGTCAGTCAGCTTTAAGATTTCTAAGTTTCGAATTCCACAAATCCTGGGTTTTCAGGTCCTCTAACTGAAGTTGAAATGTAGCCTCATCAATTCCTGCAAAAGGTGAAAAATTTAATTCGGCAGCATTCATTTCAAGTGGTCGCACTAAAAATGACATAGTTGTCTTGTTCTTTCTAAATTCCTCAAATCTCCCATTAAATGCAGATCGCATATTTACCACAATTTCTTTGAAAAAGGTTAAATTTATGGAATTATCAGCTTGTTATTGTTGACATTTCTTCAATGTAGGGAAAATCTGTCACAAACAAATATAATTTTTGTTCAAACGAAATCACTTCTAAAAGCAAAACTGCTGTATTTCCCTTTCCCTGTAGTTTCTTATTTAGTGCGTTTAAATGGGAAGTCATGTCCATCATAAAGTAGAATTTTTGTATAATGTAAATAGAATGTAAAGAAGGATTATTGCGTATGATTTCAAAGAGGTCAAATATGAAAGTATTAAATTTTTCAGCATCGCATGTACTTCAATTGTAAAATATCCTTGACTTAATGTAAAATGCCCTTAATTTATTGCAAATGCTAAATTTAGGGTTTTTAGTTTCTAATTTAATAAATAACATTCATTTTTCATTATTCAAATATAGATTGTTTAATAACGAAAAGAGCCGCAATTATTCATTCAAAGAGCCGCAGGTTGCTGACCCCCTGGAGCACTCAGGAATGAATTTTCTGTAGAAATTGATCATTCCCAGGTACCTTTGAACTTGCCTAACAGTAGTGGGGGGTTTTAGCCTTTAATATAGCTGTTATGTTATCCTGAGTGGGGACTATCCCTGCCTCACTTACAATGTGCCCTAGGTATTCTACTTCTCTTAGGAATAATTGACACTTGGTATATTTCTGGGAAAACCGGGCTTCGTTCAGTCTGTCCAGGACAGCCAATATTATTTCCTTGTAACTTAGTAGATCGGATGAGTAGATTAACAGGTCATCTTGGAAACAGATGACTCCCTTTCCCAATATGTCTGAGAGGATGGAATTCATCCTCTCAGACAGTGGAAAACTCATGGCAGAATTTCTGGCACCCTGAGGAAGTCGACACAGTTGATATTTTTGCCATCTCGTGGTGAAGGCAAAATACTTACTGCCTTCCTTCCTAAGGGGGATTTGGAAGTACTGAGTTCAGGTCTAGTTTGGAAAAATATCTTGCCTCTCCCAGACCTATCAATAGCTCCTCGATCTTACACATGCAAAAGTCAATGGGCCTGGTGACCTTATTCAACTCACATAGGTCTAACACAAATCTTAAACTCCCTTTAGGTTTTTCAACTAGTATGAAAGGACTGTTCCACAGGGAATTTGATTTCTCAATAATCCCAGCTTTCTCATAGTCTTCCAATAACCTCAGCAGTTTATCCAAGTGTTTAAGAGGTGTTTGGTATTGCGTAACATACACGGAGAAGTCGGATGTGATTTGTACAGCCTTGTTAGTGCATGATAAAGACCTAACTTCTTCAGTGAATAAGCTGGGAAAAACGTTGACACATCAAACTAAAAACTTCTCAATCTCAGTTCGTTCAAGTTCTGACTGATGAACTGATAGCATCTTGTACCAATTTCCTTTTCCATTCAATTGACACGTCCTTCGAATCTCCTACTTCAAATTCTACAGCCTCAGTAGTATCCCTCTCTTTTCCAGTTCTGAATCTAGGCTGGAACCCCTTCCCACAAAGAGATATTGTATTACTAGTGAAGTCACATATAAACTGGTGCCTCTCCAAGAAGTCTAGTCCCAATATGACTTGGTTGCTTGTATCTGAGAGTTCAGGGAGAACTAGTAGCTCATGAGAGAGACTAACTGGGAAGCAAGGTATTGTAAGTTTCACATTCACCTTCATTTTTGAGAGGAGCTCAACTTTGGCAACTCCAGTAATTTTCACAGGCTTACGTAGTTCAACGAGCCCACCAGAAGAAACCTCAATTTCCTTGACTAGTGATATTGGTATCACTGATATATGGGCTCCAGTGTCTAGTAGGAATTTACAGGGAATTTCTTCCACAAATCCCTCAATAAGTGACAATGGTATCCGTCCTACGATCTCTGCCGTCGCCACACTTTGCATCTTGTAAGCTTCATAGTCACATCTTTTGGGCTTACCTACTGACTCATCAAGGTCCTTGTTCGGTGATGGATTCACCCCTTCTTCCTCCTTATGCCCCAGATGATCTGACACTACTCCTTTTATTCTCATAGGGGGATTGATCTTGCTCTGAAGACTTCAGAAGCTCAGCTCTTCCCTTGGAGTTGGAATCGCTCTTACATTCTGAATGGAGTGAAAGGGGGGGGGGGATTGTGTGTTCGGTCCTTCTAGTAACAACCTTCTCAGGGAACTAGCATGAGATAATTCCTCTAATATCCTTTCCATTTCTTTGGCTAGCATATAGCACCCATCCAAGTTGTTAGCTCGCTTTTTGTATATTACTCCTCGTAATTCATCACGCAACTCTGACCTGAACTGTTGGAAGGTTATCCAATCAAGATGACACCTTTCCTCCATTGACACTCATAGATTGTGTAATGGAGAGTAGTCTGTTCAAAAAATTAGTCACATCTTCCCCTCTACCTTGTACACACTTGTAAAGTTTCCAGAAAGTTTGGAAGGGACTCCTCTCACGGGAAAATTTGGCAATTAGCATCTTAAATTTTTCATAGCTTAATGTTTCCTTAAGTATTGGGGAAGTGTAGAGAAAATTCTTAACTTTCCCCACTAGCTTGCTATGCAACAAGATTGGGAGTTGGAAGTCCATCCACCTCCCTGCTTTTCTCAACTTCGCACTGTAGCTAAAACAAGCTAATATGTCATCATTCTCTTCTCCGGAAAACTGTGGAAAAACTTGATGAGAATTGATGGTCCTGAAAAATTCTCCATCATCCATGTTTGAATGGGATGGCAGGTTCATTCTTGTAAATAGATTTACAAATTTTCAATATTATCTTACACTTAGTATTGCTAATTAAATTCCTGCACCAAATTTGATTTCCAGCAAAACCAACCTACTTAGATTTACAAACTTAATTCGTTTATGATTAATTCAGTAAATCACACATCCTGTCGACTTCACCATTGTTATTTTTTATTGTTGTCTGTTTTATTTTTAATGTTGTTATTTGTTTACATATATGTAAAACTCTATATTTCTATATTGACTACCTCTTAATACTCTTTCAAAGATAAACCTTGTCTTGTTTAACCCTGAACTCTATCCCTTGTCCGCTGCTCCTTTGCTGTAATCCTTCATGGCCTCTCCTTCAATCTTAAATTGTGTGCGAAGTCTTCAAACAAGGAGAATTCTCCCTGATCTATAAATTCTGGGGTCAAGTCCTTTTCGGAATCAAGAAAATTTATTTGTTTAGCTGCAGCATCTTCATTCCTATACAAGAGAGAACTTCTTGTCAGGGATTTGACCTACATATTATCATGATTCCAAATAGTTATCAAGGTTAAACAAGCCCTTAGAAATAATTCTAAACAGCAGTCATGATCGTTTCCCGTGTTTTTACTTATACAAGTTCAATATTTTTAGCAGGTGGTGCATTGGCTTGGAAGATCATACACATATTTTGGATTAGGAAAGAAATTTATTCATTCCAAAATACAATACATGTTAATCAAAACTATGCTAAATGAAGGTCCCTAAAATTAATGATGCAAAAATTTACAAACAAGATCTAGTTCACATTCGGTATCTCATCAGGTGATATTAACAAATCCAAACTGTCCTTAACCCGATTACTTAACACAAATATATGGATGAATGCCCTATTTCTTCCTCAATTAATGCACATACAACACATCGATTTCAAACTAACCTCAATCAAGATCCTTGTTAGAGCAATAGGTACTAAAGTCCTGAAATCTGTCTTAACAAGTCTGATCCGCAGGAAATTTTACATTGTAGTTCACTCTGGCCTAAGAATTACATAATACAATAAGAAATAAAGCTTAACTTTACCAACCAGATGAATTCATTATGAGATACTTCTCATTGAGTCTTCTTGTAGGTTTCTTTCAGGTCATCACCCTATTCATCGAGCTGTTTTCCTTGCCTTGACTTCTTGATAATTTCAATCATGGATCACTTCTCTACCTTATGTCCAAGAATCTGTCTGGTAGAAGGGTACGGCTGGAGCTATACGAAGTTTCGGCATACGCTATTTGTCCCATTGCATGGATGACTATGCTCAGACAAGCCCGCTATTTTGACCATATTACCACCGCTGCAAGACATCCGCTCGACTCCATCGCCTCGAAGCTACGACCCACCACACAGAAAACTGCAGGGGGGGGGAAGAAAACACCAAAACCTGAACTAGGAATGTAAAAGGCAAAAAGGCTGTGAACTAGCATTGCTAAGACTTTTATATGCTCCATGCCTAATACTTCATAGATTTGCAGATGTCACCTAATTCTCCTTGCACACTGCACCTTCTCCTCTCGTTGCATTTCCGCGTGGGCAGGTTGCACGTGCCTTGGGTGCATATAGCAACTGCCTGTGGTCATGTTTATAATCGGATTACAATAGTTTACTCTAAACTCTGATCTTGTTGTTACAATGTCACCTCTACATTACCTTAATTCGTGTCGGTTATTTAAGGACCATTTACAAAATAAATACATAGAATGAAATAGTCAAAGACAATTTAAGTGTGTTCATTCCAGATTTAGCACAAGGCAAAGTATGATAGATACCGTGTGAATGTCGAATAGTTGTGATGGACATGCTGTTTAGGGCCTCCCTCAGTGAGTCCAAGGACTCCTTGGAGTTGCCTGTAATAATAATAATAATAATTTCAGCGCAAATCCGTAATTCTCCTCAGTTCATTCCTGATATGTTTAATTTCTTGTCTCATTTTTACCAACTCTGAGAAAGTAATTGAAGAGTTGAAAGCAGAGTAGGTAAAAATGAGACAAGAGATTAAACATATGAGGAATGAACTGAGGAGAATTACGGATTTGTGCTGAAATTATTATTATTATTATTACAGGCAACTCCAAGGAGTCCTTAGACTCATTGAGAGAGGCCCTAAACTGTCCATCACAACTATTCGACATTCACATGATATCTATCATACTTTGCCTTGTGTTAAATCTGGAATGAGCACTTAAATTGTGTTTGAGTATTTCATTCTATGTATTTATTTTGAAAATGGTCCTTAAATAACTGACAGGAATTAAGGTAATGTAGAGTTGACATCATAACAACAAGATCAGAGTTTAGAGTAAACTATTGTAATCTGATTATAAACATGACCGCAGGCAGTTGTATATTAATTTCTCACATGATATTCAATTTTATCCCGCTCAACATTAAATGGTGATGACTTCCAATTTCAAATTATATATTATTATTATTATGAGGATGTGACTCTTCCAAATCTTGGCAGTCATTCCAATTAAGTGTAGGTAGTGTAGATGTGCTTCAGCACTCTCTTTAAATAATGTTCAAGCTTAACTTTCGCCGGCATAGTTGGCCGAGTGGTTAGCATAGCCGCTCTCCAGCCAAAAGGCTTCAGGTTCAAGTCCTGCTAAGGTCATGGATGTTTGTGATTGTCTGTGAAAACACTAGTGGTGATAGTGGGCAGTAGATGGCGTTGGTGTAGATGAAGTGGTTCATTGGTGGATTGAGTAGTGAAGACGGAGAGTTGTATAGTAGGTGTCCTCCCTTGATGTGACTTTGTACTCCTTGGAGGTGTCACATAATAATAATAATATATATGAAAAAAAAATTTTTTACGGCTTGGTTGGCCGAGTGCTTACCGTATCCACTCTCCACCCAAAAGGCTACAGGTCTGAATCCCGCCAAGGGCATGGATGTTTGTGATTGTCTGTGGAAATACTAATGGTGGGTGGTAGATCTGCTCTCCTGGCATATCCTGGAGTGTATGAAGTTCCATGTAATTGTGACTTGGCCTACTATGGACAAACTGGAAAGATCTGTTAACATCTGCCTTGGAGAACAAAAAATACATTTGCTATTATTATTATGGCAAGTCTGGGTTGGCATACCATGCTTTGTACACAGAATTAGATGGAAGAAAACCAATGTGCATTCTGCTAACCTGAGCAAGTATGGTTGCATTGATTTGTCAAAAATTTGGAAGACTTACCTTAAGATTGACACTTACATTGCTGAATAATTCTTTTTTACATTGGGTCTTTATTATTCGAAATTATGTCTTCAGATCTTTTGCCCATTACAGTTTAAATTGTTTCACTTACTCACTATTACATGTTAACTATAACACGTAGAATGCTCTGAAAATGCTTGCTCGAAATCCACTCTCAAGTGAAATATATATTAACTGGCTAATATATTTCAAGTGAAGTATTAGTCAGTTAATAAATCTGTTTTTTTATTTAGTTTGTTTTGTGTTGTAATACTGTTAAAAATAAGGTATAACTTAAACACCTAAACTTGTTTATTAGATTGAATATTCTGTATTACACTTTTCGATGTAATACAGAATATTTACTTTTCAGGTCTGCGCGGTTAGCCTGGTGGCTATACCTTCACAACCATTATGCCTGAGAAAGGGGTGTCCTTGGTTTGAATCCCGTCACTGACAGGATCTTTGATAGGTGCTAAAGGATCTTTCTCAAACATAACGAAGTTAGCCAGTGTTGGGCGTGGATAGCAGGGTTTTTCTCCCCGGTTTATCTGGGGGATTTTTACTAGGGATGAGTACGGGTTACAGGGGCTAAAGATAGCTCTGTAGCAGGCCAGTAGGCCTAATATGTAGTAAGGAGAAGAAGAAGAAGAAGAAGACACTTTTCCGAACTTCATACTACTGAACTTCTGAAAGATATAATATAACCCTTCTTTACACTTTTTTGATAGAATTTCTTACATGTACTGTTCACCATGTACCATCTGAAATATCATGGATACCAAATCTGAGCACAGCTCAGATCTGGTCTTCATCAGTTTTGTAAAGAGCTATAGTAGGTTTCTTACTTTTACACATCACCAACCTTTTAGTTTGCTTGAATTCCCTATGCTAGTTATTGTCTGTTTAAAAAGATTCTGTATGTGTTTTTAAATTTGTTCCCACCCACAAAAGGTTTTTATTATTATTAACAACTGACCTCCCTGTAGTCAAAAACTCATCGCAGGAATAAAACAGTGTTACACACAAAGCCCATCAAACTCATTTCATGTATCTGCATTTGCCACAATGTCAGGCAATGCATTCCACTGACCTACTATTCTCCATGCAAAGAACCTACTCCTTATACAACTTCCAGGCATGTTCTCTTATTCTACCCTTATTTGCTACAACGGTACATTTTTGCATCGTTGGTGGGCTAATGATTTTTTCTTTTGTTTTTGTCAATTTTTATATATGCTTTTATATTTTTTAATTTATTTTTACATAGTTAAGAAATCCTGTTCTAGAGACCAAACATGGACATTTTTAATCCACTTTAGGCCACCAAAAGTAGAGCAGTGGTCTCACACTGGGTGATGAAATCCATCTCCCATCTAAAGACAATCACGAACATCCATGGCAGGATTCAAACTCACAGTCTGTTGGTTGGAAAGTTGGTATGCTAACCACCCAACCAAGCTGGCCAATAATTTGTCTAATTAAAATTTCTTCAGTAGTTATTCCTAGGCCTCATATGCAAAGGGAGGACTATCAGTCATGAATTATATCCAGCATTTTTTTGTCATGATTGCTGACTTTAAAAAATGGAATTATCCTTTTGAATCTTCACATAGTTTTAATTTTTTGGTTATAAACATCTTTTATTCCCTTATACAGAGCAGACCAGGCCTTTAAATCCTATCTAGCTTTTGGAGACTGAGTGGGCAATTCAGTCTCCAGTGTTAGCCAATGAGAGATAGCTGGCTCATGTCTATCATTGATTATAGGCTTCAACCGATGAAGAGATTGGCAAACAAGTGCCTGCCATCTCTTGGTACCTAACCCTTACAGGATATGGTACTGCATGAAATAATGTTAGTTCTATGGTTGATTTTCTTGAAATTACGTGATGAAAAATCTGAGTTTCTGGGAGAAAAACACCCACTTACCATGCCAGAGATCTGCTAACACGGGAACTGGTCAAAGATAGGCTTAGAAAAAGTTCCTCCAGTTGGCGACTAGACTTGAACTTAAGTCTATCTTCGTGTGGCCTAATGCAGAAGATGAAGCGCCACTTCCACTGAGCTACACAGGCTTTTTTTTTTTTTTTTTGGTTATATAATTTAAAATTTTACTCCCAGTTAAAAATAATAGTTAATATCTGAATAGTAAAAACTGTACAAATAAATACAGTCATCCCTCGACTTACGTCCATTCGAAGATATGTCCATGCTCCCATAAGGGAGTAAATAACATTTTTGACTATACTTTCGAACTAGACTCAAGTTAGCATAAAGTGAAAAGGTTTCTGTTTAGCAACAATGCATCATGCTCAGTGGCAACAGCACATTCAGCAGCCACCTGCCTCAGCAGTTTGCATGTGCCTTCAACAGTTCCTCTGTTGATTTTGTGTTTGAGAAATAGATTTTATATTTATTGTTAAATATTTTACGATATTTTGTGCAACACGCACTTACATGCCTAATCAAAGAACTTAGTGAAGCATCGCAGACAAAGAGGCAAGCAATTGATCTTGATCCGAAATTGTAAGTTATAAAGAAACATGAAGCTCTTAAGCCCGTGAGTGTGATCACACGACTTCAGATGGTCTACATTCTACAGAGATGACCATTTTATTCTTATTTTGAAAAATAAGAATAAAATCGTTGAGGCTGTGAAAGGATCTGCTTCCATTAAATTGATGATAGTGACGAAGCAACGACAAGGTACTATCAGTGATATGGTAAAGCTACTTGCATCGTAGGTAGACAACCTGAATCAAAAGTGCATAGGACCATAACCGATAAGGCATTAAGTCTCTTCAACATGTTGAAGGAGAAAGCAGGACCCAGTTATGACTACGAATTCAACTCTTCTTCTTCTTCCGTTTGGTTCATGAGATTCAAGCAATGTGCAATATGAAAAATGGTTGATGAATCTGCAAGTGCCGATGAGAATGCTGCCAAGGAATTTCTGGAGAAATTGGATAAAATTATTATGGAGGAAAATTATTTGCCACAGCAAATATTTAATATGGATAAGACCTTGTGTCAGAAAAAAAATGCCTGAGCAGACATTCATCGACAACAAAGCTAAAATCTATGCCTGGTTTCAAAACTATTAAGGACTGCATTACGATTCTGCTAGGGGATAATGTGGCTGGATATAAACTGAAACATGTGATATTGCAGAGTGAGAATCCACAAACCTTCGAAAACATTAGGAAGATACTCTTTCAGTTCATTATCGGAGCAATAAGAAGTTGTGGATGACTCAAAAATTGTAAATTGTTTGAGGATGCCTTAATCAACTGTTTTGCGAGTGAAATGGAAGCTATTGCATGAAAGAAAATGTAGAATTTAAAATTTTATTAATTCTAGATAATGCTCCAGGTCATCCGTCTTATGCATGTGATCCTCACCAAGTTCAAGGTCATGTTTCTCCCTCCAAACACTGCTTCATCGATCCAACCAATCGATCAGGGAGGTCTTGCAGGATGGTCTTGCATGAGTTCTTAAGACTTATTATCTATGGAGAACTAGCCATTTCTGCCACTGAAGGAAATGACAGATTCTCATGCAATTCTGGAAAGCATTCAATATTTATCATGCTATTAAAAGTATTGCTGTGGATTTGGACAAAGTGTCCTCTCAATGTATGAGTGGCTTATGGAAAAAAAGACATTAAAAAGGTTTGTGCATGATTTCAGAAGATTTGAAAAAAATGAAGATTTTTGTAAGTTTAGTGAAGAAATAATGGGCCTAGCAAACAATCTGAATCTCAAAGTGAATGGTGACAACATAGTTCAACTCATAGTAAGTGGCCCCGAAAAGATGACCAATGAAGAATTGGTTGACCTGAAGGAACAGCATGTTGCAGAAGAGGAAGAATGAGAAAAGGAAGAGGGAAACGAGAAACAAGAAGAGGTAGTGAAACAATTTTCATTTAAGGATCTTGCAGAAATGTTTTTTGGTTAGCAATGGCTGGAGACATGAATCCCATTGTTGAACGCTACTTATTAGTAGAAACGAGTACATGATGCGTTTGTTTGCTATAAACAAATTTATGATGAAAAGAAGAAGAGGAATAAGCAAAGCACATTGGACATTTTCATCAAAAAAAAAAAAAACTGAATAAAGGTTACACAAGAAAAGCCGCAGCCACCTGGTCTTTCAAATAGGGAAGATAATGAAGATGTGATTGTGGAGGAAGATTTGGGTGATTATTGTCCTGTTTTATAGTGGCAGTAATGCACAATTTTTTTATAAGGTTTAAAAATTAAAATGACAGTATACTTATTACGGTTATCAACTTACTTCCTGCCAGATGGAACGGAATCCAGATGTAAGTCGAGGGAGGATGGTAATACTGTCAAAGTTTGATTGTAATTAGTGTTGTCATAATTGCAAAGCATTTTGTTAAAATTACTTTTATTATTATTATTATTCAGGCCTCTGTAGAGTCAATATACTCATTGCAGGAGGTCCTTCCTAGGAAACAAAGTCTATCATACCACTCCATGAACTCGTTGACCGTTCTTGCTCTCACCATTCTATCAGACAATGCATTCCACGGTTCAACCACTCTCCATGCAAAGAAACGACTCCTCACCCTCTTGCTCACAGCTTCCTTTTGCAACATCCAGGGATGGCCCTTTGTCATCGCTTATTCCTGCTGTTCCACCAAGTGAAAGAACTCCCCAGTGTCAACCCTTTAACTACCTCTCAACAGTCATATCACCTCTCCTTCTTCTATCTACCAAACTCTGCAGTCCACATTCCCTCAGCTGATCCTCATAACTAACATTGTACAGTCCTGAAACCATCTTTGTTATCCCCCTCTGTCCGCTCTCCACAGTTAATTTATCCCCTTCAAATACAGGAGACCAAATTTCAGAAGAATAGTCTAAGTGTGGTCTGATCAGGATCATATACAATGAAAGATAACTCTTTTATCTCTGCAGGTCAGCATCCTTCTCGATTGGAGGAGCTTCCTCCAGTACAGCTCCTCCAATCGAGTATGCAGCTTCCCATTGATGTATCCCAAACTTCAAGACTTCACATTTTGCTGCATTTAACTGAAGCTCTCCCATTCATTTGCCCATCTGTCTGGTTTATTCAAATCCTCTTGCAGGGCTACCACATCTGCACTATTACTAATATCCCTTCCCAACTTTGCATCATCTGCAAATAACTAAATATTCCCCTGCAATCCACTGACAATGTCATTGATATAAAGGTGTTAAACAATACAGGTCCCAGTATTGAGCCTTGTGAGACCCTACTTGTTAACATTCTGCCTTCTTGATATTACCCCGCCATATATAACTCTCTGATACCTATCAGACAGCCAATCCTGAATCTAGCTCACTAATCTGCCATCTAAACCCATGTGCTGCAACTTAACTATCAGCTTATCATGTGGCACCCTGTCAAATGCCTTTGCAAAATCCAAAAAAAATGGTAGTATATGCCTTTCCCTCATCAACTGCTCTTGTTACTTTATTATAAAAGGCAATCGTATTACTAAAGCAAGACCGCCCTTAACAAATCCATGTCATCTCTCACAGATAACATTACTCTCATGTACCCAATGCTGTATATGGTCCCTCACTAATTTCTCCAAGATCTTAACAACTACTGATGAAACACAAACTGGCCTATAGTTAGACACATCCAGGCTGTTATTGCCTTTATGCAATGGCACTATCTTCCCTTCCCTTCCCTTCCCTTCCATTCCTTGGATACCTTTCCCATAGCCAGACTTTCATCCAGTTCAATGGAACTGTCAGTTCTTCAGCACATTCGCTCTAAACCTGTGGCAAAATACCACCCAGTTCCACAGGTTTTCTGACATCTATGAGTACTCAGTATTTAGAACACACTCTCCTCTTGTACCTCTAAATCTCGAACCTGCCCCATCCCTCTACTATTAAAACCTACTTTTCCAGGATGAAATACTCCAATAAATTATTCATCGAACAACTCCACTATGTCCTCTGCATCAGTCACTCTATTCCCATTTTTATCACACATTGTCATTCTTCCACAATCATTTCTCCTCCTATTGGCCACATAGTTAAAAAATTCCGTAGGATTTTCTTTGGATCTTAGGGCCAATCTCTTCTCAGTTTCACCTTCCTTGCCATACTAGTCGCTCTCCTGGCCTGAGTCTTATATTCTTCATGCATCTGCACTCGACTCCTTATATCTCTTCCGTAACCCCTTTTTCACCTACATTTCCTGTTTGATATTGTTTGTCATCCATTTAACACCAAATTGTGTCCTCTTCACGTGTCTTCTTCACATGTGGAATACATCTTACTATTGCTGCTAACATATATTCCTTCACAATTTCCCAAGCACTAATGATATCTCAGCCTTCCAATTCCACCCACCATGGAACTTCCCCAAGTTGATATCTAAGACTATTATAATCACCTGCCTTATAATTCCACATGCGTTCCCTTCTCTTTGATACGCCTGCATGTCTATTCATCTTCCAATTCAAAACCACATGGTCACTCTCTCCAACTGGGGGATAAGAGATATCATCTCAGTTATAATCAGCTCTTCTGATGCTATAACCAGATTCAAAACTCTTGAACCTCTTGTTCCCTCTATTACATGTTGCCTAAGACACTTGTCTCTCAAGAATTCTAGAAATTCCATTCCCTTATTACTACATGCCTTTTCTTCTTCTCATTTTATACTGCTGTACTTAAAATCTCCCATAACAATCATTCTTCCTGCACTTGCCAAGCTTAGCTGCCTAAACATCTCCTGCTCCCCACCCTCTGTGCTCCCTGCTTTGTAGCAACACCCCACTACATATCCTGTCTTGGCCACTTCTTCACATCATCTACACATCTACTTGGTGTAGATGATGATGATGGTAAAGTTAGCTGTGGTTGTTGGATTGAGTGGTGGAGACAGAGAGTTGTGGAGTGGGTGCCCTCCCTCGATGAGTCTTTGAACTCCTTGGAGGTGTTGCATAATAATAATAAGAAGAATATCAGTAATGTTTCATGTTTCAGCTACTTTTCATGCATTTTTAATTATTCCTGTGACAGTCGATGTGAATGCCAAGAGCATAAATTTATGGAAATTGGAATGTGACCTACATAGTGGCCCGAATCAAGAGTAAACATTTAGTATACATTTTGTTAACAATGTAGTGTATATTTATTTTATACTTTAGGGACTAGCTGTAATCATTTTTGGTAAGTCAGAGTTTATTTCATTTTTAATTTACTTGATTATTTTATGATGCAATACAGGTGTAAATCCAGAATTTGGAAATGCAAGACATTTTTTATAATTGTGTGCAGCTGTGAGATATTTGTAATTTTCAGATACTTTGTCTATTGCCAGTTAGTACAGCATCTTCAAGTTATCGTGCATTGAAGTATATGAAACCTTGGCTGTCCTCATCTTATGTTGCAAAGAAACTTAACTGGTTTATCTGTGTTTTTATAATTTTTTTTTTTTTTACTGTATAATGAACATATTGTCAGCTGTACTGGGTGAAGTGTTCATGCCTATACTAAAAATGCATTCTCTGCTCACTGAAACACTCTTGGATCGATTCTCGATTGATATGTTTATTTGCTCCGTGTGACCACCACTGATTTACTGAATTCTTGAAGTTTTGTAACAAAATGCTGCTTTTCACCCAATTGGTTGTGTGCATAGATGCTTGTGATTGTGTTTAGGTGGAAGATCAATTTCATTGCCTGGTGTGAGGCTATTGCTTTGCTTATTGGAGGCCTGAAGTGGCTTGAAAAAGTTTCAGTGTTGTTTTCTACATTGAAACTTTTTCTACTTTTTCTACATTGAAAAATTTCTACAGCAGGGTTTCCAGGCTATAAAAAATGTAAAAATAAAAATACAAGAATGGCAAAAATAATAAAAAATGATAAAACAAGCTTAGCCTTCCCAGAGTACTGATGCATTATAGGTTTACATCCTTTCTTCGATGGGAAACACATATACAGATAATTCTTGTTATATGTGAGAATTGCGTTCTCGAGAATTGCTGCATGCATTGAAAATGTGTAAAACCAGAGGCTTATAACTTGAGATAATAGAGGTTGCTTCTTGTAGATAGGCTTACATGTTGGTTATTCACTAAGACATTTTCACTAAATCATTTTATCGGATACATCATTGCTTCGTCTGTTAGTTAGTTAGTTTTTTTTTTTTTTTTGTTCAACATTTGAATAGCTCCCTACATACATCATCTGAATACATCTACACTGCTTGTTATCTAAAAATTTTCTTTCAAAAGGTTGTGGAGCATCTCTCATTTCTTTTAGGGCATTCAAGTTACTGTCTGGATGTATTTTGACTACTTATTAGGTTTTTTTCCATTTGAAAAATCATTGGCAGTTATTTGTATGAAGTTAAAAAAATCAAATAGAAAATCAGATTCTTGTAAAGCAATATGCCTTTACTTTTTTTTCCATAACCTTTTTCTTCCAAATGCATTACCACTGCAGAGTAGTTGTTAATAAGTGCAGTCAGTTCTCCCACTCTATTAGATGCCCACCATACTGAATGCAGATACTTGAACTTCGGGATTTTTGTAATATGTTTGCTTCTATACCCAATTATTTCAGTCTTTTTGGCAAATTCTGGTAAAAAGCATATAATTATTTTAATACTGTTTCAGTGTCAGAAAAAAAAAGGAATATCTTTAATAGAATTTAAAAAAGCAAGATTATGTGCAATACAATGTTTTGATATAAGATCCTCGTAGATAGGCTTATACGTTGGTTATGCATTTCTAAACCACTTAGGGAACTGAAACAACGTAGATCCGAATATAAATTAAATAATACTTTAATAGATATTTCCAATATTTCGGCAATGTCTCATTGCCATTTTCTAAAGGAACTTACAAAAAGGCAGGAGCACACAGCCCCTAACAATACAGTAACTGGAAATGAAGATATGAAGCTATCTTTCTCCTAGAAGTCCTGATGGTGGGCTAAGTAGGCGTTCTTGGCCGTTGGACTGAAAGTCTGCTGATGTATGCCTCCCAGATTTGGGGCAGTCGCATACAACCAAATTTGTTGAGGTTTGGAGAGTTTCTTAGGGCAGAGGCTGATTCCATAAATAATCTTTCGAATTTATATTTGCTCCGGTGTATTATTTTTGCTTTCTTTCACTGTATTCTGTGGCAAGTATCCAGAGCATGGTCTGCAAGACCAGAATGGCTATATTTGTAAAACCGGATGTAGTCCTTGTGTTCAGAAATTCTGATATTCGCTGTCCTGCCTGTTTGGCCAAAGTACGACAGTTTACAACTGCAAGGGACCTGGTATACACCAGGTAGGTCTAGGGGAAGTGGTTGGTCTTTGGTAGAGCGGATAAGGGATGCCAATTTTCTGTAAGGCCTGTGACAGGAGGTGAGGTCATGTTTTTTTAGAATTTTGGTAATTTTTTCTGAGGTGCCTCGGATGTAGGGAATGGTGATGGATTTAGAGTAATCTTTTTTGTGGCCGGGGGGAGGAGGGGGGCTGTGGTTTGTAGGTTTTAATATTTTTTGGATTTTTTTTGGGGGGGTAGCCATTGGCTGAGAAAGTGTTGAGGATGTGATTTAGTTCAGTGTTAAGGGCTATGTCGTTAGAACAGATTAGTTTAGCCCTGTTGTATAGTGTTTTTACACTCCATATTGTTGTGGGGGGGGGTGAGATTGTTGGTGGATGTATCTGCCTGTATGGGTGGGTTTTCTGTAAACTGAGAAAACCAAAGTTCCATCAGGCTGGCGGGTGACTAGTGTGTCTAGGAAGGGGAGGCAGTTGTTTTCCTCTTTTTCCAGGGTGAACTTGATTCTGGCGTGTTGGTTGTTTAAGTGTGTAAGGAAGGAGAGGAGTGTTTCAGAGCCATGTGGCCAAATAGCGAATGCATCATCAACGTAGCGAAGCCATATGGTTAGTTTTTGTGGGGCAGAGGCTAAGGCTTTTTCCTCAAAGGTCTCCATAAAGAAATTGGCTAAGGGTGGGGAGAGTGGTGAGCCCATGGCTGTCCCCTCTATTTGTTTGTAGAATTTTCCCTGCCAAACGAAATAGCCTGAGTTCATTGTGAACTGAAATAGGGCTGAGATATCGGGAGAAAATTTAGCTTGGATTAGCTCTAAAGTTTCCTTGAGTGGGACATTGGTGAATAAGGAGGAGACGTCGAAGCTGACCATTATGTCATTATGTTGGAGTGTAAGGTTTTCTATGCTGGCTTTGAAATGGGCTGAGTTTTTTATGTGTGATGGTGTGTTGCCAGTATAGTGTGTGAGCTCTTTGGCCAAATGTTTAGCTAATTTGTATGTGGGGGAATCAATGCCATCCACTATGGGATGTAATGGCACATTTTCTTTATGTATTTTTGGGAGTCCGTAAATACGGGGGGGGAGGGGTATAGAGTTAAACGGTTTTAATCTGTTGGTAACTTCTACATGCCAAGAAGTGACTTTCTTAAGGAGGCTGTGAAGTTTTCTAATTTGTGAGTTGGTGGGATTGTAATTGATAGGGAGGTAAGTAGCACGATCTAATAGAAGAGCATTCAGCTTACCTTTGTAGTCCTTTTGGTTAAGTACTACAGTTGCATTTCCTTTATCCGCTTTGGTGATAACTAATTCTTTATTATTTCTCAATTCCTGTAGGGCTTCAAATTCCTTGTTGGATATATTGGTTTTGGGTGGTTTTGCTATGGAAAGGACACAAGCTACATCCAGTCTTACACTGTTGGCGATTTGATGTGGAAGGTGGCGGAGCGGATTCCTCTTTCAATCTGGATCATAATATCCTCACTTGGTATTTTTTTGGGAGCAATGGCGAAGTTATGGCCACGTGAAAGCACGTTGAGAGCTTCAGGCTTCAGGGTGACTGAAGAAAGGTTGATTACGGTGTTGGTAGCAAGTTCTGGATTGACGGTGGAATTCTTTTTTAATTTATCGAATTTCTTCATCTGTCGGCTTCGTATTTTTCAAACTCTTTGTCTGGTTACATGACGTCTCGTGTACCTCCGCAGACAAAGAGTTTGAAAAGATACGAAGCCGACAGATGAAGAAATTCGATAAATTAAAAAAGAATTCCACTGTTGTTGTATGTATGCGACTATTGGCTGTATGCGACTGCCCCAAATTTGGGAGGCATACATCAGCAGACCTTCAGCCCAACAGCCAAGAACGCCTACTTAGCCCACCATAGGGCACCATCAGGACTTCTAGGAGAAAGATAGCTTCATATCTTCATTTCCAGTTACTGTATTGTTAGGGCCTGTGTGCTCCTGCCTTTTTGTAAGTTCCTTTAGAAAATAGCAATGAGACATTGCCGAAATATCCGAAATATCTCTTAAAGTATTATTTAATTTATATTCGGATCTACGTTGTTTCAATTCCCTAAGTGATTTAGAAAAAGATATAAGATCAGGTATGTTTTTGTCACTAACCAGTTGTTTTTTTTTCCAGCATATTTCCTGCTCTATCTGTTGCAATATCAACCAGTTACCTGTCTTCCATGGCAAGTATAACTTGTTGATTTCACTTTAATGCAGTGGCGGCTGATGAAATTTTAAGTGGGGTTGCTGCCTATACAAAATAAAAAAAAATATATATATTTCTTTTTCTTTTGTATAGGCAGCACCCCCACTTAAAATTTCACCAGCCGCCACTGCTCTAATGTATCAAAGTACCCTACAGCTATTGAGTTTTGGAGTGGAATTATGGAAACAAATGCCTCTGTTAGTTTCTGATTGTCTATATTTCTCATGTAAGGAAAATTCCTCATTTGAAATATCTGTAGTAGAAGCACTAATTCTAGTTTTAATGACACTAGCAATAACAGACACAAATTCTTCACATTTCATGTCATTCTGGTTCTGTTCCACTGGACTAGAATTTAACTATATAATTGGTTGTATTAAAAAAAAAAAAACACTTAAGGTATTTTAGAATCCATTTTTGTTTGGCAAGCAGCTAATAAGGCACGTTTTTTTATAGCGATTTCTGGAAAAGTCTGTCAGAGTCTCTTTTTTGTGAGAGAATTGGATATGTCATGAAACCTAAATGTCTCCACTTTGAAACTTTTTTAAACACTAGCAATTAATTGCTGTTGGCTCAAGGATATTTTTTACATACAATACAAAAAAACTTTGTCTTCATAGCACAACCACATGAATTCTTTGAGCTATTTGTCTTGGAAAACATCTAACCTGATTGTTTATTATTATTGTTATTATTATTATTATTATCCTAAAATTCCATGGAGTCAAGGACTCATCTAGGAGGTCCCTACAGGCAACTTGTCCTCTAAATTTTAGATCCTTATCTAAAATTTAGAGGACCTATTTTGTATACATTTGTCACTGCTAATAAAAAGATTTTTTTTTTTTTTCATTTTTTCATATTTAAGTTAAAATTCAGAATCTTTCCATCTTAATAACTCACTGAATAAAGTTGTTCAACTTTTAGCAGTTGCAATGAGTTTATTACTTTCAGCGAACAAGTCAGTGTTTTGACTCATTTTCCCTGCTGTAACATTATGTAGGAGTTTATGCTAATGTACAAGAGATAATCTTTAATATTTTCATCACATTCATTTTTGTGATGGCAAAGAGGAAGCATGCCACCATTGTTAAAAGCAATTTTTATTACTTCCAGTCTGTGTGAATCAGTAATCCTTCTACAAAAGGTTGTAATCCTGTCATATATTTAATATCACGATCAGGTAAGGATAAATAGTCTAATTCCATAAAAAACAAACATAGATTTTCTCAGCCACTTCAGTTCTCCAACTCACTAGGTATTTCAAAACTGAAGAAACCCTATTAAATTTCTATGTTAAATACTTTGTTTTCCTTACATGTATAATTCATTCATTAAAAGGAACTATGCTTTATATTGCATTAATGAATGTCATCTAGTAATAGTATCAGAAGATGTATCAGTTAAGGTAGCCATGTTGCCTACCATGGAAATACTGATTTTGCAGTCTTGTCCTTGGAAGTTGCTAAATATGTAACATTTTCAGTTCCAGCCTTTCCTTCAAGGGTGAATACATAGTTACATGGAGATCAGCATTCATTTTCAAAGAAGGCCTGTGAAGTTTTGATCAGCAATCCTAATCTAAACAATAATGGTAGCATAAAAATCTCAGTTTGGATGGCACACATTCAGCCCACTTAAGATCAAGTTCTCCAACAAGCCCTCACTTTAGGACTCTAAGTAATAATTTCGCCCTTAATTGGTTACGATCTGTATTGTTTTGTTCTAATTTATGTGAGTGTGTTTGCTCTCTAGCTTAATACATCTCTTAATAATTTGTAATCAAACAGATTGGTCAATTGGATTCAAGATTGGCTGTCCAATAGGTATCAGAGAGTTGTGTATGGCGGGGCAGTTTTAAGGAAGCAGAAGGTTACAAGTGGGATCCCACAGGGCTCAGTACTGGGACCTATATTATTTAACCTTTATATCAATAATATTGTCAGTGAATTGCAGGGGGATATTCAGTTCTTTGCGGATGATGTGAAGCTGGGAAGGGTGATTAGTAATAGTGCAGATGTGGTAGCTCTGCAATAGGATTTGAATAAGCTACACAGATGGGCAATTGAATGGGAGGAGCAGTTTAATGGAGCAAAATGTAAGGTCTTGAGGTTTGGGACACTTCATACTCTATTGGAGGAGTTGTACTGGAGGAAGTAGGGGAGACAAGAGATCTGGGGTTGATGATTGATAGAAACCTGAAATTCAGGGGACATATTGCAAAGGTTGTGAAGGTAACACAGGGGATTGCTGCAATAATGAGAAGGACACTGACCTGCAGAGATAAAACAGTTATCATTCCATTGTATAAGACCCTGATCAGACCACAGGATTTGAAGGGGATAAATTAACTGTGGAATTGGTACAGAGGTGGATAACAAAGATTGTTCCAGAATTGCACAATGTTGTTATAAAGATCGGCTGAGGGAATGTGGACTGCAGAATTTGATAGATAGAAGAAGGAGAGGTGATGTGATTGATACTTTTAAACTGTTGAGAGGCTTGACACTGGGGGAGTTCTTTTGCTTGGTGTGAATGATGGAATAAGCAGGAAAGAATTGGTGAATGAATGAATACAGTTCATTAAAGGCAAGTGAATTACCATTAATATATAGTTGTATAATGTGTCCAGTAAGTATCTATGGGATTGAACAAATTGTCATAATTTGTCAAACATCCATATTTTTATTTATGATGTGCATTTTACAAAGTTGATGTAAACTTTTCATCTACTATTATCATAGTATCTTGCACATGCCTTAAAGGGTACATATCATATATTAGGTGATTATTTGGAAGAGTTAGGTAATGAAAACTGTGTGCGTAAATGAATGAACATGATGTAGGGGAAATACTCTTTCTTCCCACTACATTCATGCTGCACAGATGAAAGCCAAAGTAGAAGTTTTATTGTAGGTGTAAATATGTTATAGTATTTTAACAGTCTGTTTCAAAATAGTTGATACAGGACGTTTATTTTAAAAGGTTGGTCGATTGGTAGAGCCTCTGCTATTAATGGCTCATGCAAAAAGTTAAGCAAATTTGAGCACGGTCAGTAGTTGGATGGGTTCAATCGTTCACTGCTGTTGGCACACTCTCCCTTCCTCCATGAGTCTTTGGACTCCCTGGAAGTGTGACATAATAATAATAATAATATGGATCCACCAGTACTTTCTAGCCAGATATAGAAAAGCCTTTGACAAAAAGTTTTGACATTAAAAAAGGTTAATATGAAAGGACTTTAGCTAAAGAAAGGACTTTAATTAACTGAGTTTATTTTCAAGTAAGCTATGATAATCTTTTAATCATGGTTCATAACTTTGGCAATCACCTTGAGTTCAAAAGGTGGAAATAAATTATTATTATTATTATTATCACGTGACACCTCTAAGGAGTCCAAAGACTTATTGAGAGAGGGCACCTGCTCTACAACTCTGTCTCCAACACATGTTGTCACCGCACTAGCAAAGATTAATGCCCAAATACTGGGAACTTGCCTCAGCAGTTGTCAGTTATAAGCCAGTTATCACTTTTTCTATGGAGCATTTATGCAAAACTCCGCGCGGTTAGCCTAGTGGCTTTGCACTTTGCAACCATATGCCTAGGGAAGGAGTGTCCTAGGTTCGATTCCCATCGGAGACGTGAGGAGCTGAAGGATCTTCCTCAGCCATAGCCAAGTTAGCCGGTCTTGGGCGCGAGCAGTAGGGTTTTTTCCGCCATTTTATCTGGTGTTTTTCATCCCGCAAACAGGCAAACCGGCCCCGTGAACACACAGGGATACAGTCAAGAATACCTTGAGGCATAGGAGTGACCATTCTATCCTCGTATTTTGGTTGCGAAATCCAAGCATGCTTGGAAGGCTGTGGGCCTTAAAGGCCTGTTAAAGCCATTGGGATAGATAGATTTATGCAAAACATGCATTTTGAAACTCACTAATATTTGCCAATCTGTTTAATACAGAAATATATGTAAAATGTCATATTACAGGCTTTTGAATTTTATTTGTAAATGAAAGCATAGAAGTTCTATGGTTATTTTATAAAATTAACAGCAATGTAACATGAGTTTTTTAGTGTTTATATTTGCAATAACTTAAGGGAAGATACACAAAGCGTGTGCGCACACACGTGCACCCACACACACGCACGCATGCACGCACTCTCTCTCTCTCTCTCACACACACACACAGGCTGAATATGTGCAAAGCTGGATCCTGTAATCCTAAGTGGCATTGTCTATGGGTGTAGAGATTCTAGAAAGTCTGAGTTATAAAAGGGGGCATTTTGTTTCATTGGATCTTGTGATCATTATACATGGCATGGTCTACTCCAGAATGGTTGTAGTGCTGATGACATAGTTCCTTGTGTTCCTCCAGACAAATATTAGTAATTTTTCCTGTTTTTCCAAAGCAAGAGTAAAAGTTACTGTAGATATCAGGATGATATAGAGAATAGTTTGGTGCGCATATATAAAGGTGGCTGATTTTTAGTATGGCTTGAAGAAGCTCTGGTGTGTTGTAGCATAATATTTTTAGGGCATGTGAAATTTTTTCAGAGGTGCTCTGGATGTAAGGAATGACATTGGGTTTTTTGTGTGTGTGGGGGGGACTGTTTGAATTTGAGAGGGGGACAAAGAGTTCTGTTTTTTTTTTTTTTTTTTTTTTTTTTTGTGAAAGAGAAAGCCATTGGTTAAAAAAGTATCTTTGGATGTGATCGATTTCTACTATGAAGAGGGTAATGTACTGAGAGCAAATAGTTTAGCTCAAATTAACTAAGGTTTTGATAACATTGCTGGGAGGATGTACACCTTCAATATGGGGTAGGTTTTCTGTAGACAGAAAAGGATAAGGATCTGTTAGGCAGTCAATGTCAGGGAAAGGCAGACAGTTATTGTTTTTCTTTTCAGTGGTAAAATAGATCCTCAGGTGTTGGCTATTCAAATGGGCAAAGAATACTTCCATCATATCCCAGCCATTCTGCCAAATAAAGAACAACGATAATTTGGCCATATTGTGGGTTAGAGAGAGAGAGAGAGAGAGACAGGCAGGCAGGTAGCAAATAAGTTTTTTTCAAAATGTTCAAGGCAGGCTGCTACTATGTTAGAGTGGAAAGAGTTTGAATGGATTCTGAGGTTTCTTTTCAGTGAAGAGAGAGGGTATATCAAAAACTGACCATAACATCAGTAGCTTTGAGGATCAAGTCTGGCAAGCAAGATTTAAAAGTGCAGGGTTTTTAACATGGGAAGAAGTGTTGTGTAATGAGAAAGATCTCTTGGGTAAGTGTTTGGCCACTTTATAAGTGAAGGAACCAATATTGCCCACTGTGGATCTCAGTGGTGTGTTCTATTTGTATATGTTTGGTAATCCATAAATCTTGGGTGACTTTGGATTAGGATGAAAACTAGGATTATGGGTTTCAGGAGACTAGGGTGCATCTTTCTAATAATGTCTGGGCATAGATCTTTGAGTGATATTTACATTTTCCAGTCATATTCAGAGTGTTCAAGTAGTTTATTAGCTAGATAAAATTATAGTAATGTACTGTTTATATGACCTCATTGGGAATGCAATCTTTTGTTCAACACTTTGAAGGATTGTTAGTTTGAAGGAAAGCGTTGTGTGCCGCAGGGATGCACAACTCTTGGGGCTAAGGAATTCTTTTCACATTGTTGTTAAAATTAAAATATAATCACTGGAGCTTTCGGTTTCATCAGTTTGGAGGGGGAGGGAATGTAGGTAACATTTTCAGCATACTTGCTTTCTCACAAGCTAACAAAAGACGGTAGCCATTACAAGATTCCTGAAGCAGAGAAAAAAGTTTACACAAACTAGAAACAAAAATAGTACTTTCACTTGTTATATTTAGTCTGTTTCTAATGGAAAGTTATTGTGTTCTTGAACTGAACTCTTACTTCCTTTCAATCAAATGGACAATTAACATTCCTCCCATTTGGAGGGGGGTGAAAAACTGAGATAATGATAATGGTGCTCAATCAACTATAAAAATTTCAGTAAATTCATCTGCTAGCTTCTAAAAAGTTAGAAAGGACAAAATAATGAAAGACTGCTGATAATTTTTATTATTATTCAGGCCTCCATGGAGTCGAAAGACTCATCGTGGGAGGTCCTTCCTAAGAACATAAAGTCTGTCAAGACTCATCTCAGAGGGAAGATCCCCCCACCCTAAGAAACACAAAGTCTGTCATACCACTCCTTAAACTCATTGACCGTTCTCACTCTCATTACTATATCAGGCAATGCATTCCATATGGTTCAACCACCCTCCACACAAAGAAACCACTCCTCACCCTCTTGCTCATAGTTTCCTTTCGTAACTTCCAGGGATGGCCTCTTGTCATCACTCCTTCCCGCTGTTCAACCAAGCGAAAGAACTCCCCAGTGTCAACCCTGTAACTACTTCTCAGCAGTTTAAAAGTCTCAATCATGTCACCTCTCTTTCTTCTATCCACCAAACTCTGCAGTCCACATTCCCTAAGCAGATCCTCGTAACTATCCTTGTACAGTCCTGAAACCTTTTTGTCATCCATCTTTGTATCCTTTCCACAGTTAATTTATCCCCTTCAAATCCTGGAGACCAAATCTGAGAACAATAGTCCAAGTGTGGTCTGATCAGAGACTTATACAACAGAATGATAACCCTCTTATCTCTGCAGGTCAGTGTCCTTCTCATAATTGCAGCAATCCTCTGTGTTACCTTCACCACCTTTGCAATATGTCCCTTAAACTTCAGGTTTCTATCAACCATCAAACCCAGATCTCTTGTCTCCTCTACTTCCTCCTGCATAACTCCTCCAATTGAGTATGCAGCATCCCATCGATGTTTCCCAAACCTCAAGACCTTACATTTTGCTGCATTAAACTGACACTCCCCCCATTCATTTGCCCATCTATCTAGCTTATTCAAATCCTCTTGCAGGGCTACCACATCTGCACTATTACTAATAATCCTTTCCAGCTTCGTATCATCTGCAAATAACTGAATATCGACTTGCAATCCACTGGCAATGTCATTGATATAAAGGTTAAACAATATAGGTCCTAGTACTGAGCCCTGTGGGACCCCACTGGTAACCTTCTGTCTCCTTGAAACTGCTCCACCATACACAACTCTCTGATATATATCAGACAGCCAATCCTGAATGCAGTTGACCAATCTGACATCCAGTCCCATGTGTTGCAACTTTATCAGCTTATCATGTGGCACCCTGTCAAATGCCTTTGCTAAGTCTAAGAAAATTGCAGTATATGCCTTTCCCTCATCTAATGTTCTTGTAACTTTATTATAAAAGACTAGCATATTGCTAAAACAAGAGTGCCCTTTCACAAATCCATGTTGACTCACAGATAACATTATCCTCATCTACCCAATGTTGTATACGGTCCCTCACTACTTTCTCCAAGATCTTAACAACTACTGATGACACACAGACTGGTCTATAATTAGACACTTCCAGTCGGTTACCACCCTTATGTAATGGCACTATCTTACCTTCCTTCCATTCCCTGGGCACCTTTCTCCATAGCCAGACTTTTATTGAAAAGCCAGGTCAAAGGAGCTGTCAGTTCTTTAGCACATTCTCTCAAAACTCGTAGTGCAATACCATCCAGTCCCACAGCCTTACTGACATCCAGAGTACTCAGTATTTGGAACCGCACACACTCACCTCCTGCACCTCTAAACCTCAAACCTGCCTTATCCGTCTAGCATTAAAACTGACTCCTCCAGGATGAAATACTCCAATAAAGTGTTCATTGAACAATTCCATTATGTCCTCTGCATCAGTCACTTTATTCCCATTTTTATCCCACAATATCATTCTTCCACAGTCATTTCTCCTCCTACTGGCCACAATGCTAAAAAAATCCCTAGGATTTTCTTAGGATCTTAGGGCCAACCTCCTCTCATATTCCAGTTTCACTTTCCGTACCGCACTAGTCACTCTTCTTTCCTGTGTCTTATATTCTTCATGCATCCTCTCTTCACCTGTCTCCTTATATCTCTTCCATAGCCTCTTTTTCTCATGCAATTCCTGTTTAATATTGTTTGTCATCTACTTTACTCCAAATTGTGTCCTCTTCTTCACTTGTGGTGTGCAACTTACCATTGCTGCTAACAAATATTCTTTCACAATTTCCCACGAACTAACGATATCCCGCCCTTCCAATTCCTCCCTTCATGAAACTTCCCGAAGTTGACGTCTAAGTCTATTATAATCACCTGCTTTATAATTCCACATAAGTTCCCTTCTCTTTGATATTCATGCATGTCTATTCATTTTCCAAGTCAAAACCATATGGTCACTCTCTCCAACTGGTGAGAGAGATGTCATCTCAGTTGTTATCAACTCTTCTGATGCTATAACCAAATCCAAAACTCTTGAACCTCTTGAGCAAGAGGTTCAAGAGTTTTGTTACATGTTGCCTAAGACATTTGTCCCTCAAGAATTCTAGAAATTCCATTCCCCTATTGCTACATGCATATGCCTCTCTCCAATTTATACTACTGTGGTTAAAATCAATAACAATCATTCTTCTTGCACTTGCCAAACAGCTGTCTAAACATCTCCTGGTCCCCATCCTCTGTGCTCCTGGGTCTGTAGCAACACCCCACTAAATATCCTATCTTGCCTACCTCTACCTCACACCATATGCTCTCAAAATCATTTGTCTCACTTCCTTCCAAAGCCTCCACTCTTAGAGGACATAGCTCATCACTTATCATAAGCAGTACCCCACCACCACGCTTTCCCCTCCTATCCTGACGAAAAATGCTGTACCCAGCGACTTCTATTCCTGTTATTATATCTCCTTCTGTCAACCACCTCTCAGTGATCCCAATAATTTTTGGCCAGGCTGATGCTATCTGCGCCACCAATTCCTCGCCTTTATTCTGGATACTCCTGATTTTAAAGGTAACTAAAATGATAAAGTATGTTCAATGAATCTCAGGAGTATTAGTTGTGTTTTTCTCTCTCTCTCCCTCCCCTTCTTCCCCTCCCCAAGTTTTCCATATAAACAAACACAATGAAAATAGGCAGAAACATTGAAAACATCAACTGCATTGTGAATGGAGAACTTATAGAACAAGTAAAACATTTCAGCTACAGATTGAAATAAATTTATTATAAATGTGTTTTTCGTTGGGCATTCCATTTTTATAAAGGCACGACGTCACTTCAGATTGAAAAACCAGGACTATTTACTAAATGCAGATAGGAAAAATTTTTCAAATGGCAGAGTAGAATTAGAGGAAGTGACAGAAACTAGGGGCATTCTTAGAAGTTGCTAAATAAGAAAGAACTTTTTTTTTCTTCTTTACTTAGATAGTGAGTAATGAATGATTGGAATTAGTGTGTGAATAGATTTATGATAAATGTGTTGCAAGCAGAGCTAACCTTCCATGATGAATCTGTGGATAATACTTCCAAAACCAGCTAATCTCATCTGCTTTATACTGTTATCACGAACAATTTCTTGGAAAGCTTTTACAAATTCTTCTGCAGCCTTGAAATCTGATTGCTTCTCTCTCTCTCTCCACAAATTACCATGCACCTGATTCCATTACACTACTTAAACCTTTATAGCCATCCCTTGATATACATTCCCTTTGAACATATTTTCTCATGGAAGTATTTTTTGCCTTTATTCTGATTAGTCAACCTGGCCTCCATGGAGTTAAAAGACTCATTGCGGAAGGTCCTTCCTAGGAAACACAAAGTCTATCATACCACTCATTGACCGTTCTCACTCTCATTACTATATCAGGCAATGCATTCCATATGGTTCAACCACCCTCCATGCAAAGAAACCACTCCTCACCCTCTTGCTCACAGTTTTCTTTCATAACTTCCAGGGATGGCCTCCTGTCATCACTCCTTTCCCACTATTCAACCAAGCGAAAGGCCCCCCCCCCCCCAGGGTCAACCCTGTAACCACCTCTCAACAGTTTAAAAGTCTCAATCATATCACCTCTCCTTCTTCTATCCACCAAACTCTGCAGTGTCCACATTCCCTCAGCTGATCCTCATAACTAACATTGTACAGTCGTGAAACCATCTTTGTTATCTGCCTTTTTACTCTTCCCACAGTTAATTTATCCCCTTCAAATCCTGGGGACCAAATCTATGAACAATACTCTAAGTGTGATCTGATCAGAGTCTTATACAACGGAATGATAACTCTTTTATCTCTACAGGTCAGCATTCTTCTCAGTATTGCAGCAATTCTCTGTGTTAATTTCACCACCTTTGCAATATGCCCCCTGAATTTCAGGTTTCTATCAATCATCAATCCCAGATCTCAGATCGCTTGTCTCCCCTACTTCCTCCAGTACAACTCCTCCAATAGAGTATGAAGTGTCCAATCAATGTGTCCCAAACCTCAAGACCTTATATTTTGCTGCATTAAACCGATACCTCTCCCTCCCATTCATTTGCCCATCTGTCTAGCTTATTCAAATCCTCTTGTAGGGTTACCACATCTGCACTATTACTAATAACCCTTCCCAGCTTCACATCATCTGCAAACAACTGACTATCCATTTGCAATCCACTAACAATGTCATTGATATAAAGGTTAAACAGTATAGGTCCCAGTACTGAGCCCTGCGGGACCCCACTTGTAACCCTCTGCCTCCTTGAATTTTCCTTTCTCATTCCTGCTGATAGTATTCCCACACAATTCATCAACAGTCTCTATTCTTGGTTTTGTCAGCATCTTACATTTGGTTCAGATTAACTTAAACAGACTTTCCTTTCTTACTTAGATCTCTACCACAGTATCAGAATCCAAGATCTGGGTGCTCCCCCTTCAGTCTGTGTTATAATTTAGATTTTCTGTTGAATGTTTAATATCACTTGTTTTCTTTCCCTTTTTCTAGATAATGAATTAGATGCTATTCTACTATTACTTTCAGTAAAAATCAAAAATTAAAAGAACAGTACTATGTTGCAGAGAAAATTTGGTGCCTTATATATATTGGTCTAACATTAACCAGTGGCTAGAGATATGCAAATGTTTCCTATGAAAATATATTACACTACTGTCTATCCAGTTTCTTGGAACGGGAAATGATTCATATATAATGCCCAATGAGCCCATAGGACATCTGATGATTAATTTCCAAGGTTCATCAAAAACATGAACTATCTAACCATATTTCAAGATTAAAAAACTTCTACTTCACATTTTATTTATTTTGTTTTTTTACAATTAGCACCATTATCATCATTAGACCTCCAGGGAATCAAAGTCTCATTGAGGGAGGCTATATCATCATCATCATCACTAGCTGCCATACATTTTCTTGAACTCATTCACACTAGATGTACTCATTACTTCAGTAAACAATCTGCTCCATAAGAGATATAAAATGTTACATGTGAAATTAAAATAAATTGCATCTATTTCAAAATACGAGCAGAATCTTAGGGATGCATTTATTTCTTCTTCTTAATAGCTTCTCCAATTTCGAGGTTAGAAATCATGGTATGCCAGAGTGTGTTCCTCTGCCATCCTAAATTTAGCTCTGGTTATTCATTTCTTTACATAATCAACCCAGGAAGTTCTTGGTCAGGAGAGGGAAGAAAGGTATCAGGAGGAAAATTGGAAGGTCAGTAGATCTTCTTCCTTCTAATTTTCCCCCTCCATTATTTTCAGAGATGTTTTCTCTGCTGATTCTCTTAACGTGCCTTAAAATTTTGCACTTTACTTTCTCTTTTTAAGTTATAAAATCTTCCATGAGTGCTCTTTTGGGTCTCATTAACTTCAGTACCTCTTCATTCCTTTTTTTTTTCCCCTTCCTTCCAAGAAATTTTCAGTGCTTGCCTATAGCACTATACTTCAAATGCTTGCAATTTCCTAATTACAGATTTTCATCCACTTCTCACATCCATAATTCAATGTAGACATAGGATTTTGTTATTGTTGTGTTAGTGTGTTTATCTATTCCGGAGGTCATTACTAATTTATTATTCCACACTGCTTCTTTTTCCTTAGCTGTTTTTTTTTATTTTATTTCCAGAACTGTTGATCCATCTTCTGTAATCATTACTCCTAAATAATTATAAGCCTTTACAATTTGAATGCATCTTGTTGATAGTCTTAAATTTGTTTTCTTGTTGTTTTTGGCTTATTCCATCCATATTTAGGAGTAATGATTACAGAAGATGGAACAGCAGTTATGAAATACATTTAAGTTGTAGAATAAAAATAAATCATCAACAAATCTACTATTGTTAATATTATTGCCATTTATTTTTATTCTCATTTCAGTTTTTTCATATTCTTTCATTATCATTTCATTGTGTATATTGAAAAGTAGAAGGGATATTATACATCCCTGTCTCACTCCTCTTTTGTTATCTATTGTTTCATTATTAATTTTATTATTATTCTGAGGTGTCTTCTGGTAGTATGTATGCTTGTATCATATATATATATATATATATATATATATATATATATATATATATATTCTGTGTTACTTCTGTCAAATAATCTGTTGCTTTTCCCCTATCTTCTTGTTAACTCAGCCAGTATTCCATCATATCCTGCCATTTTACCATTAGGTAGTTCTTTTATCATCGTCATCATTAAATCAAGGGGTGTACAGGATATTATAGTACTGCATGAAGAACTTGCATTATTATTAACTTCCTATCAACAATTTTCCTCCAAACCAATCTGAAATCTGTCAAGACCCCAACATTATCAGATCTTATATCTCTGTCTTCTAAGGCACTTTTTACAGTATCAATCCACCTATAGCTTGGTCTTCCTTTGGGTCTTTTCCTGCCAACCTGGCAGAGAACATTTGTTTTGCTAATCTTTCCTCTCCCATTCTGTTTAAGTGACCATACCACCTGAGATTAATTCTGCTAACACATTCCTTGATAATAACAATGTTAGGTTCTTTCCTAATATCCTCGCTTGTAATATGATATTGCCATTAATGCCATCTGATCATGACTCTCATATCTGCAGTCTCCATTCTTTGGTCAAGTGTTTTATTTCTAAAATAGCTCTCACATCCAGAAGTTAAAATTTATTTGAACACTGTCTTGTATACAGCTAATTTAGAGTTTTGACTAATTTCTCTCTTATTCCATATAAATTTATTCAGTTGACTTCCTACCATACTAGCTTTGTTGATTCTGTTGTCTATTTCCATATTTAGTTTACTATCTTCACTAAAAATTGTGCATTTTATTGTAGTTCTTTTATTGGATTTACTATTTCTTCTTTGAGTGTTTATCTGGATGATATGAATTGGCATTGATTCATGGGTTTGTGAGGCCTATAATCATTATACAGTTCTGTTAGTTATTCTTTACATTTTTGTATCTTGTCTTCTATATTTATAATAACATTCTATCTTTTAACTATTGGCATGTTATTTTTTTTTATTTGTTAAATTTTATTTTTGAATGTAAATCTACAGTTTAATTTCTTTAATTTCTCTACTTCTAAGCAATTATTATTGATCCATCTATGCTATTCTTCTCTACATTTATATTTTATATGTCTGATCTTTTATATTTTGCATTTCTGTTAGGATTATTTTTCCAGGTTCTTCTTCTATCTATTAGTTCTAGTATCTCTTCACATCCATAGTTTTCTAAAATTTGTTCTTTGTTTTTACTGTTATTATTATTATTATTATTATTATTATTATTATCATCATCATCATCATTATCATCATCCTGTGACTCCATGGAGTTACAGACTTCACAGATTTTAGCACTCTTAACAGAAGTAACAGTAACAAATTAGAAACCATAACATTAGATACTTTTAGTGAAATGTTAAACTGAAAACTAAAAAACATCAGAAAATGATGGAAGAAATATGGAATCATTTAGGTATACTGGTTTAGAACTACATAAGAGACTATTCAGTCTGTTAAATAAAGTTTTGCAATCAGGAACAGCTCCAGATCAATGGAAAAAATCCATTATAGATTTCCTATTTTCAAAAAAGAGATAAAACATTTGAATTGGAGTTCACATTGCTTTTCTCCTCATAGTTCTTCTCAACTTTGTATCATCTGCAAACAGCTCAACATCTACAGTCAAACCTTTCCCAATATCATTAACATACAGGTTAAATAGTGGCCCTAAAACAGACCCCTGAGGCACACCACTAGTAACTTTCTCTTCTGGGATATTGCTCCCATATATATCTTGCTGACCTCTGTCAGGTAGTTAATCTCCAACCCAGTGCACTAGTTTAATATCCAACCCCATCTGCTTTAGTTTGACTCTCAACTTATGTGGTAATATATATCAAAAGCCTTTGCAGAATCTAAGTATACTACTGTGTATCCATCTCCTTCATCCAATGCAGCTGTCACCTTATTGTAATAAGTAGATTACTGAAACATGATGTGCCTTTAGCAAGTCTGTGCTGTCCATCAAAGATAATATCATGGTTGCCTACCCAATTCTTGATACTGGTTCTCACCAGCCTCTCCAGCACTTTAATCACAACATCTGACACTGATTAGTCTATAATTTGATGCTTGAGTTCTGTCACCTCTCTTGTGAAGCAGTGCAATCTTGCCTTTTTTCCTTCCACTCCTGTAGACTTATATTAAACCTTAAGACTTACACAAATATGTCAAATCAGATGTCAGTTCCCTGGCACATTCCTTCAAAATAAGTGGTGATATATCATCAAGTCCTACAGCCTTATTAACTGCTCATTAAATATCTCAACTATATCATCTGTAGCAGTTATCCTTATACTATATGCCATCCTACCATAAGCCTTTTTTTTTTCTTTTCCTTCTTTTTCTGACTACATATCAAAAGATATATAGCCAGCATATTTTTATGATACATGTTCTGCTGCAATTAGTATTGCTTCTTTTCTCTGGATCCATTTGTTGGAATCTTCTTTCTTTTCAGTATACTGTGCTATATTATTTTGAAATGAAGTCTTTGTGTTACTGTTAGCTAATTTAGCTGTGTCCCACTAGAATGTTCTGAAAAACTTGATTGTCCTAAAGGAATTAGAACAGATACAGACAAGTGCATGTGAAAGGCACCCATGAAGTAATGGAGTGTGTGGATGAATAAAAATGGCAGCATCTGGTCACTCAGGCAACAATATCAAATGGGATAAATCAATTCTGAATGTAAAGGTGGTTGGGGACCTATAATTTCTATGTAGTAATGCTAGAAGCATCAGGAATAAGAGAGAGGAGTTTTTGGCACAACTTTGATTAGTGCAACTTTGCCAAAAGTTAAAGGCATTAATGAGACTTGGCTAACAGCAGATGATATAGTTACAGGGATAGAATGTGATGGATTTAGTATTTTCAGGGGAATAGAGTAGACAGGACAGGGATGGGGCACGTCTGGTGATAGCAGGTGAATTGCAGCCAACAAGATTCAGTCACTCAGACAGATGGCAGTTCTTTTGAGCCAATGTAGTGTGAGATCGAAGCCAAATAGAACAAAATGTAAAATTAGTTGCTGATATAGGCCAAGTGGCATAAGGGATGATGTGGAAGATATGCATCAGCAGATTGGTACCATGAGTGCAAGTTGAGTAATTAATATGGGGGACTTCAACTTTGGAGACATTGGAAGGAGTAACGATCACATGTCAGGAGGAAATGGAATTTATACACTTACTAAGAGTTAATTACTTGAACCAGAATATAACAGAGGGGACTCGAGATATGAGAGTGTTGGATCTAGTTTAAGGGTCAGAAGATCTGTCCATAACTAATGGTGCTACATTGCCTCCTATTGGGAAAAGTGATCATGTAGCCTTGACTTTGGCAGTAGCAAAACATGTGGAAATTCCTGTTAAGAAGGGATATATTTGGAACTATAAAGCAGGTGAGAGCTGCAAAAAAAAATCTTGTGGAGGGTATAAAAAGGAGAAAGATGACCAGCTAATTCATGAACAGTACAATGAAAGTAACAGTACTATGGAAGGATAACTTTAATGAGTACAGATGGTAGAGAGGTAACAGAAGCAGACAAAATTGCTTCTGCAAAATAGCTACTGAGTGACCATTTTGCAAGGTTATGTCATCTAAGTGAAGATATTATTATGACAAAGGTGATGGAGAATGATTCACATGAGTCTCCATCACCAGAACAAAGGTTGATGATTTATGGGTATTTAGGATATTGCAGAATCTGAATGCAAATACAGCTGTAGGATTAGATGGGATATTAGCTCCCATTTTAAGAGAATGTGCAGTGGAACTGGCAATGCCAAAGGCTGTTAATTTCAATCTCACCCAAAAAAGTAGAGGGAGGGCAAAATAATTCCTTTGCATAAAGGAGGAGCTAAGTTTGGTAGTAAATTAGACTGATCAGTATTTCAGGAGTGGTGGTAAAAGTACTGAAAACGTTTCTCAAAAAGAGATTTCAGGAAAATGTGATACTCTAAGGGGAAGCATGGCTTCTTTTCATAAAGCTATATATATTCTGTTGGATTTTGTGAAGGCATTTGACAGGATACTATATCAAACTATTATGCAAGCTGCAACAAATGGAGATGGATATGAAACTGGTGATATGGATGAAAGGATCACTCATGGATAGATACCAAAAAGTAGTATAAGGAGGAACAGAATCCAGGAGAAGGCAGGTGAGTAGTGATATGCTGCAGGGCTCTGCTCTTAGACCATTGTTCTTTAATTTGTTCAGAAATGATATAAGAAATAATTTGTAAGGATATATTAATTAATTTGCTGATAATGCAAAGTTGGGTAGATTAATAGTTAATCACGGTCATATAGAGAGCTTGCAGGATGATTAGAATAGGCTGACAGTATGGGTAAAATATAATGGATGGGAATTTAATGTGGAAAAGTGGAAAGTTATGCATTTTGGGATACAAAGATTATGAAATGTGTATCGCATTGTAGCAACTATATTCCAGGAAGTTGATTGATGAAGCCAGGGATTTGGGGGGTAGTATTAGGTAGAGTTGAAGTTTAGAGGGCAAATTGCTGATGTAGCCAGGGTAGCTAACAGGATTATTTAGTTATTGAGGAACGCACTAACAAGCAGATATAGAGGAGTTATCATTCATCTTCATAAAGCCTTGATATGAGTATATCTGGATTAATGTGCTCAGGTCTGGTCATCTGGGTTTCTTGGGAATGAGGAAGTGGTAGAGAGGATTCATAGGTGTGTGACCAAGGTGGTTGAGTGGTTTGTGGACTGCTCCTTATGAGAATAGACTGAGAATTTCTGGATTGCAAATGTTGTTCATAGATGAAATAGGGGAGATATGATTACAATTTAAGGTAATTAAAGACTTTTATAGGTTGATGCAGGGGATTGTTTCAGCACTTGGCTAGAGGGTCAGAACAAGAGGTTAACCCTTGAAGTTGGGTAAGAGTGTGGTTAGCAAGGACGTGAAGACTAGATTTTTTGCTTGTAGAGTAGTGAGAATGGAATGGGTTGCCTGAGTCAGTTGTAAGTGTTTTGTGTGTTAATGGTTACAAGGAGAGGTACGATAGATATTGTGATGAGTTTGACTCCATGGAGGTGCACATGGAATAATAATAACATTTATTGTAATCCTTCCAAGTTTGTGGTCTAATCTGCAGGCGACACTTGGCATAACTTTTGCATTTGTTTTCCATTTCTGTATCTCTGATCATTATAAAATCTATTTAAGTATTTTATGTACCATCTGAAGATCTCTGTGTATCTTGCTTTTTATTTTATTTTTGTTTTTGCAGGTGTTTGCAATTATCGATTTATGTTTTAAACAAAACACAGCACATCTATCACTTCCTATCATTTCTTATGCCATATCCATATGGGACTACAACAGATCTTATTCTTTCTTTCTTTCTTTCCTATTTTGGCGTTCCAGTCTCTCATAATGATTAACACTTTTTTTTTCTTGTTTTTTTTCCCAATGAGTGCAGTGAACTAGATAGTTTATTCAGGTTGTTTTATTTCTGAAAATATTGCAGAAAATTTTCATGCTATTTTCAAATGCTTGCACAGAAAATGATTGTTAAATATACACTATGTTGACAAAAGTATTTGGACACCTTACCTGCCATGCAAATTTAGGATCCCACCATATGCAAATATTCAGGGAGTGTCTGCATAAGTAATAAAAGGTGGGATGTGCTGCATGTTTTGCATTGTCTATTAAATTATTTAAGGAATTTACAATGTATACTGGAATATTAATTAAAAGAAACTTTAATAAATACTTCCTATATTTTGGCAATGTCACATTGCCATCTTCATGGGAGCATGCAAATATGGCACGTGCACACAGGCACTACAAAAAGCCATTGAGGCAGAAGACAAGAAACTACTGTTGTTCCTAAAGTCCTAATGGTTCCCCCCCCCCCAGCGGGCTATATTGGGTTGTCTTGGCCATTGGGCTGATGTTCTCATGATGTAAGTCTCCCAAATTTGGGGCAATCTCATGCACCCAAATTTGTTGAGGTTTGGAACATTTTTTAGAGCTCAGGCTGATTCTAAGAATAATTATACTTATTTCGTACTTAAACCTGCTGCGGTGTATTACTTTGGCTTTCTTCCAACGTATTCTGTGGCAGGTATCTAGAGCATGGTCTGCAAGCCCAGAGTGGCTGTACTGGTGAAACTGGATGTAGTCTTTGTGTTCTGAAATCCCAATATTCGCTGTCCTGCCTGTTTGGCCAAAGTAGGACAGTTTATAGGCAAGGGACCTGGTATACCCTTGGTAGGTCTAGGGGAAATGGTTGGTCTTTGGTAGAGCAGATAAGGGATGCCAACTTTTTATATGGTCTGTAACAAGAAGTCAGGTCACATTTTTTAAGGATTTTGGTGATTTTTTCTGAGGTGCCCCGGATGTAGGGAATGGTGATAGATTTAGTGTAATCTTTATTGTGAAGAGGGGGTACCGGTTTTAATATTTTTTGGATTGTTTGGGAGGTTGTAGCCATTGGCTAAGAAAGTGTTAAGGATGTGGTTTAGTTCAGTGGTTAGGGCATTGTCATCTGAACAGATTAATTTTGCCCTGTTATATAGTGTTTTAATAACCCCATATTGTTGTGAGTGGGGGATGGTGGGATTGCTGCTGAATGTATCTGCCTGTATGGGTGGGTTTTCTATAAACAGAGAAAACCAAGGATCCATCAGGCTGCCGAGTGATTAGAGTGTCTAGGAAAGGGAGGCTGTTGTTTTCTTCTTTTTCCAAGGTGAACAGGACTCTGGGGGTGTTGTTTGTTTAAGTGTGTTAAGAAGGAATGGAGTGTATCTGAGCCATGTGGCCAAATAACGAACACATCATCCACGTAATGAAGCCAGATAGTGGGTTTTTGTCAGGCAGAGTTTAAGGTTTTCTCTTCAAAAAGTCTCCATATAGAAGTTGGCCAAGGGGTGGGGAAAGTGATGAACCCCATATAGGGAGTTCATCACTTTAGGGAATATAGGGAGGAGACGTCAAAACTGACCATTATGTCAGTGTGTTGAAGTGAGAGGTTTTCTATACTGGTTTTGAAGTGGGTTGAGTTTTTTATGTGTGATGGTGTGTTGCCAGTATAGTGTGTGAGCGCTTTTGCTAATTGTTTGGCTAATTTATATGTGGGGGAATCAATGCCATCCGCTATGGGATGTAATGGTACATTTAGTTTCTGTATTTTTGAAAGTCCATATAATCGGGGGGGGGGGGGTCTAGAGTTAAAAGGTTTTAGTTTGTTGGTAACTTCCACAGGCCAAGAAGTGTCCTTCTTAAGGAGCCTATGGAGTGTTCTAATTTGAGAGCTAGTAGGATTATATTCAATAGGGAGGTAGGTTGCCCGATCTAATAATAAAGCATTAAGTTTACCTGTGTAGTCCTTTTGGTTGAGAACCACAGTGATGTTTCCCTTATCTGCTTTGGTGATTACTATTTCCTTGTTTTTCTTCATTTCTAGTAGAGCTGTATATTCATCTTTTGAAATGTTGGTTTTTGGTGGTCTTACTTTGGTGAGAACACCAGCTACATCCAGTCTGACATTGTTGGCGATATGGTTTTGCACGTACTTGATGTCAAGATGCCACTTTCAGCTGAATATTAATATTCACTTTCAGTTGTATATTCAATTAAGTTGTAGATGGTAGTTGGGTGTCACATCAGTGGTCTTCCTGCCTGTCACATTGCTACTTGTCTTAGTATACCAAGATCCAGTATTGCTTATGTCATTTGTAGATGGAAAGTTGGTGGTGCCAGCAGGAAAACGCCCTAGGAGGCCACCAACACTCACTGACTGAGATCAACAACCTCTGTCTTGGAATGTTCAAGCATCCTGCACATTATCAGTGGCGGACCTTGCAGTCAACCTAGAACTGTCTGCAGAGAGTGGCATGCCTTAGGTTGCCATGGCAGAGCTGCTGCAAACAAGCCACACATCACCATCCTTAATGCCAAACACATTTGGACTGGTGTCCACACCCTTCCTTTGCATAGTTGGTTGGAAAAGAGTTCTATGGAGTGATGAATCATGCTTCCTGATGTTTTACTCTGATGGTTGCATTTGGATCTGGAGATTACCCAGAGAACAGTTCAGGCAGGACTGCATCATTCCAACTGTCAAACTTTGGTGGAAGTCCAATAATATGAGGGTATTTTAGTTGTGTGGGACTTATGATGGCTGTTCTCACCAAAGCAAGACCACCAAAAACCAACATATCCAATAGTGAATATAAAGCTTTGCAAGAATTGAAGAAAAACAAAGAAATAGTAATCACCAGAGCAGATCAGGGGAATGCCACTGTAGAGTACACAACCAAACGGACTACAGAGGTAAGCTTAATGCTCTATTATTAGATCATGCTACTTACCTCCCCATTGAATACAATCCCACCAACTCACAAATTAGAAAACTCCATAAGCTCCTTAAGAAGGTGACTTCTTGGCCTGTGGAAGTTACTGACAAATTAAAACCGTTTAACTGTATATCCCCCGTATATATGGACTCCCAAAAATACATAAAGAAAATGTGCCATTATGTCACATAGTGGATGCCATTGATTCCCCCACATACAAATTAGCTAAACATTTGGCCAAAGCGCTCACACACTACACTAGCAACTCACCATCACACATAAAAAATTCAGCCCACTTCAAAGCCAGCATAGAAAACCTTACACTCCAACATACTGACATAATGGTCAGTTTTGACGTGTCCTTCTTATATGCAAATGTCCCATTCAAAGAAACATTAGAGCTAATCCAAGCTAATTTTCCGATATCTCAGTCCTATTTCAGTTCACAATGAACTCAGGCTATTTTGTTTGGGAGGGAAAATTCTACAAACAAATAGAGGTGGACAGCCATGGGTTTACCACTCTCCCCACCCTTGGCCAACTTCTTTATGGAGACTTTTGAAGAGAAACTCTGCCACACAAAAACAACCATATGTCTTCGCTACGTTGATGATGTGTTTGCTATTTGACCACATGGCTTTGACACACTCCTCTCTTTCTTACACACTTAAACAACCAACACCCCAGAATCAAGTTCACCCTAGAGAAAGAGGAAAACAACAGCCGCCCTTTCCTGGGCACACTAGTCACCCCCAGCCTGATGGAACCTTGGTTTTCTCTGTTTATAGAAAACCTACCCATACAGGCAGATACACCAACAATTCCCCCCCCCCACACACAACAATATGGAGTTATTAAGACACTATACAACGGGGCGAAACTGATCTGTTCAAATGACAATGCCCTAGCCACTGAACTAAATCACATCCTCAACACTTTCTCAGCCAATGGCTATCCCCCTCCCCCCAAATCCAAAATATATTGAAATCAGTAAATCTTTCACATTTTTTGATGCATGCATTTAACAATTTTTGCAGTGTATTCACTGCGAAAAATCCATCGAAAAGCTTGATCTCAGAGTCCAAAACTTCCACATTGCCAGTATACACTTCTTTATTACTACCATTTTTCTAATGTTAACTACTAACATTGAACTGACAGCTATTTTCACATACCTGCAATTCCAGCCTATTCAAATCATTCTGCAAGTATTGCACATCATCCATATTTCTTGTTACCCTGCCCTCATCATCTTTATTCCTTGTTTGCTGAATGTCACTCATTAAATTCTTCCCAGTGTTGTTAATTTAAGATTAAATAATGGACCAAGACCTGGTAGCCTACCACTGGCAATTTAAACCTTGCAGACTCACATCCCTCATGCTCCACTTTTAGATATATCAGTCAGCCATCCTCTTATCCATGCTAATATTTTATAATCCTGTCCCATATTCTCTCCCCAGAGAATATGCAACAGTCTTCCATAAACCTGTTAAAAGCCTTAGCAAAATCTAAAAGTATTTATGATCCTTGTTTCTAAATTAATGGTAACATTATTATAAATTGTGAGCACTTTGCTGAAAATGACCTTCCATTAGTAAATCCATGCTATTTCTTTCTTTATTCCAAAGTATAGATTCTCTGTCAACCTATTTCTGTGTAAGCTCTTACTAACCATTCCAAAATCACCACTCCAGAGAAACTGATAGGTTGTTAGTAGGACACATCAGTCTTTGCACTACCCTTGTGTAATGGAATTATCATACATTCATTCCACTACTGTGGAATCTTCCCTGTTTTGAGGCTCAAATTATAGTCTGGTTAAAGCAGGCCAGTTCAGCTGAACATTTCTTTAGCATATTCAGCTGAACTGGCTATTGTCTGCTGTATATCCCATCAGATATTATTGTCAAATTCTTATTCAGTTTGTGCAATAGCTCTAGTACCTACTCATTACACACTTGAGATTATTCATCCAGTGAAATAGGTAGAAGCGAGTTCAATGGTGCATACACCAGATTGGTAGTTTTCTGCAGAATCGGCACTCATTAGTTGAACATTCTCCTCTGCATTTATCCCGTACATACTATGTACGTTCAGCAGTTATCTTTCACACTCAATTCTTTCTTTTACTTGCAACGTAATGACAAAATTCTTGGGATTTCTTTAGCATGCCGAACCAGTCTCTTTTCACACTTAGACTTTGCTTTCCATACAACAGCTATAACTTTTCTGCCTTGTGCATTATAATTTTTGTAAACGACATGATTGCTATGTACACACATTCCTTCTACATCCCCTTCCTGTGGGGCACCTGTCCATGGTGTGTGTGTGGGGAGGGGCTCTCAGGATGGTACTGGCTCTTTTATTCTTCCTCTTTTTTCTTTGCTCTTTTCTTTCTGTATTCTTTGCTCTATTTCTCGTGTTTTTTACTATCCTTTCTTCTAGACCACCATCACTGGGATCCAGTGCTGTGCTACCCTGTTCGGTATGTGGTGCAATCCATGGACATCCGGAAAGGGGGATTCTGGTAGTCTTGCACTATTTTAGTCTCTGCTTTGGCAAGATGAGCAGTCCTGGATGGCCTGCCCAGGGTCAACAGCATTGTGGGAATTCTCTTGCCCCATGGCCTGGAAGTGTGGACCCAAGGCCTGCTGTGGTGCTGGTATAGCATCTAGGGTAGCCCTGTATGGTATACCAGTGCATATCTTTGTGGACATGTATAATGCTATGCATTATGGGAAGGGTCACTACCCAGACCGGTTTCGACCTTTATTGAGTGGGAGTCAGATCTAGAGGTGATGCTAAGGTTGAAGTAATGCAGAAGTCATATTTTCATATACAAGTAGCCAAAAGGTGTCACACTTTATTGTTAAATAAGGTGTGACACCTTTTGACATTACTTCAACTCATTCCTTCAGATATACATGTCCACAAGGATATGTGCTTTGCCTTATGGGATACTAAGGCAAGGGATATGTGAAATCATTAGCTTCTATATACAAGTTGCCCATGTCCTGAAAATACTTTAGGCACAAACTTTGTTTGCTTACACTTGGATAAAGGATTAAACCAAGTATATAATTTCTTGGTATCTTTAATTTATAATAAATTCATCATTTGCATTATGGGATACTAAGGCAATTAATGTGAAGTTATTACTCTCTATACAAAGTAGCCTAGTCATGAAGATAATTCATGCACACACTGTGTTTGTTTACACTGGGATAAAGGATTAAACAAAAATATAAATTCTTAGCATTTTTAGTTTAATTTACAACTAAGTGAAAAAATCTTTCAACAATTCATTAAAAGAAGACAATGTGGAGGGAATATTAAGAATAAGAGTGAGAGAAGTATGAAATATATAGCACAGGTCAGTAAACTTATGAATACTTTATTTTCTAAAAGAATTTTATCCTTATGATACAAGTAAAGGAAAAAAACGAATGTGGAAGAATAACTTTAGCAAATGCAGACAGTACTCCTAGTGAAAAAAGGAGGTGAGACTATTCAAATAATGATTTGCTCAATTTGCTAAAATTTATTGATCTATCAGCAAGGTGTATGTAACATGCTGCACAATACTACCATCGCTAGTGACTTTTCTCTTCTTGGATATTGCTCTCCCCCATACACGAATTGCTGATACCTAGCAAATAGACAATCTCCAATCCAGTGTACTAATCTAATATCCAGTCCCATCCGCTTTAGTTTGCCTATCAACTTATTATGCAGTAAACTAGCAAAAGCTTTTGCAAAATCTAATTGCTTTTCCTCTGTCCAAAAAAGTTATCACCCACCAATTATATATTTGGTTTAATCTTTTATCCAAGTGTAAGCAAACAAAGTTTGTACCTGAAGTATTTTCAGGACTGGGGCAACTCATGGCAAAGGTGTAGTGTGGTATAGCACACCTTTTCATTCTCTTGACCCTTGGCCTGGGGAGGTGTGGACCCAAGGCCTGCTGTGGTGCTGGTATAGCATCCAGGGTAGCCCTGTATGCTATACCAGGGTATATCTTGTGGACATGCATAATGCTATGCATTATGGGGAAGGGGTCACAACCCAGACCGGTTTCGACCTTTATTGAGGTCTCATCAGTGGGAGCCAGATCTTGTTTTGCCTTAGTATACTTGTTTGATCAAAACTTAATTATGCATCCCAATTTTTACAATTCTTTAAAGCAGAGCATACTCTGATGTTTAGATCCTATCCATCGTCAGTCTATCTGTATGAATATCTACTGGTGCTGTGCCGTTCACATATTGCCCATTCATAGTCTTTTTCAAAGCAAATAACACAAATGTTGACAATATTGCCATCAGGTTTGCATCTGTCCTGCAACTTCTTTGTCAACTACAGGTCTTATACTCCATTTGTCTCCTTTCAATTGTTTAATGCACACAGTATAGTCCACTCAAAATTCTTGCCCATCTAGTAATGTTGCAAGGCCGTGGACCTCTTTTGATTGTGCTGGTGTGTTTCTGACCTTACTTTATCCAATTACATTCTACTTAATAGGAAAAATCATTTAGCAAGCTGCATGCCATTCATCTTATGCACAAAAGAAACTACCGGAACTGTCAGATTTATACAGATTTGTTAAGTTCTTTACAATCCATCTGTCTTCTTTGTACAATCCACATCCTGTGCTTTGTGACTTTTTACTATTGTACAAAATGAAGAACTTTAATTTTAATGTTTGATTGTGCTGGATTCCTGTCCTCGTTGAAATTAAAGGAAATGAGACTGAAGATGCTAGATTAGCTTGTACTTTTTCCACATTCCGTTTGACAGTCCCATATATAGAGTACAAACAGTTTATAAGATCATCTGTATTTTATTTATTTATTTATTCTTATGACAAAAGTAGCTACAGGTCAATGTCCAGATCAGAAAGCCAATTCAGGGCCTCGTCTGTCACCTCGTGGATGTCCTGGAGACCACCACCATGAAATTGGCACCTTGGGCAGTCAATCACAATATGATTGATCGTCTGGGGCATAGGGAAACAGTTACAATACGGGTGGTCTGATAGTCTCCATTTATGCAGTAGGTAGCCACATCTGCTCTGGTTAGTTCTGATCCTGTTGACAGATGACCAAATCTTCCTAGGAAGGGCAAAACTAGGCTGTGGAGCAAAGGGATCTTCAACCAGGAAACCATTTGTTTGAAGATTGTTGGACCATTGTTCTCTCCACATGTCAGGTGTGGATGGTAAGGCAGCTGAAGAGAGTTCGTCCATGGACCAGAAAGGGTTTCCTGATTTTAGGCGAATACTAGATGGATTTATGAGAGTCTGGTGCAGGGGCAGGAGCGGGTTGCTCATTACTTTGTTAAATACTTTAATCAAGGCTTGTCTTCTCCATATATTTAGTGGCGCAATGTTAGATAAGACAGGCAGCCAGGGGAGAGAGAGGTGCTTCTCAGTGTCCCACTAATTGTGCGCATGGTAGAGTTTAGCTGGGTGTCTATAATGTTAGTGTGTTTAATTCTTTCCCAGACAGGGGCACAGTATTCTGCTTCAGAGAATACGAGGGCTAGTGCAAACGACCTTAAGACATCAGCACCACAACCCCAGGTTGTTCCAGCAAGCCGTGAGATGATATTATTTTTTATTTTAACTTTGTTGGACAGGTTATGCCTTTTATAGGTTAGGCTTCTGTCCAGGCTCACTCCAAGGTATTTCAGATGAGGCTCATATTCTACCATTTTGTAACAGAGAGAGAGAGAGAGGTTGAGGTTTCGATTCACCTTTACATTGTTCAGGTGGAATGCTATGGACACAGTTTTTATTAGATTTGGCTTCAGGTAAAGTACAACTCCAGGTTGTTCATGTCTGTTTTCAAGGTTGTTTCTAGGTTGGCAAAGGAGGTAGACTGGTGTAGGATAGCAAGATCATTGGCATATACATATTTGCTTGAGCTGGTATGTGGTAAGTCAGACATGTAGATGTTAAATAGTAAAGGAGATAACACAGAGCCCTGTGGAAGACCATTTTGGAAGAATCTGGGCCTGCTCTTTTTTCCCACCAATATGGACCTGGATCTTTTCGTTGGAGAGAATGGATTCAAAAAAAGCTGGAAAGTTGTTTTGCACCTTATGATATTGCTTAGCTTTAGGAGGAGGCCCCTGATCCAGACTGTGTCATAAGCTGATGTTAGGTCAATGATAGTAACTCCAGATTTAAGTTTCTTCTGGAAGCCTGCTTCAATCCAAGTTGTCATGGCCAGGACCTGGTCACAGCAACTTCTTCCTGGCCTGAAGCCAGCTTGTTCAATCGAGAGTGCTCTTTTGATGAGTGGTGAATTTCTTTTAAGGAGAATTCATTCAAAGAGCTTAAAGGTGGAGCAAAGCAAGGAGATAGGTCATAGATTTTTGACGTTATTTGGATCGTTCCCTGGTTTGGGCACAGCAATTATTTTGGCTTCCCACCACAGGGCAGCCAGCCATGTTTGACCTCGTTGGCCAAGATGTTTTAGAAACTCTGGGAGAATGCCATCCACTCCTACAGCCTTGCCATTCTTGGTGAGTTTTAAGGCTTCCTGCACCTCTTCAAGAGAAACTGGCTGTACAAGTTCGGGAAACTCGGAGGCCATCTTCAGATTTTTTTTTCTGATGGAAGATTGCACAGTTATTTTCCTGGTAGAGCTGGGACTTATCTTGGAGGTTTTCAGTAATGATTAGCCATTTAATCAGGAGTTATTTCTGGTGGGTTGTATGCTGTTGGTTCTGCCCCCCCCCCCCCCCCACTAATTTTCTCAGAAGTGACCTGCTTTTCTGGCTAGATTTGGTGAAATTAAGTTCATGGATGGTTGAGATCCATCTTTCCTTTCTGTTTTTGTGAAGCATTGCTATGAGCTGGTTAGCAATAGTTGGGTCTTCAGTTTTTTCATATTTGGCTAAAAATTCCCCGGTATCCACTCCAACATGGGATGTATTGTTTTCGGTAGCCTCTAAGAATAGAGGCGTTGGCTGCAGTTTTGATTAATTTGACAAATATGGGATAGTAATTAGGGGTGGGTGGTATTGCTGTAATGATTTGCTCAATTTGTTTTTCAAATATATTCCAGTTGGGTCTGCAAAGGTTCCATGTAGCGATTGGTGTTCCACTGGTGATTGGGTGATCTTCAGAGTCTTTAGAGACTATGCACAGATTGGTGGTGGAGGGGTAGGTTTTGTTCCATCTGGCTGAGTAAAGAGTGCCTTCTTGCTTGGCATCGTAGATCAAATACAGATTGTATGTGTCTATCCAGTTAACTAGATTATCACCATCCTGGTTGTTAGAGGAATAGCCCCATATGGTGTGATGAGAGTTGAAGTCACCAGCATAGATAGCAGGGTGAGGTGGCAGCCGGTCCATCTGGTCAGGCCAGGATTGCAATGGTGGTTTGCAGACGTTGTAGATAGTGGTATTTTGAATTTTAATACCTATGGAGTATTCTGTTTCAGGCACATGTTGGGTTATTTCCTTGAGACTAGACTAGACTGGATGTAGGTTGCCTGGCCATACTTAGGATGGCAGATCTTTAGTCTGTTGAGAGCTGTGTCAGGCACGTGGGTTTCCTGGAGAGCCAGGAGGTCAATCATTTTGTCTTTGGCTATTTTTCTGATGGCTTTGGATTTAGATAGTGTTTCTATGTTTAAGGAACAAATCTTGAGAGAGAGTGTTGTTTAGGAGACTGTAACATATTTTTCGAAGCTTACCTTCTTCCCAAACAAGCAACACGATCCTTGTTATTCCGGGTGATGATCGAGCTGGCATGGAGTTTTTTTTTTTAGTTGTGTTTTTATCATTGTTGCTGCAAGTGGTCCAAGAGGCTTGATACCTTTGGATGCCTGATTTTGAGACATTAGCTTCATGTTACCAGCATTACATTTCTGCAGCTTCTTGTGTCTGAAGCACTAACAATGCACCACAAGAGTAGCACTATTGGTGAGGGGGGGGGGGGGGACATGGGAAGGCTGTCTCAATCTCCCCCACCTCATCATCTATATTAATTACCCAATGGCAGTCATAATGGCAAGAGGCAGTGATAAATTACACAAGATTAACCTAAAATGAAGCATTTGGCAGTGTAATCAACATAGAAAGGAAGATTTTGCTGGCTTCTGCATGTTCTTATTTACTGAGCGCCGATGATCCACCTATGTGCAGAAAATGCAACACTAGTCTTCATTTGTCACAGAGTGCCGCACTTACCATGAGAGAGGAATGCATTTTTACTAATCTGGCCAAGCCATACATGCTCAGACAGATCTTACAGACTTGGACAAACTTCATGACATTTTTGACTTTTTACAAAGATTTAATTCATACAAAAACATCTGATTATAAATTCTTTTTATGTGTAGATACTGCATTGCTTAACTTTTCTTTTTCTTTTTATTTGCATTTTATCCATAACATTATTTACTAATTATCTCTTTATTGCTATTTCTTATTTGGTACAGTATGACCTTTCGTGTTCTTGTGGCAGCAAACCATGGAACATTTTTGTCTTCTATTTTATCATATTCTTTCTTATTTTCTATTGTTTATGTATTGATATTGTCAATTATAGGAAACAGCATTCAGTCTTGTGGTATTCTTATTCACACATGCTACCTGGTTGGCTTGAGTGGTTAGTGTATCTAGCAAGTTGTGGGTTCGAATCCAGCCATGGGCATGGGTGCTTGTGACTGTCTTTAGGTAGGTAATGAACATCATAACCAGTGTGAGACTACCACCACCATGCTGCTTATTGGAGGAGTGGCTTGAAAAAGTTCGATGTTTTTGAAAAATAAGTGAATATATATAAAAACTATATAAAATTAATAAAAATAGAAAAAAAAATCCTTAACCTGCTTATGATACCAATGTACAAAAGGTTTAGAAAAAACCTTTCATGGGTGAGATCTGCATAAGAAAAAAAATTGGTTTCATTCTCCATGCCAGATTGTAATCCCTCTGGATCATTTAATGCAGTTTAGACTCTTATTGTTATCCTGTTTTCTTGAAAGGCTTATAATTATAAACAGAACACTGCCACTGTGAGCTAAATTCTAATCAGTGATTACTTCACTGATTAGAATTTAGCTCACAATTGATATCCTCTGGAAGTGCATTCCTGATGTGATAAGTTGTTCTCTTGCACAAATTAACAGTATATATATATATTTACACACACACACATGCACACACATGTGGTGTATAAATAATAGTATAGTTTATAAAGGATGAATCAGCATTTTTATTTCTTGGCAAAATAACAGTTTGCTATAAAACAATTGGAAGTTCTGATGGCAGAAATCAAGAAGTAAATCTGTGAATTTTGCAAAAAAAAAAAAAGTATTTCATTTTAATGAAATTTTATTTTATTGTTGACTGCCATATTTGTTATTTGGAACAAAAAGTGGGTCAAATGAACTTTAAAAAAAAATTTACTCTCAAAATATTATTTTTTCTTGTTATATTACATATTCCATGTTATTTTACAAATTAGCATACTTCTACATAAAGAAACAAAAGCTAGCATTAAAAAAAGGAGAGTGAATAATGAGTCACTTCAGAAGGCATTTCTAGGATAAAAAGATTTGTGTTGGACATACTATTGCTTGGAAGCATTGGATTGCAGTGTGTGCTTTGTGTATCATCAAACTGTTGGATTTGAGCCAAACTCACAGAGCATTTCCAGAATTTTATTTAATTTTTATCTTTATTTTAGTAGCTTAAATTTTAACTGATTTACTGAATAACATTGAATGATTTATCTAAGGATGTATTTTTTCATAAGTTGAGACGTTTAACATCTTCAAAGATATTAGCTGTTACATAGCAACAACCTTTAGTTCAGATATAACTTTTTTATTTTATTTTATTTTTTATTATTTTTTTTTTATAGAGACCTGTGGTTAACAGACTTCATTAACACGTTACATGAAGTCAGCAATGTTAAGGAAGACAGTGGTATCTTCAGATTATTGTTTATTTTGTAATAGAAGTTGATTCTAAGTTCATAGGGTAAGTAGCAATTATTATATATTAATAAATCACATAAAAATTGAAAACTCTATAAATTATTTAAATAGCATTTAGATCAATTCAGATATCACTGAAATAATCTGTTTCTTTCTATTTGACATTCGCATGAGTTACCCATAACTTACATTAACATGAGATGGTTTATTATTATTATTATTATTACTTTCCTGACCTCAAGGGAGTCACAAGACTCATCATGGGAGGTCAACACAGTCTATCTTACAACTGCTTCTTAAACTCATCCACTGTCTGCATGTTCGCCACACTCTCAGACAATACATTCCATGCTTCTACTGTTCTCCATGCCAAAAACTCACTTCTTACAATTTTACTCACCACTCTCTCTTTTGCAACTTACAGGGTGGCCCCTTGTCTTTGCTCCTTTCCCCTCATTTTACCATATGAAAAATCTTCTGACTGTTAACATGATAATAACATTCAACAGCTTAAATGTCTCGATCATATCCATCAAACTGCATTCTGCATGCCTTCCATCTTTCCTCATAATCAACATTGTACGATTCTGATATAATTTTTGTTATCCGTCTCTGTGCCCTCTCCAAGGTTACTTCATCACGTTGAAATCCTGGTGACCAGATCAGATGTGTGTGTGTGTGATTAGAGCTTTACACAATGGGACCAGCACACATGCTTATCTCTCTTGGTCAGTGTCCTCCTCAACATTGCAGCAAATCTCTGAGATGTCTTCAACCATTGCAGCATCTTCTCAAACTTCAGATCTCTATCCATAATCATCCCAAGATCCCTTGCTTCCTCCACTTCTTCCAGTATAATTCCAAGTGAGTAGGGTGCATCCCACCTGTGGATCTGAAATTTTAAAACCTTACATTTAATGAAATAGCATCAATAATTTCCCCACTTAGTACTAAGTCCATTTGGAATACATGCAGCTGCTGCTCAACATCTTTTACAGTGCACTTCTTGAAACCCACAGAACAAGTTTCTTTTCCTTCTCCTTCATCCCTGTTACTGCTGTATTGTGGAACAATCTTCTCCCTGATGTGTTTACCAAGGAATGCAATATACAGTCCTTTAAATCAAATGTAAACAAGTTCCTCCTTTCCCAACCCACTACCCATATACAGTACTAATGTACTATAGATATCACCCAATCTCTCATGGGCTCAACATAAAAAAAATTTTGTTCTATTAAACTGACATCCTATTTGTTTTCCCATATTTCCAGCTTATTCAAATCCTCTTGAAAAGCAAAAACATCAGCATGCTTACTAATAAACCTCCCAAGCTTCATCTGCAAACAACTGACCATCTCCCTGTAGTCCTGTGATGATATCATTGCCATCAAGATCGACCAGTAATTGGTCCTAGTACTGAACCCTGCAGAACCCCCTTGTAACCTTCCCTTCCTGATGCTGCCCCCCCCCCCCCGTTCCCCATAACAACTCTAATATCTATCAGAGAGCCAGTTACCAATCCACTAACTTGTCCAAACCCATATGATGCAACATAAAAATCAACGTCTCATGTGTCACAAAATAAATAAAATAAATTAAATGAGTGTATGCTTTGCCCTCATCCACTGCTCTTGTTACACTGTTGTAAAAGATTACCAGATTACTAAAATAAGAGTGCTCTTTAACAAATTCATGCTGGCCTGTATAAATAATATTGCCATCATCTGCCCAAGTCTGTATATGAGTTCTTACTATTTTCTCCAAAATCTTAACATCTGCAGAAGAAATACAAACAGGCCTATAGTTTGATATTTCCATTTTACCACCACATTTATGTCAAATGGTCCTATCTTATCCTCCTTCCATTCTCCAAGAACCTGTCCCATGGCAAGACTTTCAATAAACAGCCAAGTTAATGGCACAGTCAGTTCCATAGCACATTCCTTTAAAACGCATAGTGAAATTCCATCCAGGCAACCTACCTTATTAGCATTTAGCATACACAGTATTCAGAATACATCCTCTTCCTTCACTTCTAACACTTTATTACTCATTATCCTTCTAGGAATAAAGTCTGCTCTACCAGGATGGAACACTAATAAAGTGTTCAAAAAAACTCCTTGGGATTCTTCTTGGATTGCAGCACCAGTCTCCTCTCATATTCTGATTTTTTTTTTCTTTACAATACTAGTCCCTTTCCTAGGCTGAGCCCTATATACCTCATGCAACTTCTTTCCATCTCTGATAATCTAGAATATGTCATTTTTATTTTTGGATTTCAAACTGGTAGATTATCACTGGGACTTTTTCTTGCAGTTTTATTGTATGACTTTTAAATCTTAAAAATTTGTAAATAACTTGATACATTACATTCATGAAATTTGAACAAGATAATAAATTTAATGCAATCCAAAAAGAGAAACATGAAAATTTTATTTTTCTTCCTATTATGGTTTTTGGCAAAATGACCTGTTCCTGTCTCATGCCTTCACTTTTTTTTTGATCTTCCAAAGGTGTCTCTTTTTTATACCTTAATCATGCATGATTATCACAATATCTCTCTAATTTCTTTAGTAGCTCAATCAAACCACACAAGATAGCATTTATGTCTTTTACAATTCCTTCATTGAAAACAATTCCTTACTTTAAACATATTCTTAACCTCCTAGAACATATTATGTAACTCTATCACAATAGGTGACAATAAACTTTAAGGTAACCCTCTCTAGATCACAGCAGTTCAGTCCTAATTAATTTCATTAATGTTCCTTCCTCTGCTTTTACAATGTGGCACAAATCTTTCATTCACAATCAGCAAAATACAAATAAAGTTTACTTATCTATCCTTGGTTCTGCATCGCGTCAAAGGTCTACTGGAATCTGGCTCTCCTTAGACGAAATGTCCATGTGCTCCAATCTGGCTTTCTCTGGATGGCCGGGCTTATTCCTTCCGTGGAGATGCTACATCTAGTTCTGCCGCTGCCTCTATCGAAACTCTCCGGAATGGAGGCACTACCACCCGTCACGTGCTCACGACACCGCGAGACAAACACCAGGAGATCCAGGAACAAAAAGCCTTTTTTCAGAGGTGCTAGACCCTTATATTTTCACCCTTCTTTCTCGGCAATTCTTGCATTCCGCGATGTTTACCCAACGCACTTATGTGGGCTCACGTCATGGCGTCCAGCTTTCTCAGCCACTATATCCCACGTGCTGACGGTACGCGATTGCTTAGGGATGAACTGCTCCTTCATGTTGCTGCTCTGTGACCTTTGGACTTCGCCCCCCCCCCCCCCATCTTGAACTTGTGCTAACATTCTATATCTCTTAGTACACAATGCTCTATTAAACTTTGCTACAGGTCTACACTACCATTATTATTTAACTAATTTGTGAGTGGTACAAAATGCATACTTATTTGTTTCTCATAGTATGAAATATTGGATATATTTACAATACATTATTTTAATACTCAGAGACAAGCATGTTATAATGTTTCTTGTTGTGTTTTCGCTCTGTCATACAAAGATAAGTTGAAATATTTTATGTTCCAACTTATCGGGGTATAACACTGGCTCCCACTGGCGAGACCTCAATAAATGTCAAAACCAGTCTGGGTTGTGACCCTTTCCTTAATGCATAGCATTATACATGTCCGCAGGGAGATGTACTTTGCATTATGGGAGATATTGAGACAAGGAGTGATGAGAGCTTGATTCACCCTTACTACGAGTTGCCTCAGTCCTGAAGATACTTCAGGCGCAAACTTTGTTTGCTTACACTTGGATAAAGGATTAAACTAAATTTATTATAGTCTAACCAATTGGAAAATAAACTTCCAACATCTTTCTCTAAATCCAGAGTAATGAATTAATAAGGTGGTAAACCTTTTGGCAATTTGTTTAAGTAAATATGACCTCTCCATTGCTTCTGCCTTAGTATCACCACTTCTGGATCTGGCTCCCACTGACGAGACTTCAATGAAGGTTTAAACCAGTCTGGGTAGTGGCCTTTTCCTTAATGCATAGCATTATACATGTCCACAAGGAGATGTGCTTTGCATTATGGAAGATACTGAAACAAGGAGTGATGCGAGCGTGGTCCACCTTTACTACAAGTTGGCTCAGTCCTGAAGATATTTCAGGCGCAAGCTTTGTTTGCTTACACTTGGATAAAGGATTAAACTTAATTTATTATAGTCTAACCAATTGGAAAATAAACTTCCAACATCTTTCTCTAAATCCAGAGTAATTTAATAATAAGGTGGTACACCTTTTGGCAACTCGTATAAGTAAATATGATCTCTCCATTGCTTCTGTCCTAGTATCACCACTTCTGGGTCTGGCTCCCACTGACGAGACCTCAATAAAGGTCGAAACCGGTCTGGGTAGTGGCCTTTTCCTTAATGCATAGCATTATACATGTCTGCAAGGAGATGTGCTTTGCATTATGGGAGATATTGAGACAAGGAGTGATGAGAGCTTGAACCATACTTACTATGAGTTGCCTCAGTCCTGAAGATACTTCAGGCGCAAACTTTGTTTGCTTACACTTGGATAAAGGATTAAACTTAATTTATTATAGTCTAACCAATTGGAAAATAAACTTCCAACATCTTTTTCTAAATCCAGAGTAATGAATTAATAAGGTGGTAAACCTTTTGGCAATTTGTTTAAGTAAATATGACCTCGCCATTGCTTCTGCCTTAGTATCACCACTTCTGGGTCTGGCTCCGACTGACGAGACCTCAATAAAGGTCAACACTGGTCTGGGTAGTGGCCCTTTCCTTAATGCATAGCATTATTCATGTCCGCAAGGAGATGTGCTTTGCATTATTGGAGAACTGAGACAAGGAGTGATGCGAGCTTGGTCCTCCTTTACTACGAGTTGCTTCAGTACTGAAGATACTTCAGGCGCAAACTTTGTTTGCTTACACTTGGATAAAGGATTAAACTAAATTTATTATAGTTTAACCAATTGGAAAATAAAGTTCCAACATCTTTCTCTAAATCCAGAGTAATGAATTAATAAGGCAGTCAACCTTTTGGCAATTCATTTAAGTAAATATGTCCTCGCCATTGCTTCTGCCTTGGTATCACCACTTCTGGGTCTGGCTCTGACTGACGGGACTTCAATAGAGGTTGAAACCGGTCTGGGTAGTGGCCCTTTCCTTAATGCTTAGTATTATACATGTCCGCAAGGAGATGTTGTTTGCATTATGGGAGATACTGAAACAAGGAGTGATGGGAGCTTGGTCCACCTTTACTATGAGTTGGCTCAGTCCTGAAGATACTTCAGGTGCAAACTTAGTTTGCTTACACTTGAATAAAGGATTAAACTAAATTTATTATTGTCTTACCAAGTGGAAAATAAACTTCCAACAGTAATACCTCATAAAACACACAATTCTTGGAGAGTGATATCAGAATGGGATCTTCTCGATGTTCCTGATGAAAAGATATGTTCAGAGCTCAAAGAAAAGGGAATGGCAGGTGCGAAGCATATCGTGATATGGAGAGATGGCCACTTGGTTCTGACCAGGATCCTCATCCTTATTTTTGATGCACCTTAGCCTCCAACATATGTGAAAGCATAGACTGTACATCCATCTAAGGTTCTTTAAATTTCAGAAAAATTTGCATTCCCAACTGCCTATCCTGTTTCTATCATCTGTGCTGGATGTGGTAGTAAGGATCTTGGTTACAGATCTTGCTCTGCAAAGAATGCTAAATGTGCAATCTCTCAGGGAGATCACACAGCTTACTCATGTTCATCAGAAGTAGAATGATGAAAAAGAAATACTGTATTTTTTGATAGATGATGAGAACCTCCAACATTTTCATCACTCCTTTTGATGTATAGATAATGTGCATGTGCCAACTAGCGGTAGAGTTGGAAGTACAAACAGTGGACGGAGGAATTCTTTAAAGCACGTGTGTTGCTAGTAGCAGTGGTCGAATATACCATACATCTGTTTTAAAATATTTCATAAAGTAAATCATTATTTGTTTATATTTTGTTATTAGATCTGAATCACCCATGGAAGACAGAAGTACTTCTCAGAGAAAATCCTGCACCGCGCAGTTCAAGCTTGAAGCGGTAGAAGTAGCAAAGGAAAAAAGGGAATTGTGAAGCTGGTAGATTGTTTAGTGTTGGAGAAAGTGGTGTTCGTGAATGGCGAAAGGCTGAAACAGTTCTGAAATGTTTACATACGAGGAAATGTGCTATGAAGTTTAGAAGGTGCTTGTGACCAACCATAGGAAAAAAAACTGTTTGATTGGGTTGTTAGTGAAAGAGCTAAAGATATGAGAATATCTACTGTCCGTGTGTTGCAGGAATTGAAAGAATTGCTCAAAATGATAATATAAAGGATTTCAAGGCCTACACATCTTGGATTTTTGGATTTATGAAGAGAAACAATTTAAGTGTGCACTCCTCCACTATTGGTGGACAAAATTTGCCATGTGACTGGGAAGCGAAAGTACCTAAATTTCGTTTGTTTCTGAGAGAAAACTTGTGTGGGGTTGATGCTTGTCACTTTGGTAATGTGGATGAGGTTCCCGTATGTTTTGACATGCCTAGTTCTGGGACTGTGAATCTGAAGGGAGCAAGAGAGGTTTCAGTTGCTACAACAGGGCACGAAAGGTCTAACTTTACTGTGGTTCTCTGTATAACTGCAGATGGTTCCAAACTGTCACCAATAGTGATTTTCAAAAGAAAGACTGTTCCAACAGGTTGTGATTCCAAAGATATTATTGCTGCTGCTAATAATATAGGTTGGATAAATTCCAAGGTTATGATTTTTTGGTTGGAGAATGTGTGGCGGACGAGAAAAATGTAATTTTTCAACCCAAAATCTTTGTTAGTGTTGGATTCATGTAGGGCACACATGACAGCAGAAGTTAAAACAATTGTAAGTATTCCAAATTGTCCATCATTCCAGGTGGTTTAACAAAAAAATTCCAACCCCCTTGATCTTTTAGTAAATAAACCATTCAAAGACAATTTGCGGGCTAAGTGGGAAGACTTAGCCTGCAAATTAGACTGGATGATGAGTGGCATGCATGAATATAACAAAATGACAGATGAAAAGAACGTCATATAAAGATATAGTTACGTGGATTGTAGAAAGTTGGGCTGCTGTAAGTGAAAACTGTGTTAGAAATGGTTTCATTAAAGCACAAAGGAATGCAGAGGTGTCCGGTGACAATGATTATGAAGATGAAGAAATACCAAACGAAATTTTTAACACAATTGATTCTTTCAATATTGAGTCTGATGAAGAATTTTTTGGATTTGAATAGTGTAATGTTCAATAAATATTAAATAATACTTCTACCTTAGTTTTGTTATTACATTTGATTTGCCTCTCATACCTTTCAAATGTATACCGCGCATGTTCATTTTTAATGAATTTAGACTTTTTTGTATAGAAAATGTGCATGTTTTCTATTGAAAAATATGGTAGAAAAAAATGAAAACAGATCAAAATATATCATATCAAGATGCAAAAAGGAAGTTAGCTGCCACTATACCTGTTCTGAGATCGTCTTATGCTGAGAAGGTGGCAGCGAAGAAAATGTCAATTTCTATTCTATTCCACCATTTGATAATTTTACCACACCTGAACTTGATGATCAGAGTGCTTTTCTGTTCAGCACATCAATTGCTTGACATACAGTCTCATCCAGAAACAGCTCCAAAAATCGTTATGTTCGATGAGAACCCACTTGTCAAAAAATTATTGCAAGGATAACTTTGGTATCCACTGAAAGTAAATTAAAGTTGCCAACTGACTTTGACATTGGATGCATTGAATATTTTACTAGAGAAAGAGATGGATACTCATCATCCATACATCCCAAAATCATTTCATAAATATAAACCTGACAAAGATAAGCCCTGATTCTCCCAAAATCGTTAAAGTACACAGTGCCAAAAGAGTAGCAAAATTTTTGTGATGTTGAAGACAATGCCTATGTATGTAATAATTTTCCTGTTATTTGTACAATGTCTTCACATGAACCATGTTCTTCTACATGGATGCCCATATAGAAAATGGGTTAGGCTGACTGGAATACTTTATCCCATCTTGCAAAATTTAATTCACATAGTGTCAGTGAAACACCTATCAATGAGGCTGTTGTTGGAACATCATCCTTGTCTATATGGTCCGCCGTCTTGTTATAATGTTGTTCTTAATAAAATCAGTTAATTGCTGGTTGATTACTAATCAAAATATAGGGAAATTTATATTTATACTGCACCACCTTATATTTAGATTAGTCTATGTAAAATAGTAGAATCAATCTTCAATTAACTTAGCAGTCTCCTTATTCATACAGGCCGAATTTAATATTTTTCACTTAGGGCTCCCGCAAGGTTCGAACTTTTTATGAACGGTGCAATGAAAAAGAATCAGGCACACACAACATTGAAATCAATAAAACAAAACAGTTAATATAAGGTTATATGACAAATACATAAACTTAACTCCTAAAATAAGATAATACAATTAACTTAGTTCTTCAGGTCAAAATATTCATATTAAATTAGACTTCAAATCTTCAGATACAAAATTAACAGTTCTCTCAATAACTAAGATTGTTCATGCTGATCAATACTAATTGAATTTGCTGGTATCACTCATTTACATTCTATATTTAACACTTAGCAAGCACTTATAACATTATTAATCGCGGCAGTTATTGCTTCAAGGGGAGTTATTTTCAACTTCTAACTTCGGCTGAATTCAGTGAAATGCCACAGTAAATGTTAGGATATTCGAGACGGAATTATCACTTAAACGTTTACACTGACATAAAATAAAATAGGACTGTTCTTACCAGGATTAATCCTTAGCACATCAGATTCAATGTGAGCACATTTTAAACTTATATTCACTTATTACTCTGATGGAACACTATTCAAAGGAATTCTTCAAGGAGATAACTGAATTATTATTTATCGTGCCACACAGTTCTTGACGGGCTTACTATAGGGCAGAATAATTATTCCAAGTTGAGCTTAGTACAATCCTTCTTTAAAGCGATATAGGAATACGTAGTAATTCTAAAACTTAGTGGATTTATTCTGAATCTATTAATCTTCCGGTCTTTTAGTTATCCTATTACGGCACTAAATTCCTATTACTGCCACCACTGACTTTACTCTCAGCAATCTATAAGTTTTTTCATCGTCTCCGTACACTTCTGAATACTACTCCCTTGAATTCCCTGCCCTTCAGTGTCCTTGTTTACTTTTACCTCTTGCTTATATGCCTTCCTTCTTCCCACCTAAAAACTTGTTCCTTCGTCCAACTCATTAATTTCTCTTCTCCCAATTATCAAAGCTCATGCTCTATGCTCGCACGTTCTATTTTATTTCTATCTCCATGGCAACGATCAAAACAGAACATAAACATAAGCATTAGCATTACATAAGGTTATACCTTTACACTGAGTAATGAAAAATAATAATAAAAATATTATAGTTACTTAATTTCTCTTTCATTTCATTTACAAATAATACTAAAATATATGTTACAGTTTATATAAGGCACATAAAAGTTATATACATAGAATTCCTCATAATATTATTGAAGGAATAAAGTAATAAGATAAATGTTATTTACTACAGAGTCCTTTCAATAGTATAATATACATTAAAATTATATAATTAAATAATAGATGATAAACTTCAAGGATAATACAGGAATAATAAATCTTAAGCAAGGGACTAACAATTAATATTTAAACAAGTCTTGCTTAGTATATGGTAGATTATGTTAAATGTGAATGAAGAATAAAAACATTCAAAACAATTTCATTCACAGTTTAACACTGTCACTATCCAGGCAGAAACTGCCTCATTTCCAAAAAGTTCATCTTGATTTCCAATCTGTCCAAATCCTCAGTGAAACTAAGAATGCCAGGCAGCCAAAAAAGATCGACACAGAGTGAGAGGTGTATTTTATGTGAAACATCAGAGTCACAAACAATTCTGAATCCAATTTAGCATCATCAAATACTCAAACCACCAGTGCAAAAATTATATGGGATAAAATCTGGAAAATGAAAGTAGATACAGAACATACTGTTCGTATATCTTTGACCATAAATGCATTTTTGCTTATCCCAAAGTTATTCCATACATTTTGGAAGAAAATTTTCCAGAATCTCAGCAATAGCTTCACATCCTCCTGAGTTTTAAATATTGAAAGAGAAACAAGAGAGCCGGCTTGAGCCATACAATCGGTTATTTGCTAAGGAGGTCTGATGCAGTAGGGTCTAGTGCAGTAGGGTCTGATGACATCCATTATGAAATGATAAACCATCTTCAGTCATCTTCTGTGGATTGCCTTCTCTCAATATACACCAGAATACTTGCAAGCAGTGGCACATCCAGGGGGGGTAATCCCCCAAGATAAAGGAGAAAAAAAAAACACTAGAAAATTTCCCCAAATTTTTTTCCTAATTAAAATTAATTTTTTAAAAATTTATGTTGTATCGTGTCTTTTATTTCTATACTACTTATGAATTAGCAATCATTGCATATACTCAGTCATAGGTTGTATGCGATGCATAGTGTGTCTTCTCAAATCGTCTACTCAACTCGCCCCTCCCATGATTAAATCCTGGGTGCACTACAGCTTGCAAGGAAGAGCAATACACAATGTGGACGTAGACATTCTTCAACTTGGACTATTGGGTACATTTAAAAACTTGTATAAAAGACACATTCATGAAGCTAGAACTGGTTTTAGTATTTTTTGACATCAAAAGCTTATGGCATTGCCTAGAGATATGGCATATTAAATGACTAATATAACCTAGATCTTAGAGGACATCTTCCTGTATTTCTTAAAAAGTTTCTGTCTAGATGAGCATTCTAAATCAGAGTGAGAAGTATGCTATCTTGGTCATATAATCAACAACCGGGTGTTCTAAGGCTGTTCTAAATGTGACACATTTGGCTATCCAAGTTTACTCCCCTCCATATGTGACACATTTGTAGTGGAGGTGATCTCCTAGTGATCTGGTACTGGTCCTTTTCATTTTTCCTGTTTTTCTTCACTTCATTTATTCTTTGCTCTATTTCTTGTGAGTCTTTTTTGCTATCCTGTCTTCCAGGCTACTTCATCAAGATAGGTGGTCCTGGGTGAGAAGCTCTGGTGCTGAACAAAAACCACTCAAGCATGAATCCTTTATTTTCAGTCATTTCAAGGACCCTAACAAAGTCCCAACCAAGTATTGATACACCTTTAAATAACAGAAGAACAAAAGACGTGCTATTAGTACCACTGTATCAGTTTTTCTAATCATCCCTTCAACAGGTGAAAAGCCAATAGCAGGTTCTCCCAAAACAGTTAAGAAATTGCATTCTGGCGATATCCTCATAGAAACCACATGTCAAGAACATTACAAAAAAACTACCCAGAGCTACATCAGCGGGCGGATTACCAATAACAGACGCACCCCATGAAATACTCAATTTCTGTAGAGGAGTTATCTCGGGATGGGATCTTCTAGTTCCTGATTTGATGATGTTCAGAGTGAAAGATCAGGGAATAACAGGTATGAGGCACATCCTGATCTATAGGGATAGTTATTTTGTTCCAGCCAGATCCTTAAATTTTTGATACGCCTAAGCCTCCAGTATCTATTAAAGCAGGGTATCTCAGTTTTCCTGTTTGGCTGTACATCCCTAATCCACTAAGATGCTTCAGATGAGATACAGACATAATCAAACTGCCTGACATGACTCCGCCACTTGTGCCTGATGTAGTAGTAAAGAGCACGATAACCAGTCTTGCTCTGCCAAGAAAGCTAAATGTGTAAACTCTTAGGGATATCATCTAGCATAGTCCTGCACATGTCAGAAGTGGAAAGATGAGAAAAATACACACATATCATATCAGAATGCAAAAAGAAAGCCACCACCACACTTTCTGAGATCCTCTTAAGCTGAGAAAATAATGACATCCATTATGCAATGATACAACACCTCCCATCATCTAACATGGTGGGAGGTGTATACATAGAACATTTATGGAGGAATAGTTTCAAGACTTGTGGTATAAATCGATTCTCACTGCTATCCTAAAGCAAGGCAAGGATACATCCTAGGCCAACCATTATCATTTCATTGTTCTGACTAGCTGTCTTTGTATCTCTTATTAAAAATGGTAAATGCAAGGCTTTACTGGTACTTAGAAAGCAACAAACCGTCTTTCCAATACACAGTGTGGAAACAATGTTGATTGTTGACACTGATCAACCTTAGAACATATGGTTTGTTTAGAAACATGTATAAGAGATGCTTGACTGAAACGAGAACATATGGGTTCAGTGTTCAATGGGTCAACATGAAATATCCCTTGACACAGCTTGGAGATATGGCATATTAAAAGACCTATTTAATCTTGGTCTGAAAGTATACTATCCTGTTTTTATTAAGAGCTTTCTATCCAGCCATGTGTTCCAAGTACAAGTGTGAAGCACTTTATCTTGGCCATATCAGGAGGGAGTTCCCCAAGGCTGTCTGAAGTGTTGACCCTCTTTGCTATTAAAATCAACTGTTACTGAATGGCTTCTTCCCACAGATCTGTCTAGATTTCAGAGTTTACTGTCACTTCTTCAATATGAGGTTCATTGAAAGACAACTTCAACAAGCAATTGATTGTCTCATCATGGACATGAAAAAAAACACGTGTTTACACTTCTGCTAGAAATGCTCTCCTCCCCATCCTAATTTAAAAATGGAACAAGCTGTTATCCCTGTAGAAAGCTTTCTTTCTACATCTTTGTCATCTTCAGAATAAGTGCAAAAAAAGCATTCAACATCCTCCACACTATTGTCTGCTGAATGGGGTGCTGATTGATGTTCCTTGCTCCACATTTACTGTGCACTTGTATGTTCAAAACTTGATTATGGGACTCAGGTTTACGGTTCTCCAAGGGAGAGCATGCTCCAGTGGTTGGAAGCAAATCAGAGTAACCAATTAGCTACCAGTGTTTATCATGCAAAACCTATTCAGAGCCTTTATGTTGAATCAAATGAACCTCTTCTCACATAGACAAAAATATTTGTCTCTTAAATATACACTAAAAGTAAAGTCCTTCCAGATCATCCCACCTGAACTTGTCTCTTTTCCCTATGTTGGGAGGCCCTATATCATGCACATCAGACTGTCCTTTTGGTATGCACATTTAAACAGGCTATGCATGCTCTTAGCATGCATGTTGACAATATTTTCTGCACCAAACAAAACAGCATTCATCCATGGCAGCCTTGCACCCAATCCAACAACCTCTCACTTTGTCAACTAGAAGTCTCATACACTCATCTCTCTACCTTCAGTTGTTCAATACACATAGAGCAGACCCATCTTGCCCGTCTATACTGATGGTTCAAGATCAGAGATTTCTGTTGGCTGTGCTGATGTTTCCTAACATTACAATCTTCAACCATATTCCGCTCGATTGCAGTAACTATATAGCAGAGATGGATGCCATTCAGCTTATACTTGTGCATATCAAAGAAAACTACCAAGAATGTATAATTTATACACACTCTGTGTTCTTTACATGCTGGCTCCTCTCTGTTGTATTTTCCACATCCAGTGCTTGGTGAGGTGCTTAAACTCTTGCGCAAAATTAAAACCCTTAATTTTGATGTTTGGTTGTGTTGAATTTAAGGGATTTAAGTCACATTGGAATTGAGGGAAATTACATTGCAGATGCAGCTGATTGATCAGCTCATACTTTTTCAACATATTGTTTGATGGTCCCTTATACTGACTACACACAGGTTATAAAATCACAGTTAATTGTTCAATGGCAATACTCCTGGTAGGAAGACTGACTAACAAATTGCATGGGATTAAGCCGAAAATTAAGTACTGGTAGGTCAGTTTAGGAAGAACAGAAGAGAGGAAGTTCTTGCTGGGTTCCACTTAGGTCAATCATCCTACATGTTTTTATTTACTGTGGGCTGATGTGTGTGTGGGAAATGTAACACCTATCTTACCACTAGTCATATCCTGGTGGAATGCAAGTGCTTCTCACGAGAGAGAGAGAAACTCTGTACACTCTCAGACTCTAACAGATTGCATGGCATTTTTCAATTTTTGCAAAACATTAATTTATTCAAAGGCATTTGATTACGGATTTGTTTATGCGTAGATACTGAACTTTGTACATATAATTTTATTTACTCATTTATCTTATAACTTTGTACACATATTTTATATTATTCACTGATTTATCTCCTTATAAGTATTTATTTATTTACCTATCAACACCCTGTGTACTGCTGTAACTTATGTTCTGGTGCAGTATGAACTTGTGCCATAAAACCTCAAATCGATCAGTCAGTTAACCAAGTTAACTCAATCACTGATCAACTTCCTGATATAGAATCAATGCTACTATATGTTGATAACTTCACAATTTATTGTCACTCTCATAACATCAGGGTAATTGAAGGACAACTTAAATAAGAAGTTGATCGTGTCGATATATGGGCTCTTGGTAATGAGTTCAGCTTTTCAGCAGAAAAAAAAAAGTGTCTGTGTACACTTCTGGTGCTTTTTGCAGGTTGCCCACTCAAAATGCACTCTTCACACATATCTTGAATGAAGAATGGGACAAACTCTTAATCTAGTAGTAATATAAGTCAAGTTCTTTTTTTACTCATCTTTGATAGAAAACTTACATTCTTTTCACACATTCATCAACTAAGAGAAAAGTGCAATACAGCATTGAATCTCCTTTGCACTCTGTTATCTACTGAATGGGGTTCTGTTGAAAGCTGGAATATGGGTCTGAAGCTTATGGTTCAGCAACACAGAATAACCTGCATTGGTTGGATCCCATCCATAATGGTATACAGGTAGCTACTGGTGCTTTTTGCACATCGCCCACTTAGAGTCTTTATATTGAAGCAAATGAATCCACTCTGTCACTTACAGAAACAATGAATTGTCTCTTAATTATGCCCTATAAATAAATTCTCTTCCAGAGCATCTTCTGTGGAATAGTCTCTTTTCTCTTTGTTGGAAATCTCAATATCACAGACATAAGACTGCCATACATCCTTTTGGTATGCATGGCATGTTAAAGAGACTATGGAAGCTGTTAGCATGAATGTTGACAACATTGCCTACACCAAACACAACAACAACAACAACATCCCCTCCCTGGCAGATTTGAACTTTATCATGCAACCTCTCATTTTGTCAACTACAAAAGTTTCCTACAGTCTACTGTCAATTATTTAATGCATACAGAGCAACCCACTCTGATTACTTGCTCATCTATACTGATTGTTCAACATCAGAGATCTCTGTTAGCTGTGCTTCCTGATTTTACTATCTTCAGCCAAATCTTACTTGATTGCAGTAATTGTATAGATTTGCATGCCATTCTACTTTCAATTGTGCATATAAAAGAGAACCTCTACTAAAAGTATATAATCTATACAGGCTCATTGATTTCTTTACTTGCTATCTCTTTTCCTATGTATAATCCAAATCCAGTACTTTGTGAGGTGCTACAACTGTTGTACAAAATGAAGACCCTTAAGTTTGATGTTCGGTTGTGCTGGATTCCCTGCCACATTGGAATTAAGGAAAACGAAACTGCAGTTTCAAAACAGTGCAGTGTAGCTACTAGATTCAGGTCATACATTTTCCATGTACTGTATACAGTCTCTAGACTATTGGCTTTTTAACATTTGAATAAGCTAGAAAGGTGGGTAAATGAATGGGGATGTCAGTTTAATGCAACTAAATGTAAAGTTTTAAAATTTGGGATCTGCTGATGGGATGCTTCATACTCACTTAGTGGAATTATACTGGAAGAAGTAGAGGAAGCAAGGGATTTTGGGTTGATTATGGGTAGATGTTTGAAGTTCCAGGATATATTATAGAGATTGCGGAGGCATCTCAGAGAATCGCATTGTTGAGGAGAACCTTGATCACTAGAGATAAGTATTCTGGTCTCATTGTATAAAGCTTTGATCAAACCACATCTGGATTTCTCTGCTCAGATCTGGTCTCAGGGATTTCAAATCGATATAACCTTGGAGATGGTGCAGAGACAGATAAAAATGAGATCAGGGCTGTACAAAGTTGATTATGACGATAAACAGGGCATGTGGACTGCAGAGTTTGGTGGATAGAAGGCAAAGAATGGGATATGATTGAGACATTTGAGTTGAATTGTTATCATGTTAACAGAGGAGATTTTTCATATGGTAGAACGAGGGGAAGGTGTAAGGATAAGGGGCCATTCTTGGGGCCATTTAAAAGTTGCAAAAGAAAATGGTGAGTAAAATTGTAAGAAGTAAGTTTTTTGCATGGAGAGTGGCAGGAGCATGGAACGTATCATCCGAGAGGGGTAGTGAACTTGCAAACTGTTAATGATTTTAAGGAGTGGTATGATAGACTGTAGACTGGTGTTAACCTCCCATGATGAGTCTTGTGATGCCATGGAGGTCAGGAAATTAATAATAATAAAGATAATTAATTGCCCAGTGGCAGGAAGCACCGACAAACTTGTTACATGATATTAAGCCTGAAGTTAAGCATTGGTGGTCTTGTCAGCTTGGAAAAAACAGAAGTGAGGAAGTTGTTCTTGATAGCCTCCTCACAAGTGATTCATCTTACACATTCATATTTACTGATGGCTGTTGATCCACTAAGCACTTCAGATGAGATAGTAATGAAATTTTTACCTATCTAGCTGAGCCATATATACACTCAGGAAGATGTTTTCAGACAAACAAATACATGATATTTTAACTTTTTTTTACAAAGAATTAATTTTTCAACCATTTGATTATAACTATTATTTATATGTAAATACTGCATCACTTAGCTTAGTTTTTGTTTATTTATTAATACCCTACGTACCACTAAATTTGATAAGGTACAGTATGACCTTCACTGTCCTTGTGCCAATGATTCATAAACCAACCGAATCGACAAAAGAACCTTGATGTCATCCACGAAAATTCCTGTAATGCAAATCATTATAGGAATTTTCATAATTTCTTTTTGGTGATATCTGGCTCCCTATGTTGAGAGGTTTTGTTTTCATTAGTCTTGAATTATTTCTTCCTTGAGAATTGTGGATGACCAGTATCCATCATCTGTTCTGGAAAAATATCTAGGATGCTAAATTCAATTCCCTCTAGGCACACAGTATATTACCTTCTATCTTCCTGAAGGGAAGTGGATGCTTCCATGCTGTCCATAGATGGGCCATTTATTTAGAGGATCCAGAGACATGGCTTATGCACATTCAATTTTTTTTTTAAAAGAGGATTCTCATGTAGAGGGATACAACATCATGAAAAGATCATGATTGTTGAGTATTCGACAATCATAATCTTTTCCTTTTTAATAATAGAGTTGATGTATTCTACAAGAGATCTCACTCCCCCGACATTTTCCCTCTGCCCATGTAGGAGATTAACGAAAATATGGAAGCAATCATTTTCCTGTTATTTGTACTGTCTTCACAGGAGTGGTATTCTGCATGAATGCCCATGTAAAAAATGGAGCAGGCTTATTGGAATGCTTTTCTTAATTTGCAAAATTTAATGCTGAAGTAGTCAGTCCAATGCCTATTGAAGTAGTGAAGTATGTCACAGATTGTATTGTCCAGAGAACATCACCCACAAACATCATGCTGATTTCCACTGTGTCCAAAGCCATGGTGATACCCAGAAGCAGCCAAAAAAGACAGATCATGGGTATGTTTCATGGATATCCTATGACATCAAATCTAATAGCTTTTAAACATGCTCATGTCAAAGCATATTGTCTGAGACTTTATAGAGTCAAAAACAATCTTCCATCCAATTTATATCATTGTCAATTCAGCCCAACTCATGCAAAAACTGTATGGCATAAAATACAGAAAACGAAAGGTAAATATAGAACACATTGTCTTTCTATCTTGGGACACAGTGAAGCTGTAGTTGCATCCCAAAGCTATTGCAGATGCTTTAGGAGAAAATTTTGCTAGAGCTCAACAACAACAACTTCATATCAACCTGAATTTTTAAATATTGAAAGAGGAACAAGAGAAACAGCTGCTGAATTTTTCTGCCAATGTGCTTTAGCCATATGACAAGCTGTTCATCAAGAAGGAACTATAAAGATCTCTTTTATTGTCAGAACCCCAGTGCAGTTAGTCCTGACAACATCCATTTTGAGATGATAAAACCTCTTCCATTATATTCCACGGATCTCTCTCTCTCTCTCTCTCTCTTTTACTATAAAACAGAATCCTTACAGAGGAAGAGTCCAAATTTTTGGCATAAGTCTGTAATCATTGCCATCCTTAAACCAGGCATTGATATTCAACCCACGGAAACAATTATCGACCTATTGGTCTGACCGTCTTTGATGGAGAAAATAATTACACTCTTCTGCTAATTAGAATGCAATGATCTTCTTTCCGACACATAATGTGGTCTTCATAGACATTGTTTAAACTTTGGGCCATTTGATCCATTTAGAAATGTTAATAAGAGATGCATTTTTGAAATGTGAACATCTGTTAAAAGATCTCTAAACCTATATTTCGGAGCACACCTTCCGGTATTTATTGAAAAGTTTGTTTAGCTGAGTGTTTCAAGTCAGTGGGAATACTTCTCACTATCTATATACTTCTCACTATCTCAGCTATATCATCAAGATCAAGGTTCTCCCCAAGGCTGACACTTTTTTGCTATCAAAGTTACCGAACAACTATCCCGCTGTAGGCAGTGCTCTACAGTAGCAAACAAATTAGCTGAATTTTCATCAAGTTTTGGGTTTTTGTTTACTATTTTCAGTTTTGGTTTCTGTTTACTATTTTCAGTTTTGATTTTGGTTTACTATTTTCAGTTTTGGTTTTAGTTCACTATTTTGGTTGGGTTCACTATTATGTTGGGTTAGGTTACAATGTTTATTAATAGTGTAAACAAGTTGACATTCATAGTTTATTCATTTTGTGTAGCTATAAAATGGATACATTTCCAAGAAAGCATTCAAAAGTATGTACTCTTTTTGATCACACATTCATGACTCAAAGACAAATTGCCAATGAGTGTGGTGTTGGTTTGGGTAATGTTAATGCAATTTTGAAGAGGTTTAGGGAGACAGGTACCATTTTCTCATGTTTCTGATATGACAGTCCATCAAAGATTGCTGAAAACAGGGAGGCCCACAAACCAAAAATGAAACCAATGTTGACAAAGGCTATGCAGAAAAAGAGGTTCCAGTGGACAAAATTGTACAAAGATTGGACTGTTAAGAAGTGAAAAGAGGTCATATTCTCAGATGAGAGCCATTTCTTTGTCCAAGGAAAGCGAGTACTCTGTGTTTGCAAATCAGCAGCTGAGAAAACTTCCCCTCCAGCTGCTGATTAAGGTTTGATCTCTATTAGGTTTTGGAATGAGTACGGTATGGCTTGCTTCAAATTCACTTGGTATATGTCCTGACAAGAGAAAGCAAATTAATTAGTATAACTAGAATGGGAAGAATAAAATCCCAGGCCTGGCAGCAAAGTTTTCTCCCTAGACCATCAGGTCCTAGGGATTTTCCTGTCTGGTATTCTTTATAGGCTGTGTTAACTTCAGATGCTGTAATGGGTCTGTCAAGCCCATCTTGGATGTGAACAAGAAAGCTATTAATGTTTCAAGAGTTATAATTTCCAACAGTTCAATTGACTTTCGATTTTTGTGGTGCTTTTGAATGGAGTCAAGGATGTCTTGCGTAGTGGACATATTATTATTAATATTATTATTATTATTACATCACACCTCCAGGGAGTCCAAGGACTCGTCGAGAGAGGGCATCTACTCTACAACTCTGCGTGTCACTACTCCACCAACTTTCATCACCCAACACCAACTCCATCTACTGCCGACTACCACCACTAGTACTTTCACATATCTTCATCATCAATGCAGATTTGAGCGATAGTCCTTTCTTTGCAGAATTTAGTGAATTGTCTGTTGATGAATTCACCTGAAGAACAATCACCTAAGTGCTGTTATATTCTTATTTAAAAATTTCTGTCTTCTACCTGTTTTTGCCTTTCCACTTCTATCTCTTTACTTGATGTTTCTAATGGTGTTGCTACATTCTATAACATTGTGTTGGTATGAACTAGCTTCTCTCTCTCTCTGTATACAGATCTTTTAACTTTTTTCTTTTGAGGAAAGCCTGTTCTTTTCCCCATTCCATCATATTTTGTTTTTCTGCTTGTTTGAATTTTAATGACATATCCCAATTCCAGTTGACATTATTCCAGGTTGAACAGTGGGTCTGGAATTTGGTCGTAAAGATGGAACAGAAAATTTGGTGGAAGTCTCCATGGTCCAGAAATGATCTTTACTTGTTTCATGCAGTGGAACTTAAGTAGAACTGGATTATGATCTGACATGTTGATGTCAAGATGTTTTATGTGAATTATCCTATTTTTAAGGGAAGAAGAGATATAAATTTGAACAAGACAAGTACCAATACTTTGATTCATGTACGTGTAAGCCTGGAGATTAGGATCGTGAATCCCCTATATGTCTACTAGTTAAGCATTGCCGAGACATTGAGGTGAAAAAAAGGTAGTTAGTATAAGGATTAAAGAGAGCCTGGATAATATCAGGGAAAAGAAACGACAGACAAATAGTATGAGAGAGAGAGAGAGAAAAGGCCTCAGCTTTTATGTCATCATATAGCCAAAGACTATCAGTTTTCGTTTTCAGATGAATCTTATATAGATGAATGACCAAAAGATCAATTGAAACTAAAGCACAAAGATGACTGATACCCAGGTGGTTAGCCTTATCTGAGTTAACTGCCTTGAGTTCGCCTTCTCTGCCCGGGATTGCTCTCCAGTCATCCCCAATTGATTATAAGTTTGCATTGAATTAAGATGATGAAACTTTAAAAACTCTCTTATAGCAAAAATAGACAGAACTTTATCTCCCCTGGTGAATATTGCATAATGTGGGTGGTCTACACCAGGGGTCGGCCTGCGGGCCACATGCGGCCCAAACGTGCATTTTTGGCAGCCCATAAAAGACCATACTTACATGGTATGTGGCCTGCATGTTGGCTTATTTAAATAATACATTTTATTATATGAATAATAAATTAAAAATAATTTTATACCTATACTTCTTGATATTGCCAGACAACTTGGTGCGAGTCATTATGAGTGAGGATAACAAAGGCGACTTCATCCGACGACAACGGAGATTTTGGCTCACATTAAAGAATGCATTTTCGTTAGAAAATATCAAAAAATTTTATTGATCCTTGCCAAAAGAGCAGGGAGACACACATATTGCGATGCATAATCTATATTTGTTTTTACATGATAATAATTTTTCATTGAGTTTCATTTTCATGCTTGTTTCATATCTTGCACTTAAATATTTCTGTGTTTTTTAAGACTGATATAATAAAAATTGATAACAATATTTTTTCACTATTATTATTTTTTCTGGGAGTCCATAATTTCTAAGCAATTTCCATAGGGAAGATCTGGTTATACTGTCGAAAGCTTGTTCAAAATCGATAAAATTTAAATATAAACTTGCCTGCCATTCCAATGATTGTTCTATAATAATTTGTAAACTATCAATGTGGTTGGTGCATGATCTATTGGCTCTAAATCTTGCCTGTTCTGGTCTTAGTTGTTTTTCTATTTCTATTTTGATTCTTTCTAGTATTATCCTTGCTAGTATTTTACTTATAACACTCAGCAATGTTATATCTCTCCAATTTTTGCATTCAGATAGGTTCCCTTTTTTGGGTAATTTAACCAGTAATCCTGTATTCCATTCCTTAGGCCACTCTTCTTTCTGCCATATCTCATTTAGTAAGGGATAGAATATCTGTGCTCTAAGTATTGGATTTGCTTTTATATCGCCTGGTATGTTGTCTGCCCCCAGTGCTTTACTTGTTTTGATCTGAGTTATTACTATTATTATTACTATTACTATTATTACAGGCAACTCCAGCGAGTCCTTAGCCTCATCGAGGGAGGCCCTGAACATCATGTCCACACAACTATTCGACATTCTCACAGTATCTATCATACCTTGCATTGAACTCATTTACTGTCATAGCACCCACCACAGACTCTGGCAGCTTATTCCACTCATTTACCAATGTAAAAGTAAAGAACCCAGCTCTAACACCCTTGCTAACCACACTCTTGCCCAGCTTCCATAGATGTCCCCTAGTTCCTGATCCCAAAAATATCTTCTGAATTAATCCTATAGAAACCCTTCAGCAATTTGAATGTCTCAATCATATCTCCCCTTTTCTGCCTATCAACCAATTTCTGCAACCCACAAATCTTCAACCTGTTCTCATAAGGTTCATTCCATAGACCTACTATCATCTTGGTCACTCGCCTCTGGATCCTCTCCGCATCCTTCCCATCAAGAAGAAGCCTAAGTGACCAAATCTGGGCACAGTAGTCAAGATGAGGTCTTATCAAGGCTCGGTACAGAGGAACAATAACTCGCGTCTGCTCATCAAAGTATTTTTCAGCAACCAAGTGATTTGATGAGCTGATTTAGCCACTTTTGCAATGTGTCCCCTAAACTTCATCTCCCTATCCACCAACACTACCAAGTCCCTGGCCTCATCAATCTCTTGGAGTACAGTTCCACCAATGTGGTATACTGCTGCTAATCTTTTCACTCCAATATGCATAACATTACATTTTGTCACATTAAATTGACATCCATTCTCCTTAGCCCAGAACTCCAATATATCCAAATCATCCTGCAAGATTTTGGCATGTTCTGCATTCACTATTGCGGTACCCAGCTTTGCATCATCAGCGAACAAATGAACCGTTCCTCTTAGTTCCTCTATCGTTATTGCTTTTGCAATTTCTATTTTTGTTATCTCGTTCAAATTTATATCTAATGATGCATTTTGTTCATTTAATTCTAGGCTCTGCTCACCGTCAGTCATTTCTTGAAATTTCTCTGAGAAGAATTCCATCCATCTATTTATCTATTCTTTTTCATTTAATAATAGTTTTCCTTTAATGTGTATAGGAACTATCCATTTGTTTCTTTTTCTACTTAATTTCCTTGTAATATCATACAACTTTCTAGTATCATTTATATATGCAACATCCTCTGCCTCTTGTGCTAGATTCTCTATGTATTTTCTTTTATCATTTCTTGCACTTTTTTTATTTCTTTATTAATTGCTCTATATCTTTCTGCTTGTTCTTGTTCAATATTTTCGCCAATCTGTAAAAGTTTCTCTTTTATTGTATCTCTCACCTCTATTTTTAATTTGATGTTTTCTGGTATCCATTCCTTGTCTGTATTAGTTCGAAATCCCAATATCTTTTCTGATGTGCTTATTTGTATGTCTTTAATCTTAGTCCATTTTCCTTCTATGTTATCTCCTTCTCTTTTTTCAAGTTTATCCCATTTATCCTGTAGAGTTGTTATAAATTTATTTCTAATCTCTTTGTTTTTGAGTTTTTCAATTCTAAACCTCTTCCTATTGTGCACTGTTTGTTTATTTTTAAACATTTTTACTTTCATGGTAGCTGTTAGGAGAAAGTGATCTGAATATGCCTCGGCGCCTCTTTTAACGCTGACATCCAGGAGTGATTTCTTCCAATTCTTTGATATAAATACATAGTCTATTTGGTTCTTTGTCTTTCTCTCTGGTGCTATCCATGTGCACTTGTGTATTTTTTTTATGTTGGAAGAGATTCTCTCCTATTACAAGCTGATTGAACATACAAAAGTCTATAAGTAACTCTCCATTTTCACTGATTTCTCCTTCTGTATACTTTCCTATAACCATTTATCATTTCAAATCTTAGCATTAAAGTCTCCAATTATAAGTTGCATATCTTTTTTATTTGTTGTTTCTATACTTCTCTGTAGCATGTTATAAAAATTACCCTTTTCTTCCTGGATTGCATCATTTGTTGGTGCATATATATAGCAGTTATTGTGATGTTCTGTTTGCCGGCTTTAAATCTAGCATTTAGTATTCTTTTGGATATTGGGTTCCACTCCATTAGTGCACCATGAGCTTTCTTTGTCATCATTAGTGCAACTCCCTTTGTGTGGTCATTCATATTTTGATTCCCAGAGTAGATTAAGTAGTGACCAGGAGTTTAATTTGATTTTTCCAGTTCCTATCGCTTAATCCCATTATTTCTAGTCTGTGTTTTTCTAGAACTCTTGAGACTTGGTATGTCTTCCCAATTTCGAACATGGTTCTAACATTCCAACATCCCAGTCTAAGCTTGTCTTTTGGTAATGTGTCTGTCACTTTCTTCTGCACCTCTGCTTCCCCAGAAGGGCTTTCACAGAGGTGCCATGTGTTCATGGCAGTTTGTGTTCTATTTTCTTCATCCGGTATCACATTTTGGAAGGTTTCAGTTTGCATAGCAAAGATTTTTTTCTGAGACTCGGTTGCTAACCCGGCGCTCAACCCTCCCCATTTATGCGGGCTTGGGACCGGCATGTCAAGTTTTCACTAAGCATGGCTGGGTTAGATCACATAGCAGAAACAGATTAAATTCTACTGCTGCTTGGCTTAGAACTTCATATACTTGTATGATTTTAAGTATGCATCTCATTCCTACTTTTAGCCTGTTATTGATAATGTGAAAAATATCTTGTAGTCAGTATTAGATAGAGAGAAATAGGTCTCCAGCTTCTGATCAAGGTGTGATCTCTATTAGGTTTTGAAATGAGGATGGCATGGCTTACTACAAATTCACTTTGTATGTGTCCTGATGAGAGAAAAGAATTAAATGGTATAACTAGAATGGGAAGAATATAATCCCAGGCCTCACATTAAAGTTATATCCCTAGACCATCAGGTCCTGGAAATTTTTGTGTTTGGCATTCTTTATAGACTGTGCTAACTTCAGATGCTGTAATGGGTCTGTCAAGCCAATCTTGGATATGAACAGGAAAGCTATAAATGCTCCAAGAGTTATAACTTCCAACAGTACTATTGTCTTCAAATAGAGTTTTATAGTGTTTTTGAAAGGTGTTAAGGATGTCTTGAGTGGTGGACATCTTCACCATCCACACAGATTTAAGTGATAGGCCTTTGTGGAATTTAATGAATTGTCTATTGAAGAATGCAGCTGAAGGGCTATCTGCTAAGCGCTGCTGTATTCTTATTTTAAAATTTCTTTCTTCTACTTGTTTCTGTTTTTCCAGTTCTATCTCTATGTTAAAATGTTTCTAACGATGTTGCTACATCCTATACCATTGTGTTGGTTTGTCATGAACCAGCTTCTCTCTTTATATAGGTCTTTCAACTTTTTTCTTTTGAGGAAAGCCTGTTCCTTTCCTCATTCCATTATATCCTGTTTTACTGCTTGAATTTTAATCACATATCCCAATTCCAGGTAACATTATTCCAAGTTGAACAAAGGGTTTGGAATTTAGTTGAAAAGATGAATGGAAAATTTAGTGCAAGTATCCGTGGTTTACAACTGATCTCTCTTGCGTGGTTAGGATTATGTGTTTGTCACACATGTTGAATTGGATTTAAATGGTATTGATGCAAACACAGATTGATATTTTCTTATCAATATGTGTTCGCGTCAATACCGTTTAAATCCAATTCAACATGATCTCTATTTGTTCCATGCAGTGGAACTTAAGTAGAACTGGATTATGATCTGATGTGCTGATGTCAAGATGTTTTATCTGAATTATCCTATTTATAACAGATGAAGAGATGTAAATTCCATCAAGACAGTACCAATACCTTGATTCAGTAACATGTAAGCCTGGAGTTTAGGATTGCGAATACTCCATATGTATACAAATTGAGCATTGTTGAGACATGTTTTTAACTATGCATATCCCACTTTACCACTCCTGGGGTGTTCTCCTATTTTGTCTATTATGGGGTTTTCAGTACAATTCCAGTGTCCAGCTGCTATGATGTAGTGGGCATTGTATAAATATGGCTCCAATTCCTGGAAGAATTTTCGTCTAAGTGTTCCATTGGATGGAGCATAAACATTTATAAACCTTATTGCACATTCACAGCATTTCCAGTCTATTGTTAAGATTCTCCCTGCTGCATCCCTTTGGATATTACAGAATGATCCCAAGGGGGGGGGGGTAATAATAAAAACTCTAATCCAGCACAGTTAAATCTTCCAAAGTTCCAATAAGAATGAAGTGGATATCTGTCTGCTAAAGTTTTTATATCTTTATATCTGCAGAAGAATGTTTCTTGGAGAAATAAAAACCTGATATTATGGCTTTCATATAGTTTCTTGTTTATTTTGAATATGGAATCCTCATACATTTAATGAGGCAGTGCAGAAAGGAGATGCTATGATTAGTGAAGTGTCAGTGGTAAGTCTTTAACCTCTAGATTTTGGATGAACCTGATGAGGTCTTCAATCTGTGAAGGAGCAATTGTGTAGCCTGCTTCTTGTAAACTGTTTTCCAGTTTTTTACAGTTGCTTTCCATTATTTTCATTTTATGCCTATCATTCTTGATTTGGAAGCTAGTTATTTTCCTTTCATGTAGATGATAATCATGTTGAGGAAACTTTGAATCAGTAAACTTTATTATTTTCTCTTTAATTGTATTTCTTGCTTTTTCTTTATTAGTAGATTACATTTTTTATTACTTATTTTTCTTTTAGATGTAGTTCATTTTTTAGTTTTTTTTTGTTCTAATTTTTTTATTAATTCATCTTTCCTTTTTGATTATCTTGTCTGCATATTAAGTTCTTTCAGTTGTCTTGCTTGCTTTTCTGTTTCTTTTCTAGTTTCTCCTTATAGAACAGTTTCATGATTTTGCATTTTGTCTTGCATCTGTTCAGTTGTTAGACTAGGTTCATTGGTAATTTCAACTGATGTTGTTCCATTGACATTGAAGTCTCATCATTAGAAGCCAGATCCAGAAGTGATACGAAGGTTGAAGTAATGCAGAAGTCATATTTCCAATACAAGTAGGCAAAAGGTGTCACACCTTATTACTGAAATATCTTAGATTAGAGATAAATGTCAAACATTTTTTTCACTTGTTTATACTATAAAAAGATTCCAAGAAATTATATTCTTGTTTTCATCCTTTATCCAAGCGTAAGTAAGCAAAGTTTGTGCATGAAGTAATTTCATTAATGCTAATGACTTTCCATCAGTTGCCTGACTTCTGCATTACTTCATCCTTGGAGCATTACTCCATCCTGTTGGAGCTTATGTTTCTCTGATAACCACTTCCACTCCATAAATATCGAGCATTTCTTTTAATATCTGCTCTTTGACTTCCTCCCAACTTTTAATAGAATTTTGGCATTTTTTAATCCACAAACAAATTGCTTTCTCTTCACTCACCTTATGCACACCACTCCAGATATATATATAACAACCCTGAATTTTGTATCAGTGCTTGTGTTTTTTAGTTTCTCTCAAAACCAGTAAGTCTTAAGTTTTTATCAATAGTTTCTTTTAACACTTCCTCTAATTTACCATTTAAACTGTGCACATTCCATGTTCTAAATCTTATATTCTTGTTTATAGCAGTTTCATTTCATTGCCTACATTTCTGTCTGGTTCCATTTTTTTGTGCAACCATAGCAATAGTTGTTTTGCAAGAAAGTGGTGCCAGCGCTTTGCTTATCATCCACCCCAGAGAACAAATTTTATTCTGTGTGGGGGAAAACAACCCCAGATATCAGGCCAAACAAAGAGGTTATCAGTGGGGCTCAAGTGGAGCCACTTGAGCTGCTGCCCATACAAATAGAGAGTGACCTTACAGTATGGAAAGACCTCTAGCCCTTGGTTGCTCTAATAGTATTGGGATAGGACGTAGACAGGCCAAGAGAGACCATGCAGGAAAGATAAAAGTGGTCCATTTCATAATAAGTGGAAAAAGAGAGCAAGTCCATCTGGTGGAATCTGGTAACACTGCTTCCCTAACTGGCAAGATGATAGGCTCTAGAGACCTGTTGGTTCACTTGTCCTTATTCAGTATATTCAGACCACTCGACCAGATCCAATGGGATCTGCCATTTGGTGGATACACTTTCTAGGGATAATGTTTATTCAAGAGCATCTTAACTATCATTTGAAAGACAGAAAAATAGAACAAGCATACATAATAAAATAATATTTTTATATAATTCATATTTATTTGTTCTTATAATATAAATATATTTCAATTGAAAACCCAACATACACAGCTGCTTCTTCAAATTAGTCAGAGATTTGATTGTTTTAAGGAATGGTTTCACTCTTTAGATTAGCATTTTTGTACATCTTATGATATAGCATTAGTTGCAAAAATTTAGTAGAATAAAGGAAAATGACACTGACAAATCAGCATACCACATTATTTTGATAATCTTAATGAAAAGTTCAGACCTCATGGACTCCATGATAACATGCCATTTTTACTCTGTCATGTTCAATTATGCTGAATTATTTATTTTCCTTCCTTTTTTTGCTAGATTGTCAAAATGTCTGCAGACAGTGTTGACCAAGAGTGGTGTTTAAGAAATAATGGAACAGCTTTACAACCACGGTGTATTCACTTGGTCAATGAAACCAAAATAGGAGAAAATCTTTTCCAGAAAACGACAGATGGAAAGTGGTACACAAAAAGTTTAACACATGAAAATAGCCTTTCTATCAATGGGCAGAAACCTATGAATGGATTATTATATCCCTTGAAGGATGGTGATAAGCTAAGCTTCACCAATTTGTATTTTAAAGAATATAATTTTTTGTTTTGCAAAGTGGAAGCTGATCATGTATGTTCAGACAGCTGTGTTTTGGCAAGTAAAAGCAGCTTATTGGAAGATATTCAACAGCTTCCATTCATGCTATGCAGCACTGACTGTGAATATGGTTATCAGAGAACCATAAAAAAGAACCCTGGTAATGACAGTGATCTTGCAGTACATCTTCACAAGAGTCCATTCGATATTAAAAATTTAGTTACTACATTTCATTCTGATCGAAAACTGGCTCAGATTGATAACTGGAAAGTAATCTTGCAAGTGTTGCCAGAAATTTTAATTGAAGAAGTAAAGTTAAAAGGAACATCAAGTGGTACTTTTCTTTCAGATTATGAATATGGAATTTCAAATACTGTAAATTCTTTTATGACAAAACAGAGTCAAACTGAAAGTAAAACTCCTCAGAAAATTCTACCACAAAGCACTAATTTTGAAGATTCCGATTATAAATTTGTTAATTCAAAAGGTTCTAAAAGAGTAGAGGATAATCCACAGTTAGTCAGATTACGAAAAAAAAGAATCAGATCTAATAAGCTAAAGCATGGTGACCAGAAAGTAGCGCCAAGATTTATATTGCATGCAAGTAGCAGTTCTGAAGACTGTGCTCCACATGTTAATTCTGCAGGGTTTAAAAGAACAGCACAATCAACCGGATCGCAAAAAATAAATAATTATATTCAAAAAGAAACCAAAGAGAAATTAGATCAACCACATACATCATTTATAAGCAGCACTTCTGAAGTATCTGTGGAATGCAATAAAGCTGAAGCTGTTAGAGTTGCAGAAAACCAGTTTACTAAATCACGAAGATCCATATCTTGTACTCAGAAACAAACTGATGCCAAAGTGGATTCAGTGATCAAATCAGATATAATTTGTAGATCTGGGAAATCTATGCCACATGGATGTGATGTAATTAAAGATCCAGACTTTGAGATTAATAAAAATTCAAAAAGGAAACTTGAGAGCTATGATGAGCATTTAAAAGATGAAAAGGCCAATAACATAGCAAACCAAATAGATAATCCGCATGTCAATAAAAAAAGAAAATTTAAACGCATTATTCAGATGAGCGATGATGATAATAGAAGTGATTTTACTTTTGCAGATCCTGAGGGAATTTGCTCACATGTTAATACCATTAGTTCTGAAAATTCCTGTTTTGAATCAACAAAAACTTTAGTACAGGATATTCCAAGCATAGAAATGACTCAAAGTCCACTAAAGAAAAACTTTAGCGTTTATGTTGAAGGAAGTACTACTGTGGAGCATATAAAGGAACATTCAGACCATGAAACTAGTTCACCTGTAAAAGGTATATCTCATGTGATAGAAATTACTATTTCTGATGATGAAGAAGAATTCATTAACACACCACAAGATATATTAGAAGAAATTACTGATTCTAAGCAGAGAAATAGGCAATCATTGCATGAAACTGGTACTTCACATTTAAAGAGCCTGTTTCCTGTGAGTGAAATCATCATATCTGATGATAAGGATTTTGTTCACCCACTGGAATGTATAACACAAAGTGGTCAGATTGACCAAAATGAAAACAGTCATTTGGAACTCAAAGATGGAATTGGTCATTTAGATGAAAAGAAAGAAAGTGTTTATTTGCTACAAAAAAAAGACAGTAATTTTAACTCTGATGATGCTATATCAAAAGAAATCCATCTGCATGCTGTGAGTGAACAAAAAATTGATTCAGAAAAAAAGAAAATGATAAACGATTCTGGGCATTTTTTAAATACTGAAGGTGAGCAATTAAAGCATTTTAGCAGTAAAACTCCAGAGATTCTCAAGTGCAAATCCTCTCCTGATAAACATGCTAAGTACAGTACTGAAAGTTTTGATGTTGCTGAAGGCACATTGCATAGTAATGTAATCAGGAATTCCATGCAGTTTAGAGGTACTAAAAACGTTAGTACAAGGGATAAAGTTAGACAAGTCATTAATAAGTTCTCTACACGTGAGCTTGAAAAATTGCCAGAAACATCCAGCAACACGACAAATAGCAAAATAGACAAGAAATCATGCTTGAATGAAGAAAATATGTCTGCAAAGTCTGAAGAACAATCCTATACTCCTCAGTATCATTTGCCAACAAAGCAGCTTAGCAAAACACCAGAGAAATTTCGCCAGCGATTTTCATCCAGGACAAAACTGCTCACAGAAACAATAACTCAACCTACAAAACAGAAATCTTTAAAACATACACCTATTACAGAACCACGTTGGGTTGCTAAACTTAACAAAAAGCTTTCTTTCACAAATAATCTTCCAGAAAGGCAGGTTACATTAGACATAAAAGAAAGTCAAACTACATTGCAGAGGGTTACAGATAGTCATTCACAAAAAAATACAGATGAAAACAGAATGCAATGCCAGAAGGAACATCAATCAACAAAATTTACAGAAATGAACCAATGCAGACTACACTGTGAAAATTCAAAAGAAAAGGTACACCATGATCTATTACATACAAACACACTTGATTGGGCAAATAAGGAGGAAAATAAAAATATGCCCATCCAAAATGAAAGTAAACACTCTCCTATGAGCAATAATAAATCTTTTGTGGATAAATTTCAAGAAATTTGTGAAAGCAAACGTGCATCACAGGTATCTGGGATTACTTTGCATGATATATTATGCAATATTTTAAGTTGGAATGTTGTATGGATTGAGGAGCAGTTGCATCATGATAAACCACCACCTTTAACAAGAACGGAGATTTTCTCTACGGATAAAATTCGTCCTGTGAAACCTATATATCATACATATGAGGAGTATTCTACGATATATAGAACATTATTATTTTATGAAATATGGGAATCTTCCAAAAGATCTAGTAATGTGTATTATTTGGCAACCTTAGAAAATATTGAAAGAGAAGAAAAAGGCGTGTGTATTTTGACGTGTCATAGAGAAGTCAGTAATCAAGGCATTTCAAAAGGTGGCTTTCCATCAGAAGGCCATCTGGTAATTGTTGATCTCTCATCCATTTGTGGAAATAAAAAGCAGGTATTTGGTTATTTAGATGAATTGGGGTCCATTATGTATAAACCACAAAGCACATCTGAAAACAAACATATGAAAAGTAATGCTGTGGTGCCCATTCAATGTCAAAAAATAAAGATATTTGATCGAAATATTAACCTCAATTCTAGACAGTGTTCTATCAAAATCTCTTTTTGTTATGACTTAAAGCCCTTTTTGACACAGTTTAATGCCATCATACAATTTTCATCATCACCATTAAAAAAGGCCATATTGAGCCCTAGTACTTCTGTTCCTAGTGTACCTACGAATCCAAATTTCTTAGCACTTGGAAGCTACAGTGAAATGCAAAAAAATGCCATATTAAGCATCTCATATTCTGTGCTTAATCCTACTGAATCACCTAAAATTTTAATGTTAGAAGGTGTTTCAGGTACTGGGAAAACTCACACTATCATAGGTATAATTCAGCAGATTGTGCAGATGAAATTGCCACATCAACTAGGGAAAATTTTAGTTGTTACTCCATCATATAAAGCCCTTAGCAATATTTGTCATCTGCTTAATAATACAAATGAATCTTATAAAGAAAAAAATCTTAGTTTAGTGCAGTTTGTATTAATTTCAAAGCCTTCTGATTCCAAGGAATTGGACTTATCATTAGAAGAGATGGTAGATCAGAAATTACTGAATATTCATGATATAGAGTACAGGTCTACCGGTAGTCAGATGGAGAAAGCAATTGATGCCTTAAGTCTTCAAATATCAGAAATGAAAAGAGTTGGAAACGATATTGCTGAATTGGAACTTCAGTTGAGTAAATTACATGAGGAACATTATGAATACCTAAACAGCGCTCATCCCATGAGTAATGATAAAGAACAAAGGGAAAAAATTAAAAAAGATATCTTAGCAGCTAGTGATGTTATTCTCTCTACTCTTGATAGCTGTCATCTTATACCCACTACCTTTTCACAAAGGCAGAAAAAGTTTTTTACTTGCTGTATAGTTGATGATGCTACTGAATGTATTGAAACAAGTATATTAGTGCCACTTAGTTATGATATTTCGAAGTTAATTTTATGTGGAAATCTTAAGAAAATGCCACCTAAAATGCACTCAGAAATTGCAAGAGAATACAAATTGCAGCAATCTTTAATGTCAAGAATGCATTCATATATTACCAAAACACTTGATAGGAAAGCTGCATTTACTTTCACTGAGAAGTACAAATTTCATTAAATATGTATTTCTTATTTCTGCATTTCATATAATAGTGATTTTGTTAAGAGTTTTATGTCTGATGTTAATATTTTATATTTTCTTATAACAAGTGTTTTGTAGTTTTTAACAAATTATGTTTTCTACATATGAAATTTAAGATGACCATAATTATCTTTTGAAAAGCTTTATGAATATAAATATTTTAATTTTCAATAAATATAGTATATTCACATTTTATGATAAGGCACTATATTAAAATGTTCATTTTTCATAGAGAAAATTTTATTTACTTTTAATGTGTATTTTATGCATTTATATATACCTTAAATGAAAATGGGAAGAAATTGAAAACTCTGACCTAAAAGGTAACAATTTCTGATTATTTGTATATTTATTGTTGTAAAATTAAAATTGCATTTGAGAAATAGAAAACATGAAAAGTACAGGATTGAGAAGTCATTTAAGAAGTTTGAGATAAATTCCACCTGAGATAGAAAAATAATACTGAATGTGAACAGTTGTTTAATGGCTGCATGTATATGAATGGGATTTTAATTTCTGCTGCAATGGAAATGATCATTGATCCTAAAGTTTTGTTTCTGGAATTACTAATACTAAGCGGTAGGGAAAGAAAAACCAGTATCTACTTATATGATGGACTACTCTTCACTTTACTAGCATATGTAGACTACTATGCAGCAATTTGGTAGTTTTGCCGTTAAGAATGTGATAAAATTGAAATTCATAGTAACAAAAGTAATTATTATTATTATTATTAAGCAAGACCTCATGGAGTCAAGGACTCATCTAGGAGGTCCTTTTATCTCACACACATCTCATCATACTGGGTCTTAAACACATTCAAACTCCTTGCAGACACCACACTCTCAGGCAAGGAATTCCAATCATTCACAACTCTACATGAAAAAAACCTGCCTCTCACCCCCCTACTCACACCCTCTTTATACAGTTTCCAGGGATGACCTCTGGTTCTCCCCTGATCTCCCACGATTCTCTGTAGAACTTCACCATTGATCTTATAACAACCCCTTACCAACTTGTAGGTCTCTATCATATCTCCCCTCTTCCTTCTCTCCACTAGACTCTGCAAATTACATCTTTTCAATCTTTCCTCATACTTGACGTTCCAGATGTCAGAAACTACCTTAGTCAGTCGCCTTTGGACCCTTTCCAACATCTCTTCATCCTTCTGAAAACCAGGTGACCAAATCTGGGCACAATAGTCCATGTGTGGCCTAATCAAAGTCTTATACAATGGAACAAGAATCTCCCTACTTCTACACGTCAGTGTCCTCCTCATCATTCCCAGAAGTCTTTGTGTTATCTTCACAATTTTGGCGATGTGTCCCCTAAATTTTAGATCCTTATCCACTATCACTCCCAGATATCTTATTTCCTCTACTTCCAACAATATATTCTCACCAAGCATAAATTCTGCATCCCATCTTTGTTTTCCAAATTTTAAAACCTTACATTTTGCAACATTGAACTCACATCCCCATTTGCTTGCCCAATCACTCAATTTATTCAAGTCTTCTTGCAAGGCCACAACATCTTCACTACTCTTTATGGTTCGTCCCAACTTTGCATCATCTGCAAACAACTGAATATCTCCATCCAAATCTTCGCCAATATCATTAATATACAAGTTAAATAGTAATGGCCCTAAAACAGATCCCTGAGGCACTCCACTAGTGACTTTCCTTTTCCTGGATATTGCACCCCCATACACAACTTGTTGATACCTATCAGATAACCAGTCTCCAATCCAATGCACTAATCTAATATCCAACCCCATCTGTTCTAGTTTGACTGTCAACTTATCATGAGGTACTCTATCAAAAGCTTTTGCAAAATCCAAGTATATTACTGTGTATCCTTCTCCTCTGTCCAAGGAAGCAGTCACTTTATTGTAATAAGTAAGTAGATTACTAAAACATGACCTCCCTTTAGCAAATCCATGCTGCCCATCAAAGATTATACCATTGTTGTCAACCCAACTCTGGATCCTAGTTCTCACAACTTCTCCAACAACTTAACCACAACACCTGACACACAGGCCTATAGTTTGATGCTTGAGTTCGATCACCTCCTTTATGAAGTGGCACAATCTTGTCCTCCTTCCACTCTTTAGGGACTTGACCAAGTGCAAGACTCGTATTAAAAAAATATGTCAAGGCAGGTGTCAACTCTCTGGCACATTCCTTCAGAATACGCAGTGATATATTATCAAGTCCCACAGCCTTATTTACATCTAGTTTACTCAACTCCCCAAACACCTCTTGCTCACCTACAGTCAGTCTCTCCTCCCCATCATCAACTGCTCTTAATCTCTCCATGAAGTCACATTCACAAGATTGAAAGATCTTTATGAACTGCTCATTAAGTATCTCCACCACACATTCTGCAACAGCTGTCTTTATACCATTTCCTCCAATCAATGTCATCCTTCCATAATCATTCTTTCTTTTGCTGGCTACATATCGAAAGAGCTCCCTAGGATTCTTTTTAACTTCATTAGCTAACTGCTGTTCATACCTCTCTTTAGCTACTCTCACCAACTAAGTCACCCTCCTTGCCTGGTCTTTGTAGACCTCATGAAATTGGTTACTTCCACTTCTCTTATGCTGCCTCCACAATGCCCTTTTTCTCTGTATTGCATGCTTAATCTCTTTATTCATCCATCTCACACCTACCTTATTTAACCTTCTCACCCGTGGTATACATTTAGACATTGCATCCACTAAATATTTTTTGAAAATCCCCCAAGCTGCATTGATCTCTTTTCCAGCTAACTCCTCATTCCATGCTACACCTGCAAGCTGTCTCCTGAGCTCTTCATAATCACCCCCCCCCCCCTTGTAGTTCCACATATACCCTTTTTTCACAGGGGTCCTTGCACTGCTGGCAACCACCCAAGTAATCACCTCATGGTCACTTTCACCAATTGGTGGATGATTTGATACCTCATTGATAATTACATCCTCCGATGAGATGACCAAATCCAAGACCCTTAATCCTCTTGTGCCCTCTGTTACATACTGTCTGAGGTAGTTATCCCTCAAAAACTCAAGAAACTCATTTTCTTTACTTCCAGTTGCTATCTCTTCATTCCAGTCTATATTGCCATAATTAAAATCACCCATAATGATCACCCTTTTCTTATTTGCTTGGCTTATTTGACTATACATTTCACTAACACCACCATCCACATTACCAGGTCTATAACAACATCCCACCAAGTATTTGATTCTATTCACGTCTATCTCACACCATACTGCCTCAAAACCACTGGCCCCATTTCCCTCTTGCATCTCTACCTTGTATGGACATAACTCTTTCTCTGTCATCAATAGCACTCCCCCTCCCTTTTTACCCCTTCTATCCTCACGACTAATATCCATACTGAGAAGTCATGGGAATGGAATTAGAGAATGTGATCTGTAAAATCTTGATAAATAAGACAACAAAAAGGTGATAGTACATTATTGAGAAGATTATCATTAAAGATGTTTAAAGAAAAAAAATAACACTGTGCAGAAAAATAATACTGAAGATTCCTCTGGTGGAAAGGAGATGGTGAAACAAGATTATTCTGTAAATTACTTACATAAGGGTCCGTGATTTTAGTTTTAGGTTTGTCATTCATTTTTAATGATAGAGCCTAATTTTCTGAGTTTCTCTTATACCGAATCTTGACCATGAAGTTCTAGTAGTGGTATTTCTAAATCACACATGTAATAATTTGAAAACAAAAAAGGCAGAAACATACATGCTAAATAAAAATCTCAAATGTTACGAAATGAAATCAAATATAAAATGTCTTAGGATAATCTGAGGACAAAATGGAGAGCCATTTCAAAGAGATGGTAATAAATACCATTCAGAGTAGACAGAAAAAGTACGAAAACAAAAAAAAATTGGAATGTAGATATAAACTTAATGACATTTGATTGCCCTGGTGAGTTAATTGTTATAGTATACATTGTATAAGCATATTCATTTTTCTATACTTTTATATTATTAATGCTTCTCTTAAAAAGTATTGTCATTTTAAAAACAATTTGTAGAATAATGGGAAAATTAAAATTCATTCACATCATGGAACCCATGTACTGGCTCAAATGGAATAAACATGCACTGGTGTATGATGTTTTAAAAATAAAAACATGAGCAGTTTTTTGTATTTATCTTGTAATAAATTTGCTGTTCTGCTTTTATTCTCTTAATAGTAAAAACCATTACAGATGAACTGTAATGCTGTTGGAACCATTGAAAACATGACTTAATTTTACTTGCATTTTTTTCTAATTGAAATTGTCTTTCAATATTTGGCTTTCCATTTTATTTATTTTGTTTGTTTTCAACAGATATAGCTACTTAGAATGTGACATGAGATCTAACAATAATTTTTTATTGCTGGAAATACTTATGATTCTTATTGTTCAAATTACCAGAACAAAATATTTTATTTAGGTTCTTTCTCTTTACTAAAAATATTACATAATTATTTTAGAACAATTTTCAAAGTGTGCATTGTAAATAATTTCAATAAATGTTATTTGATGTTTTCAAAAGGACGTTTTGTGAAATAAATTTTATTTAAACAATCGTTTTTCTTTCCTTTTTTATCAGTTATATATATGGTTTTCCTTTTATGATCAACAGGTTTTAAACTGCATTTTCAGGATATCACAAATTTGGATCAATATTTCACAACCTTATCTTTTCAGTTTAAATAAACATGATGAATTTACTCTGTTTTGTAAGATGTCTGTGGCATGGGTATCCAGATAGTTCACCGAAAACAATTTATCGAAAGACAATTTACTTAAAAGCAATTCACCAATCAGGTTAATCAAAAACACAATTTATGGAAACGCAATTGATCGAAAACAACAATTCATCGAAAATACAGTACACCAAAAAATGAGTTATAAGCCATGTGAAGTATGTTGCAACTCTTTGTTTTGAAGATGAAGGAATTAACTAGCTATACTGGTTGCAGTGAATGATAACTGCTGAGGCAGATATAGTAGAGATGTTAAATGAACCTTTCATAAAGGTATTTCATTCTTGTGAAAATATCCTGCAAAACTTGGTCAGTGGGGAAGGAGGAGGAACATTGATGGCGAGTGAATTGGAGGTATACGTGAGCAATTGAGTAAACTCGATGTCAATCAGGATGTAGGACTTGTTGATATATCACTGTCTTCAGGGAATGTTTCAAAGAGTTAACAACAGCTTTAATTTACCTCATTAATATGAGTCTTAGATTTTCCCAAGTTCCAAAGGATGGAATAGAGGAGAAAACTGTTCCTCTTTATAAAGTGTTCGATAAGACTGACTTTGAATTACAATCATTTTGCTTTTCTTGGGTAGTGGTCAATTTATTAGAGAGGCTAGTGAGTATCAGGATTCAGAATTAGGTTCATGATAACAATATTTTCTTTGAAGAACAGCACGGATTTACTAAAGGATAATTGTGGTTTAGCAATCTAGTTATTTATTTTAACAGGGAGACAGTTGAATTGGGACAATGGGATGCATACACGGTGGTATATTTAGATTTTGCTAAATCCTTTGATAGATTGATGCATAACAAGCTGGTAATTAAAGTGGAACAGATGGGGTGGGGTTGGATAATGCATTAGTGCACTTGACTAGAGATTGGCTATCTGATATCTATCAGCAAGTTGGGAATGGGGCACAGTATCTCAGAGGGGAAAGTCACTAGTGGTGTGCCTGAAGGACCAGTTGAACGTAACAACCTGTACGAGAGGATCTGGATAAAAAAGTTCTGATAAGCAACTAGAACAAAAATGATATTAAAGCAACTGATATACACCACAAGGAAGAATATATATTAAAACCCTTTAACACCCATGTTTCCTCAAATTGTATTTATTCTTTGTCTTTTAGGATATGGAGTGGAGTGGAGGCTTTGGAAGGAAGTGAGACAAATGATTTTGAGAACATATGGTGTGAGGTAGAAGTAGGCAAGACAGGATATTTAGGGGGGTGTTGCTTCCCAGGACCACAGAGAATGGGGACCAGGAGATGTTTAGACAGTTAAGTTTGGCAAGTGCAAGAAGAATGATTGTTATGGGAGATTTTAACTATAGTAGTATAAATTGGAGAGGGGAAGATGCATGTAGCAATAGGGGAATGAAATTTCTAGAATTCTTGAGGGACAAATGTCTTAGGCAACATGTAACAGAGGGAGTTTTGGATTTGGTTATAGCATCAGAAGAGTTGATAATAACTGAGATGACATATCTCCCACCAGTTGGAGAGAGTGACCATATGGTTTTGACTTGGAAAATGAATAGACATGCAGGAGTATCAAAGAGAAGGGAACGCATGTGGACTTATAAAGCAGGTGATTATAATAGTCTTAGACATCAACTTAGGGAAGTTTCATGGAGGGAGGAATTGGAAAGCCGGGTTATGAGTGCGTGGGAAATTGTGAAAGAATATTTGTTAGCAGCAATGGTAAGTTGTATACTATGAGTGAAGAAGAGGACACAATTTGGAGTAAAGTGGATGACAAAAAATATTAAACAGGAATTGCATGCAAAAAAGAGGCCATGGAAGAGATATAAGGTGACAGGTGAAGAGAAGATGCATGAGGAATATAAGAAACAGGCCAGAAGAGTGACTAGTGTGGTAAGGAAAGCAAAACTGGAATATGAGAGGAGATTGGCCCTAAGATCCAAAGAAAATCCTAGGGAATTTTTTAGCTATGTGGCCAGTAGGAGGAGAAATGACTGTGGAAGAATGATATTGTGTGATAAAAATGGGAATAGAGTGACTGATGCAGAGGACATAGTGGAATTGTTCAATGAACACGTTATTGGACTATTTCATCCTAGAGGAGTCAGTTTTAATGCTAGCGAGATAGGGCTGGTTTGAGGTTTAGAGGTACAGAAGGAGAGTGTTTCAGATACTGAGTACTCTGGATGTCAGTAAAGCTTTGGGACTGGATGGTATTTCACCATGAGTTTTGAGAGAATGTGCTAGGGAGCTGACAGTGCCTTTAACTTTGCTTTTCAATGAAAGTCTGGCTGTGGGAAAGGTGCCTAGAGAATGGAAGGAAGGTAAGATAGTGACGTTGCATAAGGTGGTAGCAGACTGGATGTGTCTAATTATAGGCCAGTCTGTGTGTCATCAGTAGTTGTTAAGATCTTGGAGAAACTAGTGAGGGACCGTATACAGCATTGGGCAGATGAGTGTAATGTTATCTGTGAGAGTCAACATAGATTTGTGAAAGTGTGCTCTTGTTTTAGCAATATGCTAGCCTTTTATAATAAGCTTACAAGAACATTAGATGAGGGAAGGGCATATACTACAATTTTCTTAGACTTAGCTAAGGCATTTGACAGGGTGCCACATGATAAGCTGATATTTAAGTTGCAGCACATCGGTCTGGATGTCAAATTGGTCAACTGGATTCAGGATTGGCTGTCTGATAGGTATCAGAGAGTTGTGTATGGTGGAGCAGTTTCAAGGAGGCAGAGGGTTACAAGTGGGGTCCCACAGGGCTCAGTACTAGGACCTATATTGTTTAACCTTTATATCAGTGACATTGCCAGTGGATTGCAAGGGGATATTGAGTTGTTTACAGAAGATGCGAAGCTGGGAAGGATTATTAGTAATAGTGCAGATGTGGTAGCCCTGCAAGAGGATTTGAATAAGCTAGATAGATGGGCAAATGAATTGGGGTGTCAGTTTAATGCAGCAAAATGTAAGGTCTTGTGGTGTGGGAATCATCGATGGGATTCTGCATTCTCTGTGAGAGGACTTATACTAGAGGATGTAGGGGAGACAAGAGATCTGGGGTTGATGATTGATAGAAACCTGAAATTTAAGGGACATATGGCAAAGGTGGTGAAGGTAACAGAGAATTGCTGCAATTATGAGGACACTGATCTGCAGAGATAAAAGAGTTATCATTCCATTGTATAAGTCTGTGATCAGACCACACTTAGACTTTTATTCTCAGATTTGGTCCCCAGGATTTGAAGGGGATAAATTAACTGTGGAAAGGATACAAAGACATGACAAAGATGGTTTCAGAACTACAAGGATAGTTATGAGGATCGGCTGAGGGAATGTGTACTGCAGAGTTTGGTGGATAGCTGAACGAGAGGTGATATGATTGAGACTTTTAAACTGTTGGGATGTGGTTACAGGGTTGACACTGGGGAGTTCTTTTGCTTGGTTGAACAGCAGGAAGGAGTGATAACAAGAGGCCATCCCTGGAAGTTACGAAAGGAAACTGAGCAAGAGGGTGAGGAGTGGTTTCTTTGCTTGGAGGGTGGTTGAACCGTGGAATGCATTGCCTGATGGAGTGGTGAGAGCGAGAACAGTGAATGAGTTTAAGGAGTGGTATGATAGACTTTGTGTTTGTTAAGGGGACCTCCCCTCGATGAATCTTGACGGACTTTATGTTCTTAGGAAGGACCTCCCACGATGAGTCTTTTGACTCCATGGAGGCCTGAATAATAATAATAATAATATTAGAAGACATAAGGTTTTGAAGAAATTCGAAAACACAGAAGTGCAGGTCATCAATTTTTTTTGTGCTGCAAGAAATGTCTGCAATTGAGATTCACCAAATTTTTGTGAACCGTTATGGGACTACCCAGCAGTGGCACAATTGCTAGATGGGTGGCTAACTTTAAAACTGGACATCCTGAGAACAGATGCTACCAGATCAGGAAGCCCTTCCACAGCAGTCACCTGAAAACATCGATGCAGTGCATGGTCGGTCATTTTGAGAAATCAGGCACAAATGTTTTGTACCTGATTTCTCGTAATGTGACTGTTTATGAAATATGGCTTCATCACTATGACCCAGAGAACACATAATAGTCAATGGAGTAGAGACACAGATTCTCCATAGCCAAAGAAGCTCCGAACACAAAAGTCAGCTGGAAAGGTTCTTGCCAATGTATTTTGGGACGTGGATGGTATAATCCTTACCAAGTACCTAGAAAAAGGTGAAACTCTTACAGCATCAGTTTATTCAGCAGTATTGAAGGAGGTATTGAATAAAGCCATGGGACACTGAGCAGAGGTGTGTTGCTTTTGTAGAACAATGCATCTACTCACACTGCTCATGAAATCCAACAGACAATACACAATATGTGCTTTCAGTATCCTCACCCACCGTATTCGCAGACCTGGCCCCATCTGACTATTTCTTGTTTCCAGATTTAAAGAAACACGTAAAAGGAACAAAATTTACCACAGATGATGAAGTCATATCTGCATCTGAGGACTGGTTTGTGCAAAAAGGGAGAGACTTTTTCAGATGATTCCAAATGGCATCAGCATTGTAACAAGAGTATTTAACACTTCATGAAGTGTAATGCAGGATAATGTGTAAGTTATGTGGTTGTACCTGAATTCCTTTATGGCGATTATCACAAATTTTCAACACACCCTCGTAAGGTTTAAAAGTTTGGGAGGTACAGATGGTAAGAAGAATATAGGATTTTAAGAAGATATTTTGATGATATTGTGAGGAGAGCACAGTGCATTATGGCAGTGATGCTGCCAACACTAATATGTGGGCATAAAGATGTAATGACTCCATTGTATAAAGATTTATTCAGACTGCATTTGGATTATTGTACCAAGATTGGTTTTGGTTTTCAAAAAGGATTCAGAGGCAAATGAATAAAGTAGTTTCTAGTTGCTGGAGTTCCATTGTAGAATAGTGGATAGAAGGATGAGGGGTGCATGCATCAAAAGAGTTAAGGTGTATTTACTGGATTTATAGCAGATTTTGCATAGAATGGGTGGAGTTGGGAGAACGAGAGGCCATCCTTGGATGCTGTATTAAAAGGTGAGCAAATGGGCAAGAAGTGGGATTTTTTTCATGGTGAGTTGAGGGTGGTTGGAATGTGTTGCCTGGAAGTGTAGTGGTTTGAGAGTGAATGCATTCAAGCCATGTTATGATAAGCTGTGTGTGTAATGGAGGCCCTCCTTATATGAGTTTGACTCCAGAGAGGTCTAATATAATAATAATGATACATGCAAACCCAGTATTATGACACATTAGGTTCCACACCACTGCCGCATAACAAATTTCATCATATAGTGAATCACTGCTGTTTTATCACTTGCAGAATGCATGTAACAGCTAAATAACATTTTAAGTAGTCATATATCTGTGTAAATGATGGAAATAAAGCATTTGGAAATGTAAAATTTATTCTGAATTGCATGGCTTAAACGAACACACTGACCTGTGTAGACACCAATCTACAATAAAAGTTCTCATTTCATCAACAAGATTGTCACCTTTACGGATAACTAGTATCAATTAGTAGTGCACGTTTCACTTGACTAAGAACTTTAACTTTGTTTTTAACAAATATAACAAGAATAGTGCAAGATAAGTTTACTTTATGGCTTCTCTGCAATACACTATTATCAGCATATTTAGTCATTTTTTCTTAGTAGGTAATGCAATAGGTCCGTGTTTCTCAAAGTGTGGTATGCATACCTCGAGGGTATGCGAAAGGTCTTCGGGGAATAAGTGGCAATTTTCGGCTATGCACCATTAACGCATGGAATCATTATTAAGAAAATATTATTTTAAACATATATTTCTCAATAAATTATATATTATATATGAATTCGCCTACTCAAATTGCAAGTTACTATCACCATGATATCAACGTTCTGGCAATAGTAACTCGCTCCCGGCAGTAAACAACAAGCCCTCCCCAACAGCGTCACTATACTGAAGACTCAAGAAAAACAAGTAGTTAAAACCATTTAATTTTCTTGCCCAGAAAGCTCTGGAAAGACTTTTAATGGGATTATATTGATCAAGTGCATATAATAAACAACTATGTTATACCAACTAGTTTCACCAACTAAGGCTGTTCACATCTTCAGGATACATAACTGATGTAAGGCACTAAAAAGAAAAAACTGTTACCAACTATAATCAACCGATTCCAATTATATTAAATAAAGAACAAAACCTTAACAGGAACCAAGGACTAATCTTGCCCGTGATCTGGAAGACCCTTATCAGATCTTTCAACTCACCAGAACTGAATTATAGTGCCAACTATAGAACGTTCCTAAATACAAGTGATATCATGCATTCTCTATGCATGCATGTATTGTACATGCTCTCTTTGTTTAACAAAATTGGAATTGGTTGATTATAGTTTGTAACAGTTTTTTACTTTTTAGTGCCTTATATCAGTTATGTATCCTGAAGATGCCAACAGCCTTAATTGGTGAAACTAGTTGGTATAACATAGTTGTTTATTATATGCACTTGATCAATATAATCCCATTAAAAGTCTTTCCAAAAACAAGTAGTTTTATTGTATCACTGAATAAGGTACAGAGACGTTTGCAGTCTGTGTAATATATTTGAATTAGAGACAACTGGGATGAAACTAGCACTAATGAATCACATCTCCCCACAACAGAAACTGCAGTGTAGACTCGAGCAAAACCATATGTTGCTGGTGCAACATATTGGTTTTGCTTGACACCACCCCATTGTGAACGTGTTAAAACTAAGAAATATATATATAGTGAATGTGTTTAAGATATGGAATTCTGTTGAAGAGAATTAGCATTTTAATTCAACTGTTGGCTTGCCCTTGGTTCGCACGATCTTTTGTTAATACCGCACCAATCATATGCACTTCTTCATAGCTGGTCTATCTCTACTTGTCTACCATTGTGTCTGTTTTGTGCTCTGCTTTTACTTCTCATTAGTCATTTGTGAAGGATTGTTCATTATGTATCTCTAGTGTTATAAATTACTGGTAATTTTTGCTTGAAATAATGAGAAAAGACGATGAAGCTCTTTGGGTAGATGACTTTGACAATGCACACAAGGAAATATCTCGATGCCAAAAGTAGCGATAGCAAATAGGAGCTCCTTGGTAAGTCACCATTTTCAGTTTTTTCTGAAAACTTTAGTTTCCGAAAATCCCCGCATATATCTTGCAGCACAATTTTTTAGCTTTAATTTTGGGGAAAAAGTGCGAGCTATATTCGAGTAAATACAATCGTTTTTTAGTTTTCAAATTCTTAAGTATGGATCATTGGTTAGAAATTGGATTTATAAAATGCACAAAAGAGAGCAATATTGCAAATACAAGTGGCTATAAGTAACAAGAAAACGATATTGTATCTGGATCAAATGAAATTGATAAGGGTGTGTTGTCTGACATCTGTAGAGAACCAACTAGATGGAAATCTTCGTAAGTATGAGAGCCATGTCTCTATATTGTGTATTTTGGTTACCGAGAAGATGAGGTCAGAATCAGATGCATAATGGTGGAAGACAAGATGAAGATAGCGTGTTTTCATTATTTAGTTTTATTTATATTTAGTATACCTAAATGTTTTGTTTGTAATTGTTTGTACTTTTACTTATATAGTTATACTCCCTTATACTTATTTAGCGTTTAGTTGTGACAATATTTTTGACACTAATTAGCGACACTATTTTGAATAATGGCGGCAGTGGCAGTTAAAAAATTGCAAATGGTGCATCTCCAAGTCCTCCCCATTTAAGGACTCCATTTTGCATGATGTCATACAGGATTTTGTAGCATGTGGGACTTGCAGAATGTATGCATTCCGGCAGTTGTATATATGGGAGGTGAGAGAAGGGGAATACGTATATGTGCAAAATGCAGCAATGGGAGGAACTTGGTGAGTCAGAGACAGGAGATTCTCCAGGTAGAGAGATTAGTGGTATGATAGAGGGCAAGAGAAATATGAATAAAATAGAGTGGGGAGTATGGAAATGTTGAATGATTGTGAAGTTTTAGGAGATGGTCTCAATTGTGAGGATGAATAGCAAATAAGAGTGGCTGACTTGCAGAGAGAGACAGATGAGCTGAAAGAGCAGGTGGAATGTCTAGGGAATGAGATGAGAAGTGTGAAAGATGAGATTAGGCGAATGGAATAGACATACGCAAGGCAAATCAAAGTAGGACAGAGAGTTATGGAAATGATAGAAGGGAGAATAGGATCGGCAGAAGAGGGAATGAGAGAGAGAGTTATGGGAATGGTAGAAGAGGAGAGAATAGGAACACTAGAAGAGAGGGAATGAGAGTTATGGGAATGATAGAAGAGAAGAGAATAGGATAAGTGGAGAGGGAGAGAGAGATATGGGAATCATAGAAAACGAAAGAATAGGAACACTGAAGAGAGGGAATGAGAGAGTTATGGGAACGATTGAAGAGGAGAGAATAGAAACAGTAGGAGAGAGGAATGCAAGGGAGGACTGGAACCAGGGATAGAATGATGTCAGGAATGCAGGTAAGTAGGGGAGCAGAGAGAGAAAGTGTTAGAGAGAGAGAGCGCATGCAAGCAATCGAGGAATAAGGTGGTAAGAGATGTAATGTATGGGGGGACTCAATGTTCCGTGGTGTTCAAGATAAGAATGAATGAGGAGTGTTTGCCTGGAGGAACAACAGAAAGTGTGGCTATGGCAATTAAGAGGGGTGAAAGGCTGGATGAGATGATTGTGATGGTAGGAACAAATGATGAGTGGTAATGTAAATTTGGCAGTGAGAGATATGAGATTATTCCTCGAGGTTGTATGAAAGAAGACAGAGAGGAAAGATAGTGTGCATGTTGCCTAGGTATGATAGTGACAGCTGAGCAGAAGAGCAGTAATATTGAATAACATAATAGCTAGAATGAGGATGGGAATATTTATTATTATTATTACGGGCTACTCCAGGGAGTTGACAGACTCATCGAAGGAGGCCCTAACATCATGTCAAGAACAACTATTCGACATTCACACAGTATCTATCATACCTCGCCTTGAACTCATTCGCACGCACTCACAACCGACTGTGGCAGCACTTATTCCACTCATTCACTGCTCTCCAAGTAAAATACCAAGCTCTAACACCCTTGCTAACCACATTCTTGACCAGCTTCCATGTATGCCCCCCCCCCTAGTCCTCCCACCACCAGTCCTATTCTCAAAAATATCTTCTGAATTAATCTTATAGAAACCTTCAGTAATTTGAATGTCTCAATCATATCACCCCTTTTCCGCCTATCAACCAATTTCTGCAACTCACAAATCTTCAACCTGTTCTCATAAGGTTCATTCCATAGACCTGCTATCATCTTGGTCACTCGTCTCTGAATCCTCTCAACCTCCTCCCCATCAAGAAGAAACCCTGGTGCCCAAAGCTATGCACAGTAGTCTAGATCGGGTTTTATCAAGGCTAGATACAGAGAAAGAATAACTTGTTTGTCTCTGCTTGTTAAAGTATTTTTCAGCAACCAAGTGATTTGATGAGCTGTTTTAGCCACTTTTGCAATGTGCCTCTAAACTTCAACTCCATGTCCACCAACACTGAAATCCTTGGCACCATCAATCTCCTATAATACGTTTCCACCAATGTGATACACTGCTGCTAATGTTTCACCCCGAAATTAATAACCTTACACTTTGCCACATTAAATTGACATCCATTTTCCTTAGTCCAGTCCTCCAAACTATCCAAATCATCTTGCATAATTTTGACATCCTGTGCACTCACTATTGCCCTACTGAACTTTGCATCATCAGCAAATAAGTGAACACTTCTCCTCAGATCCTTCCCTATATCGTTAATGAACAAATCAAAAAGTAGTGATTGAAGACCAGAACCCTGCAGCACACCACTAGTTACAGGCTGTCTTTTGGAATCTACTGAATAAACCACTCTATGATATCTCTCCATCAACCACCCTTTGATCCATCAACCACCCTTATCCATTGAACCAACCCTATATCCATCCCCATATGCTGCAGTTTACTGATTAGAATCCCATGTGGTATCCTGTATAAGGCCTTAGCAAGGTCCAGTAGAATCACTGTAAACCCATTACCCATATCCAGTTCCGACATCATCATCATCATCATCATCAAATTCCTGCCATGTACCTCAAGGGGTGTACAGGATATGATAGTACTACATGAAAAAAATTACATCATTACTTCCTATCTACAATTTTCCTCCAAATCAGTCTGTTACTTGTCACGACTCCAACATTATCAGATCTTATATTTCTATCGTCTAAGGTACTTTGTACCGTATCAATCCACCTATATCTTCGTCTTCCTCTGGGTCGTTTTGCTGCCAACCTGGCAGAGAACAGGTTTTACTTGTTCCACAGATTCTCCATTCACAACACAGTTGACATTTTCAATGATTCTGCCTATTTTCATTGTCTTTGTCATTTTATTGCTGACCTTCATACCATATCTATTACAACAGCTGTTCAACTTGTTTTGCTAATCTTTCCTTGCCCATTCTGTTTAAGTGACTATACCACCTGAGATTAGCTCTGCTAACACATTCCTCGATGCTGACAATGTCAAGTTCTTTCCTAATATCCTCGTTTTTAATATGATATTGCCATTGATGCCATCTGTTCACGCCTATAATCTTTCTCAGGACTCTCATATCTGCAGTCTCTAGTCTTTGGTCAAGTGTTTTATTTCTGGCCCAGCTCTCCGATCCATAAGTTAAAACTGGTTTGAACACTGTCTTGTATACAGCTAATTTAGTGTTCTGACTAATTTCTCTCTTATTCCATATGAATTTATTCAATTGACTTCCCACCATACCAGCTTTGCTGATTCTGTTGTCTATTTCTATATTTAATTTACCATCTTTACTAAAAATCGTGCCTAAGTAGCTGAAATGTTTTACTTGTTCCACAGGCTCTCCATTCACAACACAGTTGACATTTTCAATGATTCTGCCTATTTTCATTGTCTTTGTCTTTTTATTGCTGACCTTCATACCATATCTATTACAACAGCTATTCAGTTTAGTCAGAGAATCTTGCAGACTTGTAGCGTATTTATTTAGAAGTATAATGTCATCCGCATAAAGCAAAGAGCTGACATTAACATCTCCAATTTTGATATCATGTTTAATACCACTTTCCTTCATAATGTGATCCATATAGATAATGAATAACAGAGGGGATAATGTACATCCTTGTCTCACACCAGATTTAACATTAAACCATCTTCCTGTATTTCCTTCAATTCTAACTGCTGACTCACAACTCAAATAAAGACTAAGTATTGCTTGATATAATGCCCCATTGACACCATATAACTGCAGTGTATTAAATAGCTTCTCTCTTGGCACCTTGTCATATGCCTTTTCCAAATCGACAAAACTTAAATACAGATCTTTGTTATATTCCCATGCTTTCTCGACTATTTGTCGTAAAGTGAAGATCTGATCCTGACAGCCTCTATTTGGCCTGAATCCAGCTTGTTCTTCACCAAGCTTTCCTTCCACAATTCTTCTCATCCATTTCTCAAGTATACTTGCATAGATCTTGCCAGGAACACTCAGTAGGGAAATACCTCTGTAATTCTCACATTCATTTTTATTTCCCTTTTTATATATGGGTACTATGAGAGCTCTAATCCAATCATCGGGAATTCGTCCCTCTGTCCAGGCTTTCTGAACTATGCAGTGCAGCCACTGTAAGATATATAATACCACCATACTTCAACATTTCTGGTCGAATATCATCTACTCCTGCTGCCTTTCCACATTTCAAGTGTTTGGTGGCTTTTTCTACTTCAGCCATCACTGTGTTATAAAACGTCAGCAAGTTACTGAGGCATGATCAACCCTTCACAAAACCGTGTTGTCCCCCATACAGTATCCCATTTTCATCTATCCAATCATGTATTTTTCTCTTGACTAATTTGTCCAAGACCTTGACAACAATTCTTGATATGCTAATCGGTTGGTAATTTACAACAGCAGTCTTGGAACCGCCTTTATGCAGTGGAACTATTTCCCCCTCTTTGCACCCTGCCCCCCTCAGGACTAACCCAGACTAAAGACTATAATTAAACAAAATGGTCAAGTGCACTTGCAATTCTTTAGCTACTTCACATACGACATGAGCTGGTATACCATCCAATCCCACAGATGCATTGACATTGAGGTTTTGTAATAGACTATTCACCTCCAATTCATTCACCAAAATTCCCGTATAATCTATTGGTTCATATATTCCTGCAATGTTACCACCTGGATGATATGCTCTTGCAAAGTGCTTGCTCACTAATTCAACTCTATCAACTGATTCAGTTACCTCCCTACCATTGGCATACTTCAAAATCATTCTGCCATATGCAATATTTCTTTTACTTGCAACATATCGAAAAAACTGTTTGGGATTCTCTTTAGCCTGCATGGCTAATGTTCTTTCATAATCAGTTTTTGCTTTTCTTACCACACTCATTACCCTTCTGGCCTGCACTTTATACCTTTCATGTGCCTACAGGTCACCTTTCTCCTTAAATTCCATCCATGGTTGTTCCTTTTTTGCAGCTTAAACTTAATGGCGTTATTCGTCCATTTAACCCAAACTTTATTTATTATTCGGACTCTAGTTATCCAGTCAGCCATTGCCTCATGCAAAAAGGTCTTGAGGTTTGGGACACATTGATGGGATGCTGCATACTCTATGCGAGGAGCTATACTGGAAGAAATAGGGGAGACAAGAAATCTGGGGTTGATGATTTATAGAAAAACCTGAAATTTAGGGACATATTGCAAAGGTGGTGAAGGTAACCAGTGCTTTTTTTCTAGAATAAAGGGTGCCGGAACTCACATCTTGTTAAGCTTATGATATTCAAATCATAATTTAAATGAAATATAAAGCAGCTGTTGCTGTCACAGAGTCGCATAAATGAATTAAATATAATTTATCTTCAGTATTTTTTTTATTTTAGACATGATCAAATGTAAAATTAAACAAACAAATTAAAATATACAACCAAAGACCAAATATAAAAGTAAAAGTAAATTTAATCGCCTCCCATGCACTATCAACACCCTTGCAGTTTTACATGCCATGGCACAACCAATCAAACTCCTAGGCTTGTCATACTTACCAGCCCGATAATTCCACATGTCCCTGTCTTAATTGTAAATTCCACGCCTTTAGCCACCTCCCAAGTTAAACCCTATGATCACTCTCACCAAGTTAGCCAAATTCTCAGATGCAACTACTAGATCAAGCACTGTCTGACCTCTAGTATTTTCCATTACATGCTGATGCAGATAGATAATATGTGGATGTTTGAGGGCAGATAGGAATTGTATGCGAGAGACCACTTGCATTTGAATGAGGAAGGATGTAGGCATCTGGTGAGATTGCTGTTCTGAATGAGTCTGTGTCCCAGGGTGGATGGCAGCATGGGTGGCCTCTTGTGGGAATGGTTACTTGGGAGAAGTGGGAACGACATCCAGTAACACTGAGGCCAGTGGAGTCTAAAGGGGATAATGCTGGGTATGAAACAATGGCATTTTTATGCTAATGCCAGGAGTATCCGCAATAAAGAAGAAAAATTGGTGGTACTGATAGTATCAGGCTGGCCAAAGATTATTGGGATCATTGAGACGTAGTTAACAGAAGAGGATATAATAAAAGGAATAGAAGTAGCTGAGTTCAGCCTTTTTCAGCTGGATAGGAAGTGAAAGAGTGGTGGTGGTTGGGTACTGCTTATGATAAGTTATGAGCTATGTCCTCTAAGAGTGGAGGCTTTGGAAGGAAGTGAGACAAATGATTTTGAGAGCATATGGTGTGAGGTAGAGGTAGGCAAGCACACAGAGGATGGGGACCAGGAGATGTTTAGACAGCTAAGTTTGGCAAGTGCAAGAAGAATGATATTGATTTTAACCACAGTAGTATAAATTGGAGAGAGGAAGATGCATGTAGCAATAGGGGAATGGAATTTCTAGAATTCTTGAGGGACAAATGTCTTAGGCAACATGTAATAGAGGGAACAAGAGGTTCAAGCGTTTTGGATTTGGTCATAGCATCTGAAGAGTTGATAATAACTGAGATGACATCTCTTCCACTAGTTGGAGAGAGTGGCCATATGGTTTTGACTTCGAAGATGAATAGACATGCATGTGTCAAAGAGACGGGAAGGTATGTGGAATTATAAGGCAGGTGATTATATCAATCTTTGACATCAACTTGGGGAAGTTTCATGGAGGGAGGAATTGGAAGGAAGGGATATCATTAGTGCTTGGGAAATTGTGAAGGAATATTTGTTAGTAGCAATGGTGAGTTGTATTCCACGAGTGAAGAATAGGACAAAATTTGGAGTAAAGTGGATGACAAACAATATTAAACAAGAACTGTATGCGAAAAAGGCAATGGAAGAGATATAAGGAGACAGGTGAAGAGAAGATGCATGAAGAATATAAAACACTGTCCAGGAGAGTGACTAGTATGATCAGGAAGGTGAAACTGGGATATGAGAAGAAATTGGCCCTAAGATCCAAAGAAAATCCTATGGAATTTTTATTTATGTGGCCAGTAGGAGGAGAAATGGGTGTGGAAGAATGATATTGTGGGATAAAAATGGGAATAGAGTGACTGATTCAGAGGACAGTGGAATTGTTCAATGAATATTTTATTGGTGTATTTCATCCTGGAGGAGTAAATTTTAATACTAGTGGGATAGAGCTGGTTCAGGGTTTTGAGGTGCAGGAGGAGAGTGTGTTCAAAATACTGAGTACTCTGGATGTCAGTAAAGCTGTGGGACTGGATGGTATTTCACCATGAGTTTTGAGAGAATGTGCTAAAGAACTGACAATGCCTTTGACCTGGCTTTTCAATGAAAGTCTGTCTGCAGGAAAGCTGCCCAGGGAATGGAAGGAAGGTAAGAGAGTGCCATTGCATAAGAGATGTTGCGTACTGTAGGTGTCTAATTATAGGACAGTTTATGTGTCATCAGTAGTTGTTAAGATCTTGCAGAAATTACCGAGGGACAGTATACAGCATTGAGCAGAGTATAATGTTATCTGTGAGAATCAACATGGATTTGTGAACGGGTGCTCTTGTTTTAGCTATATGCTACCCATTTATAATAAAGTTACAAGAGCAGTAGATAAGGGAAGGCATATATTACCGTTTTCTTGGACATGGCGAAGGCATTTGACAGGGTGCCACATGATAAGCTGATATTTAAGTTGCGGCATATGGATCTGGATGTCAGGTTGGTCAACTGGATTCTGATTGGCTGTCCGATAGGAATCAGAGATGGTGGGGCAGTTTCAAGGAGGCAGAGGGTTGCACGTGGGTTCCCATATGGCTCAGTACTGGGACCTATATTATTTCACCTTTATATCAATGACATTGTTGGTGGATTGCAGGGGGATATTTAGTTGATGCAAAGCTGGGAAGGGTTATTAGTAGTAATGCAAATGAATGGCGGGTGTCGTTTTAATGCAGCAAAATGTAAGGTCTTGAGGTTTGGGACACATTGATGGGATGCTGCATACTCTATGCAAAGAGCTATACCTGAGGAAGTAGGGGAGACAAGAGAACTGGGGTTGATGATTGATAGAAAAACTTGAAATTTAGTGGACATATTGCAAAGGTGGTGAAGCTAACCAAGTGCTTTTTTTCTAGAATAAAAGGTGCCAGAACTCACATCTTATTAAGCTTGTGATATTCAATTCAAATCACGGAGTCACATAAATGAATTAAATATAATTTCTCTTCAGTGTTTTTTATTTTAGACATGATCAAATGTAAAATTAAACAAACAAATTAAAATATACAACCAAAGACGAAATATAAAAGTAAAAGTAAATTTAGAAACCATTATATAATTTAAGAGAAGTTCATAGTGTTTTCCAAAGTTTTGTCCAATTCTCGTCGAACAAATCATCTCAGTTCCTTTCTTTGCCCTTAATATCTAAGTCCGAATATCACAGAAATCATAAATCAACATAAGAATAAGAAATCATAGATCGACATAAGAATAAGAAATCATAGATCGACATACTTTGAAGGATCGAAAAGTCTTAAAGGTAGTCCAACGAGTTGTACCACCTTTGATGAATAGAAGTGCTGAAATTGTTTTAGTCTTCATTATCGAAGCTCTTGTTGGGGTGATCATTAAATTCATCTGCGAAAATCCGTGTTCACATTCACTTGATGAAATGGGAATGGTGTTCAGAGCATGTACCAAACGCAACAGTTTTTCTATGTATGTCTTATCGAGAATGTATTCACGGAATCTACAAATCATTTCTCTTTCATTTAGTTGCAGTCTGATTGACAAAATTCTAATTTCTGTCTCTTCGAATGTTAGCTGAGCATCAATATCTTTAGGCCAATGTTTTTGGTCAAGCACGCGAGCCTAAAGTGCTAGCTCAACATCTTTGCTATCGAGCAACCTTTTTCAGTCTACTCTTTCAATTTGGTATAAAATGTTTTTGGATCAATAGGAGGATTATTGTTCGGATCTTTTTCGTGAAGTAAAGCTCCACGAAAGTGCAGATCATGTGCAGCAACTTCAGCACATCTATAATAGGTCCAAAATTCTGTCTTATTTCTTCAAAAACTTCTACAAGTGCATTTATTTTTTGATTTGCCTTGTAAAGGTTCATGTCACTGTCTTGCAGGTCCAAACTTAATTCAGACAATTCTTGGAGAGCAGGAGGGCATCACACATCAATCCTAAATCCAATAAAATGTCTGTAGATGATATTTTTCTTCTTAAGCCATCATAGGTACATTTATCATTTTTATCTCTCCTAGGATCATGCATCGCATCTTCAAAATGATGCACTAGAGATTAAAAATTATTCCACACAGGCAAAACTGAACAGAAACTAGATGACACCATCGAGTACTTAAAATTCTTCAAAATTTCAGCAGCTCAACCTCTAGTGATTCTGCACATAAATGCAACTCTCTACCGTTTTTTGGCATTGCATGATATAGGACACAAAGTTTATCAATAAATGATTTGAATCTTTTGATTTCTGAAATTTTCTTTACAGCATCATTTACTGATAATTCTAGTCTATGATTAGCACAATGGCAAACTATAATAGAAGGAAATTTTTCTGACAGCAATTTTTTCACTCCACTTTTACACCATTACAGCAGTGCCATCGCATGCTAAAGAAACAAAATTTGTTTAAAAATAATCTGTCATCCTATAATAGTTAAGACATTGGAGTAAGGAATCAAATGCTCTTTCTGCCATTATGTTTTCAAGTTCGATCAAGTCCAAAAATAAATTTATCGGTAAATTAATTCCGACACCTTCGATACAGCATCGAATATACACTATGAAACTGGTTTATTGCTTGTTGTTGATTCATCAATTATCAATGAAATTATATTTTTGGATTGAATGATTTCTTTAAACACATTTTTTCTCATTTCTTCACTTACATGATTCACAATATTAATACATGCATTTGTTGAATGAAGAATATGACCAATTTCAATTCCGTTCAGTTCTTGCAGATCAATTTCACTTTTAAAATTATGGAATGATCAGTTTTCCTTTGCTACTTTATATGCAGTTCGAAAAATTTTTGCGGTTATTTCTTTTTCATGAGATAATGATTTTAAAAAAAAACCTTTTCAAGGGTCCTTTTTTCGGCTTCATAAAGAATTTTTAACACTGCTTTGTGTGCAGCAGATTCTCTGTCATTGAACTTTTTTCCCGAAGTGAGCTCATCTGTAGCTTCCTATCTTTGCCAGAATATGTAATCTCATTGTTTTCCCATTTGGAAATTTTCATTCCCATCTTTGTTTCAATTCCAAGAGTTCTAACTTTTCTGCAAGGCATACAGCCAAGTTTATTTGTGCAAATATGCATCCATTCATTTTTCGTGCAAAAATCATTTTTTTGATCTAATGTCCAGCAATTCGGCCAGTCATTTTCAGTGTGGCCTCGCTCCTCAAGATTAGCTTGAGATGATTCGAAAACATCAACTGGCACCATTATTTCCATATTTTTTGACATAATGTCTGTTATTATTCTGGGCTTTTTATTAATGGGACCAGTGGTTGAGAAGTAATTGGAAATCTGTTTCATTTTCAAACTTGGGGTCAGACTTTTACACTAAAAAGTAAAAAAAAATGCTAAAAGGATATGAAAATAATGACGTTAATTTTATGTCAATTCAATAAAGATATTTTTTAGATATATAAGTGTTTTACCGAAAATCTTTCAGATGTTGTCAATCACAGCCACAAACGTAGATGCTAATTGCGTGCACATGCGTGTTATGTACGCGTGAACATTATTTCCAAAATTACTTTTGAAAATTTGAAAAAAAACTAAAATAATATGTGCCAGAACACCGTTCTGGTGCATTACGCCAGAAAAAAAGCACTGAAAGTAACACTGGATTTCTGCAATAATGAGAAGGACACTGACCTGCAGAGATAGGTATCATTCCGTTCCATAAGACTGATCAAGACCACACTTAGATAATTGTTCTCAGATTTGGTCCTCAGGATATGAAGGGGATAAATTAACTGTGGAAGCGGTACAAAGTAGATAACAAAGATGGTTTCAGGACTGCAATGTAGTTATGAGGATCGACTTAAGGAATGTGGAGATAGAAGGAGAGGTGATATGATTGAGACTTAAACTGTTGAGAGGTGGTTACAGGGACACTGGTGAGTTCTTTCGCTTGGTTGAACATGGGAAAGGAGTGATGACAAGGGGCCATACCTGGAAGTTATGAAAGGAAACTGAGCAAGAGGGTGAGGAGTGGTTTCTTTGCATTTAGGGTGGTTGCACCATGGAAAGAACTGCCTGATAGAATGGTGAGAGCGAGAATGGTCAATGAGTTTAAGGAGTGGTATGATACACTGTGTTTCCTATGAGGGACCTTATAAAGAAGAAAATGGCAGTAAGAATAACATTCAAAATTACAGTAGGGCACTTAGAATAATTAATGATTTTTAAACGAACAAATTTACTGGGGTATACAACACATTGGCAACATCAGTACTTGCCTATAGAAGTGAAGCCTGGGCTGGCCATCAGAAAACTATAAGAACAGCAGCTTACATCAGATGAGATGCAACGAAATGAAAGGAAATAAAATGGATAAAAAACAAATATATAATAATAATTATTGTTATTATTCAGTACTCCATGGAGTCAACAGACTCATTGTGGGAGGTCCTTTATGGGAAACACAAAGTCCATCATACCACTCCTTGAACTGATTGACTGTTCTTGCTCCTCTCACCACTATCAGGTAATTCATTCCATAGTTCAACCACCCTCCATGCAAAGAAACCACTCCTTACTGTCTTGCTCACAGTTTCCTTTCGTAACTTCCAGGAATGGCCCCTTGTTGCTCCTTCCCGCTGTTCCTCCAAGCGAAAGAATTCCCCCAGTGTCAACATTGTAACTACCTCAACAGTTTAAAAGTCAATTATATCACCTGTCCTTCTATCTGCCAAACTCTGCAGTCTACATTCTCTGAGCCAATCCTCATAACCAGCATTGTACAGTCCTGAAACATATTCGTTATCTACCTCTGAACCCTTTCCACAGTAAATTTATTCTCTTCAAATACTGGGGAACAAATTTGAGAATAATAATAATAATAAACAATAGTCTGTGTGTTGTCTCTTACCAGAGTCTTATACAATGGAACGATAACTCTTTTATCCATGCAGGTCAGCATCCTTCTCAGTATTGTAACAATCCTCTGGGTTACCTTCACCACCTTTGCAATATGTTCACTTTATTTCAGTTTTCTATCAGTCATCACTGCCAGATCTTGTCTCCTCTACTTCCTCCAGTAGAGCTACTCCAATTGAGTATGCAGCCTCTCATCGATGTATTCCAAATTTCAAGAATTCATTTCACTGCAACAGACTGACACCCTGATGCATTTGTCCATCTGTCTAGTTTATTCAAATCCTTTTGCATAGCTGCCACATCTGCACTATTTTACTAATAACCTTTCCCAGCTTCACATCATCTGCAAACAACCGAATATCCCCCTGCAATCCACTGACAATGTCATTGATATAGAAGTTAAACAATATAGGTCCCAGTAGTGAGCCCTGTGAGACCACACTTGTATCCTTCTACCTCCTTGATATTTCCCCACCATACACAACTGTCTAATACCTATCAGAAAGCCAATACTGAATCCAGTTGACTAACCTGACATCTAAACCCATGTGCTGCAACTTAAATATCAGCTTATCATGTGGCACCCTCTCAAATGTCTTTCTAAAAATGGCAGTATATGCCTTTCCTTCATCAACTGCTCTTTTCACTTTATTATAAAAGGCAATCATATTACTAAAGCAAGAGCAACAAATCCATGTTGACTCTCACGGATAACACACCCTCATCTTCCCAATGCTGTATATGGTCCCTCACTAATTTCTCCAATATCTTTACAACTACTGATAAAACACAAGCTGGCCTATAGTTATACACATCCAGTCTGCTACCACCTTATGCAACATCATTATCTTACCTTCAATCCATTCCTTGGGTACCTTTCCTGTAGCCAGAGTTTCATTGAAATGTTTATATATATTAAATAAGATAAATCAATGATGAATGAATAATAACAGAATAAGCAGAATTAGGATACTTTGACAGATTCTTCATTACATCCCTAGAGGAAGAACAATGCCAGGAAAACTCGGTGCAAAATAGTTTGAAAGTGTAATTGTGTAAAATTTAGTTTACTTATTATTTAATTTTCTTCATAAAACATTCCAACTAGAAATTGCATATTATTTTGAAAAACATTTTATTTATCACTTCAAAAAAATCGGTTTACTTTCTCAATGAATGGCCTCTTATGTACAATTCTGACCTTACAAGCATGCTCTATGCTTTCAAGTAACAAAATATTCTCTACACATAATGAATACAGGTATCCCTTGCTTAGTGCTTATTTGATTATCGTGGCAAAATTAATTGCAGCAATCCCTTGATATACGCGGGAAGAGTTTTGATTAACACGCCTTTAACCCAGAGGTGTTCGCAGCTGATCTGACAGATACAAGCAAAATGTTTAATATAAATATTCTTACACAATTCATTGTATAGCTTGGAGGTCATGAGTAGCTGTGCATTCACATGTTATGAGTGATATTCTGCACTGTTTTTTGCTGTCAGTTCGGTTTTAACACATGTTATATAAATGTTTGTGATATTTGACAGTAAACTGTATCTGAGAGATACCGCGACCTCCGATGGCAGTATAGTATGGTTTAGTTTTTTTATTCTTTTTTCAATAATTTTTAGATTGTAACTGAAAAGAAATAAACCATCATGTATTACAATACAGCCAAGGACTTATTTATCATACATGTCCTCTAGGAGATGCGGCTTACATTTATGGAAAATACTAAGGAAAGTGATCTGGAACTTACTCCACCTTTTCTACGCTACGAGTTGTCCATAAGGTTATTTATGCTCCATAAGGTTATTTTTTGAAAAAGGAAAACTTGCTAAAAATAGTAAAAGTCCACCAACTATTGAACCATTAGAATATATTTTGGAACATATATATTCTAATGGTTCAATAGTTGGTGGACCTTTACTATTTTTAGCAAGTTTTCCAACAGATACACTCTCTGGTTATAGGGTATATTACAGTGTGCTTGTTCTGCAGCTACTTTATGCATTGGAACCTTAATAGCATCATTCGCTGTAAAAAATTGTGATTTTCAGAAAGCACGGAACATATATCAAGGACTAAAGTGGTAGTCTCTTCAGAAATGTCTATGATCAGTATTATGTATTCTTGTCATGCAAACATAACAGTATGAGACATTAACTAAATTATATTTAATGCAATCAGAAGGAACCCTTGATGTCATGGCTGACAATTTTGAAAATTCATAGCATCTCTTTGTAGCACTGTGATGATGTTCTATTATAAGTCACTTATTTATCCACCATGAAACCCATAAACCAAAAAACCTTTCAATGCTGCCACTTTTAACTTTTTCCTCAAATTCTTTCGTTTCTGTTTCTGTTAATCATTGCCAGATATCACTACTACTTACATCACCAGATAAATCAAGATCAGCCATTCGCTCTTCCATTGATTTCTCATTTACAAAGTTTAATTTCTCTGCATGCAGACTTACACCGCTACATTTTAACTGATTGAGAACCCACTATTTGTAAAACTGCTCACTGCAGTTTAAACAAAGTTCATGTCTATAACATTTAACAGAACAGTAATGAGCATTACAACAAGGTCCTGCATAGAGAATTTTGCCAGTAACACAAAAGTTGCATACTGCACTTTCAGAATTACTCTTGTTTTGAAGTTCCATTATACTTATTATACTAGGGTTAACTGCAATCAAAAATTACCAATGGTAAAATAAATCTCGGCATCAACTATCAATCACAATTACATAATTACCACCAAAACACACCTCCCATGATGAGTCTTGATAGACTGTGTTTGTTAGGAAGGACCTCCTTCGATGAGGCTTTTGACTCCATGGAAGCCTGAATAATAATAATAATGAATTACTTGAAATATGGATTTTCATGGATGGGAAATGAAGAGGAACCTATTCCAAATTTTGTTCTATTAAAAATAAATCACATTTTTTGTTTACATGAACACATAAATTCAAATAAAATAGTCATTTACAATGAAATATACTTAATATATTTATTATTATTATTATTTTCATAATAAGGAGGAACTTGGTAATAATGAAAATTTAAGACTATGCAGATATCAAGTTTGAGAAACACTGAAACTTTCAGAAACCCATAATTTATTCTGAATCACATGGCTTAAAGGAACACACCGACCTATTTATATGCCAATCTACAATAAAAGTTTTCTTATTTCATCAACAAGATTGTCACCTTTATGGATAACTGTATTATTAATTGGTGTTGCAGTTTTCATTTGACTAAGAACTAACTTTGTTTTTAACAAATGTAACAACAGTAATGTGAGATAAGTTTACTCTATGGCCTCTCTGCAATACACCGTAATCAGCAAATTTAATCATTTTATTCTTAGTAGGTAATGTAATAGGTTATGCAACTGCTTTTTGCTGGAAGCAATAGCAATCATGCTTGGAATTTTATCAAAGCTAATACATAAACAACTATAAAAGGAAATGGTATGTATAAACAATTTATAATTCACAGTGAAACACAAAACCACGAAGAGATATAATGAGTAACGAATGTAAGTAAGGAGCCATGGAAATGGACAGTGATTGGTTCACAGGAGCAGGTTGTCAGTAACTGACTTATGAGCAACTCTTGCTTTGTACCATGGGGAAGTTGGAATGTTTTGATGAACACCTAGAACAAAAATATTAAAGTAACCGACATAATCACAAGAAAGAGCATATCATAAACTCCTTTAATACCCTGTGTTTCATCAAATTGTGATACGATCTTTTTTCGTTTAGGATATATAAGAAGACAAAATTAAGTGATTTTTGTTCTGGATGTTCATAAGAACTTTCCATCCCCATTATAAATGGACACTGGTTTTGAAAAGTGGATCATCATAAAGCAAAGCATCATAAGACTGGTATTACTGTAATAATAATAACGAAGGATTATTGGTCTCGAGGCCTATGAATGCTTCTTGTGTTATTGTTAAATTAAAACATAGTCTTTAAAACTTTTTGATTACATCACTTTAAAAAAAATATATAAATAATAAATAAAAAGTAGTAAATAACATTTTCAGGATGATGTCTTTCTCACAAGAAAATAAACAAAGTTAACTGTTAGAAGATTCCTAAAGCAGGGAGAAATATTTATCAGAACAAACTAAAAAGAAATGGTAGTTTGACTTGCTGTTTTATGTGCATCTAATGGAAAGACGATTTCCTGAACTGTATATAACTTTAAATCAAATGGAAAATTCTAAATCCCTCCCATTCAAAAAATATAAAATAATATTTTGTACAGTTTTAGAAAACAAATTTAAAAAATGCATTTCAGATTTTAAAAGGCAATGCAATTCAAAATGGTCATAATTAAAATATGTACTCTGTGTTGTGCAGTAAACAGATGATAGTACTCACTTTGCTAAGTTTTAAAGAGTTAGAGGAAAAAATAAAGATTCCGATAATTTTAAAGGTAACTAAAATGATAATTTATGGTAAACGAGTCACAGGAGTTGTTACGTTAGAGCTACCTAACTTCTTTTTTCTTTCTGTGATGATTTCGTTTTTCTGGCTATCACATCAAACAAATTCTTGGGGTTTCTGTCTTTCTCTCCTGCTCCCGCCAAAGCTCGGTATAAAGAAATGTTTTTTTGAGTATTTCACTTTTCACTTTATTCATTTCACTGCAATGCTGACTTATTCAGTGTTCTTTCCCGATTTCTTTTTACAAATGAAGTGGTAATTTAACAATAATTAAATGTTTGTTATTAATATGTAGTGAACAGTTTAACTTTGTATAAATTATTCAAGTCAAGTTACTGCAAATGTAAGTTGCTTGGGAAATAAATCAATCTTCATCCTAACTAAATTATTTCATTGTGTATCATGAAAGACTTATAACAGAAATGTTTTGTCATCAAGGCTGAGATATATTTTATGTAGAGATAGGATTTCTATGGTTGTGCTGGTGTCAGAAGGGTTCTGGTCATTTCTCAAGGGCAACAATAACCAAGCTATGCTTCAGATGCACGATGTTTCTAAATTATGCTAATTTTTATAATCCCTATATATCGCAACAGATGAGAAAAATGGCTTGTCAATAATTCCTGATTTTTAGAATATACTGCATAAAAGCCTGCCGATAGATGCACTAAGTTAATAACAAGAACCATGCAAATTATTTACAGTGACCCTTCTGCATTATCAATAATAGATATCTCATATATGTTAGTATTTTGGTGTAGATCAACATCTTTAATACACAGAAGTATTAATTTTTATCATGAAATAGATAAATTTTTACTACTTGTGTTGATTTCTAAAAACTACAATAAAAATGCCCCTATACCATTAAACAGCTTTCCTACCTCAACAGATGCCATACTATACAAGCACGAAAAACAAGTCGCTTTATTTAACACTAAATATCACTATAGGAAAATATTTTTTTAGTGTCAGTGACTCTTCTGTCTTATCAATAATAGATATCTCATATATGCTACTATTTTGGTGTAGATTAACAACTTCTTATAATACACAGAAGTATTCAATTTTATCCAGAAATAGGTAAATTTTTACTACTTGAGTTGTTTTTGAAAACTACAATAAAAATGCCCCTATACCATTAAAAAGCTTTACAAGCAAGAAAAACAAGTGGCTTTGTTTAACACTAAATACAGTAAACAGACATTTGTGTACTATATTTAGGAACAATTAGTTTAATTAGAGACAACCCAAATGCAACACAATGGAAAACACTTCTTCTGCAGACTATTCCGCATACATGCATGCAAATAATTAAGCATATATGTCCAACAGCTGTTTATAATAGTCACTGGATACAGAACACACTCAATTTATGAAAGGCAAAATCAATATATATTTATATATATATATATATATATATATATATATAGCTTGATCAGTTTGAATTGCATTTCAGATATTCAGTATAATCCAGACACTTAAATACTAATTGCATTTAAGTGTCTGGATGGAACTAAAGCTTTCTGAAAATGCGATAGCTTGACATGGAAATTGCATACGTATTCTAAAAGCAAGTACCACTCCCCAAGAGCAGCGCTTCCCAAACTGTGGGCCGCGGCCCCCCTTGGGGGCCATCGGTTTTGTTGGAGGGGGGCCGTGAAATAATGAAAACAAATTTTAAATGTTTTAAGACTAAGTAGATTTCTTTTTATTTTAAAAGAAACGTATTTAATTTTTATTTATTATTTCTTTTTTTGTTATTTTTTATATTTTAATGGAAAAATTCACACATTGGTGTTGGTTCACAAATTTTGTTTCCTGCATATTTCAGTGCTTAATGAATATTAGTAAATATTGCTTATTCATATGTTTCATTTCAAAGCAGTGGTTAATTGTATTTACTTCGAATGCTCTCCAGGGAAGCTCCAAATCTTCCTCTCCCTTTCATCAGGCATTCACGTTCGTAATCAGGGACTGTTGACATTGACTTTATATACATATCAAAACTAGTTTTATATTATTACTGTCATCTGAGCTAGTTTTCTGTTACCAATAAAAGTTTCACATATACTTCACACATGAAAAAAAGCTTAAACAAGTTCATGTGGGGAGACAGTAACTCGCTTGCAGTAGTAAACAACATGCCCTCCCTAACAGCCACTATACTGCAGAGGCAATAAGAACAAGTACTTTTATTATGCCAGTGAATAAAGTATGAGGAGTCTGTGTAATATATTTCTGAACAAATAGTGCAATTAGAGACAACTGGGATAAAAACACACTAATTAATGAATCACATGTCCCCTCATACAGAAGCCATGCTGTATAGACTGAAACAAAACCATATGTTGCATGGGCAAACACAGTATCTAACTAAAAACTATTGTTATTAGTTAGATGTGTGTGAGTTTGATTTCCCAAGGCAGCAATAAAATTCAACCGAATGTGTTAATATATATATATATATATATAATGAATGTTATGGCAGTTTCACATATGGAATTCGATTGAAGAAAGTTAGCATTTCAACTCAATTGTCAGCTATGCTTTTATCTTTCGGTTGCACGATCTTTTGTTAATACCACACCAATCATATGCACGTTTTAAGAGCCTGAATTTGCTGTCTGTTTTGCGTTATGCTTAATTACTGTAAAGGGTAAAAAGTCAAAAGAGAAGAATGTTCCTGGGCCAGGCATTCCCTTATTCAGGTAATATTCACTAATTTCATGTTATCAGTCTGTGGCAAGTCGGTAAGTGGTGCTATTATTTGATCTATTCTACGTTAAATAATTTAACCCTGAGATGGATAAGTGGCTGATAAAAAAAATCCCGCGAACAATAAGAAGCAGAAACTGACTCAAAAAAAGGACAGTGTTTCATATTTTACCAGAACAGCCCACATCGTCTCCAGAACCAAACAGTAAGAGGCAAAAATGTAATATATGCATTTGATTTTTGCAATATTCGCTGTGTATGTTTTGTATTTAATATAAATACAATAAATATTATAATATATCTCTTTATTACGATTTTTTTCGAGGGTGGCCGTGAAATATTTTAATTTTTGCAAAGGGGCCCTGACATCCAGAAGTTTGGAAGCTGCCCTAGAGAATAAGGGAATGGCAGGCAAATGTGTTGTGAATAATTGTACAGATAACCCTCATATAACTTTGTACTTATACAATGTGTTTTTGATATAAGAGTCTACAAATTGTAGAAACCCTTTATCTTTTCATATATTTTTCACTGCATGACCGCATCACGTCTGCCTGTATCACGCATGTAGTTATAAGCACCAAATTTATATTAGGGGAAATACCCTTTAGCACGCATATATGTCAATTGTTTACCACATAAAAGGTTTTATTGTTGAAAGTTATCTTCTTTTTCTGACAGGAAAGTGCATTAAAAATCATAAGTGTGTTAATCTCTAGCTGTGCAATTTATTTTCTGATGAGTTACATACACTATGTAATGCTTTTTTATGTAAAAATTTTATTTTTATAGTAATGGAGAGGCCTTTGGTGATATGGTTGAAAATGAAATTAGTTAATTAATCGATGGAGAAATAGATTTAAATTACAAGGAACTGGTACAATTAATAGATGATGTCCAAACAAATGATGGGTAATTTTCTCGCAAAGATTCTGATTGTTATGAATCTAGTAAAGAATTCAGTTTAAATAAATTAGCAGGATTAGACTTGACAAGAGAGTTAGGAATTTATTTCACAGATAATGATCCCTCAATGGATCTTACTCATAGCGGTAAGCAGAACTGGCACTAGAATTTTTGCTGCCCACATGCAATTTCTATCTAAGAGCCCCTACAAAGATTACGATAATAAAAATTTAAATTATTTGAAATTTCTTAAATTTTGACAGAGTAGCCACATGGTGGTTCTCTAAAGTTAACGAACCCGGGGTTTTGACTAGGCAGGACAATCATTAAAAACCCGAATATTCAAACAATTCTCAAAAGTGAAAGCAAATTTTGATAAAGCCCCTTCACTTTAATTGTTGAATATAATGATAGAGGGCTTATAGCCTTCTCACCAACCTGAATCGCTAACAATATTAAAATGAATTTTAATTAAAGTTAATATTTATTTGAACTAAAGTTTAAAAAATTCTTGCCTTTTTACAAGTTACTGAATTCTTAGTAATTTGTAAAAATATGTAATAATTTTTATAAGTGGAACTATCGTTTAGAAAAATAAAAGAAATTGCAGATATGTGAGAAAATAAGAAAAGAATTCAGAACTAATTAAAACATTTAATATAAGTATTCGAAAAATAACATCTCTACAGAATAACAGAAAATATATTAAATTACATAAATTTACTTCAATATTTTTAAAATTGAATATGAAACCAAAAACCCTAAAATTTTCAATTTTAGGGTTTTGGTTTCATATTCACAAAATTAGAAATAATGGTCTTAACGTGTAATTCCACACATATATAATTTTCAATAGCTATTAATGGCAAACTAACAAGCTTTTTTGTGACATACTTGTTGTGTTGTTAAGTATGTTTAATCAATTTCGACTTGGAAAAGGAACGTTCACCACTCGCTACACTAACAGGTACAGTTAATAGTATTCTTAAAGCAATTGAAAAGTTAGGGAAAGATAAATTATTGGACACAGTAAAATTAAGAATATCGAAAGGGTTTTGAATATTTAAATTATCCTTCTGAAAAATATCTCGGAAAGAACAGAATTTGTCATATAGTTGTATTGCATTTATGTCTTTATTGTCGCCATCCTTCAAGAGAATCTCCAAATCATCACAATTTTTTCATAAATCTTTGTTATTAATTTGTAGTAATCTATACAAGAAATTGAAATTATCATATGTTTTTAGTTGTTCAAAACGTTCTGCTAACGAAAACATTGCGACATCTAGCAGTGTATAAAACTCATTCACTCTAAATTTATCTTCTGGTGATTGTTGCTTGTAGTCAAATTGTCGTGTCTTCTTTCATCTTTGCACTTCCGTACCAGTTTTAAATTCTTGTTCTCCATCCACCTCTACACTCAGTCTTTTGTCGTTTTTAGAACTTCTTTAAAATATGTATCTGATCGATACTCTTGTAAGAATATTTTTAAGTTTTCGATACATTCTAAAGCAAATGTAATGTTCATATTTTTGTCTTGAAGCATTTTACTTACAGAGTTTATTCTCTTAAGTAAATCATGCCAAGTTATAAGAGAGCAAATAAATTTGTAGTCCTTTATTTCAGCAGATAATGTTTGTGCTTCATGCTGAGTTTCTTTATTAAAATTTTCATTATTTAAAATTTCAAAAAGTGTATTGTCAATTTCTCCTAACTGATATCGTAGATGGCGGATTGCATTAATTTTACATTCCCATCACGTTTCTGATGGCTGTTTCAATGTTAAATTTTTACGAACTTTAAAAGAATTGCCCAACGTTTGTAAGAGAATGAAAAGAAATTGTATATTTCTTGAATAATTGCAAACAAACTAATTGCATCTGCATTCATTTTGGCTGCATCGTTAATGATTAAATTTAGAGTATGAGCAATGAATTGCATGTAAAAAGCTTGGGAATTTTTGTTCAAAAGCAAATTTTTTCCTTGTTTGGTCCATATTTTTTCCCTTTCATTTTTGCCCCATCGCATGTCTTCAATGGGAATGTTCTATTTTTCCAGTTGTTCCATTATTGTTGCACAAAAACCATGTACTGCTGAATCTGATATATCTGCAAACCTAAAATGTTTTCCATGATCTTGACAATTCCATTGTCACAGGAAACAAAGTGAATAATAACAGTCATTTGTTGTGCATCTTATGGTTTGAAGAAAACATTAAATTATGAATATTTACACTGTACCAAAGCTCTTAGCAAAGTTCAATTACTGGCACAATATGTTAATAAAATTAGTAAGTACACCACCAAAGGTAGGTATGTACCTAAGTTATCTCGCTGCATGTGAGTGGATTACCGATTTAGAGCATCAATAGTTGTGTAAACATATGTGCTTTTGTACGGTTCATTTGAATTATATTTTATAAGTCGTTAAAATTTTTATTTTAAAATGAGAAAAAATGAGTGTAAAACAAAAACACTTTCATATAACGTGAGTTATAAATTAAATGCGATAAATTATGCAAAACAATATCGAAACAGCAGTAGAAAGGCATTTTGGTCCACCATGAACAGAAAAAATGGTTGGCGAGTGGAGAAAACAAGAGGAACAATTAAAACTGCTATGTTTTAATTCACAAGAAACATTCCATTTGCACCTAGAAAAATGGAGAGAATTAGAAGTACAAATGAAAAATTGGGTAACAAATTATCAAAACATGGGAATATCTGTTTCTACGAAAATGATAATTTTTGAAGCAAAACGATGGGCAACTGCTAATGGAATTTTAGATTTTACCAGATCACCGTCTTGGTGAAAAGACATGGGTTATGCATGCATACAAAAACCACTCTAGCCCAAAAAATGCTGGCTGACTATGAAGCTAAAATTATAGAATTCCATAGATTTGTCATATCAGCAAGAGGGAAATTTAACTTTGACCTTAATCAAATTGCAAACATGCATGAAGTGCTTCTAACTTTTGATGTTCCTTCAAATCGGACAGTAGATTCAAAAGGCACCAAATCAATAGTGATCAAAACAACAGGTCACGAAAAAACTCACTACACTGTAGTTTTAGCTTGTTGCACGGATGGAATAAAGCTACTCCCATGTTAATCTTCAAGAGAAAAACGTTACCGAGTGATGAAATTCCTTGTGCCATTATTATCCACGTTCAAGATAAAGGCTGGATGGACGAAACAGGAATGAAATTATGGATACAAAAGATATGGGCAAAACGTCCAGGTGCATTGTTTAAAAAGCCTGCGGTGTTAGTGTGGGATCAATTCAGAATCAACCAAGGAACTTCTAAAAGAAATGAATACAGAATTAGCTATCATTCCAGGAGGCCTTACAAGTCAATTACAACCCTTGGATGGATCTATTAATAAACTATTCAGAAATATTATGCATGAAGAGTGGAACAAATGGCTGGCAAAGCCAAATCACAATGTTACAGCAACAGGACGTATGAAGCAGCCAACAATTTCAGAAGCATATACCTGGGTGAAAAATTCATGGGAAGCTGTGGAAGAGACAATAATAAACTCATTTAAGAAATGCAGTATAAGTAATGTGATGGATGGTACCAAAGATGATACAGTTTTTAAAGGGAGTGACAACAATAGTTCAAGATGAAAGTAATATGAACTGTGACATTAACGAGACCAGTGATAGTACCGAGAGTGAAGATGAACTGAATATTGCTAATACAAATTATTTTAACAATAAATAAAAATTAAGTAAGAATTTGTAAATATCTTTATAAAATAAAATATTTTTTCTAAAAGTCATCTCATAAATTTGCAGTGTGTCTTTTCATCTGAAAAATATGGTAAATGATTCAAACATGTGCATTCAGCTTACATTACTGGGAACATTTACTAAAACTACTTCAAATATGGTTGTAGCGACACGTGGACCTTTATGACCTTACAAGTAAACAGCATAACATCAGAATAAAACATAGTACCTGAATGAGAATAAGCCTTTTATCCTCTGCTCTCCTCAAAGGGAAGAGCATGATCTCTACTTCCTTCAAGGACTTTTGCAGCTCAGAAATGAATTAGAAGCACATGTGTTTACAAGATATCTACATTTTTTATGCGGGCAAACCACAAGAGGTTGGTATTGAAGTAAATCAAGTGCGAAAAACTAATCTTTACATAATATGTTGTTAAATTGTGAATGAAGATATTTATAATTAATATTACTTCATTAATAATTAACATGATCTACCATATCATAAGCAGGACTTATTTAAATTTATTTTGTTAGTCTGTTGCTTATAAAATGTTATTCATGTAATTCCTTTTGAGTTTTGTTAGTTAATTTTATTTGTAATTTTAAGGTATATCGTAGACATGAAAAAGCTCTGCATTAAGGTGTCATTTATTTTATTTGCTTTATTTCTTTAATACTAATATAAGAAACTGTGATGTATGTAAATTTAATATACCCAGAAATTTCCTTATGATATCATTTGATTGGTTGTTGTGAGAAATCATGTAAATTCTCCTAGCACGTGTTGGAGCATGAACTACTATATACCAAGGGAAAAGCAAGTTCGATGTGAGCTAAACTGGTGAGAACAAGTAACTGGAAGGAAAAAGGAACGAGTGGACACGAAAATGAAAGTAAAAAAGCAGAAAGGAGTGGGAGAGTGAGGAGAACGGTAGCTAGAGACTGAAGGCGGATTTTGATGTGCCAAAAAAGCGGAAATAGAAGATTCTTTTAAGTTTATGATACTACAAAGTAAATGTCAGCAAGGACTTTAAAGATGTTGTTTGATCTCCTTATGATGTGATGAAGCTATATCCTGGTAAGATTACCTTTACTTTACGAAGTGTGAAGTGATGAAAATTAATTCCGCTGAAAGTAATTTATTCCTAGTTGGTGTATTCTGAGAGTCAAGATTGAATGAGTGATGTGCTAAGACTTTTCACTATTCAAGTGACAAATGCTATATTATTGAATTAAGTGTTCATTGACTGAATGAGAACATTGAGAAGCCTATTTGTTGTAATTTAGGAACTCGAACTTACAAGAGCTAATTTTGATTGACTGAGCTTAGAGAATTGCAAATGAATGTCTGATGGTTCATGAGCTGTAATCCTTCTGAATATCTTGAACTGATTTGATATTTAAATGCCTAGAGATTTAACCTTGGTCTGGGTGAAATTGTGATATTGTGATATTCTTTATAACAAGAAGAATAAGATCTGTAAAATATAATTTTTAATTATAATTTTTAAGTTCAGCTGAGTAGTATACTAGTAACATAATGAGAGCTTTATATTCGTTTAATTGTAATATCCCTGTGCAAACATTGTGTTATGATGTAATTGTATGTGACACTGCATTAAATGTTTTTTTTATTATCTAAGATCAACCTAGGGTTTGCCTGATTTTTTTTTCACTGAACCGCTCATTAAATATTTTGAACCAATAGCAGGAGCTTTGCTTAATCATGAGAACCTTGGCCTAAAATCAGCTTTATAATAACCTAGTATAGTTGAAGGTTGAATTTTCAAGGTTGCTCATGCAATTCAGAACATGGAGTGGCACAGTATAATATAAATTTTCTTCATGTTAGGATGATATATCAGCCTACAACTAATTAAACCGTATAAGAAGAGAGAGAATTATAAGACGAAAAAACATGATTGAGGAGAAATTATGATCCAACAATATTATTAGTCTCTTGACTGAAAGTGTTAGAAGCACACATTTCAAAACATGGAATGAACAAAACAATTCCCATATTAAGCTTTTAAAATTGAACTGTTGGATTAAATGGACAACATTATCTTGTATAAGTTGGATTTGATATAAGTGAATTATAATTAATATTGGCGCAACAAATATGTAAATTTCAACCCAAATGTAGTTAGCAGGAAGGTATGAAATAGAAAAAGTCGATTTGGTCAAAGCATATTTATGCACATATGGAAATACATTGTACTTCTGGTCAAATGATATAAAACAAAATCAATTTGCAAACTGCAAAACAGAAAAATTAACTTTATAAACATCTCATCTAGAAAATAGACAACTACAAAAAACCTGGGTGTGAATGGGTTTTCCATTCACACATCCAGTTTCACAACAAAAAACTCCATTTTAAACTTAGTTTCTACAAAACTGCAGAAACTGGGACCATAAAAATTCTAAACTTGAAACTTGTTTAATGAAACTGCTAAAAGGACTTCAGCATCCTACTTTTATCTAGCTGCCAAGAGCCTTTATCAGGGTGTTTCACCTGAAGGTGAGTCAGCCTGTCTCATATGAAGATGAAAGGTTTTTCTCTCTAAAACTTGGGCTTTTCTTGCCAGAAATCAAGCGAATCGAATACAAAAACACACTCAGTGATTGAAAGCCTGTTGCTTTGGCCTTAATTCAAAACAACAACCCAATCCCATTTACCTTTAGTGCTGTGTTTTCTGTTATTTGCCGACCATTGGCATCCTTCAGAAGTTCGAATGTGACTTCCAACTGCTGTTCATCTAAATAAACAACAGATGAGTATGCTTCAAAAAGCTTTGTAAGTTTTTTCTGATTTTTTTATACATCATTCCCATTTTATTAATTTCCTAGAGAACATTTTAAGATTTACAAAATTTTTTTAAACAAAGTGCATCATTCAATGAGATGAGGGCATATGGCTCTTTCTGTTGTTCAGAAATAACAGAAACAAAATAAGTTTAACATGATTGAAAAATCATCAGGTGTTATGATTTTTTCCATATTTTCCAATATTTTACACTGAATTCTTATATATTTTATTATCTTCTGAGAAATCCTTTACATCAAATGATTAACTAATTAAAATATTATTATTATTATTATTATTATTATTATTTACAGTAGGTGTATTATTAATATTATGAGTAGTAGTAATAATGATTAATACCATTTTCTGTCATCCTCCTTAACCTAGTGATTGGTGGGATTCAATGCTACTTTACTAGCGAACAATTATAGAAAAATATATATTCTTATTGTCTTGTCTGATAACTGTTTCATGTCTGTAGATATGTGTGTTTATGGAACTGTTTTGCCTGTTTCCAGAAGGAAAAGCCCAGCCATCTCCATATTAGGCCTGCTAACAAAAATAAAAATTATTTCTTATTTTTGTTAGCAGGCCTTGTGTTAAAAATTATGTGCGTCGAACATGGGATTACAACCCAGGTCTTTCTAAGATTCATTTATAGTGATTGAACTGCAGTGACGTCATTACAGCAATTATTATGGGATGAATTTTACTCAGATTCAGTATTTGAAACTTGTAAAAAATTAACCATTTTTGGTTAATTCTTTTTAAAAGTTTCAAACCAGTTTTGGTGAACTGAAAAATGGAACCATTCCATTTTTCAGTTCACCTATATTTGGGGCTACAAAGAAACGTGTTGAAATTATGTATTGCAATAACTCTCTGTCTGAGTGAAATTTGTAGAAGTTGTGGGTACAGGAAGCTGTCTGCAAGGTTCAGTTTCAGTTCCAAATCGATCACTTTTATTATAGCATTTTAGAAAAGAAGTTTTGAAATGATATTAATAATTCCACGCTGGTTGGATGAAATTTAATGAAATTTTACAGTTAAGATATATGTTAAAGTTTTAATTTCAGTCTAATTAGTGTTATTGTGACACAATTTGGTAGAATGATATTTGTTCTATACAGATAAATCTATCTGCACAATGAAGCAGTATCTACACTTACATAAATGTTCTAAAATGCAAGAAAATAATTATGTTTCAATGACCACTTCCATATGTTGTCTTAAACTTTTTTTAGTCAATGCACCAGAGATAAGTAACTGTGTTTATAGCCAAGCAGGAGACAAATCATAGCAGTCCTACATTTGAAAAATGTCCTCTAAACTGGTTACTAACAGTTTCTCAAATGTCACCCACCTCCTGTAGTATTAATCTACCAATACAGTACAAGGCTCTAGACCAGGAGTGTCAGACTTAATTGGATATTGGGCCATTTGTCATAAAATTGTATCTCTGGTGGACCAAGTTATAAAAAAATTAATAACAAAAATTTTATTTATTATAAGTCATTACAAGACATAAGAGTATAATGATTATGACAACTCAAAAAATGAAAGAGAATATTTTTATTATATTAATATTTATAGTGAGTTTTTAATCGATCAATAGTCCATTTTTTACGTTTTTGAGTGCTAAATTGTTTCTCCGGAATACAAGTGTATTATAGTGGTTGTTTTTTGAAGTTAGTCGTGATATTGTGTATTTTGTTTACCTAGAAGACGGGGCGGATGCATAACGATGGAAGACAAGACAAAGCTAAGTTTTCATTACTGTATTTAGTTTTATTTCATTTTATTTAGTGTACTTAATGTTTTGTTTTGCTTGTAATTGTTTACTTAATTAGCGTTTATTTATTTTTGATTTTGAATAATTAGCGATTATGCTAGTAATCCCTTGGCAGTAACGAATGATGACAGATTCAGCTGCATTCGCAAATGGCATGTCGCCAAGTCCTCCACCATTTGGGCACTCTATTATAAGCAATATAATAAGGGAGGTTGTGGCCTGCAGTATTTGCAGCATGTATGCATCTCAGGAATTGGATGTCTGGCTTGTGAGAGAGGATGAGGTGCGTGTGTGTTTAAAGTGCAGGCAGTGGGAGGAAATAAATGCAGCAGATATCTCAATAACTGACCTTGTTGCTCCAGGAATAGGAAATGAATAAAGGAAGACGAGTAGTGTGATAGGTGAGAATGAAGAAAAATGGAAGAAAATAATAGTTGATAGTGTAAAAGGCGTGAGTGAATGTGAAAGTTTAGAAGGTATTGTTTGGGAAAGTGAATTTCGATTTAGAGTGACTGACTTGCAGAGGGAGATAGAGGAACTGAAAGAAGAGGTGGAATGTCTTGGAAGAAGTATGATAGGTATGAAACATGAGATTAGAAGAATGGAAGAGATAAATGCAAGGCAAATTGGAGTAGGGGAGAGAGAGTTTTGGGGATGATAGGAGTGGAGAGAAATTTGTGAATGATAAAAGAGGAGAGAATGGAATTGGATATGGAAATGGAGAGAATGGAAACAGGAAAGAGGTATGAAAGTTCAAGAAGAGGAGAGAATGGAAACAGTAGGTGAGATGGAATGAGAGAGAGGTATGGGAATGCTAAAAGAGGAGAGAATGGAAACAGTAGGAGAGACAGAATGAGAGAGAGAGGCAGGGGAGTGCTAGAGGAGGAGAGAATGGAATGAGAGAGATGTATCGCAGTGCTAGAAGAGAAAATGGACACAGTAAGAGAGATGGAATGAGAAAGAGGTATGGGAGTGCTAGAGGAGGAGAGAATGGAAACAGTAGGAGAGATGGAATGAGAGAAAGGTATGGCAGTGCTAGAAGAGGAGAGAATGGAATGAGAGAGAGGTGTGGGAGTGCTAGAAGAGGAGAAAATGGAAACAATAAGCGAGAGGGAATGGTAAGAGGTATAATGTATGGGGACTCAATGATCCATGGTGTTCAAGATGGGATGTGTGAGGAGTGTTTGCCAGGAGGCACGATAGAAAGGGTGGCTTTGGGAGTTAAGAGAGGTGAAAGGGTGGATGAGATGATTGTGATGGTGGGAACAAATGAGTTGAGTGGTGGTGTAAATAGGGCAGCGAGAGATATGAGATGCTTGCTTGAGGTGGTATGAAAGAAGACACAGAGAGGAAAGTTAGTGTGTGTGTGTTGCTTAGGTATGAAAATCACGAACTGAGCAGAAGAGCAGTAATATTGACTGACATAATAGCTAGAATGTGTGATAAGAGAGGAATGGAATATGTGTATGTTTGGAGTGCATTTGAGGACAGAGAGGAATTGTATGCAAGATACCACTTACATTTGAATGAGGAAGGACAGGCATTTGGAGAGATTGCTGTTCTGAAAAAGTCAGTGTGTCTCAGGGAGGATGGTAGCAGGGGAAGGCCTCTTTTGGGAATGGGTACTTGAGAGAAGGTGGACGACGTCAGGTAACACTGAGCTCAGTGGAGTCTAGAGGGGATAATGCTGGATAGTGCATTAGATAGCATATAAATGCTTAGATAGCATTTATATGCTATCTAATGCAACAAATTCCTCTCCCTTATACCACGAGTATCGAGAATAAGGGAGAGGAATTGGTGATGCAGATATCACCGGCCTGGCCAAAAATTATTGGGATCACTGAGACATGGTTTACAGAAGGGGATATAATAACAGGATTAGAAGTTGCTGAGTATAGCATTTTTTGGCAGGATAGGAAGGGAAAGCGTGGTGGTGGATTACGGCTTATGATAAGTAACCACCTATGTCCTCTAAGAGTGGAGACTTAGGAAGGCAGTAACACTAATGATTTTGAAAATATATAGTGTGAGGTAGAGGAGGGCATGACAAGATATTTAGTGAGGTGTTGCTACAGACCCAGGAGTACAGAGACTGGGGACCAGGAAATGTTTAGACAGTTGAGTTTGGCAAGTGCAAGAAGAACGATTGTTATGGGAGATTTTAACTACAGTAGTATACACTTGGGAGAGGAAGATGCACGTAGCAATAAGGCAATGGAATTTCTACAATTCTTGAGCAACATGTAATAGAGGGAACAAGAGGTTCAAGAGTTTTGGATTTGCTACAGCATCAGAATAGTTGATAATAACTGAGATCATATCTCTCCCACCAGTTGGAGAGAGTGACCATATGGTTTTGACTTGGAAAATGAATAGACATGCAGGAGTTTCAAAGAGACAAGAACGTATGTGAAATTATAAGCCAGGTGATTATAATAGTCTAAGACGTCAACTTGGGGAAGTTTCATGGAGGGAGGAACTGGAAGGCTGGGATATCCTTAGTGTGTGGGAAATTATGAAAGAATATTTGTTAGCAGCAATGGTAAGTTGTATACCATGAATGAACAAGAAGACACAATTTGGAGTAAAGTGGATGACAAACAATACTAAACAGGAATTGCATGTGATAAATAGGCTGTGGGAGAGATATAAGGAGATAGGAGAAGAGAAGATGCATGAAGAGTATAAGACACAGGCCAGAAGAGTGACTAGTATGGTAAGGAAGACGAAACTGGAATATGAGAGGAGATTAGCCCTAAGATCCAAAGAAAATCCTAGGGAATTTTTTAGATATGTATCCAGTAGGAGGAGAAATGTCTGTGAAAGAATGATATTGTGGGATAAAAATGGGAATAGAGTGACTGATGCAGAAAACATAGTAGAACTGTTCAATGACTACGTTTTTGGAGTATTTCATCCTGGAGGAGTCAATTTTAATTTGCTAGAGTGATAGGGCAGGTTCATGGTTTAGAAGTACAGGCGGAGAGTGTGTTTCAAATACTGGGTATTCTGGATGTCAGTAAAGCTGTGGGACTGGATGGTATTTCACCACGAATTTTGAGAGAATGTGGTAGGGATCTCACAGTGCCTTTGACCTGGCTTTTCAATGAAAGTCTGGCTACTGGAAAGGAGCCCATGGAATGGAAGGAAGGTAAGATAGTGTCATTGCATAAGGATGGTAACAGACTGGAAGTGTCTAATTATAGACCAGTTTGTGTGACATAAGTAGTTAGTAAGATTTTGGAGAAAGTAGTGAAGGGCCGCATACAGCATTGGGCAGATGAGGCTAATGTTATCTGTGAGAGTCAACGGATTTGTGAAGGGGCCCCTCTTGTTTTAGCAATATGCTAGCCTTTTATGATAACGTTACAAGAGCATTAGATGAAGGAAAGGCATATACTGCCATTTTCTTAGACTTAGCGAAGGGATTTGCCAGGGTGCCACACGATAAGCTGATATTTAAATTGCAGCACATGGGTATCGATGTCTGATTGGTCAAATGGATTCATGATTGGCTGTCTGATAGGTTTCAGAGAGTTGTGTATAATTGGCAGTTTCAAGGAAGCAGAGGGTTACAAGTTAGGTCCCACATGGCTGAGTGCTGGGACCTATATTGTTTAACCTTAATATCAATTACATTGTCAGTGGATTGCAAGGGGCTGTTCAGTTGTTTGCAGATGATACAAAGCTGGAAAGGATTATTAGTAATAGTGCAGAGGCAGCAGCCCTGCAAGAGGGTTTGAATAAGCTAGAGAGATGTGGAAATAAATGAGGTTGTTGGTTTAAAAGAGCAAATTATAAGGTCTTGAGGTTTGGGAAACATCAATGGGACACTGCATACTCTGTGGGAGGAGTTATACTGGAGGAAGTAGGGGAGACAAGAGATATGGGATTGATGATTGACAGAAACCTGAAATGTAAGGGAGATATTGCACAGGTGGGGAAGGTAAACAGAGGATTGCTGCAATTATGAGAAGGATACTGACCTGCAGAGATAAAACAGTTATCATTCCATTGTATAAGACCCTGATAAGACTACACTTGGATTATTGTTGTCAGATTAGGTACCCCAGATTTGAAGGGGATAAATTAATTGTAGAATGGGTACAAAGCGGATAACAAATATGGTTTCAGGGCTGTACATTGATAGTAATGAGGATCGGCTGAGGTAATGTGACTGCAGAGTTTGGTGGATAGAAGAAGGAGAGCTGATATGATTGAGACTTTAAACTGTTGAGAGGTGGCTACAGGGTTTATACTGGACTGGGGAGTTCTTTTGTTTGGTTGAATAGCAGGAAGGAGTGATGACAAGAGGCAATCCCTGGAAGTTACTAAAGTAAACTGTGAGCAAGAGGGTGATGAGTGGTTTATTTTCATGGAGGGTGGTTGAACCATGGAATGCATTGCCTGATGGAGTGGTGAGGGTGAGAAACGTCAATGAGTTCAAGGAGTGGTATGATAGAGTTTGTGTTTCTTAGGTGGGGGAACCTCCTCTCGAAGAGTCTTTTGACTCCATGGTGGCCTGAATAATAATATAATAATAATAATAACCATCACAAAATTTACAGGGCCTCCTGTTAGTTTGAATTTTTTTGTGTTGAAATGAAATTTTTTCTGTTGAAATAAAATACTTCTGTTATTTGGGGGTGAGTCTATATTTTGGGGAATTTTTTAAATGTTAATGAAAATTTTTTTGTGGAAAATGATAATATTTTTGGGTTAAATATACTTGCATAATATAATTATAGTAATTTCAAATAATTTAATGGTAGTATTTTATTTATTTCCTGACACTTGACAATGTTTGTTAACTACCTTGCCAAAATTTGGACTCAAAGTTTGTGAGCATACGACCTTCATTATGGCAGAAAGATTGACATTGGTTAATTTTGATCTGTGAGCTGTTTTGTTACCTTCCATCAGAGCTTGGCTGAGGCCCTAAACTATACAAAACCCAGAGCCCCATTACTGTTTCAAATTACATCAGCTGGTCTTTTTGTTTTTTTATTTGACTCTCCGGCAGATTGCGAGGTCCTAAGCTGTAATTTTTTAGCTTATACGTAAATCCGGCATGGCCTTCCATACATGAGAATAATTGTTCACATAAATAGGTGCTTCCAAAATAACATAGAATATTTGTTGCAAAGTTTTTTATTTCCAGATCTTTTTCACCTAAATAATTGAATATTTTTGAAACACCAGCTTCTTCGTATTTCCCTTTTAAAATCGTGATGGGGAGGAAGTGGAGAAGATCCAAATTCGAGTGACCAAGATGATGGCAGGTATGTGGAATAATCCTTATGAGAATAGGTTGAAGATTTGTGATTGCAGAAATTGGTTGATAGGCGGAAAAGGGGTGATATGATTGAGACATTCAAATTACTGAAGGGTTTCTATAAGAATAATCCAGAAGACATTTTTGAAAATAGGACTGGTGGTGGGAGGACTAGGGGGCCATCATGCATGGAGGCTGGGCAAGAATGTGGTTAACAAGGGTGTTAGAGCTAGGTTTTTTACTTGGAGAGTGGTGAGTGGAATAAGCTGCCAGAGTCTGTTGTGGGTGCTATGACTGTGAATGAGTTCAAGACAAGGTATGGTAGATATTGTGTGAATATCGAATAGTTGTTCTTGACATGATGTTAGGGCCACGCTTGATGAGTCTCTCGACTCCTTGGAGTTGCCCGGAATAATAATAATAATAATAATAATAATAATAATAATAATAATAATAATAATTGTGGAATCAATAAGTTCCATTTGAGTACAAATAGAAGCATTTTCGAAATTAAAGGAAATAGGATATCTATGCAAAGTGAAAAAACTTCTTGCTCCTTAAAATCTTTAATTCACCTATGAAATTCTTCTTTTATCTTTTCTAGTTTGGAAAAATATTGAGAAAGGTAAACTTTGATTCTTATTGTTCAACTGTTCATACATAGGACAGTAATCTAGAATATTCTCTTTTAAATTATTTTGAAACGAAACCAATTTTTATCTAAAACTTACTAGTGCATCATATATGTGTGTTATTAACTGATCTTTCCCCTTAAGTGTAACATTAAAATCATTCAAATGTTCTGTAATATCAACTAAGAATGGTGGATCTTGTACTCATATCTGATCATTAAGAAACGCAACATCATGATTTTTCATTTCTAGGAACAATTTGATCTCCTCCAAAAGTTAAAAAAACTTTTTAGAGCCTTATGATGAGATAAGCAACAAATCTCTATCTAACTATGTAAAGTGAATTGGATGGGTAGCTCTCCAAATTCACTCTCCAGGTCTTTAAGAAATTGTGCAAACTGGCAGTGATTGAGGCCTCTATATCAGAAGAAGTTCACAGTATTTCTCACAGGCTTGAGTATGCTGCTCATTTCCAATACTTTGGAGAACAGGACCTGCTGATGAATAATGCAGTGGAAAGATTGCAGTTTTGGAATGTCTGGATATATTTCCTTTAACTTTGCTGCAAGTATTTATACAAAATCTTTATTTGTGCCTGTCATTGCTGGAGCACCATTGGTTGTCACTGCTACAAGCCTGTTCTGAGGAAGTTGGTATTTTTTCAGAATGCTCCACATGCCATCAGAAATGCTTTCCCCTGTAGTGGTTCCATGGATGGGAATCATTTCCATGAACTCTTCAGTAATATTCATATTGTTGTCACAAGCCCTATTAAACACAGCAACTTGTTTTTTCATGAATATCGAAACTTTTGTCAAGTGCAGTTGAAAAGCACTTTACATTTGCAGATATTTTTTGCAACTGGTCACACAGATTATCTGGTATTTTGGTTATTTTTTCGATCACAGCATTTCTAGACAAAGAAATATCCCACAATACTTGCATATTTTTGGGACATACATTTTCGGCTGGCTGCTTTTATCATACACTCCTTAACCAAGGAACCATCACAAAAAGGTTTGAAATGTTTTGCCAATAAATAGCTGATTTCATAACCTTCTCTCACTGCAGATTCATTGTCTTTCATAATTTTTGAAAATATTTGCTGTTGACTTTGAAGTAAATTCTTGATACCTTTTAATTTTCCTTCTCTCAATTTACCCTCAATGCAGGAATATTGTTCTTTGTGTATTTTATTATAATGCCTTTTATAAATCTTTGGTAACACTAATTGTTTCATTATAAATAATGCTCACAATTTTGTCCTTTGTTTCATAAATATAGTTTACGATTGATTAGGATCACATCTAACATTGAAATTGCAATATAAATTTTATTATTGTAAATATATATTATAGCATGTCATTGCATCCATATTGTAACTATAAATGTCGTATGTAAACGAAAAATTCGATATTGTATTAATCAAATAACTTGCACATTTTCCCCCAAAATTAAAGCTAAAAACATGGCGATTCAAGATATATGCAGGGGTTTTTGGAAAAACTAAAGTTTTCAGGAAAAGACTGAAAATGGGGATGACTTACCAAGAATCTCCTATTCGTCATTGCCACTTCTGGACCCGAGAGCGGTTTCCTTGTGTGCATTGTCAAAGTAATCAACCCAAAGAGTGTCATCTTTCTCATCATTCCAAGTAAAAATTACAAGTAATTTACAATATTTTAGACACATAATGAACAACCCCTTATGAATGACTAATGAGAAGTGAAAGCTGAGTGTGAAATACACAGCAATGGTAGGCGATAGAGCAGCTCTGAAGATGTGCATATGATTGGTGTGGTATTACAAATGATCGCATTACCAAAACACAAAATCAAGCTGACAATTTTTGAGTTGAAATGGTAATTCTCTTCAACAAAATCCCAGAATATCTGAAACTGCCATGACAACATTCACTGTGTATATCTTAGTTATAACTCATTTACGAATTTTATTGCAGCTTTGCAATGAGTTAATCGGTGCACTCACTCATATCTAACTAAAAACAATAGTTTTTAGTAAGATACTGTGTTTGCCAGTGCAACATATGCTTTAGCTTGAGTCTAAACAGCATGGTTAATGTTGCATGGGAGATGTGATTCATTAGTTAGTGCTGTTTTTATCCCAGCTGTCTCTAATTGCACTAAAGAAATATATTACACTGACATCAAATGTTTCTTTCTTTACTTTATTCATTCGTGCAATAAAACTACTAGTTTTCTTGCATCTGCAGTATTGTGGCATTTGGAGAGGGTGCGTTGTTTACCACAGGGAGTGAGTTACTGCCTCGACGTGAAAGTGGTTAAACTTTATTTTTGTGTGCAGTGTATATGCAAAACATTCTAATTCCCTTTTTCGTAAAGTAAAACCACCATTGCAAGTCATATGTGAGTGGCAGTTATATTTGAGTAAATACGGTATTTCTGTTTTATTATAAAAAGCAACCATCCTTTTATTTACTCTTTCCCTGAGGCATTGTAGGCTGCAAGAAATTGCTTTGTTGGCCTCATGTCATCCACACAGGGCACCAGTTTGACACTCCCCTGCTCTAGACCATCTGCATGTATTACAGATCTCCATTTCATTTCATATATTCATTTATTAGTTAAATTTGTTGAAATTTTAAATTTTTTATAAATTTAATATACCAAGAAATTATATTCTTTGTTTCATCCTTTATCCAGAGTTTGCATGTAAAGTAACTTCACGACTGAATTGCTTGTATATTTTAAGTTTTCTATTTAAATAGATAACCTTTTAACTTAATTTTTCTGTTTATAATGATTAATCTGGTTTGTTAGGGTAATTACATTGTAAAATGCAGTTTGATTAACTATATACAAAATGAATTAATTTATAGCATTCATTACATGGAAGAAAACACTAACTAGAATATTAAAAATTAGAGAATGTATGGTTTTTGTTGCTTCTTACTTTTGAGTCTTTCACATAGAAAAAAGGTATGCTTTTGATTCGAAATAAAAAATGAATTTGAGAATGATTTTACATTACGTTAGCTGGACAATCATGAACAAAATTTCACGATTTTCTCATGATTGTCTAAATGGATGATGGTCCACTGTGCATTAAAAGAATTTTGACTTCTTGGCTGAATTCTCTTATTGAAAGTTGCAGAGATTAGTTCAAATAGAACCACACTAAATCATTTTAATTTCAGAGCCTGTTCATTTGCTGTCTAGTCAAAATTTAACAGAAATAAATTTTTTTGAGAAATATTCTTGTAAACTCTTCTGTTTAAGTAACTTTCAAAAAATCCATGAGTAGAATGAAAGAGTTTATCCTAAATTTATCTCTTGCTGAAACACTGGTGCATTTCCATCATTAAACTGTATTTTTTAGATCTTCCCCTTGCACTCTTATAATCTATCAGGTATTAAATTTTCTTTTGCATTTTGTTCAAAGTGATGAAAACTGTGTCTGGTTTATTATTATTATTATTATTATTATTATTATTATTATTATTATTATTATTATTATTATTATTATTATGTGTGACACCTCGAAGGAGTCCAAAGACTCATCATGGGAAAACACCCAATATACAACTCAGCATCTCCATCACTGCCAAACCTCTACTACTAATCAACCACATCAGCACAATCTACCACCCACCATGACCAAAACAGGTATTTCTTGTCTGTAAATTGTGTGTGTTCTAAATGGCCCATTTGTCTGTATGTAGGATGAAAAACAAACCGAGTTTCTGGGACATATGAGATCGGTTAACCCACTTTCAATTCAAAAAGTTCATATAAAGATTCTTCCGATTCTAACGGGAATGCAGGTCTTTTCCAATCGAAGGGTGTGATGTTCTGTCGTTTCTTTTAAATTTTTAAAAACTCATATATATGCATACAGTGTTGAACATGTAGTTGATGATATTTGAGAATCTTGTCATATTTTGCTGATTTTGTGAAATCAGCAAAACAGTCTGAGCATAACATCAATTTATGTTCTTCAATTTTTTGTTAATAGAGACTTCTTGCTTGTTTTGCCATTTTCATATTCATCAACTTCAGATTTATTTAAAGCATCAATAATAGAATCATAATTAGTCATAATTGTACTTGTAGCTTTAACATGTGCTTACAGCCTACCAGACAAATTTAAAATAGACCACTGTTTGTAGAAGCAGAGAAAAATGTATAGGTTTGCTGTAAAATCACAAAAAATTACTGTATCTACCATATACAATAAGCACTCACAGCATAGCCAAACATATTTAACAATGTTAATTATCTTCCATGTGTCCAGGACATGGAATACATCGGACATTTTTTTTAATTTTTACTGCATACCCTTATGTTTCCCAGATGTGATGGCCACTTTATCATAGGACTTGCTAAAATCAATGCTGCATTCATGTATAAGTAGCTTCTCATAGACAGGCTTATACGTTGGTTATGCATTATTAAAACACTTAAGGAATTGAACAATGTAGTTAAGGATATAAATTAAATTAAACTTTAATCAATATTTTCCGATATTTCGGCAAAGTCACGTGCCCTCTTCTAAAGGAACTTACAAAAAAATGTTACGTGCACATAGGCACTATAACACAGAAACTGCGAATGAAGAGATGAAGCTATTGTTCTCCTAACAGTTCGGATGGTGCCCTCTAGCAGGCTAAGTAGGTGTTCTTGGCCGTTGGGCTGAAGGTCTGCTGATGTAGGCCTCCCAAATTTGGGGCAGTCGCATACAACCAAATTTGTTGAGGTTTGGAGAATTTCTTAGGGCTGAGGCTGATTCCATAAAGAGTCTTTCAAATTTGTATTTGCTACGATGTATCACTGTAGCTTTCTTCCACAGTATTCTGTGGCGTGTATCCAGAGCATGGTCTGCAAGTCCAGAATGACTGTATTTGTGAAAACGGATGTAGTCCTTGTGTTCCAAAATTCTGATATTTGCTGTCCTGCCTGTTTGGCCAAAGTAAGACAGTTTACAACTGCAAGGGACCTGGTAAACATCAGGTAGGTCTAGGGGAAGTGGTTGGTCTTTAGTGGAGCGGATAAGGGATGCCAATATGAGAAAATATTTATTAAAGTTTAATTTAATTTATATCCTTAACTACGTTGTTCAATTCCTTAAGTGTTTTCATAATGTATAAGTAGCGTTTGGCTAAATGTTTGCTGGAATGGTTTTCTGTTGGAATGAATGTTAATTCATTCAGCAAGATGACCATATTCAGGAGAAAAGTATTATATTAACAGTTCATTTATCAACGTGTGACAGATCAGGTGTATCATCAAGAGATACACTAAAATTACCAGCTTTGCTTAAATTTTTAAAACTATACTTTCTTAATTTTTTAGGCATAAAATCATTAATTTTTATGTTGTTTTCAATAAATATGATGGTTTTCTAGGCTAGGATTCCCATAACAACCAATATGGTTAGGTAAGTTTATTTATCTAATTTGAATCTGAATCTAAAGTGTATCCACATCTATCTTTTATTGATAAATGGTTTTCTATTGGAATCAATGTTAATTCATTCAGCAAGATGACCATATTCAGGAGAAAAGTATGTTCAGGAGAAACGTTTGCAGCATATGGGGATGGACATAGGGTTGGTGAGATGGATAGGAGGGTGGTTGATGGAGAGATATCAGAGAGTGGTTTACTCAGGAGTAGAGTCCACAAGACGGCATGTGACTAGTGGTGTGCCACAAGGATCTGTTCTTGGACCACTGCTGTTTAATTTGTTCATAAATGATACAGGAAAGGATCTGAGAGGAACAGTTCATTTGTTTGCGGATGATGCGAAGTTGGGTAGGAAAATAGTGAATGCAGATGACATCAAAATTTTGCAGGATGATTTTGATAGATTGGAGGTCTGGGCTAAGGAGAATGGATGTCAATTTAATGTGGCAAAATGTAAGGTTGTGCATTTTGGGGTAAAAAGATTGGCGGCAGTTTACTGCATTGGTTGAACCGTGCTCCAGGAAATCGATAAGGCACGAGATTTAGGAGTGTTGGTGGATAAGGAATTGAAATTTAGGGGACACATTGCAAAAGTGGCCAAATCAGCTGATCAAATCTTGGTTATTCTTGGTTGCTGAAGAATACATTGACAAGCAGAGACAATCAGGTTATTGTCCCTCTCTATTGAGCCTTGATAAGACCCCATATTGACTACTGTGCTCAGATTTGGTCACCTAGGTTTCTTCTTGATGGGGAGGAGGCAGAGAGGATCCAGAGGTGAGTGACCAAGCTGATAGCAGGTCTGTGGAATGAACCTTATGAGAACAGGTTGAGGATTTGTGGGTTGCAAAAATTGGTTGATAGGCGGAGGTGGGGAGATATGATTGAGACATTCAAATTACTGAAGGGTTTCTATAAAATTAATTCAGACGATATTTTTGAGAACAGGTCTGGTTGTGGGAGGACTAGGGGACATCCATGGAAACTGGGCAAAAGTGTGGTTAGTAAAGGTGTTACAGCTGGGTTCTTTACTTTTAGAGTAGTGAATGAGTGGAATGCACTCCCTGAGTCTGTTGTGGATGCTGTGACAGTGAATGAGTTTAAGGCAAGGTATGATAGACCGTAATTGTGATGAATATGATTTGGGGCCTCCCTTGATGAGTCTAATGACTCCCTGGAGTTGCTCGTAATAATAGCAATAATAATAGTAATAATCATAGTAATAAATATAATGATCGAAATGCATTCAATGGTTAGGTGAATTCTCTTGACATTTAATTAAGATGGGTTTTAAGATCCCTAAAGCTATCATTTCAAATAAACTATGGAGACTGCAACTGAGTTAGAATTATTTACTTTAATTTCTTGACATTTTGACCTTCTTATTATGGTCATCATCTGGAGTTTACACACACACATATATATACACAATTTGATCAGAAGTATTCAGATACCCCTCTGTAATTCATAAAGTGATGTTTAGAAGTCACTACGACCTCACTTACCGGTATAAAAGGAGGCACGAAGCTATGTGCCTCCTTTTATACCGTTTTATACCTCCTTTGTCCAGTGATAATTGGTACAAGCAGAATTGGTAGGTCAAGGGAGCTCAGTGACTTTGAACGTGGACTAGTTATTGGTTGCCACATCAGTAATAAATCTGTGTTTCAACCTTCTTCAAGTTGCCAAAGTCAACAGTTGGCAATGGGATTGTGAAGTGGAAATGTGAAGGCATAACAACAACAAAACAACAGTTGGTAGGCTGTGTTTAATGACAAACAGGGATCATTGAGCATTGAAGAAGGTGGTTTCATGGAAATCGCCAGAGAAGAGTGAAACAATCACCTGGGAGTCCTGCACTGCTACTAACTCTCCAGCCAGCATCATGACTACAAATCGAGAGTTAAGAAGAATGGGGTTCCATGGTCAAGCAACTATCCATAAACCAAACATTTCTCCTGTGAACACTAAGCGCTGCTTGAAGCGGCATAAAGAGTGATAGCATTGGAGAGTGGACAACTGGGAAACGTATCATTTGGAGTGATGAATGAAGCTTTTCCTTGTGGCAGTCTGATGTGAGGGTTTGAGTGGCAAATGCCTTGAGAACAATTCCTGCAAGCATGTGTAGTGCCAACAGTGAAATATGGAGGAGGTGGCATTACAATGTAGGTTTTTTTTCGTGGAATGGACTTGACCCTCATAACACTACATGGAAATCTAAATGTGGAAGGGTACAAGGGCATTTTGATCCATTACCTACTGTCTATGGTAGAAGATCAGAAGATCAATTCAATGATGAGCATTGTCTGTATCAGCATGACAATGCTACCTGCCATAAAACAATTTCTGTGAGGGAATAATTAGTGGACAATAACATTCCAGAAATGGACTGGCCAGCCCATAGCATTGACCTGAATCCCAAGGAACACCTTTGGGATGAATTAGAATGCTGACTTCACTCCAGACCCCAATGACACACATCATGAACTGCTCTTCAGGAAGAATTAGGTTCCAGAGATGTCCCAACCCTTGGTAGAAAATCTTCCTGGAAGAGGTAGAGCTGTCATAGAAGCAATGGGTAGAGTGTTAATATCCATTGCTGGAAAGTGTGTCATAGGGAAAGTCTGATTACAGTTTTAAGTGGCCAGATATTTTTGATCAGATAGTATATATATATAAAATTTCAAACTGCATACCAAAGAGACAATAATTTAATCAGCCATTATTATACTGGCCAGACTTCTAGTGAAATATAAAATAAACTATATCAAAACTAAATTCTATTTATAACATCATCAGAGAAATTCATATAGATAGTTCTATTACAACAAGAATGATGTCCTAATTTAATATGAGAGTTCTTATATCAGAGTTAAGATTCTGGATTACTTACAGTCTTATTTATAATCATTGCTTAGTAATAAATAATAGTATAATTAACTCTTTATAAAATAAAACTATTTTATTTTTCCACTAGAGATCAGGCCATGATCAAATCATTGTCTCTTTGGAATACTGTTTGAAATGTAATATAGCTTTTCTCTGTATATATGTGTGTACATTCCAGATCTTAATATGAAGGCCCAAATGACCTTAATATGAAGGGCCAAACGTTGAGAAATTGAAGTAATTAATTATAACACAGGTGTAGTCTCCATAATTTGTCTGAAATGATACTGATCACTGTGTAACACTAAAGTAATGCTATCTAAAATGTGCTGCATGAATGTGAAAAACATGTATCAGTAGTCACATGTAGTCACATGATGAAGGAGGGGGTATTTCCATGCTAAAACACAAATCTTCTCATGGGGTAAGCTTTGCGGTATGAGGTTTGCATTGTCCTGTAAGAATAGGACTTTCTTCTGATTAATTAGTCCTGGCTATTTCTGAGGTAACACAATCTGTACTTGATCGAGTTGCATCCATTTGGTCTCAGCCATAATTGTTTGGCCTACAGTGAGAAACTAGCGGTATTGGCTCCAGTCCACTACACCAAAGCATAATCTTCTGGGGATGAAGCAGTGCTTTTAAAGAGTCTGGTACTGGATAGTTTTGTGACAACCAATGGTAAGTTTGCTTCCTGTTAGAGTACAAGATCTACATATTAATTCAGAATTATTTTCAACAGTGGTGTGTAATTCTTTATTATTCAAGAATTACACAGTGGTGTGTAATTCTTGAAGATGGAAAAGGCATGGTAGCAGAACATACTGCACAGAAACAAAATTTTAAATTGTTTCTGTGCAGTATGTTCTGCTACCATGTCTTTCCCAAATGACACATATCTTATGGTACATTCTGAAGCCTTCGAACCGGGTTTTAATTTGTAAAGCAAACAAACCCAAATTATATCTGGTTTAACTGACATTTTAAAAGGGTTAAAATTCACAGAAAAAGAGTACACACCAAGTTATAGTGCCAATTAACAGATGCTTATCTGTGCCTTATGATGCACATAAAAAATTGCACTCTGCAAACCACTACAAAACAAAGCAAGTCATTGCAGTAAACTCTACCAAAAACTGCATGCACTTTTTTGGTTACCTGATAACAACAATGCTTTTCATTCTTTTGTATAATAATGTTCATTATTTTTATTATATTTCTATTCTGAGGGATTGGCCTCTTGTAATATGAAGTCCTAAGTAGTTGCCAACCTTAATTGTAAATCTGGTCCTGGGAATGAAAAGCATTGTTGTTATTAGGCATTGAAATATAACATAAATCTACTATCCACATTAACCTTACAGGACCGTTTTGAAATTTAAAGAAGATAAAAGGATGGAAGTAAGTGAAAATCATTGGTATACATTATGACTTTTAGAGACAACTGGCTAACTTAAATTGCATGTGTTTTGCTATTCTTTAAAAGGGAAGGCTTAGCATTCAAAATACAGATTCACACCAGCAATTTATTTCGAGAGTCTGGAAGTAAAATTTCCATAAAAGATTTGTTGGCAACAGCCATGATAAAATTCATTCATTTCGAATGGTGATTCCAGTCCGTAAATCACCATACTCCATGAGTCTGTTTTATGGGGAGGTATGGCACCACCTCAATCCCCCCTATTTTTATTTGGGCTTGGGACTGGCATAACTAACAGTTCATATCTATGGCTGGAGGGATTGTCTTAAGTATTCCTGACTGTATCCATGTGAGTTAACAGGACTGGTTTACCTGCTTGTGGAATGTAAAACCCCAGATAAACTGGGGAAAAACCTGCTGTCCACACCCAAGACTGGCTAACTTGGCTATGGCTGAGGAAGATCCTTAAGCTCGTCATGTCATCAACGGAAATTGACCCTAGGACACTCCTTCCCCAGGCATATGGTTGGGAAACGCATAGCCACTAGGCTAACCACATGGAGATGATCAAATAATAGCAGTGAATGAGATGATGCTTTAAAATATTTGTTTTCTTCGTTTTCCCATACCAGTGTATCATTTCATACTAGATGACATCTAGTATGAAATGCAGCACTGGTATGGGAAAGTAAGAATGCCTTTGCATTTCCTACTTATCAAATGTCTGGTTACACAGCTTCAGTCTATTTGAAGCAAAGTTAAGCTGAAGTTTCTTTTGTCATTCTTTGAATATCAAAATTTTGAAGTGGACATAATGACACTGCTGTTATTATTTAAGAACACACTAACAAGTAGAGATAAAGAAGTTGTAATTCTTATTTATATACCCATGATACATCCACATCTGGATTACTATGCTCAGATATGGTCTCCTCGGTTTCTTGGGGGATGAGGAAGCAGTGGAGAAGAGTCAGAAGCAAGCGCCCAAGATCGTGTGGTGTCTGTGGAATGTTTCCAATGATAGACTGAGGGGTGTGTGGGTTAGAGCAGTTGGCTGATAGGAGAAAAAAAGATGGAATATGAAGAAATATTTAAGTGCCTTCAAGAGTTTTAGAGGACTGATGCAGTGAAAATGTTTCAGCACTTGGCTAGAGGGGCCAGAACAAGTGATCATCCCAGAAGTTGAATAAAGGTATAGTTGGCAGGAGTGTGAAGAATCGAATTGAAATTATTCAAATCTTCTTGTAAGGCACAACATCTTCTCTACTCTTCACGTTTGTCCCAACTTTGCATCATCCGCAAACAACTGAATATCTCCATCGCAATCTTCACCAATATCTTTAATATACAAGTTAAACAGTAATGTCTATAAAACAGACCCCCCTGAGGCTGGAGAAGTTCTACAGAAAATAGTGGGAAATTGGGGGGAAGAACCACAGGTCATCCCTGGAAACTGTACAAAGGGGTGTGAGTATAGGGAGTGAGAAGCTGGGTTTTTTTTGTGCAGAGTTGTAAATGATTGGAATGCCTTGCCTGAGAGCGTGGTGTCTGCAAGGAGTTTGAGTGTGTTTAAGATACAGTATGATGATCTGTGTGTGTGTGTGTGATAAAAGGAACTCCCACACGAGTCATTGTCTCCATGAGGTCTTGGGGTAATAATAATAATAATAATAATAATAATAATAATAATAATAATATAAAAATAAATAGATCTCATGATACCTTTTATAGGCATTAGGTAAGGCTGTTTTATGTGTAACTTTTGGAAACGTAGGGAAGGGGGATTCAGTCTTTGCTTGCAACCATTCAAATATTTGGTCCAATACTGTAATTATGAATACCATCTGACAAAGACAGCAAGTGCTGCCAACTTGTGATCCCTAAAACTATATTATTTGTTCACTACCTCTGTGGAATGTATACAGAAAGTATTATTCTTTTCCCAAAGTGCAGCTTTTTTCAACATGAATTGAAGGTACTGCGTGTTTTTTCCAGGCACAAATCACAGTGCATTCCTGAATTAAACACCTGATTTTCAGTTTATGTTTGACAAGGGAACATCTTATGATTATCCACTAACCACATGGATATATTAATAGACCATTAAACACTAGCCCTCAAAGAACATCTTCCTTTTTATATTTTATATTATATTTTTATATTTGAGTTAGAAGCAATATCTGCTATCTGGTCATGATAGTAACAGGAGAATTTCTGAAGTGTGAGACTTTTGTTCTCAAAATAAACTGAATTGATAAAAGAAATTTATCCCAATGTAGGCAATGGGTTTGTTGATGATTTTACTAATTTCTTTCATTCCTATAACATGACAGTCATTGAAATGCAACTACAACAAGCAGTTGATCAACTCCATCTCTCTTTCTCTCTCCCTCCCTCCCTCTTCTGTCTCTCTCTCTTCTTGGGTCATTGCAGTGGGTTGATGTTTTCAACAGAAAAAGTGATGATGCCAAGCTCTAAAACCCATTTTTGACAAAACAGTTCACACCCCATGCAGACAATTTTCAACTATTAAAGTGCAAGAGGACACTAAATATTCTCCATATCCGAGAAGAAAAATATGAAGGTGAGAATCTGTGTGTGGGTTATTGAGTACAACAACGGAATAGTAGTGCATAAATCAACCACTACTGATAGCAGTGGAAACCACAATACAGTTCCTGCATTAAACATGCATGATCAATGTAGTCAATAATAAACTACCGACACTTCAAAATTCACTTAAAAGATATACACATTATCAGTTTCAACCATTTCAACCACAGTAGGGTTTATTTCAATGTGTGGCATGGTGTGCAAATCTTAATCTATTTTTTCTGGTAGAAACTTAGATTTTAAGCATTCCCTCAAGCACTTAACAAGCACTATCCATCACCTTTTACTGCTTTTGACTTAAGAGGAGTAAAAGCTGGCACCTGCAAATATTTGTTCTGACATACTATGCCAGAAAGTATCTAAATTATAATTTCTTAATTCTAATCTTTGGTTGAAATCTCTTACCATTATGGCATTATATTCAGCCTCTCTATCTCTCTCTCTCTCTTCCTCTACCACCCGACCATTGTGAACTTCTCAGCCATTCCTTAAATATTGATATTATTCAATCCAACTCTCCTAACAGTGATATTATCTTGGAGGTTTAATGTTCACCAACTCGCTTTGTGCTTCCTCTAGTTTCCCTGACTTAGTAGGTAGAGATGTTGAGCAATTTTTTCACATTTTTACCAGAATATAGTATCAACACCACTCTTCAAACCCTTGTCTCTTCATCACTAATTACACGAGTGCACTTGGAATATTTCATGTCCTCTAGGTATTTTAGTCCACAAACTTCTACTTATCTGTTTTTGAGGACTGCTCATGTAGCCAGTTTCAGTGGAGAGTGGTTTTCTGCCATTAAATCAATACCAGGTGGGATGACCTTCACGACTTCTCTGCCTATCCTATTATTCGGATTATTGCTTCAACCAATTCTTTAACTAGCATGTGCACTAAACCCATCATTGAAGTTATCCTAACTGATGCAGAAACATATATTACTAATTCCACTTTAAGCTGCTGCTGCCTAGTCTAAGACTTGGTTCCCAAAGGTTCATTAAAGCTATACAAGCAAAAATCAGACCTGCTGCATTCATCAAGAACTCTATTTTACTTGATAATTGTTCTTCACGTGATAGAAGGGAATTGAAGCCAAGTCTTTCTGCCAAAGGGCTTCGTCTATCTCCCCTGGACTATTGAGGCTACATCTTCTGGGCGATTATGAAGAATTAATTTTGATATACCATATATGTTGGGATATAAGACAACTCTCAAATACTACAGAAAAAACCTTGAAATAATGGGTCATGTTATACAGCGAGTGTAAAAAGGGAAGCTTAATTTCTTGGATGAACATTTAGGTATTTACAATACATCATTATATAAGAAAATAGGCAGTGTTTATAAACAAATTAGATTAATATTTTCTTACATAAATTTATTTAAAATATTACAATAGATGTAAGTCTTAAAAAACAAATAATAATTATTAACCTCAAATTTCATGTTAATTTTCTTCATCATCTGTTGAAAATAGTTCTTCAGATTCATTGTTTAAATGATCATCATATGGATCCCAGTTTGAATCTAGTGAATTGATTTCATTTTCATCGTCATCGGTGTCCCACAACAGATCATCTTCCATACCATCTAGAAGATTAGAGATAACACACCTTTTAAATGATTTTATCAGAGTCTATACTTTTAATTTATTCCAAACTTTGATCACAAAATTGCACAACATATCAAGTCATCCATCACAAATAGATCCACCATTTGTAAATGATTTTTCACCAGTCAACATCCAATTATTCCACTCTTCTCACATCTAATGGTTTGTTCAAGCAGACATCTAGTGGTTGCAATATAGAAGTTAAACCACCTGCTATAACAGGAATTTTTCTGTTATTTTTCTAGAAAACTTTTAGTATTCTCAGTTAAATGACTACAAAACATATCCCATACTAATAAACTGCATTTCTTCATTATATTGCCTGGTCACCTGGTTGCCATTTCAATTAACTGTAATTGAAATGGCAACCAGGCTGAATTTTAAATTGAGCTTTATACTTTATTCGTTTTGTTGCTGATTCCATATTTTAAACGATAACAATTTTAATAATCCTAAAAATAAAAAAATACAAAATTAATAATTAATTAAAAATGGGACTAATCACTTTTAATTGGGATAATTTGCATAAATACTAAATCTACACTATGCAAAAAATAATGGATATGCATAATATAAAAAATAACGAATATAACAACAATACCTAATGTTTCATTAATACAAGAAAGAAGACATTGGGAGGTCGTCTTATAAAACCTAAAAATAGCCTAAAATCTAGGCCTCGTCTTATATGCTGGTTATCCTATATTCTGACATATATGGTAAATACTGTATTATTTTGCAGAGCTAAGTGAATTTTTGTTTGGAATATCTACTAATCATGAAATTTCTGAGATATACTGAGCTGTTGTCTTGCACAATGATTTTAATGCTTGTTATGTGAGGTGTTCTTTCTGTCCTTCTTAGTTTTGGAGAGTAATTTCAGCTTTCATAATTGCTTTCGCAGAGAGAAATATTAAGCAGTATTTCTAAGTCAGCTTATATCAGAGATGGCAAATATCAAGAAGAATAGTAATGACTAGAATTATTCTAATAAAGTAATCAGTAGTCAGAAGTAACTTTTTATAAATAGAAATAGTTTGTATATAGATAAAGTATAACATCAAATTTAATTTTTAAATTTTACAAAATAGCATTCCTCAGAATGTCCAGTAATCACAAAATGAGTGCACTTTTTTTGCTCAGAAGACATGAGTTATCTCAGCTTTCACTCTGCCTGGACAGGTAGTAGTTAGTTTATTAATAAGTAGCATTTCTAAAGTAGCTTCTTTTAGAAATCAAAAATAGCAGCTGAAGTGCCTGTTAAAAGAAGTCAATTGCACTCAAAACTACCTTTATATGCATAAATAGAAATTATTTTTATTTAGTGAAACTATAAATTGAGAATATATCTGTAGAATGGAAGTTCATAGAAGCCTTTATGGGATAAATAATTATATAATTAATTGTAGAACAGTTGAATAATTTCCTGTTCCCTAAACAACTTGGCAGGTGATGGAAAATAAGGTAGCAGCTGTAATAGTCAAATTGAAAAGCAATAGTGTCATTTTATAACCAAAATCAAGTGACCTATTTGTTACTGAAGCATTAATACTTTGGTAAAAATTACCTACCAATAGAAAATTAGTATAGGCTGTCTCTAGGTTACAGATGACCCGACTTATGGTGTTGTGTACTTGAATGGGCTTCCTCCCAGTGCTCCCCCATAAGGATAATTAAAAGTTAAATAATTAAATTAATATTTTGGGAACTAGTTTTTACTTTTGCACATGCAAGCAAACCAGCATGGCATAAGCAGTTCATGGCTGCAGCATCTTTATGTTAGTTCAAGATTGGTTCTTGAAATGTTTTAAACGTACCTGCTGTCGAACGTTATTGTTCAGAAAAGAAAATTCCCTTTAAAATTCTGCTTGTGCTGGTCAATTCTCCTGAACATCCAGTATCTTTAGATGCCCTTCACCCTAATGTAAATGCTGTATTTTTGCCACCCAACTCCATCGTTACTACAGCCAATGAATCAGGGATCATTTCTGGATTTAAGGCTTATTACTTACGGTGTAAATTACTGCAAGCTGTGAAGACTATGGAGGATGATGTGATGACCATAAGAAAAAGAAAGAAAGAATGAAATCAGCTAACACATTTTCATTCCAGTATAGGGAGTAGAAGGGGCCGTTTGGGCCCTATCTAACTTTTGGAGACTGAGTGGGCAGTTCAAACTCCACTGGTATCCATTCAGAGATAGCTGGCCCAAGGTTCTCAGTAATTAAGCAGCCTGCAGTGAAGATATGGCTCAACAAGTGCTGCCATCACGTGGTCTCTAACACAATATTCTTAATCTCTGAAATGGCGTGGGTTCTATGGTTGATTTTCTTGAGTTTACAGGATGATAAACTCACGTTACTGGGGGAAAAAATGCTTGCCTGTGCCGGAGATCAAGTAACTCGGGATCTGTTCAAAAAAGGCTTAATAAATGTTCCTCTAGTTGGCGACTAGACTTCAACTCGAAGTCTATCTTCAGGTGGTTTAGCACTGAGAAGTGCAAACACCACTTCCACTGAGCTACATAGTCTCTTGATGTTGACAGTTGTGGAAAAATTATAATATCTATGATGCCATCGAAATTCCTGATTCTTGGCAAGAAGTGATGCAATCAAGAATGAAAGGATGTGGAACAAATGCCCTCAATTCTGTGACGATTTTTTAGATTCATAGAAAAAGACATTGCCAAAGCCAGAGAAGCTATAGTGGTTAATTCCAGTGAACTGCAACTGGACATCAACGAAAATGATGTCATTGATTTATTACAGTCCTATTCACAAGAATTAACCAATGAACACACCTTATGGAAATAGACAAGCAACTAATAGAAACACAAGAACATGATGAAGCAGAATATCTAGAGGCAGGAAAGTTTACAACAGAAATATTAGCTGGAGCTTTTCGTCTCATTGAAGCAGAATTTTCCAAGTTTGACAATTAAGATCCTTACATTCAGAAGTTTATGAAGGTTTACCAAACAGTTAGTGAGAACATCAGCTGACACAAGGCCAATGATGACAAAAACAAGAAAGAGGCTGTGCTGCAAACAGCCTTTTTCTTCTTGGTAAACTCCAAGCTCCCCTCCTCCAGCAACGAAATCAAATCTTGATTCTCCAGCACCATTTCCATCCTCTCTAACACCAGAATCGGATTATGATTTAAATTGTGATTCTCCAGCACCCACCCCATCCTCTCCAGTACCATTCACATTATCTTTTTATTAATGTTAGTCCACCTTCTTGTCTCAAAAATAGCCTTTTCAGTAAGCAATACATTGATGCAACATTAGCTGAGTATTAACCTTTGATATTCTTTTTTGAAATTTCTTCTATCTCCTATCTAAACGTTTTATATTATTTTGCTTTTATGTTCTGTTTGTTTGAATTAAAAGAAAGAGCTCAATAATTTCTGTAACTTATTATTACAGTACAGGAGTATTATTATAATTGTTACATAATAAATTTAGTTTAATCCTTTATCCAAGTGTGAGCAAACAAAGTTTGCGCCTGAAAGTATCTTCAGGACTGGGTTAAGGTGGTACACACCAGGGCAACTCGTTGCAAAGGTGGAGCAAGCTACCAACACTCCTATCCTAGTATCTCCTATAATGCAAAACACATCTCCTTGCAGATATGTCTATTGTTATGCATTAAGGGAAGGGCCACTACCCAGACCGGTTTCGACCTTTATTGAGGTCTCCTCAGTGGGAGCCAGGCCCAAGTCGAGATATCAGGCAGAAGCATTAGCAGGTCATCTCCACCTATAGGAATTGCCAATTGGTGTGCCACCCTTTTTTAATAAATTACTCTGGATTTAGAGAAAGATGTTGAAAGTTTATTTTCCACTTGGTTAGAGTATAATAAATTTAGTTTAATCCTTTATCCAAGTGTGAGCAAACAAAGTTTGCGCCTGAAAGTATCTTCAGGACTGGGTTAAGGTGGTACACACCAGGGCAACTCATTGCAAAGGTGGAGCAAGATACCAACACTCCTATCCTAGTATCTCCTATAATGCAAAACACATCTCCTTGCGGATATGTCTATTGTTATGCATTAAGGGAAGGGCCACTACCCAGACCGGTTTCGACCTTTATTGAGGTCTCCTCAGTGGGAGCCAGGCCCAAGTCGAGATATCAGGCAGAAGCATTAGCAGGTCATCTCCACCTATAGGAATTGCCAATTGGTGTGCCACCCTTTTTTAATAAATTACTCTGGATTTAGAGAAAGATGTTGAAAGTTTATTTTCCACTTGGTTAGAGTATAATAAATTTAGTTTAATCCTTTATCCAAGTGTGAGCAAACAAAGTTTGCGCCTGAAAGTATCTTCAGGACTGGGTTAAGGTGGTACACACCAGGGCAACTCGTTGCAAAGGTGGAGCAAGCTACCAACACTCCTATCCTAGTATCTCCTATAATGCAAAACACATCTCCTTGCGGATATGTCTATTGTTATGCATTAAGGGAAGGGCCACTACCCAGACCGGTTTCGACCTTTATTGAGGTCTCCTCAGTGGGAGCCAGGCCCAAGTCGAGATATCAGGCAGAAGCATTAGCAGGTCATCTCCACCTATAGGAATTGCCAATTGGTGTGCCACCCTTTTTTTAATAAATTACTCTGGATTTAGAGAAAGATGTTGAAAGTTTATTTTCAACCTTTATTGAGGAGACCTCAATAAAGGTCGAAACCGGTCTGGGTAGTGGCCCTTCCCTTAATGCATAACAATAGACATATCCGCAAGGAGATGTGTTTTGCATTATAGGAGATACTAGGATAGGAGTGTTGGTAGCTTGCTCCACCTTTGCAACGAGTTGCCCTGGTGTGTACCACCTTAACCCAGTCCTGAAGATACTTTCAGGCACAAACTTTGTTTGCTCACACTTGGATAAAGGATTAAACTAAATTTATTATACTCTAACCAAGTGGAAAATAAACTTTCAACATCTTTCTCTAAATCCAGAGTAATTTATTAAAAAAGGGTGGCACACCAATTGGCAATTCCTATAGGTGGAGATGACCTGCTAATGCTTCTGCCTGATATCTCGACTTGGGCCTGGCTCCCACTGAGGAGACCTCAATAAAGGTCGAAACCGGTCTGGGTAGTGGCCCTTCCCTTAATGCATAACAATAGACATATCCGCAAGGAGATGTGTTTTGCATTATAGGAGATACTAGGATAGGAGTGTTGGTAGCTTGCTCCACCTTTGCAACGAGTTGCCCTGGTGTGTACCACCTTAACCCAGTCCTGAAGATACTTTCAGGTGTAAACTTTGTTTGCTCACACTTGGATAAAGGATTAAACTAAATTTATTATACTCTAACCAAGTGGAAAATAAACTTTCAATATAATTGTTACAGTATTGCACCATATTAGTACTGCAAAATCTGAACCATTATATATTTTTTTCCAAGTTGGTGTATCTGTCATAAGCATTAATGTGAAATTGCAAGTAATTCTATGAAGTAGTTTCTTTTATACAGCTGTCTGAAGCAAAAGTGTTGTCTGTATCCCTTGAAATGGATAAAATTCAGTATCATGCAGTTATAAAGTTCTTTGTAAAAGAAAGTTTAACATCAAAAGAAATCCATTAGAAGTTCATAAAAGTTTATGGGCACTTTTCTCCTTTGTTTCGATAATTAAGAAATGGATTGTCAAGTTTAAATGCGGCCATACCATCCTTGAAGATGATCCACATGAAGAACATCCAAAAGGAGTAACAACACCAGAAATCAGTGATCAAGTCCACAATATGGTATTGGATCACTGGCAAGTCAAAATTGTGTGAAATTGCTGAGACTATATGCTTTTCAAAATAACGTGTAGGATATATTTTGCATGAGAAATTGAAAATGAAAAGTTTTTGCACAAGATTGATGCTGTGCTTGCTTACAGCAGTTCAAAAACGCACTCATGTGAAAATCTCTGAACAGTGCTTGGAGTGTTTTAACAAGAATAAAACTGATTTTGTGCATCGATTTATTACTATGCATGAGATGTGGATTCACCATTATATACCAGAATCAAAACAGTGGAGAGAAACCAGTTGTTCACTGCCAAAGAAGACTAATTTGGTTCCATCATCAGGAAAGTTCATGGTATTGGTGTTTTGGGATGATAAACGCATTTTTTTGAAAATACTAAAACAATAACTGGGAATATTATTCCAATCTGTTATCTAGACAACACGATATAATTCATGAGAAAAGACCCAGTTTGCAGAAGAAAAAATCATCTTTCATCAGGACAATACACCTGCCCACAAAAGGTGTTTGGCATTGGGAAAATTAAGGGATCTGCACTATGAATTGGCACATCCACCCTATTCCCTGTATTTGGCTCCTTCTGACTTCTATCTTTTCCCCAAACTAAAAACCTTCCTTGCTGGTCACATTTTCCTTCAAATCGAGAGGTGATTGCAGCTGTAGAGGGGGTATTTTGCAGATCTTACTGAGAACTACAGGGAGGCCAGCAAAAGTTGGGCAATTGTAGAGCCTCTCCTGCTCATGAAAAAAATTTAAGCAAGTTTGGGCATGGTTAGTAGTCAGAAGGAGTTCAATCGTTCGATTCTGTTGGCACAATCTTCTTTGATGAGTCTTTGTACTCCCTGAAGGTTAATTGTAACTGGAGGTTAACTCCCTGGAGCATAATAATATTTTTTTGATAATATTAAAAAAAATAGTAATAATTTATTATGTCTGATACATATAATACATAGTTTTGATTACGTATGATACAACATTACATACATTTGTTTACATCTGAAATAACATTGCTTACATTTGTTTACATATGATACAACATTACATACATTTCTTTACATTTGATACATTCATGTATTCTGATAATAATAATAATAATTTTTTTTAATAATAATTATAATAATTTATAATATATGATACATACATAACATATGATAAAACATTACATACATTTGTTTACATATGATATGTACATTACATGCATTTGATTACATATGATACATTTATTTTTTTAAATTTATTTATATAATTTTTTATCTTCAATGGGAGAGATGTATTTTCTCAGCTTTAATCCTCGAAGCTTATTTGTGAGCTTATCTGAGGATGAAACCAGTTATTATTTATTGGTTTATTTGCGGTGCTGGGAAGATATAAAATCAAATCTATGTTTAATTGACTTGATTTCCACTGCAGCCGTTGATTGAGAAATTCACACACGCATGCAGACATGCACACACACACACACACCAATAATAGCGTTGAGCATCACTGGATCACTGGAATAAATGTATTAGTCTTAAGGGAGATTATGTTGAACAAAAAAAATAATTTTGAAATTATAAATTCGTTTTTTCATTGTTAGGCCGAAAACGTTTCATACCCCTCTCGTATGTGTACTCAAAGCCATTCTCAGGAACGTATCTCGTTCATAACATGGGGACTGCCGATATTTATTTGTAAATCAATTCCTTGCATGTTGAGGGAGGGTTGCAATTGGAATTCTTCAAATTAATGATGATCTCACACGCAGTGATTTAATTTTCTGAGCCTTTCAATCAAATAATGGAATCAAATCATTATTTGATTAACTTATGCTTTAAGTTTGTTGAGCAACTTCTTATATAGCCCCTTCCCTTTTACTTTCTGTTATCTGTAGCTTTAGTTATCCAACAGGGAAACTTGCTTTGCTCTATGTTGTAATATGTGATCAATTATTATTTTTTCAGACATTTTTACCATATATATTTACAATGGTAAAGTGATGGATATTATTATTATTATTACAGGTGTTTCCATTTCCATGGAGTCAGTAGATTCATGGCAAGAGATCCAAACTATCAAAACAATATCTATCATACCTCTTCTTGAATTTATTTACAGACAAAGAACTCACAACTGAGTCAGGCAATGCATTCCACTCATGTGTAGAGGCTTAAGTGCTGTGAGGACATCATGTTGGAGGCTTAATGGATTTTTTACAACACTCAAAAAGAATTAAAATACAATTTAATACTTCCTATATTTCGTCCTTTTAACTAGGACATCTATGGGGATTACAAAAACAATTAATGTAACATGCACACAAATATCATACAATACTAAGCCCAACCCCGTGGGTGACACTAAAGTCCTGTCTAGGTGGAGCGCCCTCTAAGGGCGGTAGTAGATGGCCTGGAATGTAAGGTGGGACCTCTGGTGATGAGTGTTTCCCAAATCTTCGGAAGCTTAATGCTACCATATTTATTAAGATTTGGTTGGTTTCTGAGAGCTGCTGCTGCTTCTAAGAAAAGTCTCTCTTTCTTGAAGTTGCTGTGGTGGACCATGGTAGTTTTCTTCCATGATACCCTGTGGGTGGTGTCCAAAACATGGTCAGCCAAGCCTGAACAGCCATAGTTGTGTTTGCAGATGTAAGACTTGTGTTCCTCCAGGCAGACGGATGCTGATCTGCCTGTCTGTCCAAAGTATGCCAGCTTACAAGAACAGGGTACTTTGTAAACTCCAGGCAGAGAGGAGGGAGCTGATCTTTCGTAGAATGGATAAGGGTAGCAAGTTTGCGGTGGGGCTTATATGCTGTGTGTAGGTTGTACGTTTTTAGTATCTTGGATATTTTTTCAGATGTGCCATGGATGTAGGGTATGGTGATGGCATTTTTAAAATCTTGTTGATGAGAACGATGGGGAATGGGGAAGGAACTGATTAATTTTTGATCCTGTGTTCACTGTATCCATTGGAGAGGAAAGTGCTATGTATGTGGTTGAGCTCAGTAGTGAGGGTGGTTCCACTGGAACAAAGATTGTGGGGTCTCTTGGTAAGAGTTTTAATAATGCCATATTGTTGCGAGGGGTGGTGGTGAGAGAGTTTGTGAATGTATCTGCCTGTGTGTGTGGGTTTTCTGTAGTGAAGGCAAGTGTATTATTAGGCAGGCATGTGACCAAGGTGTCTAGGAAGGGTTAAAAATTTTTTCTTTTCCTTTTCCATAGTAAACTGGATTCTTGGATGTAGGCTATTGAGATGACTGAGGAAAGAGTCTAACATGTCTGGGCCATGAGGCCAAATAGAGAACAATCTTAGCCAGATAGAAAGTTTGAGTGGGTCTCAGTCTATGGCTCATTTTTCGAAATTTTCCATATAGAAATTGGCAAGGGGAGGTGAGAGTGGGGAACCCATGGTGGTTCCCTCTATCTGCTTGTAGACTTTGTTCTTCCAAGAGTTAAAAACTCAGAGTTAATGGCAAAGGAAAAGAGATCTAAGATCTCAGAGGGAAAAGTTTTCTAAGAAAGATAAGGTGTCAGTTAAGGGAATATTGGTAAATAAAGAGGAGATATCAAAGCTTACCAATATGTCTGCATTATTTAAGGTTAAATTTTCTGTGAGGGCTTTAAAGTGGGATGAGTTTTTATATAAGAAGTGGACCTTCCTGTGAGGGGGTTGTCAGAAAGTTGACCAGCTGTTTAGACAGTCTGTAGCAAGGTGCATTGGTGGCATCTACTATTGGCCTGAGTGGGGAATTGGGTTTGTGGATTTTTGGTAAACCGTATATTCGGAAGGACGGTAGTGGAAAGGTTTAAGTTTTTTTTGTGATGTCAAGGGGCCAGGAAGATACTTTTTTAAGTAAGATTTTTAATTTCTTAACTTGTGTTTTTGTGGGGTCGTGTTCTAGCAGGATGTAGGTAGCGCGATCGCAGAGGATAATGTTTATTTTATGATTGTATTCATTGGTATTAAGAACGACGGTGGCATTACCGTTATCCGCTCTGGTGATGACGATGCTTGTTTCTTTCCATAGTTTCAGGAGAGCCGTGCATTGGGCATACGATAAATTACATTTTGGAGGCGAAGAATGAGCGAGGATGTTGGCTACGTCAAGTCTGATGTTGTTGACTATCTCTGACGGTAAGTGACCAATCCCCCGTTCGATGTTAACCATTACATCAAGCACCGGACCATTCCTTCGGAGCGACAGCAAAATTACAGCTGAGGCAAAAGGCACTGATGGCATCGTCGCTGATCCTTTTGGAAGATAGGTTTACTACTGTCTGGAGTGGTTGAATTTGTGGTTGTGGTTTGTCTTTAAATAGGTTGCCATATTTCTTGCCATGTTTATTTTTTATTTTTTGAAATTCTCTCTGTGCGGAAGTTTCCAAAATGCTAGAGAGAATCGACCAAAATTCAGGGTTAAGGATGGTGGAGAGCTCTGAATGTAAGGAGCCAATGGCGGCATTCATCACTGAGAAGGTGGCACGAGTAGAGGCGATTTGCTTGCGTAGTAATGCCAGGCTGGCATGGTTATATATACAGAGTGCTTTTTGGTATCACTCTTGTATCCTAACATCTTTTTTAAAAAGGCCAGCCTCTTTAGTTGCCTAGATAGTTGTAGTTTTGACTTACTGTATTACTTGGATTTGCATTCTAAATCTTCTCCATGAATGATTAGTGCTGTGAGGACATCATGTTGGAGGCTTAATGGATTTTTTACAACACTCAAAAAGAATTAAAATAGAATTTAATACTTCCTATATTTCGCCTTAGTCACTAGGACATCTATGGGGATTACAAAAACAATTAATGTAACATGCACACAAATATCATACGATACTAAGCCCAACCACGGGGGTGACACTAAAGTCCTATCTAGGTGGAGCGCCCTCTAAGGGCAGTAGTAGGTGGATACCTACACAGTAGGTGTGGTGATTGAAAGAGAGTTAAGGATTAGATGCTATATTGCTAAGGGGAGCTCATAGCATTACTTGGCTATTGAAGAACATATTAACAAGTAGAGATAAGAAAATTGTTATTCTTTATAAGACATTGATACATCCACATCTGGATTACTATGTATAGGTCTGGTCTCCTGGGTATCTTGGAGATGAGGAAGCAGTGGAGAAGATTCACTGAGCAACCAAGATGGTAAGTGGTCTGTGGGATGCTCCCTATGAGATAGATTGAGGGTGTGTGGATTGCAGAAGTTGACGAAAAGAGAAAAAAAAGGAATATGATAGAAACATTTATGTTACTTAAAGGGTTTTGTATAGGATTGATGCAGGGGAATTGTTTTACCAATTGGCTGAAGGGGCCACAACAGAAGTTATCCCTGGAAATTCAACAAAGGTAAGGGTAGTAGGGATGTGAGCCCAGATTTTTGCTTGGAGATTTCTGAATGAATAGAGTGGGTTGCCAGATTCAGTTGTGAGAACTTTATCTGTTAATGGGTTCCAGGACAATATGATAGATTGAGTGTCCAGCAATATCTTCAGACACCATGGAGGTATCCCTACAATAATAATAATGTCTTAGTGTGTATGAATTTCCCTGTGACTGTAAATAAGCCTACCATAGACAGACAGACAGGAAGATATGATAACCTTGAAGGACATTATGTTCGTCATCATTATTATGGCAAGTCTAAACTGCAGATCATTTGGATGCCCCTTCACACAGGATTAGATGGAAGGAAACAAATGTGCTATACAGAAGTTGTTACATGTCAGAACGATTATTTTTAGTCAGCAATGGATATGAACCATTCTCTTAAACCTATTAATTATGTTTGCATTATTAAAAATTTGAGAAGCTGTTATCCTAAGATCAACTCCTATACAAACAAAATATATCTTCCTTTATAGAATATTAAAAGTCACAACATTAGGACTTTGGTTCTTTTGTCCATTACAGCTTGAACTCTTTCACTTACTCATTGTCATGTGTAAACTAACTTCTCATTTGCTATGAAGATGTTCGATTGAAATCCAACAAAGTATAAGCCAGTCAATAAGCATATTTTTATTATTATAATTTGTTTGGTGTTGTAATACCATTAAAATAAGTTGATTATATATTCCAAAGCAAGCACAAATATTTTAGGAAGTGTCTTAATTAATAAAAAGAAACGTGTGGTTGAATATGGATAAAATGATTTTCTGATATGCAAGTATTGTTGTTTGGACAAAAAGAAAAAATACTTTTTTATATTCCTGACCTCCATGGATTTGTGGGAGGTCAACACAAAATCCACAATACTATTCCTTAAAATCATCCACAGTCCATACATTCTCCAACCTTCCAGGTGATGCCTTACATGCTCCTGCCACTCTCCATATAAAATACTCACTTCTTACCCATTTACTTCTTTCACAAATTCCAGGGATGGTCCTTCTCCTTGCTCCTTTTCCGCATTCTTATTATATGAAAAATCTCCTCTGTTTTAATAAAATAATATCCCTTCAACAACTTAAATGTCTCAATCTTATTTTATCTTTGCTTTCTCTTTATGGCAAGTACACTCTGCAGACCCTTACTCTATCAGTATAATCATAATATGCAGTCCCTCACAATCAATATTGTACAGTCGTGATATTATTTTTGTTAAGTACCTCTCCACTCTAAGGATACTTAATCCCCTTCAAATCCAAATGACCAGATAAGAGCAGACAATTCCAGATGTTGTATGATCAAAGCTTTATATAAAGGGACCAGCACACTTTTATCGCTTGAGGTCTATGTTCTCCTCAACATTGCCACAATTCTCTGAGATTTCTTCACAACCTTTGCAATACATACTCTCAAGTTGAAATTTCTATCCACAATCAGTCCAAGAGTCCTACTTCTTCCAGTTTAACTTCACCAATTCAGTATGAAGCATCCCATGTGTGGATCCTAAATTTTAAAATCATGTATTGTTTGTATTAATCTGAATCTCCATTTATTTGCCCATCATTCCTGCTTCTTCAAATCCTGTTGAAGAGCCAAAACATCAGCACTGTTACTAATAACCCTCCCAAGCTTCACACCATATGCAAACAACTGAACATCTCTGCATAGTCCTGTGACAATATCAATGACAAAGTTTGAACACCAATGGTCTGAAGACTGAACCCTGTGGAATTCCCCCCCCCTTGTAACCCTCCTCCTCCCTAATGCTTTCCCATATACAACTCTGATAGCTATCAGAGAACCAATGACCAATACAATCATTACCAAACCCATATGATGCAACTCAACCACCAAAGTGGCCCAGATGCATGCATGCATCCAAAGTACCATGGATGCGAAGTGCATATTAAAATTGTGATACCATTGATATTACATTGAAATATGTGATGAATACAAAGTATAGAGGAGAGATGTATTTTATCTGTATTGATCGCGATGTAGTTAAAAATCAGCTTATCATGTGGCATTTTGTCCAATGCCTTGGAAAAATTCAAAAAAATGACCGGGTGCCTTACCCTACTCATTTTGTTATCCTGTTCTAAAAGGTAACCAGATTACTAAAACAAGAGTTCCCTTTAACAAATAAGTGCTGGCCTTCATAAATATGAATTCTTATCAAATTCTCCAGAATCTTCACAACTACAGAAGAAATACAAACAGGCGTATAGTTTGATAACTACATTCTAAGACCACTCTTATGCAATGGTACCACCTCACCCTCCTTCCACTCTCCATGAACTGGCTCCATATTCTCATAAAACATGTGAAATTCCATATAGACCCCTACCTTATTGGCAGGGGGAAAACTTGATGGAATTAGCATACTCACTATTCGGAACCAACATTTAGCATACTGAGTATTTGAAATGCATTCTCTTCATGCATATGATATTTTACTGCTCATTATGCTTCTAGGAATAAAGCCTGTAGTACCAGAATGGAACACTCTAGTATAAATAAAAAAATATAATAAATAAGATAACCTTTTATTCCCTTATAGGGAGTAGGTGAGGCCTTTATATCCTATCTAGCTTTTTGGAGACTGAGTGGGCAGTTCAATCTCCACCCATAGTCAACCAGAGATAGCTGGTCCATGTCTATCACCAGCCTCTTCATGAGCCTGCAGTGAAGAGGCTGGCAAACAAGTGCTGCAATCTCTTTGTACCTAACCCTAACAAGATATGTCACCATCTGAAATAATGTGGGTACCATGGTTGATTTTCTTGAGTTTATGGGATGAAAAACCCTAGTTTCCAGCAGGAAAGCCTTGGTGCCCATTCGCCACTGGTTTTATTAGTGTGGGGATTTTTTTTGGCAAAATTATTTATGAAATCGTTATTATTAGACTTACTAACCTGCAAAAAATTGTGGCGGAATTGTCATTCCATGACTTTAATTTAGATTTCAGTTGTTTCATTAAGTGTGAGGTCTGTTATATTTATTCGTTTGATTACATAAATGATTTGTGGATATATGGTGAGGATGGAAGGAGGGTGTGTGCAAAGTGTGATCTGAAGGAGGAATTGATGAATGCAAATATGAAATTGATGACAGAAAGTGTTAGTAGCGAGATTTTTAATGGGAAAATGGGTGCACGTTTGAAATAGGATGGTGAGAAAGAGAAGTGAAAAATGTTAAAAAAACAGTAAAGAAGAAAAAGAGTGATTTGAAAACCGTAACGGATGTTACGCCTTTCAAGTGGTGGAAGCGTGAGTGGTTGAAGGATACGAAATTGAGAGAACGAATGAAACTAAAAATGGCGTGCTGCAGAAATCAAAAGTGAAAAAAATCGAAAGAATAGATGATAGCGAAAAAAGAATGAATGATAGCGAAAGTTTGACACATGTTGGACTGAAAGAACAGAAACAAAGAAAGGTGAATAAGTGTGAAAATGGGAAGGATAGCAAAAGTTGGACGAATGTTGCTGAAAGTACAGAGACAAAGAAAGGTGAATGAGTGTGAAAATAGTAAAGATAGCGAAAGTTGGATGCATGTTGGACTGAAAGTACAGAAATAAAGAAGGATGAATGTGAGTAAAAGTGAGGATAGCAGTTCAGAGTTAGAAGGTTAGAAAGATGGAATGATAGAGATAATGTGTCCCGAGATTCGGAAGTTGAATTGGATTGGATGAGTCAAGAAATGAAATAGATGTGGAATGAAATTAAGAAAATTCAGGTAAAAACTATTAAAATAAATAATGATGGAATGAAAGAGTTAATGAAAGATGAGTGAGTGCCATTGTATGGTGACTAAATTATTAAAGGTGTGTTGGAGGATAGAAATTTTAGCACCTGGAAAACACGAGGTATGATTTCCAGGTGCTAAAATGAGTAGAGTGACTGAGGCATTGGATATGACGGAGGAGCAAGCAAAAGAGTTAATAGTATTAACAGGTACGAATGATTTGAGAGAGGACAAAGAGCATATCAGAATGAATATCAGGAGACTGCTTAGAAGGATAAAAGAGAATAGTGTGACAGGAAGGGTAGTTTGCATGTTGCCTAGGTATGACTGTGGTGAAATAAGGCAGAGAGCAAGGATTATGAATGATATGCTGGCTGAAATGTGTGAGGAGATGGGAGTACAGTTTGTTAATGTGAGGAATGAGTTTGAGGGATGAAGCTAGCTGTATGGGAGCGATGGACTGCATTTGAGAGGTTATGATGTGAGTCGCCTGGAGGGACGATGCTGGAAGGTAGAGAATTGAATAGAGAGAATGAATCAGATCGAGTGGGAAGGGATGTGGAAGAGCGGGAGAGTAAGACAGGAGAGATTGAAGAGGTGGATATGAATGGGGAAGTGAGTGGTATGAGTATAGAAAATGAGAGAATGGGTGTGCAAGAGGAGCAGGGAAATGTGGAGGCTCAGGGTGGACAGGTGTACATAGCATGAGAAAGGTGGATGCTCCAAGAGGAGGTGAGCATTTGTAGGCAGGAAAGGAATAGGATGACCAGGGATCAAGAGGAAACAGTTGGAATTGAAAAGGGTTTTAAAATGAAGAAGCAGAAAGGGAAATGCCCCAGTCGAGCATGGAGAGATAACATCGAGTGAGTGGTAGTATCATTGGAACTAGCTGTACATCCAGAAATGAGCTGATGTGTTTGTATACAAATGCTAGAAGTATAAGAAACAAGGCAGATGAAATGGTTGCGTTAATTGCATCTGTTCATCCAAAGATTGACGGAATAAGTGAGGCATGGTTGGAAGAGGATGACCTCCTGGCAGGAATAGAGATGGAAGGGTATGATGTGATTTGTGAGGACAGAGGGGGTAAAAAGGGAGGGTGAGTGCTATTGATGATAGAGAAAGAGTTATGTCCATATAAAGTGGAGATGCAAGAGAGAAATAGTGCGAATGGTTTTGAGGCAATATGATGTGAGATAGAGATGAATGGAATGAAATACTTGGTGGGATGTTGTTAAGGACCAGGTAATGTGGATGGTGGTGATAATGAAATGTACAATCAAATTAACCAAGTAAATAAGAAAAGGTTGATCATTATGGGTGATTTTAATTATGGCAATATAGACTGGAATGATCAGATAGCAACTGGAAGTAAAGAAAATGAGTTTCTTGAGTTTTTGAGGGATAACTACCTCAGACAGTATGTAGCAGAGGGCACATGAGGATTGGGGTCTTGGATTTGGTCATCTCATCAGAGGATGTAATTGTAAATGAGGTGTCATTATCCACCAATTGTTGAGAGTGACCATGAGGTGATTACCTCGGTGGTTGCCAGCAGTGTGAGGACCTCTGTGAGAAAAGGGTATATGTGGAACTACGGGGGGGGGTGATTATGAAGAGTTCAGAAGACAGCTTGCGGGTGTAGCATGGAATGAGGAGTTAGTTGGAAAAGATCAATGCAGCTTGGGGATTTTCAAAAACTGTCTAGTAGATGCAATGTCAAAATGCATTCCAAGGGTGGGAAGGTTAAATACCGTGGGTGTGAGATGGCTGAATAAAGAGATTAAGCAAGTGATATAGAGAAAAAGGGCATTGTGGAGGCAGCATGAGAGAAGTGGAAATAACCAATTGCATGTGGTCTACAAAGACCAAACAAGGAGGGTGACTTGGTTGGTAAGGGTAACTAAAGAGAAGTATGAACAGCAGTTGGCTAATGAAGCCAAAAAGAATCCTAAGGAGTTCTTTCGATATGTAGCCAGCAAAATAAAGAATAATTATGGAAGGATGACATTGATTGGAGAAAATGGTATAAAGAAAGCTGATGCAGAATGTGTGGTGGAGATACTTAATGAGCAGTTCATAAAGATCTTTCAATCTTGTGAATGTGACTTCATGGAGGGATTGAGAACAGTTTATGATGGGGAGGACAGACTGACTGTAGGTGAGCAAGAAGTGTATGGGGAGTTGAGCAAACTAGATGTTAATAAGACTGTGGGACTTGATAATATATCACCATGTATTCTGAAAGAATCTGCCAGGGAGTTGACATCTGCCTTGACATATTTTAATGAGTCTTGCACTCATTCAACTTCTTAATGAGTGGAAGGAGGGCAAGATTGTGCCACTTCATAAAGGAGGTGATTGAACTCTGGGAAGAGGTGGAGAGGATCCAGAGGCAAGTGACTAAGATGATAACAGGACTATGGAATGAACCATATAAGAACAGGTTGAAGATTTGTGGGTTGCAGAAACTGGTTGATAGGCAGAGGAGGGGAGATATGATTGAGACATTCAAATTGCTAAAGGGATTCTATAGGATTAATTCAGAGGATATTTTTGAGATCAGGACTGGTGGTGGGAGAACTAGGAGACACCTATGGAAGCTGGACAAGAGTGTGGTTAACAGGGGTGTTAGAGCTGGGTTCTTTACTTTTAGAGTGGTAAATGAGTGGAATAAGCTGCCGGAGTCTGTTGTTGGTGCTATTGAATGGGTTTAAGACAAGGTATGATAGATACTGTGAGAATGTAATCGCATAGTTGTGTAGACATGATGTTTAGGGCCTTCCTCGATGAGTCTAAGGACTCCTAAAGTCACCCGAAATAATAATAATAATAATAATAATAAAAACTCAAGCATCAAACTATAGGCCTATCTGTGGGTGTCAGGTGTTGTGGTTAAGTTGTTGGAGAAGCTTGTGAAAAATGGGATCCAGAGTTGGGTTGATAATAATGGTATTATCTTTGATGGAAAATGTGATTTACTAAATGGAGGTCATGCTTTAGTAATCTACTGACTTATTACAATAAAGTGACTGCTTCCTTGGACAGAGGAAAAGGATACACAGTAATATACTTGGATTTTGCAAAAGCTTTTGATAGACTACCTCATAATAGGTTGTCAGTCAAAGTTGAGCAGATGGGGTTGGATATTAGATTGGTGCATTCGATTGGAGGCTGACTATCTGATAGGTATCAAAAAGTTATGTATGGGGGAGCGATATCCTGGATAAGGAAAGTCACTAGTGGAGTGCCTCAGGGGTATGTTTTAGGTCCATTGCTGTTTAACTTGTTTAATGATATAAGTGAAGATTTGGATGGAGATATTCAGTTGTTTTCAGATCATGCAAAGTTGGGACGAACCATGAATGTTGTATTCTTAGAGGAAGACTTGAATAGATTGAATGATTGGGCACAGAAATGGGGATATGAGTTCAATGTTGCAAAATGTGAGGTTTGAAAATTTGGAAAACAAAGATGGGATGCAGAATTTATGCTTGGTGAGAATATATTGCTGGAGATAGAGGAAATAAGAGATCTGGGGTGATAGTGGATAAGGATCTAAAATTTAGGGGACACATCGCCAAAATTGTGAAGACAACACAAAGGCTTCTGGGAATGATACAGCGGACACTGACTTAGGGAGATTTATGTTCCATTGTATAAGGCTTTGATTAGGTCACACATGGACTATTGTGTTCAAATTTAGTAACCAGGTTTTCAGAAGGATGAAGAGATGTTTGAAAGGGTCCAAAGGAGACTGAGTAAGGTAGTTTCTGACCTCTGGAATGTCGAGTATAAGGAAAGATCGAGAAGATGTAATTTGCATATTCTGGTGGAAAGGAGGAAGAGGGGAGATATGATAGAGACCTACAAGTTGGTAAGGGGTTGTTATATGATCATTATTAGAGAAGTTTTACAGAGAAATAATAGGAGATCAGGGGAGAACCAGAGGTCATACCTGGAAAATGTATAAAGAGGGTGTGAGTAGGGGAGTGAGAGGCAGGTTTTTTTCGTGCAGAATTGTGAATGATTGGAATGCCTTGCCTGAGAGCGTAGTGTCTGTAAAGAGTTTAAATGTGCTTAAAACATGGTATGATGAGCTGTGTGTATGATAAAACGACCTCCCAGATGAATCTTTGACTTCATCAGGTTTTGGGGTGGTAATAATAATAATAGTAATAATAATAATAATAAATTACAATAAAAAATAGAAAGTGTCACAACTATCACAATGTAGTAAGTACCTAAATATTTCAAATGCTTTGCATTTCATTTTGATAATAATAATAATAATATTAATAATGGGAATATTGCAAGTGCCAATGTACTTGGTATTAAATCAAAACTAATAATATACTAACAAACAAATTTGTAAAAATATTCATACTTTTAAATTATGATTATTTTCCAATCAGTTTCATGTGTCTTTATTTTTTTTAAATTTCCTTAAAAAAATTTATCTTAAATTTTTTTAAGATAAATTTTAAATATTTATCTTATATCTAAGAAAATTTACATGTATTTTAATTCTTATGTGTAGATCGTAAATAATATTCCAGCCTGGCTGACCGAGTGGTGCACTCTCCAGCCAAATGGCTGCAAGTTTGAATGCCCTGTGGTCATCAATGTTTGTGATTGTCTGGAAATGGTAGTGGTGGTCAGTGGTAGATGCCATTGGTGTAGTTGCAGCCAGTTCGTGTATTGAGTGGTGGAGTCAGGCTTGTAGAGCAGGTGCCCTCACTCAATGAGACTCTGGACATCCTGGAGTTAGCAAGTAATAATAATAATGATGATGATGATGATTCTTGCTTATCACTATTTACAATCCTTGAATGGGTTCTAGTTTCATAATCATCTGATGCTAGAGATCTTTGTGCATTTACTTCTCTCAATTCATATTTACAAATTTCATATCTGTACTTTTTTAAGTATTTTACTTAAATTATTTGAATGATGTTCAATATTTATACATTATTATCAGAATCAAATTCTACAGGCTGAGATTCTTTAACTTCATTTACTAATTTAGAAGTATTTCTCTGTTCCTCTAGTTTATTTAACTAATCATTCCAATTTTTAACTAACCTATGATTCTCTGCCATTATTTCATCCATGTTAGAGTAATTTAGTACTTTGCAGTTTCTGAATTTCTTGCATTAGGTTTTGTTTTACTCAAATTTAATTTTCCCATTTGCTGTGCATTTGAATGATAAGGATTGAAACTGTCCTCTTTCTTACTCTCTGATTGTTAATGAGATGACAATTAGTATCAGGAAAACAACCCTCAACTTTCAATATTTTATTCATATTGTATCCTAACATAATTAAATTTCTACTCCCTAAAAAGTACATTTTAACATATCAGAGTGTACATTTACAATCTTATTAGACATGTAGAATCCTAAAATTGACAGGAGAAAATTGGTCTAGAATTCTATGTGGACCTGAAGCTTTCCTTCCTAATTTCCAAATGCTTTTTATATTAGATTTATCATCTAATGATACTAAATGATCTGGTGCAAAAGATATTAATATACGATTAATATACTGTTTATTAATATACTGAGACGATTAATATACTGTCTGGTTTTCTGTGAACTTAATTTACTTATTTCAACTACTAATCTATGACTAATGAAAAATTTATCTACTATGCTTCTAGGTACTAATTTATATCATTGTATCGTGTATAAGGGATGAATGAACAAGTTCATTAGGAAAGATTAGGTAAAAGCCATATAAAGCAAAAGATGGGCTTTCTTTGCTATCAGAAAGAAAAGCAATTCTGCAAGTAAATAATACTTGAGAAAGATATGTTCTGATCATTCATTTTAGTGTTTGCCAGATTGGATAGTGTTTGCTGCTTTATATTTTTATTCGAGCTTTCACCCATACTTATTACACTGTGGGTTGTAATGTGTAGTAAAATCTTCTTAACGTGAGTAATTTACAGAATATTAACAACAGTTCAGATATAAAATTTTATCTTTGATCTGGAAGTAAGGTCTGAGGAATTCCCTTTTTAGAAATAATCATATACAAGAATTTCCTTGCAACAGTCTTTGCAGTATGATCTTTCATTGAGACTACTTTAGTAAATCTAGTGAGCATATCTATGGCTACTAGAGAATGTACTTATTGCATGTTTAGTAGTTGGCAGTGAATCTATATCAACAGCAACAGCCAAGAAGGACTTATTAGGATTGGAAGTAGTTGTAATTGAGCTTTTCCTCTGAAAGCAGATCTTATTTGGCAATTATGGCACGATTTAACTACTTTTCCAGCAATTAGAGATCAAATACACACCCTCAAAAGCTTCGTATCCATCATAAATTTCAATGTACTATCAATGGTACTACAATTTTAATATGCACATCGCATCCATGGTATTTGCCAGATTGGAAAATGTATGTATAATTGGACGTATATGTACATCCTGCCTGGTAGCGTGGTTAACATATGTGAGGATGTCACTCTTTACACGTTTCCAGAACTAACAATCCTTTGTTCTTTCTCATGTGCCAGAAAATCCTTTGTGCCCTGCCAAGTCAGAATCATGGAGAGTTTATATAATAGAAGAAATCATTTGAGTTGGTGCCAATATATTTACTTTCAACCTTCCTTCTTCCATTTGTCTAGATAAGACTAATCCATCTTTATCTAAATATAAGTTTTGCAGGTTTAACAATGGTGTCGTGTCGGAAATAACTGGCCCACTATGAATCGGCCACTGATTTCAGACACAACATGAGAGAATAGTATCCTAACATAAAGAGATGCTTAAACTCTCAAGAGCAGACTCAGAGAGGCAATAAATAACTTGTAAATGAAAAGTGTATTAATTTAATTGATAATATTCCTGTAATAAAATTTAAATATTGTTTTAGAATAATACCCAATACAGGGAAAATTATGTTAGCCAATCAGCAGAAGGCCTGATCATTATGCAATAGTCCATGACACAGCAGAAAACCTGAAAAAGTAATCCAGTAACCCCTGCAATAACAGTTCCATTGAGAAGGCCACTGAGAAAAGAATGTGACCTCATCATTAACCGACGAATGAAAGATGGCTGAGTGAGTGACGTAGACAAAGGTGAGGGCACTCGCCGCTGTGATATAAGGAGTGGTGTGCACTTCGAATGCTCTCTTGTTTCCTGCAATTTCCGTGTTCCAGTGTGAAGGCTGAGGAAGCTTGTCACCACTGTCCAGCAACTCTCCACATTGCTGTGGGACCCGATGTGTGCAGGACGTCCAACTGAACAACCAGGAACCAGCAGACAGGACTATTGGTGAGTTACTGCCAATGTGACGATTTCAAAGGATTCGACACTTTGAAGGGAATGCATAAAGAAAGGCAGCAGAGCAACAAGGAAGTCTTGCCATAATCGAGGAAGGATCAGACATAAGACAAAGGGACCACTTCACTAAGGGGATTAACTGGTAAGGTAAATATTTCTTACCCTATATGCATAAGAAGTGCTGTAAAACCAGAGTGAACAAAGAGCAAGGGGAAAACCTTAAGCATAGCCCTGCTAGATCTGACTAGAAGATCTGTTTTTGGACTGAACGTCTTGATATGGCCTTCCTGCTGTGAGTTGTAAATTTTGTGTTTGTGTGAACTCGTAATGGAACAGTTTAAGAAATGAAGTGTTATATGAAATACAATGAATGAAGGTACTGCCGTGTAAATTCTGCCTGTGATTTGCCTAAGTCTCATAGGTAGAAGTTTACCTCTTGAGATTTGAAATTGATAAGATTGAGTGAACATATCTTATATAATTTGATTAATTTAGTATTGCTAAAACTTGCATAACAACAGGAGTATCATTTAATCTTAGCGCAAACCATGGAAGTAACACTGATTAACTAATGTGTTTCGTGGATTCAAATTGTATTAGCCTCCACATTAAGAAGTGCATGAGAGGAATTAATTGAGACTATTGCAGTTGTGTTGACATTTGTGCATGAAACTATTTTCTTTTTCTTAGTATTATATTTACATGATTTCCTGTATATGAATTTAGTTGTATTAAAATGCATTATTTTAAATCACAGTTTGTATGCTTCTGTTGTTTGAGACTGAGTTACCACTTATAAAAAATCGAACCTGTGTAAGTGGGGGGACACTCGACGTGAATTAAGCAGGGGAGTCGTGACTGCATACCACATGTTCCCAATGCTAAGAAATATTGTTGAGATAAGTTTTAAAGTAAGCTTAAGTATCAGGAACTAGTCACAGGCTGGTGCAGTCGATCTAAGATAAAACAAACTTGTCAGAGGCTAATTTCTGGTACGAGTAGAGTAGAAAGGGACATAACAATAGCAAAGTAAAACTAGGGAGCAGTAAAGCTAGAGTAGGGGACACAACAATGTATCTAATTGGCTTTCATCCATCAATACCACTTCATAAATACTTTCAACTACAGGATCATCTTTCTGAGCTTGAATAATCCCATTCTTTTCCCACATTTGTGAAGTAGGTTCCTTATTCAATTATAAATAACATGAATTTTAGATTTCTCTTCATTTTGTTTCAAATGGTTATTCCTAGATGATTTATCATCATCAGTTCCCAGAGATCTAGATAAGTAATCTGCTACTTCATTCCTTTTTCCTGGAATATAAGCCACATAAATATATTTCTGTAGTTCCAGTGCCCATCTAATTATACGTTGATTTGTATCCTTCATAATACTTAAGAATGACAGAGTTTGGTGATCATATCTTATTGTAATATGTTGTCACACAAGTATCTAAATTTTCTCAAAGGAAAAATTATTACTAGTGCTTCCTTTGCTAAGGTTGAATAGTTCAATTCTGGGCCTGATAATTTCCTACTAATAAAAGCTATTGGCTTAAAATCTTCTCCTTCTTTCAGTTCTAATACAGCAGCAATGCAATCATTTGAAGCATCAGAAGAAAGATAACAAGTTTCACCAGATTTAGTATAATGAGAACTGGAGCTTTAGTTAATGCCAGTTTTAGTTTGTCAAATGCTTCTTGTTGAGCTTTACCCCAATTGAATCAAACCCATTTACTTGTCAAGGACACTAATGCTCTCAATAGCTGCGAAAAATTAGGAATAAAATTTCTATAGAACTTTAACATGCCAATGAATCTATGAACTTACCTAACTGTTTTTGGAGGTTTAGCTGATAATATGGTTTCCACATTTGACTGAGTTGGAATAATTCCATTGTTGCTGATTTTATGACCTAAATAGTCAACTTCTCTTAAGACAAATTGGCATTTTGAACAATTTAAAGATAGATATGCTTCATCTAATTTCTCTTTAAAATTAGATGAAGAGTCATTGCAAAACCACAAGATTTTGCAATGACTATCTAGAATAAATTTTGAATAAATTAGAAGATCATCCTGAAAAGAGATGACACCATTTCCCAAATATGATAACATAGAATTCATTAAAGACTGAAATGACATAGCAGAATTTCTTGCACTTTGTGGTAATATACATAGCTGATATTTTTGACATCTAGTAGTAAATGCAATGTATTTTCTGTCTTCTTTCTTAAAAGGGATCTGAAAGTACCCAGAATTTAAATCCAGTTTTGTAAGATACTGTGCTACTTACAAACAGATCAATAATTCCTCAATCTTACACAGAGGGAAATCAATACGCTTTGTTATCTTATTGATAACTCTAAAGTCTAAAACCAACCTTATGCTTCCATTTTGTTTTTCAATTAAAATGAATAGGTTATACCACTGAGAATTTGACTATTCATTTATTTTTTCCCTTTCGTATTCTTGCAGTAGTTTCTAAAATGGTCTCTATACTTCAGTAGAGTTTCATGTTGCCTAATGTAAATAGGGGATTAAGTACAAATCTGCACTGCATGTTCTACTGCATTAGTGCAAGGTATTGAAACAATATCCTCTGTAAAAACACTACAGAAAAATTCAAAGGTAGATTTAAAGAATTTTAGAATTCTATTCAACTCTTCACTAGGGTTTGCTAATTTCATTGAATTCTACACTATGTTCTCTTTTATTTCCTCAATGTTTCCCTGTTATCTTTCTTTATTCTCAATAGTAAACACTTGATCATAATAAAGACTTGCCCAATAATTAATTATGAAGTATGAAAGAAGAGAGGGTTGGAATATGTGGATGCTTATAGTGTGTCTGAGGGCAGAGAGGAATTGTATGCGAGAGACCACTTCCATTTGAATGAGGAAGGACATAGGCATCTGGAGAGATTGCTGTACAAAACGAGTCAGTGTGTCCAGTGTGGATGGTAGAACGGTGGCCTCTTGTGGGAATGGGCACTTGGAAGAAGGGGGATGACACCAGGTAACACTGAGCACAGTGGAGTCTAGAGGGGGATAATGCTGGGTATAGAAACAATGGCATTTTTATGCCAAAAGAGGATATAATTACAGGAATGGAAGTGGCTGGGTACAGCATTTTTCAGCAGGATAAGAAGGGAAAGCATTGAGGTGGAGTACTGTTTATGATAAGTGTACTGCTAATGATTTTGAAAGCATATGATGTGAGGTGGAGGTGGGCAAGACAGGATACTTAGTAGGGTGTTGCTCTAGATGAAGGAGCACAAAGGGTGGGGACCATGAGATGTTGAGTCAGTTGAGCATGGTAAGTGCGAGAAGAATGATTGTTATGGGAGATTTTAACTACAGTATTATAAATTGGGGAGGGGAAGATGCATGTAGCAATAGTGGAATGGGATTTCTAGAATTCTTGAGGGACAAATGTCTTAGGCAACAAGTAACAGAGGGAAAAGAGGTTCATGAATTTTGGATTTGGTTATAGCATCAGAAGAGTTGATAATATCTGAGATGACATCTCTCCCACCAGTTGGAGAGACTGACCATATGGTTTTGATTTGGAGAATGAATAGACATGCAGGAGTACCAAAGAGAATGGTACATATGTGGAATTATAAAGCAGGTGATTATAATATTCTAAGACATCAACTTGGTGAAGTTTCATGGAGGGAGGATTGGAAGGCCGGGATATCATTAGTGCTTGGTTCACTGTGAAGGAATATTTGTTAGCAGCAATCATAAGCTGTATTCCACAAGTGAAGAATTTGTAGTATAGTGGATGACAGATGATATTAAACAGGAACTGATTGCAAAAAAGAGCCTATGGAAGAGATATAAGGAGACAGGTGAAGAGAAGGTGCATGAAGAATATAAGAGATAGGCCAGGAGAGTGACTAGTATGATAAGAAAGACAAAACTGGAATATCAGAAAAGATTGGTTCGTAGATCCAAGGAAAATCGTAGGGAATCTTTCATCTATGTGACCAGTAGGAGGAGAAATGACTGTAGAAGAAGATATTGGGGAATAAAAATGGGAATAGAGTGACTGATGCAGAAGACATAGTGGGATTTTACAATGACCATTTTATTGGAGTATTTCATCCTGGAGGGTTCAATTTTAATACTAGAGGGATTGGGCAGGTTCGAGGTTTAGAGGTGCAGGAGGCGAGTGTGTTCCACATACTAAGTACTCTGGATAGTTAGTAAAGTGGTGGGGTTGGATAATATTTCACCACGAGTTTTCAGAGAATGTGCTGAGGACCTGACAGTGCCTTTGACCTGTGTTTTCAATGAAAGCCTGGCTGCAGGAAAGGTGCCTATGGAATGGAAGGAAGGTAAGATAGCGCCATTGCGTAAGGGCAGTAGCAGACTAGAAGTGTCTATAGGCCAGTTTGTGTGTCATTAGTTGTTAGTAATGAGGCACCGTATACAGCATTGGGCAGAGGAGGACAATGTTATCTCTGAGAGTCAACATGAATCTGTGAAGGGGCACTCTTGTTTTAGCAATATGCTAGCCTTTTATGATAAAGTTACAAGAGCATTAGATGAGGGATAGGCATATACTGCCATTTTCCTAGACTTAGCAAAGGCATTTGATAGGGTGCCACATGATAAGCTGATATTTAAATTGCAGCACATGGGTCTGGATGTCAGATTGGTCAACTGGATTCAGGATTGGCTGTCTGATAGATATCAGAGAGTTGTGTACAGTGGAGCAGTATCAAGGAAGGAGAAGGTTACAAGTGGTGGTGTTCCACAGGGCTCAATGCTGGGACCTATAGTGTTTAACCTTTATATCAATGACATTGTCCATGAGTTGCAAGGGGATATTGAATTGTTTGCAGATGATGTGAAGCTGGGAAGGGTTAATAGTAATAGTGCAGATGTGGTAGCCCTGCAAGAGGGTTTGAGTAACCTAGACAGATGGCCAAATGAATGGGGATGACAGTTTAATGCAGCAAAATGTAAAGTCTTGAGGTTTGGGACACATCGTTGGGATGCTGCATCATCTATGACAGGAGTGAAACTGGAGGAAGTAGGTGGAGACAAGAGACCTGGGGTTGAAGACTGATAGAGAACTGAAATTTAGGGAACATATTGCAAAGGTAGTGAAGGTAACACAGAGGATTGCTGCAATAAGCAGAAGGACACTGACCTGCAGAGATAAAATGGTTATCATTCCATTGTATAAGACTCTGATCAGAACACACTTAGATTATTGTTCTCAGATTTCGTCCCCAGGATTTGAAGGGGATAAATTAACTGTGGTAAGGGTAGAAAGGCTAATAACAGAGATAGTTTCAGGACTGTACAATGCTAGTTATGAGGATCGGCTGAGAGAGTGTGGACTGCAGCGATTGGTGGGTAGAAGGAGAGGCGATATGATAGAGGCTTTTAAATTGTTGATAGGTGGTGACGTGGGTTAACACTGAAGAATTCCTTTGCTGGGAAGGAGTCATGACAAGGGGCCATCCCTGGAAGTTACAAAAGGAAACTGTGAGAAAGAGGGTAAGGAGTGGTTTCTTTGCATGGAGGGTGGTTGACCCATGGAAGGCATTGCCTGATGGTGTGGTGTGATTGAGAACAGTCAATGTGGTTAAGGGGTGATATGATAGACTTTGTGTTTCCTAGGAGCACCCTCCCCTTGATGCAGCTTGACAGACTTATATTCTTAGGAAGGACCTCCCACGAAGATTATTAAATCTTTGAATAATAATAGCAGTAATAATAATAATAACAGTTGATTTCATAACAACACTATTTACATTAGGATGTTGTTATAGACCTGGTAATGTGGATGGTGGTGATAGTGAAATGTATAGTCAAATAAGCCAAGCAAATAAGAAAAGGGTGATTATTATGGGTGATTTTAATTATGGCAATATAGTTTTTGAGGGATAACTACCTCAGACAGTATGTAACAGAGGGTTAAGGGTCTTGGATTTGGTCATCTCATCGGAGGATGTAATTATCAATGAGGTATCAAATCATCCACCAATTGGTGAAAGTGACCATGAGTGATTACTTGGGTGGTTGCCAGCAGTGCACGGACCCCTGTGAAAAAATGGTATATGTGGAACTACAAGGGGGGTGATTATGAAGAGCTCAGGAGACAGCTTGCAGGTGTAGCATGGAATGAGGAGTTAGCTGCAAAAGAGATCAATGCAGCTTGGGGGATTTTCCAAAAATATTTAGTGGATGCAATGTCTAAATGTATACCACGGGTGAGAAGGTTAAATAAGTTAGGTGTGAGATGGATGAATAAAGAGATTAAGCATGCAATACAGAGAAAAAGGGCATTGTGGAGGCAGCATAAGAGAAGTGGAAGTAACCAATTTCATGAGTTCTACAAAGACCAGGCAAGGAGAGTGACTTGGTTGGTGAGAGTAGCTAAAGAGAGGTATGAACAGCAGTTAGCTAATGAAGCTAAAAAGAATCCTAGGGAGTTCTTTCGATATGTAGCCAGCAAAAGAAAGAATGATTATGGAAGGATGACATTGATTGGAGGAAATGGTATAAAGACAGCTGTTGCAGAATGTGTGGTGGAGATACTTTATGAGCAGTTCATAAAGATCTTTCAATCTTGTGAATGTGACTTCATGGAGAGATTAAGAGCAGTTGATGATGGGGAGGAGAGACTGACTGTAAGTGAGCAAGAGGTGTTTGTGGAGTTGAGTAAACTAGATGTAAATAAGGCAGTGGGACTTGATAATATATCACTGCGTATTCTGAAGGTATGTGCCAGAGAGTTGACACCTGCCTTGACATATTTTTTTAATACGAGTCTTGCACTTGGTCAAGTCCCTAAAGAGTGGAAGGAGGGCAAGATTGTGCCACTTCATAAAGGAGGTGATCGAACTCAAGCATCAAACTATAGGCCTATCTGTGTGTCAGGTGTTGTGGTTAAGTTGTTGGAGAAGCTTGTGAGAACTAGGATCCAGAGTTGGGTTGACAACAATGGTATAATCTTTGATGGACAGCATGGATTTGCTAAAGGGAGGTCGTGTTTTAGTAATCTACTTACTTATTACAATAAAGTGACTGCTTCCTTGGACAGAGGAGAAGTATACACAGTAATATACTTGGATTTTGCAAAAGCTTTTGATAGAGTACCTCATGATAAGTTGACAGTCAAACTAGAGCAGATGGGGTTGGATATTAGATTAGTGCATTGGATTGGAGACTGGCTATCTGATAGGTATCAACAAGTTGTGTATGGGGGTGCAATATGCAGGAAAAGGAAAGTCACTAGTGGAGTGCCTCAGGGATCTGTTTTAGGGCCATTACTATTTAACTTGTATATTAACCACGCTACCGGCCAAGACGTCTATAGACGTTCACTTTATCATGGATGCGAAGTGCTTATTAAAATTGTAATACCATTGTTACAACAATGAAACATATGATGGATACGAAGCGTATGCGGATGCGTATTTGATCCACAACGGCCGGTAAGGTGGTTAATGATATTGGCGAAGATTTGGATGGAGATATTCAGTTGTTTGCAGATGATGCAAAGTTGGGACGAACTTAAAGAGTAGTGAAGATGTTGTAGCCTTGCAAGAAAACTTGAATAAATTGAGTGCTTGGGCAAGCAAATGGGGATGTGAGTTCAATGTTGCAAAATGTAAGGTTTTAAAATTTGGAAAACAAAGATGGGATGCAGAATTTATGCTTGGTGAGAATATATTGTTGGAAGTAGAGGAAATAAGAGATCTGGGAGTGATAGTGGATAAGGATCTAAAATTTAGGGGACACATTGCAAAAATTGTGAAGACAACACAAAGATTTCTGGGAATGATGAGGAGGACACTGACATGTAGAAGTAGGGAGGTTCTTGTTCCATTGTATAAGGCTTTGATTAGGCTACACATGGACTATTGTGCCCAGATTTGGTCACCTGGTTTTCAGAAGGATGAAGAGATGTTGGAAAGGGTCCAAAGGCGACTGACTAAGGTAGTCTCTGACCTCTGGAATGTCGAGTATGAGGAAAGATTGAAAAGATGTAATTTGCAGAGTCTAGTGGAGAGAAGGAAGAGGGGAGATATGATAGAGACCTACAAGTTGGTAAGGGGTTGTTATAGGATCAATGGTGGAGAAGTTCTACAGAGAATAGTGGGAGATCAGGGGAGAACCAGAGGTCATACCTGGAAAATGTATAAAGAGGGTGTGAGTAGGGGAGTGAGAGGCAGGTTTTTTTTCGTGCAGAGTTGTGAATGATTGGAATGCCTTGCCTGAGAGTGTGGTGTCTGCAGGGAGTTTGAATGTGTTTAAGACCCGGTATGATGAGATGTGTGTGAGATAAAAGGACCTCCTAGATGAGTCTTTGACTCCTTGAGGTCTTGTTTAATAATAATAATAATAATAATAATAATAATAATAATAATAATAATAATAATAATAATAATAATTAGTAATGACTGATTGAGGAACATTGAAGAGTTGAAATGCAATGAACTGTATGTTATGATATAAAGATATACATTATGTGATATTTTTCAAGATTTATATATAACTTTCTATAAAGCAAAATTGTAAGAGTGCCAATTTTGACACATACTGTGAACTAATATTCAAATGAATATTATGAGAGAAAAATTAATTTTGAACAGATGGTATCTGTATTTTTTAATATTCAGATTTTCATTTTTTTATAATTAATAAAATAAATAATTGACAAAAATTAATATCTTAATTATGTTGCAGAATAATAAAATTCATTGGCAACTAAGATAATTAGCAAAAAAATTCATAGTGGCACTGGTCTTAAAAAGTGATACAATATTAATTAAGGAAAGTATGAAAGAATCTCGTGTTTTCCACTGGCATAGAAAACTATAATTATATGTTGAAATAAGTAAAAAATAAATATAGATTGTATATATTTTAATATAACTAAGATTCCACTTATGACCAAATGGCAAGCATCTGCTTTCTTGCTATAGATATCTAACTGTACCAATGTACATCAGGTAATCTGGTTAATTGTTCTGATCAGCATGAAGGATTATCATACTTTTGAATGGATATGATGGCAATCTTCATTATCCAGATTCTTTCAACAGGAGGTATTAAACATCCTGGTTTGGCTATAGGTATATATATGTCTTGTGTGGTAGGGAGGTTAAATAGATTTAACAAGATTTACACAAGGGTATATAAATGTAATAGGAATTATTATTATTATTATTATTATTATTATTATTATTATTATTATTACCACGGCTACTCCAGGAGTCCTTAGACTCATCGAGGGAGGCCCTAAACATCATGTTCACACAGCTGTTCAACATTCTCACAGTATCTATCATACCTTGCCTTGAACTCGCTCACTGTCATAGCACCCACAACAGACTCTGGCAGCTTATTCCACTCATTTACCACTCTAAAAAGTAAAGAACCCAGCTCTAACACCCCTGCTAACCACACTCTTGCCCAGCTTCCCTAGGTGTCCCCTAGTTCTCCCACCACCAGTCCTGATCTCAAAAATATCATCTGAATTAATCCTATAGACTCCTTTTAGCAATTTGAATGTCTCAATCATATCTCCCCTTTTCCGCCTATCAACTAGTTTCTGCAACCCACAAATCTTCAACCTGTTCTCATATGGTTCATTCCATAGACCTGCTATCATCTTATTCACTCGCCTCTGGATCCTCTCAACCTCCTCCCCATCAAGAAGGTACCGAGGTGACCAAATCTGGGCACAGTAGTCGAGATGAGGTCTTATCAGGGCTCGGTACAGAGGTACAATAACTTGTTTTTCTCTGCTCGTCAAGGTATTTTTCAACAACCAAGTGAGTTGATGAGCTGATTTAGCCACTTTTGCAATGTGCCCCCTAAACTTCATCTCCCTATCCACCAACACTCCCGAGTCCCTGGCCTCATCAATCTCTTGGAGTACAGTTCCACCAATGTGGTATACTGCTGCTAATTTTTCACTTCGAAATGCATAACCTTACATTTTGTCACATTAAATTGACATCCATTCTCCTTAACCCAGAACTCCAATCTATCTAAGTCATCTTGCAAGACTTTGACATCTTCTGCATTCACTATCGCCCTACCCAACTTTGCATCATCAGCGAACAAATGAACTGTCCCACTTAGACCCTTCCCTATATCGTTAATGAACAGATTAAACAGCAGTGGTCCAAGAACAGAACCCTGTGGCACACCACTAGTCACAGGCCGTTTTTTGGACCCTACTCCTGAATAAACTACTCTTTGATATCTCTCCATCAACCACCCAGCTATCCATCTCACCAACCCTATATCCATTCCCATATGTTGTAATTTACGGATTAGAATTCCATGTGGTATCCCGTCAAACGCCTTTGCCAGGTCCAGCAGTATCACTGTAAACCCATTTCCCTTATCCAGTTCAGCCATCACCTTGTTATAAAACTTGAGCAAGTTACTGAGGCATGATCTACCCTTCACAAAGCCATGCTGTCCTCTGCACAGTATCTCATTTTCATCAATCCATTCCTGTATTTTTCCCTTGACTACTTTCTCCAAGACCTTGACAATGACTCCTGATATGCTGATCGGTCAGTAATTTGCAACTATAGTCTTGGATCCTCCTTTATGCAGTGAAACTATTTTCCCCTCTTTCCACGCCTTCGGGACTAAGCCAGACCTGAGACTCAGATTAAACAACATGGTCAAGGGCACTGATAATTCATTAGCCGCTTCATGCAAGACCCGTGCTGGTATACCATCCAATCCCACAGATGTATTCACATTAAGGTTCTGTAATAGACTATTCACCTCCACTTCATTCATCACAATTCCCATATAAACTAATGGTTCCTTCATTTTTTCAACGTCACCACCTGGATGATATACTTTTGCAAAGTGTGCGCTCAGTAACTCCACTATATCGACTGGTTCAGTGAACTCTTTACTATCATCATTCCTTAAAATCATTTTGCCATGTACAGTTTTTTTCTTGCTTGCAGCATATTGAAAGAACTGTTTGGGATTCTCTTTTGCTTGCATAGCTAGTTTCCTTTCATAATCGGCTTTTGCTGTTTTTACCACACTCGTTACCCTTCTGGCCTGTACTTTATACCGTTCGTGTGCCTGCAGGTCACCCCTTTCTTTAAATTCCCTCCATAGTTGTTTCTTTTTTTGCAGCTCAAGCTTAATGGTGTTATTCATCCATTTAACCCCTCCTTGTTTCACTATTCGGACCTTAGGTATACAATCAGCCATAACCTCCTGTAAATGCTCTTTGATCACTTCCCATGCTCTATCGACGTCCAGCCCTTGCAGTTGTACATGCCATGGCACTGATCCAAGCAATCTCCTAAGCTGGTCATACTTGCCAGCACGGTAATTCCACATATACCCTGTCTTAATCACAAATTTCACACCTTTAGCCACCTCCCAGGTCAAGACCTTATGATCACTCTCACCAATAGGTGGCAACATGGTCATGTTCATTACAGTCAAATTCTCAGATACTATTACCAGGTCAAGCACTCTCACACCCCTAGTATTTTCAATTACATGCTGTTTCAGATAGTTATCCCTTAATAATTGAATAAAATCCATTTCCTTCCTCACATGTGTCCTCTCCTCCTTCCAATCAATGTTACCATAGTTGAAATCCCCCATAATAATTACCCTCCTTCCACTCATTTCATCAGTTTGTTTATGCATACCATCTCCACCATATATTCCATCACCTGGTCTATAGCAGCGCCCAACTGTATATTTTATTCTGCCAGTATCAATCTCACACCAAATAGCCTCAAATGAGCTCCTTTCACTATCCTGCAATACTTCAATTCTCCTTGGCTGCAGTTCATCAGCTATCATCAATAACACCCCTCCCCCAATTTTATTCTCTCTGTCCCTCCTAAACATACTATAACCTACACATTCTATCCCACTAACTATATCATCTTCCGTCAGCCATGTTTCACTAATGCCAATAACCTGTGGCCAGGAAGAGCCAATCAAGGCCAAAAATTCTTCGTTCTTGTTCCTAATACTCCTGGCATTAGTATACATGAATTGCAGTGTTCCCTTTGTCCCACCCCTATCTTGATGCGTTATTCTAAATATCCCATTCCCATTTTATGTCCTTATTTCTGGCTCAGGTACATTATATACATTTTTACACTCAACTGTCTCACTGATGTCTGGATATCCACTTCCCCCCCTCCTTGGTAGTTCTAGTTTCCCTGGTTCTGCACATCCATTTTCACTTCATTCAGCAACACTTTTCAAGTCTCCGCACACCAAGTCCATTCAAATGCAGGCCATCCATCTTGTATAAGTTTTTTCGCCCATCAAACTCATTCCACACGTCCACAAATTCCACACCACACCGTCTGCATAACCTGCGCATAATATCATTTGCGATTATGGCCCTCCTTCTAAACTCCTCTCTGTCATACCGCGGTAACAGACTCACCATTCTAACTCTGTCACTCTTTTCTTTCACAACCTTTAACAATACTTTCAAGTCCTCTCTCATAAAAAATTTATCACCTTTCAATTCATTCGTACCAGCCACAATTGTTATTTCTTTCACCCTCTGTTTTTGCACTCTAATGCTCTCACTTACATCCTTAAATTTCGCACCCGGTAAGTACAATTTTATTACACTCCCATCTATTACTCCTCTTAATAACGAGTCACCATACAACACTCTCTCCTTCATTTCGGAAACTCGCCCACGTTGTTTATTTACGTTAGCCGAATCACTCTGGAAAGAGTTTTGCAGGTGCTCTAATTGCCGCTGCGCATCTTGTATCACTGCGCGCAGCCTAGCGATCTCACTTCTTACAAATAATTCCTCATTTTTTTATCATTCAAACCATTTTCTCTTTCTGTATAATTGCTCTCACTCTTTCTTAGATCACCGCTCACATTGCCATCTTGTACACCGCAATTCCCTATCGAGCCACTATTTTTACTCCATTCTGGCTTTCTTCAACCATAACTGTCTCACAACCTGACACATACTTCGACTCCTCACTTTGCATACACTTTCTACACATTCTCTCACCACTATCACTTTCAATCCATACTCCAGCCTCATTCGGGAATGCATACATTCCACACACATCACATTGGACAAATTCTCTCACATTATGGTTTTTGAACAATGGCGTCATATTTTTGGACGCCATTATCTTACGTCGCATTGGCGCCATATTCAAATATATGAAACGTATCGTTAAAGACTAAATTAATTTATGGAATTTACACCAAAATCACACAGACACAACAAGCTACCAAATTTAGACAATATTACGTTATGATTTTTAACATATATTCTAATTTCCATTCAAAATTGTACTTAGCTTTCAGGAGCTCCCTGAAAACACGACCGTTCCCCTGGCCCTCTAGCGGCGAACGAATTACATGTTTAAAAAAATATGAAACTTCTAAATACCATATTCTAGTCTCCTTCAAAGTGCTCCCTTTGTGAGTCAATACACTTGTCCCAACATTTGTTTCCATTGCTGGAAATAGTTCTGGAATTGGTCAACTGGAATACTGCATGTGATCTCCGGTGACATTTCTTTCACTTTCATCTACATCAATGAATTCTTGTGCACAAAGTGAATTGCTGTGTTTGGTGGATTGCTTTATCCATAGGAATAAAAACTCACATAGAGAGAGAAAGAGAGAGAGAGATCAGAAGAGTAGGGAATGGATGGAACAACTGATATGTTGTTTTTGGTAAGAACTCTTGTAGAAAAAGACTATATTTGCTTGGACAATGTCACAGTGTAGCAACCAATCTCCACAAGTCATCCTCCATTTGTGGCTGTTTTTGTTGCATACTATCATGCAATTTTCTTAAAATAATGAGATAAAAATATTGTTTTAGTGTACAGAACAAACAAATTCTTTGTGTACACTTCCATCACATAAAAAAACAAATCAACATTGTCTTGACAATTGATTGAACTTGATGTGACTTGTTGGGTCTTGTGAATTTGCATGTTTCCACTGGCTTCATGCTTGTTTTGTTTCTGGACCATTATTGTAACACAAAGATTAATCCTCGGTCACAACTTGTGAAATGAGGCACAAATCTAGTAGATAACTGTTTCATTTGTAAATCTTCTGTTAAACGTCTCTTGAATATACTCCAAGGCATATTTGACTCTTCCGAAAGTTGTCCAATGGTCTTTCAACAAACTCTATCCACTGCAGGGAAATCATCTAAAATCTCTTTCTTAAAGACTTACGAAAGCATAAAAATAGTTTCAGATGCAGTTTTATCAGAAAAAAACAAAATTTTACACACTCTCTGTTCCTTATGGTCAACCATCACAAAATTGTCAAATTAATTTGTAAGAACAAGGAAGAACTCAGATAACAGACCATTTCATACAGGCTAATGACACTCACCAGACTGTTGTGAAAAAAATACAAATTCACAATGGTTATTAGAAGCATTCATTACTAGAAAATGCAGGCAAGTCAAATAGAGATTGTGGTTATTTTTGGGTAATCCTGATATATAAATGATCTAATTCTAGATTGAAATCAGGAAATGCAAATATCAGTTTAGTCAATTCAAGCTCATACTCATAAATCTTGTCTGCAAAAAATTCAAGTGTTGAAAATTGTTAAAATTTCTTCATACCATTCCTTGTTCACAATATCAGCAAAAGAGTAAACAATTCTAATTTTTTTTTGATTTTTATAAATATCAATCAGGCATAAGTTTTTCAAGTGTTTCCAATATTAATATATTAATATCATAATTAAGATATTAATATATCAATATTAAAATATTAATAGTGCACAGCCTCAATCATATTACTTGACTAAAACATGAAAAATACATTAAAATTAAAGATAATCTTTTATTAATTGTTAATCCCTTACCTGCAATACATAAAAATTACAGATAAAGTTATTTTACCTACATAATACATTAAACAGAAGTAAATCTTTCCCATTTTTTATGAAAACATCAAATCAAAACTAGAGTAAGAAAAATAGTGGCTGTTTAATTTATTCAGTTTTGATGAAACTTCTGCTACTATATCACTGATGACAGATAATTTATATCAGGTTTATATTTTATTACCTTAAGAGTTATGAATGCACTACTAGTTTCATCTGTGAGGCTACTGTTATTACGAGACTTAACAAAGTTCAATAAGAACAATAATTCAAAAGAGTTCACTGAGGACAATGTTTCACAAGAATATGTAGATGCAAAAATTCATAGTGCTACTGTTGCGAGGATTTTTAAATACAGAAAAGTTTCTGGAATAGTATTCCAAGTCCATAGTGTCTCGTTTTCTGCACCTCTCTCTGATACTCCTGTCTCTACTATCTCCTTTTCCATATTTTCCAAGTCAACTCTGAGATCAACAAATTTCTGCCTCCAAATTGAGCTACACTGAAAATCAATCAGCTGCATTTCAAAATGATCCATATTTATCTACAAGTTTAATTCATGCACTTTTATAGTGTCTGAAGACTTAATGAATTTTACAGTCTGTACTAATTCTCTGAACGTAATCTTAGAGAGAACTGCTAAACAGTTGATACAGCCTTTTAAAAATAACTTTCAAAGATATTGGTGGTCTGTTTTGACATCCTGTTGGAACTCTTTGATCTATTTCTTTAGGTTTGGAAAATATCTAAATTCCGCACTGTATACAACCCTCTTAAAAATTCTTAGTTTCATTTCAAATGCCTTTATGTTCATCACACATAACATAGTTTTACCAGAGACCTGTAGTTTAAGGTTCAAGTCATTTAAATATTTGCAAAAATATGCAACAAACATTAGTTTATGAATCCACACAATGCCATACATCTTGTGGGTTTGTAATTTCTTTATAAGACATTGATTGTTTAGTCAAAATGAGATTCATCTCATTCAGGCAATCAACAAATCATTTCAGAAGAAGACCTTGATAACCCAGTAAACATTGTTTTACATTATTAGTCCTAGGTACACCAAATACACTTCATTCAATCGATTCTGAAATTGTCTTTAATTCAAAGCACATGCAGAAATGTAATTAACAACCTCGGTTACTGTTTGCATCACCTCTGGAAGTTCCTGTGGGCCAGCTTTTGTACATAAATTATCCTCATCCATGATGCAGTGATAGCCTATCAGTTGGTGATGAAGATGTTTTACAAAGAGATTTACAAGTCCTCCTTCTTTACTAATCATTCTGGGTGCACTGTGGATACCACTTTAGAAATATCAATTTGCCAAATAGATAATTCGTCCCTAACTGCTTTACTTATTTCAACCCCAGTGGTACACTAAGGTAGTATTACAGGAGTAATCAATTCAGCAAACTTAAAATGAAGCAAACAATGTTATCCTAGCTGATGATGTAATGTCTGTGGTCATGTCAACACAAATAGTAAAGAACTTAAATGAAGCTAAATCTTTTGTTAATTGTTCTGCTGTATTCCTTTTTAATTTATGTATCTTATCCTTAACTGTTTTTCTACTCACAAACAAATCTTTAATGTGCTGAATATTTTTTACATTTACTGAAAGATTGTCAAAAAGAAAAGGAGCACATTCTTCCTTGCTTCATTAATATACTATCTATCACTGAGTGGTTTTTGTGTTGGCCCATAACTTTTGAAACCTCAAAACTAGCAGCAACTAAGTCGGAACTAGGCATAGATGAAATAAATTTCATTAGAGTATTGGATGATTTTTGTGTTGCTCAGTTCAAGAGAAATTAATTCTCTTTTTCTTGGTCAGTTTTATTGCTCGAGTTCTTATAGATAGTTTCAATATGTCTCTTTACAGAAGACGTCCTACAAAGAACTGATTTGGAATATAAAATTCATAAGGCTTTATCATCTTTCTTAATCATACCAAAATTTTCAGTCCAGTGTTCTCCAAAATCCTGACATTCTTGATTTGAATGTCAGGTTTTTTGCTGGTGGTTGTAACATTCTGCACACTCTGAAAAGGATAGGCACAAATAAAAATATATGATAATAGAAAATTTATATATATAGCATATATATGAATAGAAAAATATAGGAAGGAAGAAAGAAAGGAAGCCAAGTAAATAACGTGAAAAAGAAAAGGAAAAAGTAAATTACAACTGAAGGACCCAAGTTGTATGACCACAAAGTACATACAAAAAATAATTGCTTTCTTCATATAGCTTCCCACTTCAATGAAAAGCAGATCATTTGGTGTAATAATGTGGACACCGACAAAAATTACAATTTAGACTCAGTAATAATTTAGACTCTACACACACAAATGAAACAGAAGGGTACACATGGCATAATCATGTGTAGATAACACTTCATAATCCTGAATATTGATAATGCATTTCATAAACAATCATTTATATTTATGGCAATATTAAGAAAATTTGCATTTATATCTAATATATTAAACATATTAATTGACAATAAATACTTCTAATCCATATTATACTGACTTACAATATAATTAAATCCAAATCCACATATATACACACTTTAAAAAATGGATGAATTCTTTATAAAACAAAAATTATAGATAAAATGATGGTAGAATACTCATGCTACCTGGTTGCCTTAGGAATGATTCAATAAGTGAACAGAACAAAAATTGTACATCAGTATATTGCAGAGGTGGATTGTTTCGAAACAGGATGTTTGTTCCATTTTCTTATTATTTATTATTACTAAAACAGTTGATAGTGTATGTTTCATTATTGTATTTTTATTTGGTATCACTCTGCTTAATAAAATTGCATTCTATTAAGTTCAAGTATATACAACTCAGGGGAGATTTTGGATATTTATTTATTTATTTAAATATTTTGTAAGGCAAACTGGGTTGCATGCTGCAAAAAGCTCATTGGCATGCCATGTTTGGCACGTGTAACAAGGGTTCCCCAATCCTTGCATAGGTAAACTGATATCAAAGGTATTTTAATTTTTAATTCAATTTGATATAAATCTACATTTAGATTATTTATACAAATTAAGATAAATTTAGATTATTGAGATCTAGATTATTATTTTCTTTATATATTCAGACCTGACCTATTGTTTATTTCAAATTAGTATTACTTATATCATATTTCTTATGATTGTAAAAAGGGCATAGAATGTTCATTTTGTCAATTTGTATTATGGATTGAAAACTGGTAGGAACAAATATTAACATTTTTCATCTTTCTTAAATTTTTTTACAAATAAGATTTATGAGGATGAGATTAGGTTAGGCTAGCTTGTATTGGATTATTTTCAGTTAGGATAGGATTTTTTAATTTCCTGATTTTTATTGGACACAAAGGTATAGATAAATTAGCTATATTTAGATTATTATTTTCATTAGGTATTTATAGTTCTTTATTTTTAAACAAAACCAATTATATATTCATATATTACTGACATAATTTGGTTCAGTTTTGCTAATTTGTAATTTTGGAATGGTCAGAAGATATATTGACAATTTTCAATTTTGTTGAATTTTTATAAATATGGCTTATTAAGCTGAGATTCAGTTAGCTTTGGTTAGTTAAACTGATGCAAAGATTTTGCAATTCCTGATTTTAATTAAGATTTAGTTTAATTATGCATGAATAGGAAAATCCAGAATATCTAGGTGAAGTAGATTGTTGTCGTTATATATTTACATGTCTTCTATTATTCATTTCAAATGAGAATTGACGATAACTTCATAACTTACTAATGACTAGCAAAGTTTTAATGATTTTCTAACTTCTTTGTTATTTTATATTATGGAACAGTAGAAAGAAATATCAATTTTTAGTTTTTTGAATATTTTACAGATAACATAAGAAAATCAATGGAAAGAAAGGTTAACCTTTTTCAGTTTTGCTGAATTTTTACATGATTTATATGAATCAGACTGGGTTAAATTAGTTTAACATAAGTTTGTTTAGTTTGGTATACTGATATCAGAGTTGTTTTTTAATTTCTTGATGGAAATTGAGATTAGATAATTTATATAAATCTAGATAAATCCAACTGCAGAATATTATTCCTTTACATTTTCACATTCCTCCTGTTGTTCATTTCATATTAGGGTTAATTATAACTTAACCACCTTACCGGCCATTAAAGATTACACACATCCTCAAGTGCTTCGTATCCATCATAAATTTCAATGTAATATCAATGGTATTACAATTTTGATATGCACTTCACATCCATGGTAATGTGGACGTATATATATATATATATACACGTCCAGGCCAGTAGAATGGTTAATATATCACTCATGACTGGTAGAGGCACACTGAGATTGTTCGTTTTTCTTCATTTGTATTATGCACAGGGGAATGGCATAAGGAGTAATTAAAATGTTCAGTTTTCTTGAATTTTTACAGAACAAGATATATTAAGAATCATTTAATGTTAAGTTAAGTTAGGTTAAGTTTAGATATATTAGGTAAACTGCTATCAAAGATTTTTACCTTTCATAATGGAAATCTAGATACTGATTATTTAAATATATCTGGTTAAATCTGTATAACATAGAAGTAGATTATTATTATTTTTATATACTGATATTTCTTCTAATTTTGATTTCAAATTAGAGTTGATTATAGTTTCCTGGTCGATAGCCAAGTGAGTGACAGACACTAAAATTTTTGTATAATTAGCAGGCATATAATTTGGCATATAAGACTTCTTGCAATTATTGTCAAAAGATAAATAAATATAAATATGGTTAAGACTTATGTGATATGAGTTAGTTAGAAGTTATCAATTATGTGTTATTAGTTTTCCATATATTTTTAAAAATACGAAAACTTATCCAGACCTAACGAATCAATCTGACTTAAGCTTACCTGCATGAATTTGTTTTTTTTTTTCTTTATTTTAATATTGTGTAATTACAGCTTTTCATTTTATGTTTAGAACATTCTTTAAATCGTTTCTCAAAAATATTATTTAAATTTACCGGATAATATACCAATAGAAACAAATGGTGATTTTAATTAAAAAACTGCTTTTAAAACGATTTTATCTATTATTTTGGCAACCACTTTGATATTGCCCAGTTGACAAACACCTTCAAAGTTTCTTGATTTCCTAATGAAATCTAGTTTTAGATTACTCATGTTGATCTACATTAATCTTTATGATCTAGATCTAGGTTAGTATTTTCTGTAAATGTTTACATTACTTATGTTTCTTTGTTTGAAATCAGGATATGGAGAGTCTGTGTAGCTCAGTGGATGTCGCATTTGCACACCACAGAGCTTCACCACATGAAGGAAGACTTGTTTTCCAATCTTGACAGTGACTAGATGAATTTTTTCTAAGCTTTTTGTCGACCGGTTCCCGAGTTGTTCGATCTTTGGCATTGGCAAGTGTTTTTTTTATTCCAGAAACTTGGGTTTTCATTCCATAAACACAAGAATATCGACCGTAGAACTCCCATTATTTCAGACAATAAATATAATGTATTAGGGTTAAAGACCATGAGATGGAAGAACAGGTTGAGCCATCTCTCTTCACTGTGTGCCACTTAATTAGTGATAGCCTTGGGCAAGCTATCTCTGATTGGTTACCAGTGGAGATTGAACTGCCCACTCAGTGTCCAAAAGTTAGAGCTAAAACAGCCTTGCTCACTCCCTATAGAGGAATAAAAGGCATTAGCTTAATTAGTATCAGGATATGTTATAACTTCATATATTATAGAAAACATTTATGAATGTGAAATAGGGTGATATTTACTTGGGTCTGGTTTAATTTGGTTAGGTAAACTGATATGAAAGATTCTTTGAATATCTGATTGATATCATTATTTAGATTATTTATATAGATCAAGATAATTCTATTTAATCTAAATCTAAATTATTACTTTCTTTTATTCATTCATATTTTATTTATTTTTATTTATTCTTCTATTTATATATCAATGTCAACATATTTATTGATATTGATCTTTTCAAATTATGTCTAAATATAATTTTATAGATTCCACTTTACTGCAAAGGTGCAATTCATTTTAGATAATTTGTATTATGCAACAACACATATAATGAAATGTTAACAATTTTTTTGTTACATTTTTAAGATATGATTTAAGAGAATGAGTTTGGATTAAGTTTTCTTGGGTTTGTTTAAATAGGTAAAGTGATATTCAAAATATTTTGATTTATTGATGGAAATTGGAATTATGTTATTTATGTCAATTTCTATTAATTGAAATGTAGATTATTTCCTTTATAAATTCAAATTCCTTCTGTTGTTCCTTTCAAATTATTATTGTTTATAACTTCATATATTACTGATGACTGGTAAAGTCACAATGAATTTGTCTCTTTTATTTGTGGAATAAGGAACACACGAGAAATATTTAAAATGTCATTTTATTAGGCAAAGGTTTCTGTGGTATAGCAGTTAAAAGAAAGATTTCATTATTGTGATTACGTGTTTATTAACATAAATAAAGATAAACAAACACGACAAGTTTTGTATGTCGTTTGACTTATATCTTCAGGGGTTACAGGTAATTAAAAGTTTAAAATCAAGAAATGAGAAATTACTCAAAATAATGTATTAGGTGTTGTTATGGCAGTGTAACTGTCCATCAAATTAGAAAATCTGAATGCAGAATCTATACATACATTAATGCATGCTGTGTTTGAACAATGCTGGATATTGTCATTTTCTGTTGTTCACGTTCACTCGCTTGCAAGGTCTGACTTAGGTATATTTTTATGGATGTTGACCAAACTTGGTGCGGAATTAGGTCCATCAAGAAGATGGCATCATTAAGAATACATCAAGAAAGTTATACTCTAACCTAACCTAACCTAACCTAACCTAACCTTACCCAAGAGTTGATAAACTAAACCAACTGTGTGTGATCCTGATCAGTTTAATTTGTAAAAGTGTTAATGTTTCTTCTTATCATTCTTCATTCCATAATACAAATTGATATACATAATACAAATGACCAAACTACTAAAACTTTGCAAGTCATGAGCTATGAAGTTATGAAGCTATAAAACAGGTTGATTTCAAATGGACAATAGAAGGAATCTAAACAAATAATTAAAATTCTTAGATCTAGATTAAGTAGATTCATCCAGATGTATATAAATGTATTGAATCTAGATTGCCATCAGGAAATGAAAACATCAGCATCAGTTAATCTAGGGGTAGACTAAGTAAGGGTAAGCTAGGTAAACTGATGTAAATCAGTTTACCTAGCCTACCCTTATCAAATCTAACATAATCCAACCTAATTCACATAAATCTTATGCAAAAAGTTCAACAGTGAAAATTAATAACATTTCTTTCCACCACTGTCTATTCCGATATACCAATCAATAAAAATGAACATCTACCATCTAGTAGTAATACATGAAGTAATAAACAAACTTAATTGGAAATTAAGAATAGCAGAAATATATATAAAGCTATGATCTACCTCTAGATTTAGTAGATCTATATCTGCACAAATAATCGATACCTACAGTCACATTAGTAAATCAAAAATTCTTTGATATCAGTTTACCTAACATTTCCAAAATCAAGCCTAATTTAACCCACCGTTAACCTAACCAAACCCAATTGTAACCTCATAAAAAATTTAGATATTATTTCTGCAAAAATTCCCATTTTGCTCCTCTACATATATATTATTTTTATTGATATTTAACGTATTTTTGTTTAGGAGTACCCGTTTTTTATAATGTCATTGGCTTTTTTACTGAAATTTTAAGACATTATTGATGTTTTATATGGACAGATATATAAAGAATGTATAGCAAGATAAAAAAATATATATGAGAAGAAATCTCAGACATACTTTTGTGGTGTGCTACTGGCCGTCTTCTTTTCAGTGGCATCCTGGCATATGGCTGTACACATTCATTGTTGAAGAAATCAAGTTCGAATTAATGGAAGAGGATCAAGAAAGTTGGGTTTGAGTAATGTGGGAAAATTATTGGCAAGGCAAGTGGTATGCAAATGTTTTTTCGGAAAAAGTTGGGTTTTTATATTTTTAAATAAGTAAAGATGGGCAACAATACTTTGGATAGCAGTGAACATAGGAATTTTTTGGGAAGGAGAAGGATATTATGGCATAAGGATCAGGGTGGGAATTTGAAAACTGAAATATTCAAACAGGCTGAAAATAGATAACATTTCTTCCTAATTTTGTTGTATACTCTTTAGAAAACTGAATAAAGCCATTCCACTTTCCAAGTCATGAGTAATCAGACATGATCCACTAGGCAATCACAAATGGTAGGTCATAAAAAGCATATGAAATTTATTAATGCTTTGAATTTCATATACTTTTTTGTTTTAATGTATATATGTAAGATGTGTAAATATGTTTGTTACTTACAAATTAATATTGATAATTGAATTAAAAACCAGTATTTTTTATATTAATATTGTACAATTATACTTTTCAATTTTAAATAATTTCAGAAAACTTTTTTAATTTCTTTCTTAAATGATTCCACAAATTTTGCTTTATGATATATTTCTTCGAAAATGAATTGTTCAAAAGTGAATTTTTCTACATGTCAATTCTTCATAATAATTAAATTTTTCAATTTATCAAAAATTAGAATATCAGAGGCAAATTCATGCAAGGAAGCATATGTGAGATTAAGATGTCAGGTCTGGATTAGTTTCCATTGTTTTCAAATATGTGGAAAAAACTCATAATTCATAACTTATAACTCATACCTCATAAAATTTTACCATATTTATATTTATATACCTCTTACCAATATTTACAAAAAATCTTCCAAATTGTATGCCTGCTAAGTGTGTAAAAATTTAAATGTCTGTCAATGAATTAACTGTTGCCAACTTGGATATAGACCAGTTGACCATCACCCATTGTCAATTGGTCAGTTAGCCATCACTGATTGTGATTTGCCACATTGACCATTGCCCAATTCTCATGCATTGTGAGTAAAACAGGAAATTATATATAACCCTAAATTCAAAAAAACTGAAGAAATAACAATATACAAAAAATTAAAAGTAATCTACTTTTTAGGTTAAATAGATTTAAATAGATTCACAATTTAGATTGTGAATTTTGTATTAGCAAAAGTAAAAAATTTTGATAGCACTTAACCTAACCTAACCAAACCTAACCTAACCTAACCTAACCTAACCTAACCTAACCTAACCGATTCTGGATATATCTTATCTGTAAAAATTCAACAACACAGAAAATTGTAATTACTTCTAATGCCATTCCTCACTGCATAGTACCGAATTACCAAGTTATAATGAACCATAAGATCAAATGAACAATAGGAGGAATCTATAAACGAAATAATAAAGGAAACAAATTACCGAATTACTCTTATTACTGAATTACTGAATCAATACACTGAATTAAAATGAAAAATCTCATTGCTCCATTACCAGACATGAGTGTAATATTAACCCCCTCACTGGCTGTTATGGATCAAATACGCATCCTTGTATGCTTTGTATCCATCATATATTTCAATGTAATATCAATGGTATTATAATTTTAATATGCACTTCACACCCATGATAATTTTGACATCTATAGACGTCTTGGCTGGTAGTGTGGTTAAGTTATAATGAACCATAATATGAAATGAACAATAGGAGGAATCTATAAACGAAATAATAAAGGAAACAATAATCTACAGTTTGGTTTATCTAGATCGATAAAATTTCCTAACTGCAATTTCCATCAAGAAATGAAAAAACTCAGAAAGCAATATACCTAACTAAACAAACCATCTTAAACTAATTTGACATTTCTCATCCACATAAATCATGTGTTAAAATTTCAATATAACTGAAAATTGTTAACATGCCTTTCCATCGTTTTTTGTTTCATACTACAAATGAACAAAAATCAACAAAGTCATATGATCATTGCCAGTGAAGGAGGGTATTTAAATTTTATATCAGAAGTGTGAATATATAAGGTAATAATGGAAATTTGGATTAAAGAGATATGTGTAGATCAGTATGATATGAATGATATAAATCAAGAAACCCTTCAGAAAATCAAAGAATCTTTGACATTCTGTAGGTTTCCAACCTAACCTACTCAATCTCATCTTATCTATAAAAAATTCCAGAAAGCTAAAATTTGATATTGCTTCCACCATTCCCTTCTACAATATAAGAAAGAAGTTAAAAAGTAATTGAAATATTGCCAATCACTAGTAATATATGAAGTTATCATCAACTCTCATTTGAAATGAACAATAGAAGATATGAAAATAGATAAGTGCCTCCATAGCACAATTGGAAGAACAATGGTATATTGCGCCCTTCAATTAAAATAGACCTAAGTTCGATTCTCGTTGTGACAGGAGGGATGAGGGATCTTTATCTGGACGATTTCAATCGAGGGTGAGTTAGACAATCTCATATGGAGGTAGCAGGGTTTTCTCCAAAAAACTTAGGTTTTTCATCCTGCATACAGACAAATAGGCCCTTCAGAACACATGTAATTTACAGACAAAAAATACTAGTTGTGGTAGTGGTGTAGGTGGGTGGTAGATGGTATTGATGGGGATGATTTGTAGTAAAGGTTTGGTGTAGTGGTTATGACAGTTGTAGGTGTCCTCCTGTGATGAGTCTTCGGACTCCTTGTAGGTGTCACGAATAGTAATAATAATAATAATAATAATAATATAAAGATAACAATCAACTTCACCTAGATTATCTATGATTCCAAGATGTGCATAATTATTATACATCTTAACATCAGGAAATTCAAAACTCTTTGTATCGGTTTAACTGACCAATAGTAACTTAATCTCATCCTCATAATTGTTATTTATAAAATTTCAACAAAGCAGAAAATTGTCAATATTTCTTCTGACCATTCCAAAAATAGAAATTAACAATAATATATGAATATATATATATATGTATATATATATATATATATATATATAATCATTCCTACTTAAGAATCAACAAGAGAAGAAATATGAATATATAATGAAAATAATATTCTGGATCTAGATAATCTAGATTTATTTCGATCTGTATGAACAATGTAAATCAAGAAATTAATAATCTCTGATCCGATCCTAAATGAAAATAACCCAACATAACCTCAGAAATCTTATTTTTAAAAAAAATTGAAGAAAATATTAATATTTGTTCATAACTGTCGTCATTCCAGAATAAAAATTAATCAAAATGAACATTCCTTGCACTTTGCCAATCTTAAAAAATGTGTTATAATCAATACTTATTTCAAATGAACAATAGACTAGGTTTCAATATATAAAGAAAATCATAATCTAGATCTCAATAATCTAGATTTAATATTTATTTATAAAAATAATTACATAAATAAATACATATCCTACATCTTCACTGAGTTGTATATATTTGGATTTAAATGAATGCAATTTTATTAAGTTCAGTGATACCAAAAAATGGAATACTGAAATAAACACTATCAACTGCTTTAGTATATTAAAGAAGCACGGAAGAATATGCACTTTTTCTTTTAGAGAATCTTTCAGAAAACAAAAATTATTCAGCAAATTAAAGATTTATCTGTGAGAAGAAAAACAGTTCAGGATAGGATACTTAAGTTGGAAAGGAATATAGCAGAACAATTAACAAAAAATTTGGATTCATCTAAGTTATTTTCTATTTGTGTCTTACTCATATATTACTCATGTCTGGTAAATATTTATTAGGTTTGTTCATTTTTGTAATATTATGAACATGGAATAGTATGAAGAAATTTTAATGATTTTTAACCTTGTTGAATTTTATGGAGACATGATATATGAGTACGAGAGTGAATTAGCTAAACTGATATTTCTATTTTCTAATTTAAAAATTAGATCATTTATATGTTAGGAACACTTAAAAATAACTAGAATCTCTATTTTGCTTGTCTGCATTTTCTAGTAATAGATTCTTTACAGATGATTTACAAATGAAACAATTATGTACTACATTTGTGCCTGAATTGCTCACAGAGTAATCAAAATTGTGTGAATGTTTGCTGTGATTTGAAGGATTAATTTCTTAACACGTTTGCTGCCATGCTACTTTGGCATAGCCTGTTCCCGTATGCCAAGCAATTTCACTTTTTCAAGGTCAGTACAGTACTTTCGTTGCCGGCAGTCAGCATCATACGAGTATATCGTAATTTGCTTGTGCAGAGCATATACCATCTATTAGAATACACAGTTTTGATGCTAGCTCCACAAACCAAGCATTTTCACTTCTTCAATGTCAGTACAGTAATCTTGTTGCCGGGGGTAAGTGTCATATGCGTATACTCTTAGCTGAGTTGTGTAGCTGGTTTACCAACTACGAGTATACTTGTAGTTGGCAGCGAATGTGTTAATGAGAAGAACTTCCACAAGTTGTGAGTGGGTATTAAAATTGCTGTTATGGTAATCGTCCAGAAAAAAACAAGAATAAAGCCAATTCACCAAGATCCAAAAACTCGCATGAGATTGAATGAAATGTCCATGCACTGATCATTTGTTTTTTGATGTGGAAAGAATTGTACACAAAGAATTTGTTTCTACTGTACAGAATAAACCAAAATTTTTATCTGAACATTTTAAGAAAATTGCATCATACTGTACAACAAAAAAGCCATAAATGAAGGATGACATATGTGGAGACTGGCTGTTACACATTGACATTATTTCAGCAAACATAACATTTTTATCCATGAATTGTTGCCAATAAACAACATATCTGTTGTTCCACTCATTCGCTACTCTTATCATCTCTCTCTCTCTCTCTCTATCTGCTTTTTTATTCCAATGGATAATGAAAACAGTGAAAGAACAGCAATTCATTGATGTTTACAAAGTGAAGGGAAAGTTGCTGGAAGCAAGCAGTATGATTCATACCTCCTGTTGAAAGAGCATCGATAACAAAGATTTCCATCATATCCATTCAATGGTATGATAACCTTCATGCTGATCAGAACAATTAACCAGATTTCATCATGTACATTGCTACATTCAATGATTTATAGCAAGAAAGCAGATGCTTGCCATTTTCTCATAACTGGAATCTTAGTTATATTAGAATAAATATAAGTTATATTTATTTATATTTATATAAAATTTTTCTTTATAGAAACATATATAAATCTTGAATAATATCCCATAATGTATAATCTTTATAACATAATATATAGTTCAATGCATTTCAATTTCTTGATTTCCCAAAATCAGTCATTACTAATGAAAATAAATTGTTGTCATGAAGTAAATTGTTATGTACAGATTTTCTGCTAATTTATATAGTATTAGCAGTTTAAAAGTAGTGATACCTTCCCTATAGTTTGTCATTCAACTTTGTAACTTTTGCAGAGGTGAATTGCAAAATAATTTCCACAAAACGTATGTTGCTTCATAAAACATTTTCCTCTAATATAATTTATTTAATGTCTACATTTGACTGTATGCATGAAACCTTTTTCGTATACAGTGGTATCTTGCTAATCTGACCCTCTTTAGTGCAAACCCTTCAGTAATCTGAACTGTGGTGTGAGAGAAAAAAGTTTTATTTATTATGTATTATTATTTTGTGTACTATTATTTTTATTTAATAATTATTATTTTAATTATTATTATTTATTTTATTTATTACAGTACAGTATTTTTTCATACTGTTGATTGTACGGTTATACTGGAGGCCTATTTTGATATATTGTGTGTACACGTTTGCTTTTTTATACTGTACAGTATAAATTGTCAGCATGAATCACAAATATACACAAAATAAAGGAAATTCAAAACATGCATAATTTGGTTAAAATTATAAATCTGGATGTTGAAATTTCAAACATAGATGTTACGGAATAGATTACAGGTCGAACCGAAAGTGAATTCGAAATCAAATCAGATGCTGAAATTATAAATATCATGCGACATATTTATGATGTATTATGTAGAATCATCATCATCTTCTAATGAATTAGAAGATGATCATCATCTTCTAATGAATTAGAAGATGATGATGACAAAAAATAACTCAAAGGAAAAAAAGTAAAGCATGAAGAGGCTGCTGCAGTTTTAATATGTGTATAGACTGGGCTAAGCAGAATGATATGCCATTCCACAAAATTTTATTGTTAATGCAGCTCTGAGAAGAAGCATTCAAAAAAGTTTAGCTTCGTAGAAACAAAAGAAAATCAGTGACAAAGAAATAAAAACTTTTTGGTGTGTTATTTTGTGAAACGTTTTTGTGTTGTGTACAAGAAAGTGATAATTTTATGCAAATTAAGTTATGTACTGATGTATGCCATTTTATTAAATCAGAATCCTCAACAATACAGATACATACAATTTAAATTTTTTTCTAAAATAAACTTGTATACTGTATTTTTTTTAAGTTTTACATTACAGTACACTAGCTTTTTTTATCAGTTACTTCATTTATTTACAGAATTAAATTGATGTACTATTAAAATCTAATTATTTTTGTCTTAAACGCTAGTTATTGTTGTCTTTTGGGGGAATTTGCCTAATCCAAACGTTTTGTAATCCGAACAAGCACGGTTTTTATTAGCTCAGATTACTGCGATACCACTGTATGTTAAAAATGTAGTTTGTCCTTAGTTATACCAGTGTATTAAATAGGATCACATATAATAGATAGTGATTTTGCTTAATGCACAGCCATGTGGACAAATAGGACTCAGAGCAATATTCACTGAAATAAATAACATACAAACTATTGACCAAGTAGTAGAAAATGCAAATGGCCATAATCTTAATGAGTATTTAGGTTTCATATATTTATGCAAAAACCTTTGATCCCCATATCATTCAGAAACGACAACCAGTTTAAAACAAAAAGCATCTCAAAAAGTATAACCAATTATTTAAAAACTACATGAAAAAACACAGTTGGCATACAGCCTATATTATTATTATTATTATTATTATTCATGACACCTCCAGTATAACTCAAATTTTTTAAGCATTCTCAAAATACTAATACAGATCCGTATTATATAGGTTTATATAAATCTGTACAAATAATCTAAATACATATTTCAATCAGAAAATTAAACAAATGTTTATATCAGTTTACTTAACCGAAGTGAGCCCAAACTTAATCCAACCAAAACAAACCTAATTAATATATAGATTTCCATTAGGAAGTCATAAAATCTTTGGTAGCAGTTTACCAATTAACCAAATCCAACATAACCCAACTTGACCTAATTCATTTACTGAATGCGAATCTCAAAAAATATCTTCAAAACTTCAATAAAATTGAATATTGTTAATATTTCTCATTTAATAAAATTTAATAAACATCTAACAAAATTCAAGAAATGCATCTCAGCTTTAGTCATGTATAACATATGAAGTTACAATGAACAGTAAATTGAAATGAGCAATACAACAATTGTCAATTTATAAAGGAAATAATCATTTATATTTCTGTTATTATTATTATTATTATTATTATTATTATTATTATTATTATTATTATTATTATTATTATTATTATTATTATAACGGGCGACTCCAGGGTGTCCTTAGACACATCGAGGGAAGCCCTAAACATGGTCATATTCATTATAGTGAAATTCTCAGATGCTATTACCAGGTCAAGCACTTTCAAAACCCTGGTATTTTTAATTACATGTTCATGTTGTCTTAGATAGTTATCGCTTAATGAATAAAATCCAGTTCCTTACTCATATGTGTCCTCTTCTTCTTCCAATCAATGTTACCATAGTTGAAATCCCATAATAATTACCCTCCTTCCACACATTTCATCAATTTGTTTATACATACTATCTCTACCATCTATTCCATCTCCTGATATATAGCAGCACCCAACTGTATATTTTTTCTGCCAGTCTCAATTTCACACCAAAATGCCTCAAATGAGCTCTTTTCAGTATCCTCCACAACTTCAATTCTCCTTGGTTGCAGTTCATTAGCTATCATCGATAACACTCCTACCCCCATTTTATTCTCTCTGTCCCTCTTAAACACACTATAACCTACAAATTCTATCCCACTAACTATATCATCTTCCATCAGCCATATTTGACTAATGCCAATAATCTGTGGCCAGGAAGAACCAACCAGGAAGGGCAAAAATTCTTCCTTCTTGTTCCTAATACTCCTGGCATTAGTATACATGAAATGCAGAGGTCCCTTTGTCCTGCCCCATCTTCATGCATTATTCTAACTATCCCATCTGATTACTTGTCATTAGTACTGGCTCGGGTACATTATATACATTCTTACACTCAACTGTCACACTGATGTCCACATATCCACTTCCCCTCCCTCCTTAGTAGTTCTAGTTTCCCTGGTTCTGCACATCCATTTTCACTTCATTCAGCAACACGTTTTCCAGTCTCTGCACACCAAATCCATTGAAATGCAGGCCATTCATCTTGTATAAATCGTTTCGCTTATCAAAATCATTCCACACGTCCATGAATTCCACACCACATCATCTGCATAATCTGCACATAAAGTGAATTGCGATTATGGCCCTCCTTTTAAACTCCTCTTTGTCATACCACAGCAACAGATTCACCATCCTAACTCAGTCACTGTTTTCTTTCGCTTCCTTTAACAACACTTACAAGTCCTCTCTCATAAAAATGTATCTCCTTTCAATTCATTCATACCCACCACAACCATCTATTCTCTGTTTTTGCACTCCAATACTTTGACTTGCATCGTTAAATTTTGCACTCAGAAAGTAAAATTTAGATAAAGCTCCCATCTATCACACTCCTAATAGTGACTTTATAGAGATCAATATAAATAACCTCAATCTGAATAAACCCTATTCCTAGCATATTTGCATAATGCAAATATGCTAGGAATATTTTCATTTCTGTTAATTTGCAATAATGCAAATTAACAGAAATGAAAAAGCTATTACACTTTTGCCAATAAAGAGGAATCTACGAGTTTGTAAGAACTCATAATATTAAATGAAGAATATCACCAAAACGAATATATAAAAGGAATTAATAATGTAGATTTAGATAAAATTATTATTATTATTATTATTATTATTATTATTCCTGATACCTCCAAGGAGTCTGAAGGCTCATTGTGGGAGGACATCTACAACTGTCTCTGCACCTAACCTCTACTATGAATCATCTCCATCAATGCCATCTACTGCCCACCTCCAACTCCACCACAACTGGTAATTTTTGTCTGTAAATTGAGTGTGTTCTGAAGGGCCGATTTTTATGCATGCGGGATGAAAAACCCGAGTTTCTGTGAGAAAAAACCCTGCTACCTCCATACAAGATCAGCTAACTCATCTTCGATTGAAATCGACCAGATAAAGATTCCTCCCGTCACAACGAGAATCGAACTTAGGCCTGTTCCAATCGAAGGGCACAATGTACCGTCATTCTTCCAATTGCGCTACGGAGGTGCTCAAATTGATTTATCAAGATCTATATCAATAAACAAAATCAAGATATCCAGCAGAAATTCAAATAATCTTTGATAGGTTTAGGTAACCCATCCAAATCTTCCCTTAACCAACCAAATTGAACATGATCTCACTCATAAATCTCTGTAAAAATTCCACAGAGAGATAGAAATATTTAACATGGCTTACTACCATTCCATAATACAAATGAAGAAAATGAAGAAATAAATTGGATCATTGATAGTGAACAGAAATATATCAAGTTATAAGCACATCTGATATGAATTGAAGAAAATAAGAAAAGGCAATGTTTAACCATGCCACCGGCCAAGACGTCTATAGACATTCACGTTATCATGGATGCGAAGTGCTTATTAAAATTATAATACCATTGTTACAACAATGAAATTTATGATGGATACGAAGCGTATGCGGAGGCGTATTTGATCCATAACGGCCGGTAAGGTGGTTAAACGAAATAATAATGTACTTCTGGATTGCCTATTTACACACATAATCTAAATGTTGATTAAGAAGAGGAAATCAGATTTCATTTCATATCAATTTACTAAACTAGTAAACTGATATGACCTGACCTAACCTAACAGTTGCTAAACTAATCCAACCTAAAACCTAACTCTAAGACATCCTGATAAATCTGCTTCAAAAATATTCAACAATGATGAATAGTTGTAATATTTCTTTTTACCATTATTTGCTCCATCTTATAAATTAACAAATGAACAATGCAATTACACTATTCCAACTTATAAGTAATATATGAAGTTTTAATACATTTTGATTTGTATTGGGCAATAAAAGGAATGTAAAGGTATATAAACTAAATCAAGATTTGGATTAGGGAATCAAAAAATCAATGCTATCAATTTAACTAATATAAATAAAACAACGTGAACAAAGTAACCTAAACTACGTTACCAAATCTAAATTATTGAAATATTATTTACTTAAATAATACTCACTTATCTGAAATATTGGAACATCCTGAAAATTGAAAATATTTCCAAAAATGAACAAATCTTTGGCAGCCATGAGTAATACATGAAGTTATAATCAATCCTAATTTGAAATCAAGAATAGAAGAAATAGAAGGGTTGTCTGAAATGTTCTCGGCCTTGACCATAGATGGAAACCCAATATTGGATTGCAAGATATTATTCATAAGTCAGAATGTCTGTCATAAACCACATTATGAAATGTCAAGTGATTCTATCAAGCAATTGGTTTTTTACATCTCTCTACAGCAAACGTATTGTCTGTATCCCCTTGAAATGGAAAAATTAAGTATTGTGAGGTTATAAAATTCTTTGCAAAAGAATGTTTAACACCAAAAGAAATTCACTCGAAGTTCATAAAAAGTTGTGGGTTTTATCTCTTTTATTATTTTACAATTAAGAAATGGGCTGCTGAGTTGCTGAACTGTATGTTTGTATACACTATTAAAATTTTTAAGTTGACTTCTGTGCTTACAACAGTACACTCATTGGCATCCCTGAGTTGCCCTTGCTACTTTGCCTGCTCTACAAGTAGAGCATCCTAAGGCATCTTGGAGATGAAAAGGATTATATTCTCGAAAGCCCTCAGGTCACCTTAAGGAACTCTCATAGTTTCTACAAACATTCAGCTTGGATATAATGTTGGATCTAATACTGACTTTGCTGATGCAATTATAAATTGCTTATTTCTAAAACTTTCCTTTTACTATTTCAGACAAGAGTTACCCACAGACAACTGAATCTGCATATATGATATACTGATTCTGATGACTAGAGAAAATTTATCTACATTTGTACAAATAATCTATATTTAGATATCTATTACAAAATCAAAAAATCGTTGATAGCAGTTTACCTAACATTTTGAAACACATCTTAATCTCTCTACGCTAAACTAATTGCAACCGCATAAATCTTATTTACAAAAATTCAACAAAAATGTCATTCAAAAGAAAAGAAAAATTTTGGTATTTTGACCAAATGTGTATTAAGATAAATAAAGATAAATAACGCTGACAAGTTTCATATGTCGTTTGACTTGCATCTTCAGGAGTTACAGGTAACTGAATGTTTAAACACAAGAAATGAAAAATTATTCAAAATCGCCTATTAGATGTTATTATGGCAGTCTATCTGTTCATCAAATGTAAAAAATCTGAATGTGTATCTATACATACATTAATGCATGCTATGATTGAACAATGCTAGATGTCACATTCTGTTGTTCATGTTCACTCTGTCTGAGGTCTGACAGGTATATTTTTTATGAATATTGACCAAACTTGGTCAGCATTCATAAAAAATATACCTTTGAAAATATGCATTTCAAAATTCTGACAAATTACATTGGATTCTAAACATTTGCAGCTTCCTTGAATTTTCATGTGAAACAGTTTTTTCAATATAGCAGATGTTCATTTTATGCCAAGGTACATTACGGCCAGTGGAAGTTGTGTGGGGTGCTAGGCTTGATTTGTGTTCTCTCCTTTTTTTACGTCTTTTTGATGTTTCTTCATACGAATTTTCCCTGATCTTCCTGTCTAGCCTAAGTAACAGATGCCACAGGAACAATAAATGTTTTTTAAAGGTTAATGTGGAGGTTTGGGGGATGTAGAAATCTTGATTTTTTTTCTAGCGATAGAAAAGTTACTTTAATGTTATGCTTGTATAGTAATTTGGCCAATTTGATTATCAACTTCTTGTTGTATGGTAGCATAATTGCGTTTTTTGCTATTCTTATCTTTAAAAATGTAATAAAATCTTAATATTTTTAATATTTCTTCTAAAAATTATTTTTTTTTGCATGGTACAAATTAATAGAATTGAACAAGCCATTGACCTTTACCAGTCACGAATTATATAAGAAGTTCTAAGAACCCTAATTTCAAACATGCAATAGAATAAATCTTAATATACAAAGCTAGACTAAATAGACTTTTCTAGATTTATAAAAATAATCAATATCTAGACGTTCTTCATGAAATGAAAAGGGTTTGATATCCATTTAACGTAGCTGAACAAAACTCAATCCAATTTATCATCACACATGATAACTATAAAATATTCCAATAAAAAATCTAGTAATGCCTGAGTTGTTGTATATAGGCTGGGATCGTTTAGCCTATCTAACTTAATATTCCAGAAACATGGAAAATTTTTAATATTGCTTCTTCCATTTGATAATACAAATGAACAAAAATGAACAAAGCATTTGTATCTTTGCTAGTGATCAGAAATAGATTAAGTTATAAACAATTGTGATAAGAATTGAACAATACCAGAAAACAGTATTTAAGGGATTTGATAATGTATATCTTGATATACATTATCAAATTATCTTGATATATATATATATATATATATATATATATATATACCATAACCTATGTTCACATAATGTAGTGTACAACAAGAATTCAAAACTCTCTCATATTAGTTTATTAAAGTAGGAAACCCAACCAAACTAATGGTTAATACCCTAATCCAACCTCAAAATAGGTGCAATCATAAAAATAATAATCACAAATCTTATTTGTAAAATTTCAACGAAGTTGATATTTTTAATTTTTTTCTTGCCGTTCCACATTCCATGATATGAATGAATAAAAATTAACAATTTCTTTAAATCTTTACCAATGAAGATTAATATATGAATTTATAATCAATATTAAATTCATATGGACAATAGAAGGAATGTGAATATATAAAGGAAATAATAATATAGATTTCAACATATATAGATTGATATTAAGAAATTAGTCTCAATTTCCATCAAGACATAAAAAATTTATATAAGTTTAGCTATTTAAATGAATCCAACCAAATCTAATCCAATTTCATTCACATTATTCTGTGAATAATATAAATTCAAAAAAGTGAAAAAATCGCCTTTGCTAGTGAAGAGATGTCTGTAAAGTGTTAGTAATTATAATTTGAAATGAATTATTTAACAAAGGTAAGTAAATTATAGCAAGGAATAATCTAGATTTAGATTTAATAAATTTATCTAGATCTATAAATTATCCAAATCACAATATCAATCAGATATTTAGGAAAACTTTGATATCAGTTTACCAAACCAAACATAATTTGACCCAACCAAATCTCTCCTAATCTTGCACTTATAAATCTCCTCTGTAATACATGATGTTATAATATATCCTGATTTAAAATATACAATACATGTAATGTGAACATATGATGAAATTTGTTCTAGATTGATATATATATATATATATATATATATATATACAATCTAACTGTATTATTATAATGCTGATAGTAGTCTAAATCTAGATTATCATCTGAAAATCAGAAAAACTTTTTACCACTTTCTATTTATCTATACTACAATTTAACAAGACTGATCAACCGCATTCAAGTTTGCAAGCTACCAGTAATAAGAAAAGTTCTTACATAAAGATATATCTTTTGTTAACTGTTCTGCTGTATTCCTTAAGTATTTTATCTTTAACTGTATTTATACTCAGAGACAAATCTTTAATGTGCTGAATAATTTTTACCTTTTCTGAAAAATTGTCAAAATGAAAAGCAGCACATTCTAGCCATGCATCTTTAACCACCTTATCGGCCATTAAAGATCAAATACACAACCTCAAAAGCTTCATATCCATCATAAATGTTCATTAATATCAATGGTGTCACAATTTTAATATGGACTTCGCATCCATGGAAATGTGGATGTATATATACATCCTGACCGGGAGCAGATTAATATACTCTGCATCAATGAGTTGTTTTCCATGTTGGAAAACTACTCAAAAGTAGCAGCAACTACATTGGATCTACATCTAACTGAAATAAATTTCATCAAAATGTTGGATATGTTGTCTTGCTCAGTTTACATTAAATAAGCAGTGTAGTATCCCCTTATCCACAAAGGATATGTTAGAAAAAAACCCATGGATATGTGAAACTGCAGACAGTACTGAGTACTATATGTGCAAAGTTTTTTCCTAAACATATATACTTGATAAAATTTAATTTATGAATTAGCCACAATAAGAGAGTAACAATAACAAATAAGAAAACAGAATAGTTAACAGCATACTGTCACGAAGTTCTCTGAATGTGAATGGAACCATAATAATTTCAACATACATATGTTATTATTTATTTCTTATTTTATGAAGTTCAGAACTTTCACCTTTCTCGCATAAAAGGAAACATTTTAAGCTGCTCCTTGGCATATTGAAATTGCTGGCTTTCTATTCTTGCCATTTTGGCCATTGTTAAGCAAATAAGGCTTACTCAAACACAAGCACTACATTGATTGTTGTGTTATTGAACTGCTCAGAATTACCCAGAACAGCATTAAATTTAAAACTTATGAAATGTCTTTTGTCCTAAAAGAAACACCAACATTTTGGTGATGTAAAATTATATTGGCAAAGGGAATATTAAATCTGACATTATTTTAATTTGTCTATTTTATTCACTTGTATTTTAAAATAAAAAATGCATGAGAAATTTTAAAAATATCACTTTTGTTGAATTTTGAGAAATAAAATATACCTGGTTGCAATTGGTTTAGATCAGGGTAGGTAGATTAAGATGGGTTTACTAATGTTAGGTAAACTGCTACCAAATTTTTTTGAATTCCTAATGGATATCTACTGTAGTCCCCATAATCCTTGGATTTAGTATATCATATGTGGATTCAGTTGCCTGTAGGCAACTCCAGTCCAAAATATCAAATGGAAAATTTCAGAAATACACGATTTATAACTACATGGGCAAAGTTGATATTAGATCCAACATCATTTCAAAGCTGAATGTTTGTAGAAACAATGAGCATTTTTTAAGTTAACCTGAGTGCTTATGAGAATACAATCCTTGGCATCCCCAAGTTGTGTTGCTATTTAAGTCAATTAGTGCAGGCTAATGCAACTCGGGGATGCCAAGGATTGTCTTCTCGTTTAGCACTCAGGTCAACAAGAAAATTTCATAGTTTATACAAATTTTGCCATCTGTTCCAAATTAGGCAGGACATCCCGAATTTTAAGAAAGGTTTCAGCATCCCAAATTACACCTAAGTGGGACAACTTATATATTTAAAATACAAATATTATTAAATCACTAATATCAGTACCAAATGTGCAATCTTTTAATTTTTTTATAAGGTTAGAATTACATATTCAACTTTGACTTTTTTCATTTTATACATTTAGAAAAGAGAAAGAGTTTCATATTCTATAAGTGTGTCACTCTTTGGAATTACTAAAAGTTGGCAACCCTACTTGGAAACAATTTTGGATATATTATCTACTTTGCCAATGTAATTATAAATTGCTTATTTCTGAAATTTTCCATTTAATATTTTGGACCAGAGTTGCCCACAGCCAAATGAATCTGCACATATGATATACTAAATCCAAGGATAAATCGGTCTACAGTAGACTTTCCTAGATCTGTACATATAATCTATAAATAGATATCCTTTAGGAAATCAAAAACTCTTTCATAGTAGTTTACATAACATTATCAAACCCATCTTAATGTAATTTATGATTATCTCAACTATTTGCAACCTAATAAATCTTATTTTTAAAAATTCAACAAAAGTGACATTTTTAATATTTTTCAGGCATTTGTTATTCCATAATACACATAAAAAATAGACAAATTCATTGCATTAGAAATATATTATTATTCAAAAGACATTTTGGTGATTACACCACAATTTTTATTATTCAGTTAATAATTCAGTTTATTAATAATAGTTCCCGAAAAATTTCGTAAATCATAGGATTTACATCTTCAGGGGTAAATATTATAACAAAGTTTAAACAAGAGAAATTAATAAATACAAATCATAACCATTTGGATATTCATAAACTCAAATAACAGAATGCAGATATAAAATGCGATTGATGTTGAACAGTACTGGACAATGCCATGTGTTCTTGTTCTTGTTCATAAAGTGAGAGCTCAGATTGAGGTAGATTTTTTATTAGAGCTGATTACACTTAATGGAGAATTAAACCTTGATTTTTATTGCATTGGGTTGGATTTTCAGCATATTAGCAGCTTCTTTAAATTTTCTTATATAGCTGTTGTTTTCGATGTATGACATCGTCGTTTTTTGCCAGATTACATCAGGTCCAATGGAAGTGGTATGAAAAGCAAGACCCGTTTTTTGTTCTCTTTTGTATTGTACATCTTTTTGGTGTTCAGCCATGTGTATTTCTGTAGATCTTCCTGTCTGTCTTATGTAGCAAATCCTGCAAGACCTACAAATCGTGCAGGATTGATGTTAGATTGATGTTAAGAGCTTCGATGCTAGCTCCAGAAGCCAAGCATTTTGGAAATGCTTGGCTTGTGGAGTATACTCGTATGACACTTACAGCCAGCAAGGATATTACTGTACTGACCTTGAAGAAGTGAAATTGCTCAGCATACAGGAATAGACAATGTCGAAGTAGCATGGCAGCGAACATGTTATTTTATCAAAAATTGGAATATTTGAGGCAAATTCATATATGTAAACTTATCTCTGATTAAGGCGTTGGGTCTAAAATAGTATTACTTTTTTTTCAATTATGTCGAAATAACTCATAACTGATAATTTTAACTAACTCATATTATATATGTCTTAATCATATTTATATTTATGTATCTTTTACCAATATTTACAAAAAAGTCTGCCAAATTGTATGCCTGCTAATTGTGCAAAAATTAAAGTGTCTGTCACCCACATGGTTATCAACCAGGAAATTATAATCAACTGTAATTTTAAATCAAAATTAGAAGAAATATCAATATATAAAAATATTATATCCACCACTTAAATGAACCTAACCTAACCTAACATTAATTGATTCTTCATATCTTATCTGTAAAAATTCAAGAAGACTGAAAATTTTAATCACTTATCATGCCATTCCTTATCATGCAAAAATTAAATTGTCTGTCACCCAATTAACTGCCACCCACTTTGTATCAACCAGGAAGTTATAATCAACTGTAATTTGAAATCAAAATGAGAAGAAACATCAATATATAACAAATATTATATCCACACTTAACTGAACCTAACCTAACCTAACGTATGATAACATTAATTGATTCTTCATAACTTATCTGTAAAAATTCAAGAAACCTGAAAATTTTAATTACTTATGATGCATTCCTCATGCATAATACAAATGAAGAAAATGTTCCATCTCATTGCGCATTTACCAGTCATGAATGATATATTAAATTATAATTAACCCTAATTCATAATGAACGAATATTTAAAGGAATAAATTCTACAGTTTGGTTTATCAACATTGGTATAAATTATTTAATCTCAATTTCGATCAAGATATTAAAAAACTCACATAACCTAACTAAACAAACCTTTCTTAAACTAATTTAACAAAGTCTCATTCACATAAATCATGTGTTAAATATTCAACGAAACTGAAAATTGTTAACCTTTGTTAAAATTGATTTTCTTATGTTATCTGTAAAATAATTTATGTGTATAAAATTTAAAAAGCTAAAAATTGATATTTCTTTCTACTATTCCACAATAGAAAATACCAACGAATTACAATTCCGTTGAAACCTTTCCAATCATTAGTAATATGGTTAGTTATCATGAATTCTCATTTGAAATGAAGAATAGCAGACATGTAAGTATATAAAGACAACAATCTCCTCAGCTAGATTATTTAGGTTTTCCCATACATGCAAAATCAAAGTAAACCTTAATTAAATCAGAAATTCAAAATCTTTGCATCAGTTTAACTAACCAAAGCTAACTGAATCTCACCTCATAAGCCATATTTATAAAAATTCAACAAAGTACATAATTATACTACATAATTTTCAACATAATAATCGACATAATAATATATATACAATATACATAATATATTATACATATATATTGTACATACATATATACATCCATACATACATATATACATCCATACATACATATATTGTTCATATGCACATATATATATTGTACATACATAAAATATACAAATATACAAAATACATAATAATAATATACAGCATAATAATCAACAAAGTACAAAATTATGTTGTATAATTTTGTACTTTGTTAAATATAATCATAATACAATACTTGTTCTCACTGTTCCATGATTACAAATTAACAATACTGAACCAAACTATGCAAGTAATATATGAATATAGAATCGTTTCTATTTTAAAAAATAAAGAACAGAACTATAAATGCATAATGAAAGTAATAATCTAGATGTATCTAATTTATCTAGATCCTTGTGCACAATGTAAACCAAAAAGTTAATAATCTCTGATACCTGTGCTAACTGAAAAGAATTCAATACCAAATAGCCAAACATAATCTAATCAATAAATCATATTTGTGAAAAAATTAAAGAATGATGAAAAATATTAATATTTGTTCCTACTAGTCTTCATTTCATACTACAAATAAACAAATTGGACATTTCATGCAAGTTTGCCAATCATAAGAAATATGTTATAAGCTATACTAATTTGAAATGAACAACATGTGAATTCTGAATATATAAAGAAAATAATAACCTAGATCAAAATAATCTAAATTTAATTTAATCTGAATAAATAATCTCAATGTAGGTTTATATCAAATCAAAAATTAAAATACCTTTGATATCAGTTTACCTTCACCTGGATTCGGAAACCCTTGTTACACATGACAAATGTGACATGCCAAAGAGGATTTTTCCAGCATGCAACTCAGGGTTTGTATTACAAAGTGATTAAATAAATAAATACATATCCAACATCTCCATTTATTTTTATATATTTGACCTTAATACAATGCGATTTTATTAAGTAGAATGATACCAAATAAAAACACAATAATGAAACATATGCTATCAACTGTTTTAGTAACAATAGGTAATATGAAAATGGAATAAATATCATATTTCTAAGCTTTCTGCCTGTGTTATATACTGATGTACAGCTTTTGTCCTGTTCCCTTGTTGAATCATTCCTAAGGCAACGAAATGGCAAGAGTACTCTCTACCATCAGATTATATATATTTTTGTTTTATAAAGAATTCATCCATTTTGTAAAGTGTGTATATATGTGGATTTTGATTTAATTAAATTGTAATTCAGTCAAATATGGATTAGAAGTATCATTGTGAAATAATATGTTTAATTTATTAGATATAAATGCACATTTTCTGAATATTGCCATAAATATAAATGATTGTTTAATCTATGTGATATGCATTATCAATATTCAGGATTATGAAGTTTCATCCACATGATTATGGCATGCATAGCCTTCTGTTTCATTTGCATGTGTGTATGCAGTTCTATTACTGAACCTCATTTTGATTTGCTTAAACTTGGTAGGTGTATGTAGAGTGATTATGATGAGAGTCTAAATTATTACTGAGTCTAATTGTAATTTTTGTCTGTGTCCACAATTGACTGTCCATAATTTTACACCAAATGTTCTGCTTTTCATGAAAGGTGGGAACGATATGGAGAAAGATTATTTTTTGTATGTACTTTTTGGTCATATAAATTCGGTCATTCAGTTGTAATTAACTTTTTCCTTTTTTTCATTTTAAACCCTACTTGATTTCCTTTCTTTCTGCCTTCCAATATTTTTCTATTCATATTTATGCTATATATACAAATATACCATTGTCATATATTTTCATTTGCTTCCTATCCTGTAGAGAGTGTGCAGAATATCACAGCAATCAGCAAAAAAACTGACATTCTATTAAAGAGGACACGAGAGAATTTGAAGAACACTGGATTAAAATATTTTGTATGATGAAGAATGATTTATTTACTTATTTATTTATGCTTATGGCTACATGAAACTCATAAGTGAAAAGTACCATCACACTTTTCAAGAAAGAAATAATAATGAATAACTTAACATATAAAAGTTCATTACATAAAGGCACAACTTACAGTCTAAGTCTTTTCTTTTTTAAAACAAAGCAAAGGTAATTTGTCATAATCAACCAGATACAATTATCATCCTGCTGCTTCAACTATGACAAGGCTGCATATTCTCACATCACTTCACAACATAAATGCAGCTTTATCCGAGGATTAAACATCATCATCTTGTAACACGAAGAGGAGTTCTGCTCATACCATGACGACGAGTATGAGAGTGACTACAAGAATAACTTCATGGTGAGGCAGGACTGTGATCTTCTGTTTCCTCCATAACCACTGCAACCACCATACCAACTACAGGGTCAAGGTTCAGGCAGAAAAGCCAATTGAAGGCCTTATCCGTCACCTTGTGGAACACCTGTAGTCCACCACATTCAAATTGGCAACTTGACAGTCACACACAATATGAGTAATTGCATGAGACACAGAAGAACAATCACAATAAGGGTGATTTGACAGCTCCAATTTATGTAGAAGGTAGCCACATCTGCTCTGAGTAGTTCTGATCCTGTATATTGATGACCAAATCTTCCTAGGATGATCAAAACCAGGCTGCGGAGCACAAGGATCTTCTATCAGGAAGCTGTTTGTTGGGAGATTGTTAGACCTGTAGCCTCTCTGTATATTAGATATTGATAGCAGTGCAGCTGAAGAGAGTTTGTCCATGGATAAGAGAGGCTTTCTAGATTTGAGGCAAAGACTTGGTGGGTTTATGAGAGTATGGTGTAGGTGCAGGAGTGGGCTGCTCATTGCTTTATTAAATTCCTAAATCGGGGCTTGTCTTCTCTATATCTGTGATGGAGGTATGTTAGATAGAACAGGCAGTCAGGAAAGAGTGGTGCTTCTGAATGTCCCAATAATTGTGTGTATGGTAAAGTTTAACTGGGTGTCTATAATGTTTCTGTGTGTAGTTCTTTCCAAGACAGGGGCTAAATAATCTGCTGCAGAGAATGCAAAGGCTAGTGCAGATGACCTCATGATTCTGTGCCAGCACACAAGGTTGTTCCAGTGAGCCTTGAACTGATATTGTTTCTCATTTTAATTTTGTTGGAGAGGTTGGTGAGGTGTCTTTTATAGGTTAGGTTTCTGTCCAGATTCAGTCCAAGGAATTTTGGGTGAGGCTCATGTTCTAACAATTTTCCACAAAAAGAAAGCTTAGGTTAGGTTAGGTACTTCTGTTCTTTATTTTTAAAATAGAAACGATTCTATATTCATATATTACTGGCATAGTTTGGTTCATTATTGTTAATTTGTTATCATGGAATGGTAAGAAGAAATATTGACAATTTTGTACTTTGTTAAATTTTTATAAATAAGAAAAGATTTATGATAATGAGATTCATTTAGCTTTAATTTGCTAAACTGATGCAAAGATTTTGGATTTCTGATTTTAATTAAGATTTACTTTAATTATGCGTGTATAGGAAAACCTAGATAATCTGGGTGAAGAAGATTATTGTCTTTATATACTTACATGTCTGCTATTCTTCATTTCAAATGAGAATTCATGATAATTAACCATATTACTAATGACTGGCAAGGATTCAATGGCTTTGTAACTGCATTGTTATTTTGTATTATGGAATAGTAGAAACAAATATTAATTTATAGGTTTTTAAATTTTTTAAAGAATAGTCATTTTACAGATAACATAAGAAAATCAATGTTAACAAAGGTTAACAATATTCAGTTCCGTTTATTATTTAACACATAATTTATGTAAATAAGACTTGGTTAAAATAGATTAAGAAGGGTTTGTTTGGGTAGGTATTTTGATATCTGTGTTTTGTTTAATTGCTTTGTGGAAATTGTGATTAAATAATTTATACCAATGTAGATAAACCAAACTGTAGAATTTATTCATGTTCCTCCTTTTGTTAATTTTGTACTAGGGTTAATTATAATTTAATATATCATGAATGACTGGTAAAAGCACAATGATATTGTTCATTTTCTTAGTTTTTATTATGCATGAGGAATGGCATAAGTAATTAAAATTTTCAGTTTTCTTCAATTTTTACAGAGCAGATATCAATCAATTAATGTTAGATTAGGGTAGGTTAGGTTAAGTTTGGATATGCTAAACTACTCAAAGGTTTTCCTTTTCATATTTGAAATCTAGATACCGATTATTTATTCTTATCTAGTTAAATCTATTTAACATATATGTAGATTATTATATTTTTACATATTGATGTTTCTTCTAATTTTGATTTCAAATTATAATTGATTATAACTTCCTGGTTGACAACCAAGTCAGTGTCGGTTAATTGGGTGAGACACTTTAATTTTTTGCACAATTAGCAGGCAGACAATTAAATCCTGGAACTTTCCTAAAACACTGCTGGGATAATGAGGTAATCCTGAACTGTGTAAAATTAAAGCACCTTTACGAAGGTTATAACATTGTCCAAATCATATTTGGACTACATTATAATCTTCACTTTCTTAAATCATTCTACAAATTTTAATATATGATAGAATTCTTTAAAAAAACGAATTTGCTCAAAGAATATTTTTGACTGATTAATTCTTCAAAAAAAAATCTTTAACATGTTCGCTGCTGATTATAAGTATACTTTTGGTTGGTAAACCAGCTACACAAGCCAGCTATGAGTATACTCTATATCATATGATGCTTACCACCAGCAAGGATATTACTGAACTGACCTTGAAGAAGTGAAATTATTTGGCATACAGTAACAGACTATGCCAAAGTAACATGGTAGCAAGCATGTTAATTATCAAAAATTAGAATATTGGAGGTAAATTCATTCATGTAAACTGATGTCTGATTAAGTCGTTGGGTCTAGAATAGTTTTACTTTTATTCAATTATGTGGAAATAACTCATAACTGATAAATTTTACCTAACTCATTATATATGTCTTAACCACATTTACATTTATGTAACTTTTACCAATATTTACAAAAAAGTCTGCCAAATTGTATGCCTGCTAATTGTGCAAAAATTAAAGTATCTGTCACCCACTTGGTTATCAACCAGGAAGTTATGATCAACTGTAATTTGAAATCAAAATTAGAAGAAACATCAATATATAAAAAATATTATACCCAATATTAACTGATCCTAACCTAACCTAACCTAACCTAACATTAATTGTTTCTTCATAACTTATCTGTAAAAATTTAAGAACACTGAAAATTTTAATTACTTATGATGCATTCCTCATGCACAATACAAATGAAGAATACGTACAATCTCATTCTGCTTTTACCAGTCATGAATAATATATTAAATTATAATTAACCCTAATTCAAAATGAACGAATGTTTAAAGGAATAAATTCTACAGTTTGGTTTATTTACATTTGGATAAATTATTTAATCTCAATTTCCATCAAGAAATTTAAAAACTCAGATATCATTATAGCTAACTAAACAAACCCTTCTTAAATTAATTTAACGAAGTCTCATTCACGTAAATAATGTGCTAAATATTCAACAAAACTGAAAATTTCGTTGAATATTTAGCACATTTAACCTTTCTTAACATTGATTTACTTATCTTATCTGTAAAATAACTTATCTGAATAAAATTTAAAAAGCTAAAATTTGATATTTGTTTCTACTATTCCATAATATAAAATAACAACGAAGTTACAAAGCCATTGAAATCTTGCCAGTGAATACTAATATGGTTAGTTATCATGAATTGTCATTTGAAAAGAATAATAGCAGACATGTAATTACATAAAGATAACAATCAACTTCACCTAGATTATCTAGGTTTTCCTATACATGCATAATCAAAGTAAATCTTAATAAAAATCAAAAATTCAAAATCTTTGCATTAGTTTAACCAAACAAAGCTAACTGAATCTCAGCCTCATAAACCATATTTATAAAAATTCAACGAAGTACAAAATTATATTGTATAATTTTCTACTTTGTTGAATATAATCATAATCCAATATTTCTTCTCACCATTTCATGATTACTAATTAACAATACTATCTCAAACTATGCCAGAAATATAGGTATATATAACCGTTTCTATTTTAAAAAATAAAGAACAGAACTCTAAATGGATAATGAATATAATAACCTATATATATTTAATTTATCTAGATCCTTGTGCACAATGTAAAGCAGGAAATTAATAATCTCTGATAACTCTCCTATCTGAATATAATTCAATACAAGCTGTTGGGCTACAACATAACCTAAACTCATAAATCTTATTTGTAAAAAAATTAAAGAAAAATGAAAAATATTAATATTTGTTCCTACTATTCTTCATTTCATACTAAAAATAAACAAATTTTTTGAAACAAACAATCCAACAAACAAATTTGAAATGAATTCTCACAAAAGCAGCAACAGAAACCTTAGGAATAAAGCACAAATGGATTAGAAAAAGATGACTATGAGACTGGAACAAAGAAATAGAAAATATAATAAAAACCAAAAAGGACAGTTTTGAGAAATGGATAAATTCTAAAACAATAGAAACAGAAATAGAATATAAAAGAAATAGTCCAATTGCAAAATGAAAAGTAAAGAAAAAACATAGAGAAAGATGGAACAATTTCATAACAGAAGTAGAAAAGGATTTATTTAAGCCACAACCCGAAACCTATAAAGTAATAAAATACATGAATAAAGAAATAAAAGAAAAGGTAAAAATACAAACAATAGATTTAGAAAAATGGGTGATCTATTTCCAAAATCTCTGGACAGATGAGAACAATTAAATAAAATTTTATAAGACAAAGAATGACGTAATAGAAAATATCACAATGTTAGAACTGAAAAATATAATAAACATGATGAAAAATAGGAGAAGACCAGGAGAAGACAATATAAATATAGAACTATCCAAAAATGCAGGTGAAATATTTAATGAAAGAGTGATGAAATTTTTTAATATGGTTTCGATGTCTGGAAAAATCCCTAACTCTTGGAAAAAAGCACTCATTATCCCAATCTATAAAAAAGGAAATAAAGACGATTGCAATAATTATAGGGGAATTATCCTGCTGAATACAGGATATAAAATATATGCAGCAATATTAAAGGAGAAACTAAGCAGTATTGTAGAAGACAAATTTTTAGAACCAAATGGTTTCCGAAAAGGCCGATGCTGCATAGATCCAATTTTTAATTTAAAATTATTAATAGAAAAGAGAAGAGAATTTCAAAAAGGAACACACGAGGCCTTTATTGATTATGAAAAAGCTTTTGACAAAATTAGCAGACAAAAATTGTTTAAAATTTTAACCAATTTAAAGATACCAAACCAATTTTTACAATCTATGCAAGAAATATATACAGGAAATAAAATAACAGATAAATTAGAACTAACCTCAGAATCGAAAGATATATCAATACGAGTATGACAAGGATATACCCTCTCACCTCTGCTTTTCAATATATATATATAAATGAAATATTAACGATCTTTAAACAGCATAACCCATTTGGTGTACACACGACCCTGCAAATGAAGATAGATACACTACTATTTGCAGATTATCAAATAGTATTAGCTACATCAGAAGATCATTACAATCTTTAAATGATATCTCAAAATAATATAATATGAAAATATCCAAAGAAAAAAAAATATTGGCATTCAAAGGAGTAAACCCAATAAGAGGTAAAATAGTCATATATAATAAAATACTAGAACAAGTAAACACTTTCAGATAATTGGGATGTGATCTATCATACGAAAAGAAAAAAGACAGACACTAAAATATCAAACTTTGAAAAATAAAATGGAATAATAAATAATATTAAACCATCCCTAGTAGAAAAACACACTAGAAACAGTCTATATAATGTCTTATCAAAACCAACTCTACTATACAAAAGCAAAAAATGAAAAGGAAAAGGAAAGATTAAAAACGAATTCAAACAGTAGAAATGAAGTTTCTCACAAAATCAGCTGGATATACCATGTGGGACCACAAAACAAATGACGAAATCTTACAATCCCTGAAAATAAAACCAATTAATTACTACATAAGACAGTATAAACAAAAATGGGTAGAACATTTAAATCAAATGGACAACAGCAGACTATGGAAAATATTATACAGATATAAAATAAGTGGAAAAAGAAGATTTGGAAGACCAAGAATGGAATGGCATGAGACCAGAACAGGCCACATTGCCTAAATTCCATGGTAGGAAGAAGAAGAAGAAGAATAAACAAATTGGAGATTCCATGCATCTTTGCCAATCATAAGAAATATATTATAAGCTATATTAATTTGAAATGAACAATATGACATTTCTGAATATATAAAGAAAATAATAACCTAGATCAAAATAATCTAAATTTAACTTAATCTGAATAAATAATCTAAATGTGGGTTTATATCTAATCAAAAATTAAAATGCTTTCCCTGGATTGGGAAACCCTTGTTACACATATGAAACGTTACATGCCAAAGAGCTTTTTCCAGCATGCAACTCAGGGTTTGTATTACAAAATGATTAAATAAATAAATACATATCCAACATCTCCATTTAGTTTTATATATTTGAACTTAATAGAATGCAATTTTATTATGTAGCATGATACGAAATAAAAATACAATAATGAAACATATGCTATCAACTGTTTTAGTAACAATAGATAATACGAAAATGAAATGAACATCATATTTCTAAGCCTTCTGCCTCTATTATATACTGATGTACAACTTTTATCCTGTTCACTTGTTGAATCATTCCTAAGGCAACGAGATGGCAAGAGTACTCTATACAGTCAGATTATATATTTTTTATAAAGAATTCATCATTTTGTAAAATGTGTATATATGTGGATTTTGATTTAATTAAATTTTAATTCAGTCAAATATGGATTAGAAGTATTATTTTCAATTAATATGTTTAATTTATTAGATATAAATGCAAATTTTTTGAATATTGCCATAAATATAAATGATTGTTTAATCTATGTGAAATGCATATATCTATACATGATTATGGCATGCATAGCCTTCTGTTTCATTTGCTTGTATATGCAGATCTACAACTGAACTAATTTTTGATTTGCTTATCCTCACAACCAGCTGCTGTGGATGAAATAGTCAGTTCTCCCTAGCTTTTTTCATGGATCAAAACTTTGTAGACATTCTGCCTTTTATCATGCCATTACCTTCCTCTGCCGTTAATCTCGTTACAGCTATTCTATAGCCATTACTGGATTAACTGTTACTGAGTGACCTTTGTTTCCCCCTGTCTTTTTGTCTATTGTGTTGCTTAGAATTTCATTTACTGTCCTAAGTTATTTGAAACCTCTTGCCTCTAAAATTATTTATTGTGTCTCTTCCCAAAAATTGAATCGAATTTCACATATGCAAAAAAAGCTATCTTGAAATGACCAGTGATCAGCTTTTGCAATGAAACTATTTACTGATAGTAAATTTGGTGAGTTTTATTCTACAAATCAGTGTGCACCACACAAAAGAAAGTTCAGTAGTATTATTTTTGTTTGTTTTTCTTTAAAAAATCTTAACATTATTTCTTCTGCTGCTGGAAGCTCTTTCTGAAATAATCTACGTCTTATAAATACTTGGTAATGCTACAAATCAGTGCACCAGAAGCATTGCACTGATTGTTCTTTCACTTATAATAATTGAATAATTTTTTTTCGAATTTCAGAAGTTTCAAATCTTTGCTTTGAAAATGTTATGTCAAATATTTATATTTTTAAATAATATTTATTGAAATAAGTATATCCTTTTGCTTTTGTTTCTAGCCAAATAGCATTATATGGATAATCACATTTCAGTTTTAGAAACTATTTTTTGTTATTCATAAAGACAAAATTAAAAACAATATCAAAATGCTAAATTGCATTACTCAGTTTCTGATTGTGTGGCTTTTTGTTATCAAAAATTTATATCCAATGATATTTTAGCAGTTATTCTTCACTTTCATCTTTTATTTATTTATTTATTCGTATTATGCATATTATGATAATATCTAGTGCATATCCTCATAGATATGTTGAAAATATAATGTGAAAAATATCATATATGGAATGATTCAATATTTTTGCTGATTTTGAAGATTTTCTAATGCTTCCTCCTTCTTATCCTCCCTGGGAACTCAATTGCATAACTACTCTAAATTTCTATACAGGTTTGAAAGCTTTTCTAGACAGTATTCTAAATCAATTACTTCATTTTACCATTTGACAAAATATATACGGTAATCAAATTGTACCGTGAAGCTTCTAATCCTGCTCTATGTATTTGCAAACTAAAACCAGCTGTTCTACTGTCTGCTGAAATTATGTGAAATTTTAGAAATAATATGCTATATTTTCACCATGCAAAATTGTTTATATGCATACCACACAAAAGAAAGTTCAGTAGTATTATTTTTGTTTGTTTTTCTTTAAAAAATCTAAATATTACTTCTGCTGCTGGAAGCTATTTCAGAAATAATCTACATCATATCGATACTTGGTAATATCCTCTTAGCTGGAGGATATTACCAATTTATTTAAGGCTTATTACTCTCAGTGCTATTGAGAAGAAAGGGTAGAACACTAAAGTCGCACTAAAGTGCCAGAGAGCTGTAGTGCAGAATATGCCAAGAATGTCTTGTTTCCTTTTCGATTTTTGAATACCTATATCCTAACAGAAATACTGATATTTTGTTTACATCTTACACATTATTTTTGCCAAAATAATTGCTTAATTTATAATGATCACTTTCACTTTTATTATCAAAAATTAAAAATTAAATCATACAATTATCTTGAAAAAGAGGACTTGAATTATTTTCAAAGAAAAGCTGCATATGCATTTCACAATCTTCTTTTTTGGGGGGTATAGACCTAATCAATCTGCAGATATTTCAGATTATTTATTTCATAAATTGTTTGCAACACAGCTGTTACAAACGTAAATCACTTGGGGCACATACCCATTCATTTTAGTGTAAAACAGTAGCAAAGGTTCAGTTACTTTAGATATGTAATCTAGAAGAAAATGTTATGTCTGCCGAAATTACAATCTTATGTGAATAATTTTTCTGACATGATTTCTCTATTTGTTATAATCTAACCAATTTCCAGATTTTTCCCTCCTGTGGACTCAATGTTATATACAGTGATTTCTTTGTACTACAAGAAAAAATCAGATAACAGAACAAAAATTTATAGTATTTTCTTTTCCACCTGCTGTGTTTTGAAGAGAAAGTGCAAATGATTTTTTTCTTACTATATTTGCCATTATAACATCTCATATAATTATAAGAGTGACATTTTAACGTTTTTTCCCACACGAGAAACAGAAATAAGGTAGTGATAATATTGTTGATTATTAAACTTCATTGTAGCAGAAATTTTTATTACAAAACTTTGTAATATATATATATCTCCGAAACAAGAAATTTGGAACCCATATCACATAAATGTTGAGGGTTGGCAAGGTGAAAAGGTTCATGTTATTATTTACATATTTGATTTATTAACTAGGAGGGATATGCCAAACCCCCCTGTGTTCCGGTCTGGTTGGCCAGTTCTCCTTCAATTTTGATAACTCAAAAGGGCGTTCCACCCTTGAATTCTGATGACTCGAATTTTGAAGACTCAAAACTCAGAGTAGCTCCTGAGTTTCAAAACATTCCGAAAAACATGACATAAAAAAGGCTTATCATTTTATATATATACAGGGTAGATTTTTTTTCATTATTTTTTATTGTTTTGGTGAAATACTTTACCTGGAATACTCTTTTCAGTTTCAGAGAAACTGGAATAGTCTTTCCAGTTCCAGAAGAACTGGAATAGTTTTTTGTCATAAAAAGAACTCAAACATTAGCCTTCGAGATGAAAAGGAAACAGTATATTCACGTATTCCTCTATCAATATTTGTAATCCTGAAAAGGACTGTTTTGATGGCCTAGAAAACAAACATTTTTTATTTCATAATGTTCAGAATTTAAAATTCTTGAACAGTGTGGAACACTTTGAAGCAAGCGTAAACACACAAAGCAGTTTTACACTCAGGGCACCAGAGTTTTGTTTCCTTTCTGATATTTTTTATTACATACATAACATTTGCATGCAGGTTTTTTTATTAGTTGTTGGTGGTAGATTTTTGGGATAATGGTTGGAGTTAGCAGTGTAAAACCTCAAATGTCTGGCAGGATTTCCTGTTTTTCTGCTTGCTGAAGAAGGCACATGTGCAAGCAGCAATGCTTTTGCAATTTCTGTTCTGTATTCTAGATATGTTATGGTAGATAAACATTTTTTCTTGTGCAAGAGGAAACTGTTCCAAATAACAAAATCCAGTACATGACCGAACACTTTTTTGTAATAGCTTTTATGCTGTTTCCTCATTACAGAGTAGAATGATAGCTGTTGATTGCACCTGTCGACTCTGCCCATAAAGTCGTTGTATGCACACACAGCAATGGGTTTTTCTTTCTTCAAACGATGCTTCTCCATGGATTCTGTTGATGGATTGTGTGGGGAAAACAGCAGAAAAACATCTGTTTTGTCTTTCCAACATAGTGCAAAGACTTTCCCTCACTGATAAGATTGGAATTCCCCCTTCGATAGCTTTCCTGAAGCCAAATCTGGAGGCATATCTCACCTTGCATTTACAGTACCAGAACTATCTGTACGATGCTGTAAAAGCAAATCAGCAAGTTCAGGACACATATTAATTATCCATTGTAATGCAGTAACCTTTCCCCAGTAAAGGGTCTAGTAACTGCATTACTGTGTGCATCGACAAGTGGAGATCCGAATGTTTATCATGCTCGATGATAGTTTGCCTTCCCGTATAAGGTCTGAAATCCCAAAGATATCCAGTTTCCAATTCGCAAAGCATAAAATATTTTACTCCATACTTCGCTTTCTTTTTGGAAATATACTGCTTACATTTCAGTCTACCTTTGAATGGCATAAGGCTTTCATCGATACTCAAGTCTCTCTCAGGAATGTAGAGTGAACTACATTTCTGATGGAATTTCATCAGAAAATCATAAATTTTGTTGAGGACTGGGCAAGGATGAGTTGCCTGATTGTATTGCTCATTATTCTGAAAATGCAAATACTTCATGAGACAGAATTGTTTTTCAGTCATAACATTGGCGTGTTCAGAATCCAGTCTGTAGACCAATACATTTCGAGAGCGGGCTTTTTCACGATACCTTGCACAATAAAGAGTGGTATAAATGTAAGAAACATGTTGATATCTATTGGGCTCCAAAGTTTACTGCGAGAATGCAGAATGTACTCAACTTGCTGATGTTGGAAAGAATAAAGGTTAGTCAGTTCCACTATGAAGGAAAGAATATAATCATCTAAAAATAGATGGAAAGAGCTTAAAATATTACCAGAGTCAAAGTCATCAGTAATTCCTGGCTTACCTATTAAGGGAAATCGTGGACAGGGTGGTGTATGTTCAGTGGCGATCACCCATTTTCTGCACGAAGACATATCTAAAGTACAGGCAGAAGAGCTATCTTCAGAGGTAGAAAGATTTCTCTCCTCATCGGTAGAACAAGAGCTGCTCGAAAGGCGAAGGCTCCAACTTTTCTGCATTCTCACGAAGTTTTCTTTTCTTACCATGAGTATCACTGCTACTGCTGATGCTTGCCATCTTGTAAATGATTTGCGTCTTGAATATTCTTACTATTTATTATTTTCTGGCCAGTAATTCCTTTCTGCCTACCTCAAAGCTAATGGAGATTACTAACCCCACTGAGAAACAGAACAATAGAACATGCAGCACACTAAAGAGCCTCAAGCTATATCTGAATATTTTACAGGCAGAAATTTCTTGTTTGGTTTCCACTTTCTTTATTCTGATATTGCATTTGAAGGATGACAGTGATTTTAAATATTAATTTTGCCTATATCCGAATATCACATAATTTTCTGATTTATAATAATTAGGAAATAATATGTATATTTTATGATTTATAATTTGCTAATTTATAATAATCACCACATAGTTTCAGTATCTAAAAATTAAAGTTAAGTGGAACAATTACTAGAGGAAAATAACGAATTAAATAAAAACTATACCTATGTTTCATAACAGTTTTTGGGTGTGTGATAGTAATTCAAGGGTGGGTTAAACTCTCAGAGGCGAAATAAAGTTCAATTCTATTGTGAAAGGATATGAAATTTCACATTTGATATACGTATTTTGAATGATAAAAATAAGCAAATGTATTGTTTACTTTAAAAATTGGAGAATAAAATATCTGAATTATGCAGAAAATATAAATTTAAATCATAACTGATAATTTCATTTTGTAATACAAGGAAACCAAGAAAGTGAAAGTACAAAGAAAAGTAGAATAGTATACAACATGAAGAAACAATTTAGCAAAATGATTAAAGAATTTCATGTTATTCTCTATAAAGCAAAGTTGCTCAAGCGTGTCCTAAAGTAATTCTGTGAAGTATTATTCGATTTCGATGGTTTGTACAAAAATAAAACGTTGGCAAAAATGAAATGTTGGCAGCTGGTTTTCTTTTCTTTTTTTAAAAAAATATTTCAAATAATTATCGTCATTAATTTCTTTGAGAACAAAGAAAAATCTTTTGTCTAGTAAGCGATTACCAAAATTTAGTGCACAAAATTAAAATAAGTAAATTGGTTCTCCAAGGTAAGGCAATATTTAAGTGAAGAAATTATGCAAGATCTTTATTTTGTTCAGACATTAAAATTGGATTAAGTTGTATTGTATTATTGTATAGTATTCAATTATTTATATTATTGTATAGTATTTAAATTGTATTAAAATTGTAAAATTGTATTGTATAATAAAAAGAGAAAATAAAAATATAAATAATTTCTCTATTTTACTTCTATACTATATTAACTAAAATCCAGTTACCCAGAATAGAACAAGGAAGTGCGTTTCTTGTTATAGGCAACTGCAGCTACGAACGCGAGATAATATGATTAACTGTTCTCTTCAGCATAAGGGTTTATCACACTTTCTAATGGACATTATAGTCGAATTGCACTTCTTATCCAGGTTCTTTCAACAGGTAGGATGAAACATATCCAGATTTAGCTGGACGTCTATAGATGTCCTAGCCATTTAGAAGGTTAAACTTGGTAGGTATATATAGAGTGATTATGATGAGAGTCTAAATTATTACTGAGTCTAAATTGAAATTTTTGTCTGTGTCCATATGACTGTCCACATTTTTACACCAAATGATCTGCTTTTCATGAAAGGTAGGAATGATATGGAGAAAGATTTTTTTGTATGTATGTACTTTTTGATCATATAAATTTGGTCATTCAGTTGTAATTAACTTTTTCCTTTTTTTCACTTTATACCCTACTTGATTTCCTTTCTTTCTGCCTTCCTATATTTTTATATTCATATTTATGCTATATATAGAAATAGACCATTGACAGATATTTTCATTTGCTGCCTATCCTGTACAGCGTGTGCAGAATATCACAACAATCAGCAAAAAACCTGACATTCTATTAAAGAGGACATGAGAGAATTTGAAGAACACTGGATTGAAATATTTGGTATGAAGAATGGTTTATTTACTTATTTATTTATGCTTATGGCTACATGAAACTTATAACTGAAAAGTACCATCACAATTTCCAGAAACAAATAATGAATATCTTAGCATATAAAAGTTCATTACATAAAAGGCACAACTTGCGTTCTAAGTCTTTCCTTTTTTAAAACAAATCAAAGGTAATTTGTCATAATCATGCAAGATACAATTATCATCCTGATGCTTCAACTATGACAAGGCTACATGTTCTCACATCACTTCACAACATAAATGCAGCTGTATCCGAGGATTAATCATCATCATCTTCTAACATGAGCAGGAGTTCTGCTCATACCATGATGACGAGTATGAGAGTGACTACAAGAATAACTTCATGGTGAGACAGGACTGTGATCCTTCTGTTTCCTCTATAACCACTGCAACCACCGTACCAACTACAGGTCAAGGTCCAGGCTGGAAATCCAACTGAAGGCCTCATCTGTCACCTTGTGGAAGACCTGTAGTTCACACACAATATGAGTAATTGCCTGAGGCACAGGAGAACAATCACAATAAGGGTGATTTGACAGCTCCAATTTATGTAGAAGGTAGCCACCTCTTCCCAGAGTAGTTCTGATCCTGTTTATTGATCACCACATCTTCCTAGGATGATCAAAACCAGGCTGCAGAGCACAAGGATCTTCTATCAGGAAGCTGTTTGTTGGGAGATTGTTAGACCTGTAGTCTCTCTGTATATTAGATATTGATGGCAGTGCAGCTGAACAGAGTTTGTCCATGGATAAGAGAGGCTTTCTAGATTTGATGCAAAGACTTGGTGGGTTTATGAGAGTATGGTGTAGGTGCAGGAGTGGGCTGCTCATTGCTTTATTAAATTCCTTAATCGGAGCTTGTCTTCTCTGTATCTGCGGTTGAGCTATGTTAGATCGAACAGGCAGTGAGGAAAGAGGTGTGCTTCTCAATGTCCCAAAAACTGTGTGCATGGTAAAGTTTAACTGAGTGTCTATGATGTTAGTTTGTGTAGTTCTTTCCAAGACAGGGGCAAAATATTCTGCTGCAGAGAATGCAAAGGCTAGTGCAGATGACCTTTTGATTCTGTGCCAGCACATGAGATTGTTCCAGTGAACCTTGAAATGTTATTGTTTCTCATTTTAATTTTGTTGAACAGGTTAGTGATGTGTCTTTTATAGGGTAGGTTTCTGTCCAGATTCACTCCAAAGAATTTTGAGTGAGTTTCGTGTTCTAATATTTTTCCACAAAAAGAAAGCTTAGGTGGTTAGGTACCTATGTTCTTTCTTTTTTAAAATAGAAACGATTCTATATTCATATATTACTAGCATAGTTTGGTTCATTATTGTTAGTTTGTAATCATAGAATGGTGAAAAAAAATATTGACAATTTTGTACTTTGTTGAATATTTATAAATAAGATAAGATTTATGATAATGAGATTCATTTAGCTTTGGTTTGTTAAACTGATGGAAAGATTTTGGATTTCTGATTTTTATTAAGATTTACTTTAATTTTCCATGTATAATAAAACCTAGATAATCTGGGTGAAGAAGATTGTTGTCTTTATATACTTACATGTCTGCTATTCTTCATTTCAAATGAGAATTCATGATAATTAACTCTATTACTAATGACTGGCAAGGTTTCAATGGTTTTGTAACTGCATTGCTATTTTGTATTATGGAATAGTAGAAACAAATATCAATTTTTAGCTCCTTTATATTTTATCCAGATAAGTTATTTTACAGATAACATAAGGAAATCAATGTTAAGAAAGGTTAACAATATTCACTTTCGTTTATTATTTAATACATGATTTATGTACATAAGACTTGGTTAAATTAGTTTAAGAAGGGGTGTTTGGGTTTAAGAATAGGTAAGAATGTTTTTTAATTTCTTTGTGGAAATTGAGATTAAATAATTTATACCAATGTAGATAAACCAAACTGTAGAATTTATTCACATTCCTCCTTTTGTTCGTTTTGTACTAGGGTTAATTACAATTTAATATATCATGCAGGACTGTTAAAAACACAATGAGGTTGTTCATTTTGTATTATGCATGAGGTTTGTATTATGCACAAGTAATTAAAATTTTCAATTTTTTGAATTTTTACAGAGAAGATATGAAGAATCAATTAATGTTAGGTTAGGTTAAGTTAAGTTTGGATATATTAGGTAAACTGCTCAAAGGTTTTCCTTTTCATATTTGAAATCTAGATACTGATTATTCATTCATATCTAGTTAAATCTGTTTAACATATATGTAGATTATTATATTTTTTATATATTGATGTTTCTTATAATTTTGATTTCAAATTACAGTGTATTATAACTTCCTGGTTGATAACCAAGTCGGTGTCAATTAATTGGGTGAGTGACACTTTAATTTTGCACAATTAGCAGGCAGACAATTAAATCGTGTAACATTCCTGAAATGCTGCTGGGATGATCAGGTAATCCTGAACTGTGTAAAATTAAAGCACTATTACGAAGGTTATAACGTTGTCCAAATCATATTTGGACAACATTATAACCTTCACTTTCTTAAATCATTCTACAAATTTTAATATATGATAGAATTCTTTGAAAAAAAAACTAATTCGTTCGAAGAATATTTTTGACTATAGATACACAAGACAGCTATGAGTATACTCATTTGATGCTTACGACCGGCAAGGATATTACTGAACTGACGTTGAAGAATTGAAATTGCTCGGCATACAGAAACAGATTATGCCAAAGTAATGTGGTAGCAAGAATATTAATTATCAAAAATTAGAATATTGGAGGTAAATTCATTAATGTAAACTTATGTCTGATTAAGTTGTTTGGTCTCGAATAGTTTTACCTTTTTTTCAATTATGTGGAAATAACTCATAACTGATAACTTTTACCTAACTCATATTATATATGTCTTAACCACATTTCTATTTATGTATCTTTTACCAATATTTCCAGAAACGTCTGCCAAATTGTATGCCTGCTAATTGTGCAAAAATGAAAGTGTCTGTCACCCTATTAACTGTTATGTACTTGGTTATCAGCCAGCAAGTTATAATCAACTGTAATTTGAAATCAAAATTAGAAGAAACTTTAATATATAAAAAATATGATACCCAATATTAACTGATCCTAACCTAACCTAACCTAACCTAACATTAATTGTTTCTTCATAACTTATCTGAAAAAATTTAAGAACACTGCAAATTTTAATTACTTATCATGCCATTCCTCATGCATAATACAAATGAAGAATATGTACAATTTCATTCTGCTTTTACCAGTCATGAATGATATATTAAATTATAATTAACCCTAATTCCAAATGAATGAATATTTAAACGAATAAATTCTACAGTTTGGTTTATCTAAAATGGGATAAATTATTTAATCTCAATTTCCATCAAGAAATGCAAAAACTCAGATATCATTATAGCTAACTAAATAAACCCTTCTTAAGTTAAGTCTCACTAATATAAATAATGTGCTAAATATTCAACGAAACAGAAAATTGTTAACCTTTCTTAATATTGATTTACTTATCTTATCTGTAAAATAACTTATCTGAATAAAATTTAAAAAGCTAAAAATTGATATTTGTTTCTACTATTCCATAATACAAATTAAGAACGAAATTACAAAGCCATTGCAATCTTGCCAGTCAATACTAATATGGTTAGTTATAATGAATTGTCATTTGAAAAGAATAATAGCAGACATGTAATTACATAAAGACACCAATATACTTTACCTAGATTATCTAGGTTTTCCTATACATGCATAATTAAAGTAAATCTTAATGAAAATCAAAAATCCAAAATCTTTGCATCAGTTTAACCAAACAACGCTAACTGAATCTCAGCCTCATAAGCCATATTTATAAAAATTCAACAAAGTACAAAATTATCTTGAATAATTTTCTACTTTGTTGAATATAATCCTAATCCAATATTTCTACTCACCATTTCATGATTACCAATTAACAATACTGAACCAAACTATGCCTGCAATATAGGAATGTATAATCGTTTCTATTTTAAAAAATAAAGAACAGAAGAAATATAAATGGATAATGAATATAATAACCTCGATATATCTAATTTATCTAGATCCTTGTGCACAATGTAAACCAGGAAGTTAATAATTTCTGATACCTGTCCTATCTGAATATAATTCAATACAAGCTAGCCCAACATAACCTAAACTCATAAATCTTATTTGTAAAAAAATTAAAGAAAAATGAAAAATATTAATATTTGTTCCTACTATTCTTTATTTCATACTAAAAGTAAACATATTTATTTGAAACAAACAATCCAACAAACAAATTTGAAACAAATTCTCACAAATGCAGCAACAGAAACCTTAGGAATAAAGCCCAAATGGATTAGAAAAAGAGGACTATGGGACCGGAACAAAGAAATAGAAAATATAATAAAAACCAAAAAGGACAGTTTTGAGAAATTGATAAATTCTAAAACAATAGAAACAGAAATAGAATATAAAAGAAATAGTCCAATTGCAAAATGAGAAGCAAAGAAAAAGCATAGAGAAAGATGGAACAATTTCATAACAGAACTAGAAAAGGATTTATTTAAGGCACAACCCAAAACCTATAAAGTAATAAAATACATGAATAAAGAAATAAAAGAAAAGGTCAAAATACAAACAATAGATTTAGAAAAATGGGTGATCTATTTCCAAAATCTCTGGACAGATGAGAACAATTAAATAAAATTTTATAAGACAAAGAATGACGTAATAGAAAATATCACAATGTTAGAACTGAAAAATATAATAAACAAGATGAAAAATAGGAAAACACCAGGAGAAGACAATATAAATATAGAACTGTACAAAAATGCAGGTGAAAAATTTAATGAAAGACATGAAATTTTTTAATATGGTTTCGATGTCTGGAAAAATCCCTAACTCTTGGAAAAAACACTCGTTTTCCCAATCTATAAAAAGGAAATAAAGACGATTGCAATAATTATAGGATCATTAGCCTGCTGAATACAGGATATAAATATATGCAGCAATATTAAAGGAGAAACTAAGCAGTATTGTAGAAGACAAATTATTAGAAGGACCAAATGGTTTACGAAAAGGCCGATCCTGCATAGATCCAATATTTACTTTAAAAGTATTAATACAAAAGAGAAGAGAATTTCAAAAAGAAACACACGTGGCCTTTATGATTATGAAAAAGCCTTTGACAAAATTAGCAGACAAAAATTGTTTATAATTTTAACTGATTTAAACATACCAAACCAACTTTTACAATCTATTCAAGAAATATATACAGGAAATAAAATAACAGATAAATTAGAATACACTGCAGAATAGAAAGAAATATCAAGATGAGTATGACAAGGATATACCCTCTCTCGTATGCTTTTCAATATATATATAAATGAAATATTAACAATCTGGAAACAGCATAACCCATTTGGTATACAAATAACTCCAAAAATGAAGATAGATAGATACACTACTATTTGCAGATGATCAAATAGTATTAGCTACATCAGAAAATCACTAAAATCATTAAATGATATCTCAAAACAATATAATATTAAAATATCCAAAGAAAAAACAAAATTTATATTGTCTTCTCCTGGTGTATTCCCATTTTTCATATTCTTTATTATATTTTTCAGTTCTAACATTGTGATATTTTCTATTACGTCATTCTTTGTCTTATAAAATTTTAATTCATTGTTCTTATTTGTCCAGAGATTTTGGAAATAGGACACCATTTTTCTAAATCTATTGTTTGTATTTTTACCTTTTCTTTTATTTCTTAATTCATGTATTTTATTACTTTATAGGTTTTGGGTTGTGGCATAAATAAATCCTTTTCTAGTTCTGTTACAAAATTGTTCCATCTTGCTCTATGTTTTTTCCTTCTCATTTTGCAATTGTACTATTTCTTTTATACTCTATTTCTCTTGTTTTGGAATTTAGCCATTACTGGTAACTCTCCTTTTTGTTTTTCATTATATTTTCTAATTCTTTGTTCCAGTCTCGTAGTTCTCTTTTTCTAATCCATTTCTGCTTTATTCCTAAGATTTCTGCTGCTGTTTTTGTGAGAATTTGTTTGAAATTTGTTTGTTGGTTTATTTGTTTTAAATTTGTTTGTTGGTTTATTTGTTTTAAATTTGTTTGTTGGTTTGTTATAAATTTGTTCATATTTAGTATGAAATAAAGACTAGTAGGAACAAATATTATTTTTCATCTTTCTTTAATTTTTTACTTAGGTCATTTTTTTAGTTTTTTATTTTTATATTCTTTTTATTTTTTAGATTAGGTTAGGTTAGGTTCTTCTGTTCTTTATTTTTTAAAATAGATACGATTATATATTCATATATTACTTGCATAGTTTGGTTCAGTATTGTTAATTTGTAATCATGGAATGGTGAGAAGAAATATTGGATTAGGATTATATTCAACAAAGTACACAATTATACAAGATAATATTGTACTTTGTTAAATTTTTATAAATATGGCTGATGAGGCTGAGATTCAGTTAGCTTTGGTTAGTTAAACTGATGGAAATATTTTGGATTTCTTTAATTAAGATTTACTTTAATTATGCATGTATATGAAAACCTAGATATTCTAGGTGAAGTAGATTGTGGTCTTTATATACTTACATGTCTGCTATTATTCATTTCAAATGACAATTCATGATAACAAACTATATTACTATTGACTGGCAAGATTTCAATGGCTTTGTAACTTCGTTGTTATTTTGTATTATGGAATAGTAGAAACTAATATCAATTTTTAGTTTTTTAAATTTTATTCACATAAGTTATTTTACAGATAAGATAAGTGAATCAATGTTAAGAAAGGTTAACAATTTTCAGTTTCATTGAATATTTAATACATAATTTATGTGAATGAGACTTTGTTAAATTAATTTAAGAAGGGTTTGTTTAGTTAGCTATAATGATATCTGAGTTTTTAAATTTCTTGATGGAAATTGAGATTAAATAATTTATCCCAATGTAGATAAACCAAACTGTAGAATTTATTCCTTTACATATTCGTTCATATTGAATTAGGGTTAATTATAATTTAATATAACATTCATGACTGGTAAAAGCACAATGAGATTGTACATTCTCTTCATTTGTATTATGCATGAGGAATGCTTCATAAGTAATTAAAATTTTCAGTTTTCTTGAATTTTTACAGATAAGTTATGAAGTATCATTGAATGTTATCTTAGGTTAGGTTTGGTTCAGTTAAGTGTCGATATAATATTTGTTATATATTGTTATTTCTACTAATTTTGATTTCAAATTACAGTTGATTATAACTTCCTGGTTGATAACCAAGTGGGAGGCAGTTAATTGGGTTACAGACACTTTAATTATTGCACAATCAGCATTCATTCAATTTGGCAGACTTCTTTGTAAATATTGGTAACAGATATAAAAAGATAAATGTGATTAAGTCATATATAATGAGTTAGTTAAAAGTTATGAGGTATTTCCACTTAATTGAAAAAAAGAAAACCTATTCTAGACCCAACGACTTAATCAGACTTAAGAGTACATGAATTAATTTACCTCCAATATTCTAATTTTTGATAATTTACATATTTGCTGTCATGCTACTTTGGCATAGACTGTTCCTGTATGCTGAGTAATTTCACTTCTTCAGGGTCATTTCAGTAATCTTCTTGCTGGTGGTAAGCATCATACAAGTATACTCATAGTTGGCTTGTGCAGAGCATATACCATGTATGAGAATACATAGTTTTGATGCTAGCTCCAAGCATGTTCAATTCTTCAATGTCAGTACATTAATCTGGTTGCCAGTAGTAAGCATCATATAAGTATACTCATAGCCAACTTGTGTAGCTGGTTTACCAACTACAAGTATACTTGTAGTTTGCAGCAAATGTGTTAAAGTATATATTTTTTCAAAGAATTGATCAGTCAAAAATATTGTTAGAAAGAATTCGTTTTTTTCAAAGAATTGTATCATATATTAAAATTTGTAGAATCATTTAAGAAAGAGAAGGTTATAACGTTGTCCAAAAATGATTTAAAAATGAAAACGTATATTGTAAAATATTAAAAGAGAGAAATATTATAATTTTTTAACTCAATTATTAATACTATTTTGTAATTAACACAAAAATTTATACCCATTACATATATAAATTACAACAGAAAAGTGTATTTAATTCAAAACATATTAATAAATTTTGTAGAGTTTTTTAGTAATTAATGATTTATGGAATAGTAGAAAGAAATATCAATTTTTAGCTTTTTGAATTTTTTACTGATAATTTAAGATATAGATAAGACAACAAATGTTTCAGTTTTGCTGAATTTTTAACAGATGATTTATGTGAATGAGACTGGGTTAAATTAGTATTTACTTAACAGCTTTACATATTTTATCCTCAGTGGTAAACTCAGGTAGTGTTACAAGGTTAATCACTTCAACAATCCTATTAAATTGAGCAAAGATTGTTATTCTAGCTGATGACGTAATGCCTCTGCTCTCATCAACACAAATAGTGAAGAATTTACATGAAGATAAATCATTTGTTAATTTTTCTGCTGTATTCCTGTTCAACTGAAGTATCTTTTGGTAATTGTGTTTCTACTCACAAATACATCTTCAATATGCTGAATAATTTTTATGTTTTCTGAAGGATTGTGAAAAAGAAAAGGAACACATTCTTTCCTGTTTCTTTAATATACTCTCTGTCACTGAGTGGTAGTAAAACTAGCAGCAACTATGATTGAATCAGGCTCACCTGAAATAAATTTCTTTACAGTATTGGATGTTGTTAAACAAGATGGTTATTGCTGCTACATGATACTGAGCAAAGTATAAAATTGTTTGAGGCTCTGAAATTGTTTTTCTTTTCAGAGTAAAAGCACCAAAACTTTACTAGATTTTTTGAAAGCCCTCTTAGTGAAGCCTATCTTTTGTTTCTACATAGCCAATGTAGTAATATACATTTTCAAATATAAAAAATTGAAGGAAGAAAAAATTTGACTATAGAAGTGTTAGAGGTTATAAAATTTAGTGTCAAAACACCAATGGAAAATTTAAATAATAATGTTATACCATTTTAAGTTAAAACAATCATTTAAAAAATGAAGAAAGTGGATTCATTTTTTAAAAAAATAAATCAAAGAATTTCATGAAGAAATAATAAAATTTTAAGAAATAATGACTGGATATTTAAAGCAGTGGAATATGCCATTGGAATCATATTCTGTGTTTTCATGGATGACTTTGAAGAAATTCCAAAATGGGAAGCTGTGGAAAAAGTTTTGAATATTTGAAGACAAAAAATTGCTATAAATGACACATACTTATTTAATCAAATCAGCACATTGAAAACCATATCAGAGGAAGAATTAAAATCTTCAGAGTGGAATAAAACAATAGCTTCAGTAAAATGTGCATTTATATGTTCAAAAATGGAAACGGAATTTCTGGAGTAATATAAAGATTTGTATAATACATGTGAATATGTTTATCTGTACCTGGTCACAATGGTAACTTGGAAAGAATGTTTTTCTTAGTGGAAACCAATGGATGCAGGTTGAAATTCTTTTAATATATACTGATGAAAGTATTTTTGAATGTCTCAAAAACTTTTGTCTTCAAGTGCATGATCATTAACTGAATAGCAAGGCTCTATTGGAAATGGACAAATCTAGTGATAGTTCAAAAAGAAAGCCTAATATTTTAGCTAAACCAAAGGATACCTGATAATAGTTTTGTGATTTTAAATAGTTAAAATAAGCCCATGGTAGTATTTCTTATAGTTATAATTTAAAAATGTTTTTTGATTTTCTTTTCTTAAAATTTTGTCTCTGTTATAGTTGATTCAAGTATAAAGTCAAGTAATTTGAATATATAATATTTTATATTTATCACTGATTTTTTTATTTAAGTTGTAAGAACTTTATAAAACAAAGAATTTTCATAATTGTTACTGCAATTGTTTTTTTGAATTTCAGATCTTTTAAAAACAAAGAATGTTTTATTTGTCTTTGTGTTTTTTATAGTTGAGTTGTATTATCTTTATAAAATAAAGAATCTTGTGAATGTGATATGTGTAGTTCATTTGTAGAAAGAAGATGTGCATTTTTTTGGTTTTTGAAAATTTCGTCGATGTGGTCCTGTGTCTCTGTTTGTCAGCAAAGAAATCAGTCCTGTATCCCAGTTTGACAACCAAGAAATCTGACAACCCTAAGGTTAAGTTACTTCAAGTTTGTTTCATTTACATTAGTTAAACTGTTATCAAAAATGATTTATTTCCTTCAGGAAATCTTGTTTTCAGTCGAAATGTATCTGTATAATTCTAGATAATTTAAATCTAAGTTATTCGTTTATTTTTATATTTACATTCTTTCTATTGTTATCCTTTGAAATAAAATTACTTTTAACTTCACATTTGACTCATGACTTGCAAAGGTGCAAATACAAGTCATGTTAAATTTTTTCATTTTGTAAGATGGAATGCAGAATAGTTTGCTTTTTTGAATTTTTTACAAATATCTCAGGATGAAATGGGGTTAGTTTAGTGTTGATTAGTTTAGCTTAGGTTTTGCTAGTTTTGGTAAATCGATATGGAAGATTTTTCATTTTCTGAAATTACTTTAGATTTATATTATTTATTTAGATAGGCAATCTCAATGTAACTTATAATTTCTTTATATTCTGCCTTTTCTTGTATTGAGCAATTCATCATAGAATTAGTTATAACTGCATATATTACTCATTACTCCAAAGGTGCAATTGCTTTGTACATTTTTTTACTGGGTATTATGGAATAGTAGGAAGAAATATTAATAATCAGCTTTATGGGATTTTTTAAGGATATGATCTATGATGATAAGATTGGTGTTTATTCTGGTTGGTTATGTTAAACTGATTTCATGGAATTATTTTATTACTTGATGAAAATATAGGTATATTATTATTATGTCTACATAAGCCTATTTAGTTTGGCGTTCATTTCGAAATAGAATTAATTATATTTTCTTAAATAATTCATGACTGACAAACATGCTTTGGATCTGTCGATATTTATTAATTTGTACTTTGGAACAAAGAATTGTAAGAAGAAATATTAACAATTTTAAACTTTGTTTAATTTTTTACAGAAAAGATTCATCAAGAGCAGTTTGTGTAATGTCAGGTTTGGTTCGGTTAGTTAAATTAAACTGATATCAAAACTTTTTGGATTTCCTATTAGATTGGTAATTTCAGATTAGTAATACAGATGTAGATAAAATCTATTTATTCCAGCTTTATATATTAAAATTTCTGCTATTCATCATTTTAGATTAGAATTTATTATAATGTTTTAAATAAGTAATGAATTTGAAAGGTGCAATGGCTTTTTTCTTTTTTTTGTTTGTATGTTGGAACAAAGAATTGTATTAAGAAATATTAAATATTTTACTATGTGTTGCATTTTTTGCAGAGAAGGTTTATGGGGATGAGTTTCGCTTTTTTTGTTAAGTGTTTTTTTCAGGATAGCGAAACTGATAAAAAGCTTTTCTAATTTCCTGATGGAAATCTAGATTTAGATCACATCAGCATTCTAATATTATTCTTAGATTGTGTATATCAATCTAGATTAATTTATATAATGTTGATCAAATTTCATCATATCTTCACATTACCTGTATTGTATACTTGAAATCAGGATATAATATAACTTCATATAGTACACAGGAAATTTATAACAGTGAAATTGACAATGTTTGAATGGATCAAGTTACGTTTGGCCAGGTTTGGTAAATTGATATCAAAGTTTCCCTGAATTTCTGATGGATATCTTGATTTAGTTTATTTTTAGATCTAGATATTCTATTAAATCTAAATCTGTATTATTATTTTGTTTAATTTATTCACCTGGGAGGAATTGCTCATTTCAAATTGTGTCTTCTTTAACAATAGATATCTCTTTACAGGCAAAGGTGATTTTTTTTCATTTTTTTCAATTTATATGAATCAACAAAAAAAAGAATTAATAATAATTTTCAGTTTTGTTTAATTTTAACAGATATGATTTATGAGATTTAATGATTAGGTATGATTGGATTCATTTAGATGGTCAAACTTATATCAATTTATTTATTTATTGTTTTAATTTGAGATGCGGTAATTAATATCGAGCAATATTCATGAAATGGACATTATTTCCTTTATATATTCACATTCCTTCTACTGTTCCATTGAACGTTAATATTGATTATATATCTTCATATATATTAATCTTGATTAGTAAAGTTTCAATGAATTTGCTCATTTTTAATCATTCATATTATGGAATGAGGATTGGCATGAAAAAAATTAAAAATGATAGCTTTCTTGAAATTTTACAAATAAGATTTATGATTATTATTATTATTATTATTATTACATGGCACCTCCAAGGAGTCTCAAGACTCATCGAGGGAGGACACCTACTACAACTCTCCTTCTCCACCACTCAATTCACCAACAATATCAAACTGCTCTCATCTAAACCAATGCCATCTAATGCCCACCACCGTACTATTTTCACAAACAATCACAAATATCCATGCCCACAGCAGGACTCGAACCCACAGCCCCTTGGCTGGAGAGCAGACATGAAAATCACTCAGTCAACCAGGCTAGCAAATTTGGCAAATTTGTCACAGAAAATCTACCAAAAACTTAAATCTTAGCTAATCTGGATGTTCCTTATGAAACTACAAATAAAAAATCAAAATAAAAAAATACAAGAAGAAACTATACTAATCTGAGTTTGTGGAATGTATTGTTCCACAAACTTTACTTAAGTTGGATTTAATCCCCTCACCCATTAAACACACACAATTGCTGACTTGTTTACAGTAAGTGCATATGAAATAGTGCATTAACATTTTAAAGGTCATTTCTGTTAGTTTCATTCACAGATGTGCACACACAAATTAGATTTCAGTATGTAATTATAAACAAAGTAATATGATAAAGTATATTTATACTTTATCATATTACTTTGCATTATAATTTAGTATGAGAAAATAGAAAATAAAAATGTTTTCTTTTTGCTGTTCAATCTACCATATGATATTGCCAAGGGATCAACCTTAACAATCAATGAAGAGAATAAACACTAAACATAAAGATTCTCAATAACAGGTTAAAAGCATAATCTATTTCTCTTTGGACTTTTAAGGCAATGAGGTATTAAGAATGATCCTCCAGTTGCTTTGTTCACCTTCATATCAATATTAAAAATGTCTTTACTGATTATCCAGAAATTTTTACTGTGAAAATGTGTTACATTATGGAAGTGTCGTGTCCAAGAGTGCTATGCATAGAGCAAAGGTATCTAATGATTAGGATGCTTTTAATGTTTGCTATGACACAAAAATCAACTTTGAAAACTTCTAAATATGCTGCAGGACATATTATGTGCATGGTACCGAATTTTTTAAAAATGTAATTATCAAATAAGTACCAGATAATTCATTTTTTTTCTTTATAATTTTCATATTCATCTCTAGATAGTTTTTTGCATTTACACATTATTTTTTTATAGCTATATGACCTATTTTTCTTTACAAGTACCTATTTTTATAATGTCATTGTTTTTTACTCAAAGTTTAGGGCATTTTTTTCATTGCCATATCACAATGTCCTGAGCGCTCAGATGTCTGACATATATTAGTTTACAGAATGCAGTTTCCCTTCTGAGAATGGTGTCCTCAGCAGAGATTATAGGGCATTACTGATGTTTTATATGGAACGATATATATTAAAAACATATAGGAAGAAATAAATATATGTATATAGGAAGAAAATCTGGACATGCCTTTGTGAGTTGTTACTGGCTGTCTTCTTTTTGGTGACATCCTGATATATGGCCATTTTTGAAGGAAGGAATTATAACTGTATTATAACTAGAACATACATTCATTTTTGAAAAATGGAATTATAACTGAATAGGAGGGGTTGGATAACTGATGTTTTTCAGAAGTGGGAGAATTATTGGTGAGGCAAGAGCTATGCAAACCTTTCTGAAATTTGCAGAGAATAGTTTAAGATGGCAATGAACATAGAAATTTTTATTATGACAATAAAATTATGAAAATAAAATAAACACTAAATAAAAAAATAAAATAAAATAAAAATTATGACAATAAAATAAAATTATGACAATAACTTTTGTTATTGTCATAATCAAGCCAGGGATAATTATCTTCATGTTACAACAAGAATGACAACACAGCATGTTCTCACATCACTTCACAACATAAATATTGCTGTATTCGAGGTTTAATCATCATCATCTTCTAACATGAGGAGTTCTGCTGATACTATGATGAGGACTGTGAGAGTGACAAAAAGAATAACTTGTTCTTCATGGTGAGATGAGATGGTACCATAATCTTCTGTTTCCTCCATAACCATCACCACAACACCATACCAACTACAGATCAAGGTCCAGGCTGGAAAGCCAATCCAAGGCCTCATCTGTTATCTTGTAGATGTCATGTAGGCCACCACAGTGACATTGGAACCTTGCACAGTCGTACACAATATGAGTAATCACCTGAGCCACATGAGAACAATCACAATAAGGGTGATCTGACAGCTGCAGTTTATGAAGAAGGTAGCCACATCTGCACTGACTAGTTCTGACCCTGTTTATTGATAACCGAATCTTCCTAGGAAGGTCAAAACCAGGCTGCAGAGCACAAGGATCTTCTATCAGGAAGATATTTTAGAAGATAGTTGGACCAGTATTCTCTCCATATGTCAGATATTGATGGAAGTACAGCTGAACAGAGATTGTCTGTGGACAAGAGAGGCTTTCTAGACTTGATGCGAAGACTTGTTGGGTTTATGAGAATAGGGTGCAGGGGTAGGAGTGGGCTGCTCATTGCTTTATTAAATTCCTTAATTGAGGCTTGTCTTCTCTGTATGTGTGGTGGAGCAATGTTAGATAGAACAGGCAGCCAGGGGAGAGGGGTGCTTCTCACTGTCCCACTAATTGTTTGGATGGTGAAGTTTAGCTGGGTGTCTATAATGTTAGTGTATGTACTTCTTTCCCAGACAGGGGCACAATATTCTGCTGCACAGAATGTGAGGTCTAGTGCAGATGACCTTATGGCTTGTGCAAGACAATTCCAGGTTATTCCAGTGAGCCTTGAAATGATATTGTTTCCCATTTTCATTTTGTTGGACAGGTTGTTGATGTGTCTTTTATAGGTTAGGCTTCTGTCCAGGTTGGCTCAAAGGTATTTTGGAAGCTCGTGTTCTACCATTTTTCCACAAAAGGTAAGGTCGACTTGCTCAATTTGCTTCTGCATTGTACATTGGATTTATTCTCAAGTATCACTGCTTGAAGTACTCTTACAGGGTGTTTAGTTCTGTATGCGAGGTTGATTCTTGGTTGATAAAGGAGGTTGATTGATGTAAGAAAGCTAGGTCATCATTCTATATATACTTGCTTGATGTGGTGTGAGGTAGATCATGCACATGGATGTTAAAATTATAATGGATAACACAGAGCCCTGAAGATGACCATTTTAAAGGAATCTGGGCATGCTGTTTTTCCCCAAACTTCTTGTTCTGTTCTCTGTTCTCTCCAACAAGAAGACCTGGATCTTCTTGTTGGACAGGACAGATTCATAAAGTTGTAAACGTTTTTAGTCTTTATAATATTTTCTAGTTTCAGGAGAAGGCCTGTGATCCAGAAAGTGTCATAAGCAGATGTTAGGTCAAAGAAAGTTGTCAAAATGTTTCCAAGCCTCTCAGACTACTTACAATTATGATGAATACAAAACATTAAGAAAGATGGTAAAGCATTATGAATTTTATATTACAAATCAGTTATTTCTAGGACTTCTCCTGTAAAGAGACATTCTGAAACTATCTATGAGAATTTAAGCAATGAAATTTTCCAAGATAAAGAGAATTAGTTTCTCTTGAACTGAACAAGACAAAAAACAGCCAATACTTAAAAGTAATTTATTTCAGGTAGGACTAGTTCACACTTAGTTGCTGCTAGTATTCAAGTTTCAAACGATATTCCCAAACATGGAAAACCACTCAGTGATAGAGTTTATTAAAGAAGCAGGGAAGAATGTGTGCCTTTTCATTTTGGCATTACTTCAGAAATGGTAAAAATTATTCAACACATTAAAGATTTGCAAGTGAGCAGAAAAACAGTCAAGGATAAAATACTTATTTTGAAAATGAATACAGCAGAACAATTAACAAAACATTTTGCATCATGTAAATTGAGAGCACAGACATTTTATTATTAGCCAGAATAACCATCTTTGCTCAGTTTTGTAGGGTTGCTGAAGTGATTAACCTTGTAACATTACCTGGGTGTATGCCTTTGGTTGAAATATGTGAAGCAGTTATGTAAACACTAATTTAACCCAGTCTCATTCACATAAATCATGTGTTAAAAATTCAACAAAACTGAAGAGAGTTAACCTTTCTTTTCATTGGTTATCTTATCTGTAAAATAACTTATCTGTAAAAATTCAAAAAGCTAAAAATTGATATTTCTTTCTACTATTCCATGATAACTTAACCTTACCTAATCTCATCCTCATAAATCTTATTTGTAAAAAATTTAAAGAAAGATGGAAAATGTTAATATTTGTTTCTACCACTGTTCATTCAATAATACAAATTGACAAAATGAACTAAAAAGTAAGAAATTAAAATGCTTTGATATCAGTTTACCTTTGCCAGGATTCGAAAAATCTTGTTGAATATGCCAAATGTGGCATGCCAAAGAGCTTTTTGCATGAAATCCAGGGTTTGCCTTTTCAAATTAATAAATAAATAAATAAATATCCAATATCTTCATTGAGTTTTATATATTTTAACCTAATACAATGCAATTTTATTAAGAGTAATACCAAAAAAATACAATAACGAAACATACGCTATCAACAGTTTTAGTAACAATAAATAACAAAAATGGATCAAACATCCTATTTCTAAGCCAACTGCCTCTGTTATTTACTGATGTACAAGTTTTGCTGTGCTCACTTGTTCAATCACTCGTAAGGAAACCAGATGGTGACTACTCTCTACCATCATTTTTTATATTTTTTATGAAGAATTCATCCATTTTTAAAGTGTGTATATATATATATGTGTGTGGATTTGGATTTAATTAAATTGTAAGTAAAATATGGATTTCAAGTATTATTGTCAATTAATATGTTTAATTTATTAGATATAAATGCAAATTTCCTTAATATTGCCATAAACATAAGCAATTGTTTAAACTATGTGAAATGCATTATCAATATTCAGGATTATGAAGTAGTACCTACACATGATTATGACATGCATACCATCTGTTTTATTAGCATGTGTGTATGCAGGTCTATAACTGTACTAATTTTTGATTTGCTTAAATTTGGTAGGTGTATGCAGTCTTATTATGATGAGATTTTCTGAATCTCAATTGTAATTTTTGTCAATGTCCATATGAGGGTCCACATTTTTACACCAAATGATCTCATTTTCATGAAAGTTAGAAGCTATATGAAGAAAGCAATTACTTTTTGTATGTACTTAGTGGTAATTCACATTTGGTCATTCAGTTGTAATTTACTTTTTCCTTTTCTTTTTCACTTTATTCCCTTCTTGGTTTCCTTTCTTGCTTCCTATATTTTTCTATTTATATTTATGCTATATATACAAATATACCACTATCATATATTTCCATTTGCTGCATATCCTTTACAGAGCATGCAGAGTTTCACAACAATTTAGCCTCATGTAAGTTCTTTTCTATTTGTGTTGATCAGAGCAGACATCACCTAGGATAAAATTTTTTCTCGATTTGGTAGGGTTGCTGACGTGATTAACCTTGTAACAATGCCTGCACAGTTGTGTTGTGTTTTGAAGTAGTAAAGCAGTGATGTAAATACTAATTTAGCCCAGTCTCATTCACTGGGTTAAATTAATTAACATTCCATTGATTTTCTAATCTTATCTGTGAAATAACTTATCTGTAAAAATTCAAAAAGTTAAACATTGATATTTCTTACCACTATTCCATAATTCATTAATTACTAAAAAGTTTGTGAAATTTATTAATATGTTTGAATTCAATATATTTTTTTATTTAATGTATATATGTAATTGGGTAAATATGTTTGTTAATTACAAAATAATATTAATAATTGAGTTAAAAAATGTAATATGTTGATACACCTTTTCATTTTTAAATCATTTTTGGACAGCCATCTCTTTCTTAATTGATTCTACATATTTCGATTTATTATATAATTATTTGAAAAAAACGAATTCTTCCAAAGAATATTTTTTGAAATTGATCAATTCTTTGAAATAATTAATTCCTTAATTTATCAAAAACTAGAATTGAAGGCAAATTCATTCAGGTAAACTTAAGTCTGATTAAGTAATTCGGTTTAGATTAATTATATTTTTTCAATTTTGTGAAAATAACTCATAATTGATAACTTTTAAGTAACTGATGTCAAATATGTCTTAAACATATATATATTTATGTATCTTTTACCAATATTTACAAAAAAAGTCTGTCAAATTGTATGACAGCTAATTGTGCAAAAATTAAAGTGTTTGTTTCACTTTTTGTTTCACTCACTTAGAGACAGTTAATCTCAACTCAACAACAACCAGGAAGTTATAATTAACTTTAATTTTAAATCAAAATTAGTACAAACACCAATCTTTAAAAATATATAATAATCTACTTCTATGTTAAAAAGATTTAACTGGATATGTATAAATGATTAGTATCGAGATTCCAATATTGAGATTCCAAAAGTAATAATCAGGTTACCTAATATATCAAACTTAACCTATCCTAACTTAACCTAACCTAACCAACAAACCTAACCTATCCATAACCGATTCTTCTGTAAAAATTCAAGAAATTGAAAATTGTGAATACTTCTCATGTCATTCCTCACTAATACAAATGAAGAAAATGAGCAATCTCATACCTTTACCAGTCATGAATTATATATTAAATTATAATTAAACTAATACAAAATTATAATGAAACTAATACAAATACAGGAGGAATGTTAATATATAATGCAACAAATTTAACAGTTTGCTTTATCTACATTGGTATATATTATATAATCTCAATTTACATCAAGAAATTTAAAAACCTCAGATATCAGTATCTGATTTAATCAGTCTCATTGAGATAAATCAAAGGATAAAAATTCAAAAAACTGAAAACTGTTAACCTTTCTTCATACTAATTTTCTTATTTTATCTGTAAAATGAATTATCTGTATAAATTTCAAAAAGCTAAAAATTGATATTTCTTTCTACTATTCTAATACAAAATAACAAAGTTCCAAATCCATTGAAACCTTGCCAGTCATTAGGAATATAGTTAAAATCAATTCTCATTTGAAATTAAGAATAGACAATATGTAAATATATAAAGACAACAATCTACTTCAACTAAATTATCTAGGTTTTCCTGTACATGCATAATAAAATTAAATCTTAATTAAAATCAGTAAATCCGAAATATTTTTATCAGTTTAACTAACCAAAGCTAACCAAATCTCATCCTGAGAAATCTTATTTAGAAAAATTCAAGAAAGTTAAAATTTTTCGATATTTCTTCACACCATATCAAAATTATAAATTAACAAAACAACCAAACTATGTCAGTAATATAGGAATATATAACCGTTTCTATATAAAAAATAAAGAAGAGAAGAACAATAAATCTTCTTCTTCTTCTACGCGTTATTCCCGCTTCCTATGCAGGGTCCGCGTGTTACTTAGATGCGACCTCTTGTTAGTACTACTCCCAACCGACCCGTCGCCTGGTCTGCTGCTGGGGGGATATATTTTTGACTGTAGAGGCGTATGTTCACGGGGCCGGTTTTGCCTGTTTGCGGGATGAAAAACGCCAGATAAACTGGCGGAAAAAACCCTACTGACCGCGCCCAAGACCGGCTAACTTGGCTATGCCTGAGGAAGATCCTCAAATTCCTCACGTCTACAACGGGAATCGAACCTGGGACACTCCTTCCCCAGGCATATGGTTGCGAAGAGCAAAGCCACTAGGCTAACCGCGCGGTAGAAGAACAATAAATACATAATGAAAATAAAAATCTTGGTCCTTCTGCAAAGTGTAAATAAGGATAATAATCCCTAATACCTATCCTAACTGAAAATAATCCAATACAAGCTAGCCTAACATAACCTAATTTCATCCTCAAAAATCTTATCTGTAAAAAAATTGAAGAAAGATGAAAAATGTTAATATTTGTTCCTACTAGACTTCATTCCATAATACAGATTAAAAAAATGAACATTCCATGCACCTTTGTCAATCATAAGAAATATGTTATTATTATTAGTATTATTCAGGCCTCCATGGAGTCAAAAGACTCATTGTGGGAGGCACTTTTAAGAACAAAGTCTGTCAAGACTCATCGATGTGAGGTCCCCTAAAAAACACAAAGTCTCTCATACCACTCCTTAAACTCATTGACCATTCTTGCTCTCACCACTCCATCAGTTAATGTTCAACCACCCTCCATGCAATACTAATTATAAGCAATACTAATTTGGAATGAACAATATCTGTTCTGAATATATGAAGAACATAATAATCTAGATCTCAGCAATTTAAATTTAACTTAATCTGGATAAATAATCTAAATGTAAGTTTATATCAAATCGAATCAAAAATTAAAATGCCTTTGATATCAGTTTACATTTGCCAGAATTGGGAAATCCTTGTTACATGTGCCAAACATGGCATGCTGGTGAGCTTTTTGAAGCAGGCAAACCTGGGTTTGCCTTACAAATTAAATTAAATAAATAAATCCATATCCAACATCTCCACTGAGTTTTATATATCTGAACTTAATAGAATGTAATTTTATTAAGTCGAGTGATATAAAATAAAAGCTCAATAATACGCACTATCAACTGTTTTAGTAATAATAAATAATAAGAAAATGTAACAAACATCCTATTTCTAAGCCATTGCCTCTGTTATATACTGATGTTCAAGTTTTGTTCTGTTCATTTGTTGAATCCTTCATAAGGATACTAGATGCCAAGACTACTCTTTACCATCATTTTATATATTTTTTGTTTTATGAAGAATTCACCATTTTGTACTATGTATATATGTGGATTTGGTTTTAATTAAATTGTAAGTCAGTAAAATGTGGAATAGAAATATTGTTGTCAATTAATATGTTTAATTTATTAGATATAAATGCAAATTTCCTTAATATTGCCATAAACATAAGCAATTGTTTATGCTATGTGAAATGCATTATCAATATACAGGATTATGAAGTGTTATCTAGACATGATTATGGCATTCATACCTTCTGTTTCATTTGCATGTGTGTATGCAGGTCTATAATTGTACTAATTTTTGATTTGCTTAAATTTAGTAGGTGTATAGCGAGTGATTATAATCAGATTTTCTGAGTCTAAATTAAGATAATTATGATCAGTGTCCATATGAGTGTCCATTTTTACACCAAATGATCTACTTTTCATGAAAGTTGGAAGATATATGAAGAAAGCAATTATTTTTTGTAAGTACTTTGTGGTAATTCAAATTTGGTCATTCAGTTGTAATTTAATTTTTCCTTTTGTTTTTCAATTTACTTCCTTCTTGGGTTCCTTTCTTTCTTCCTTCCTATATTTTTCTATTCATATTTATGCTATATACAAATATACTATTATTATATATTTTAATTTGCTGCCTATCCTTTACAGAATGTGCAGTACTACACAACAATCAGAAAAAAACTGACATTCAAATGAAAAGGATACTGAAGATTTTGGAGAGTGCACTGGATTGAAAAATTTGGTATGATTAAGAAAGAATTATTTATTTATTTATGCTTATAACTTCATGAAACTGATAAGTGAAAAGTACAATCACAATTTCCAGTAACAAATAATGAAAATCTTAACATATAAACGTTCATTACATATAAGGCACAACTTGCTTTCTGAGTCTTTCTTTTTTTAAAAATAAAGCAAAAGTAATTTGTCATAATCAAGCCAGATACAATTATCATCCTGCTGCAATAAGAATGACAAGGCAGTTCTCACAACCCTTCACAACATAAATGTACCTATATCCAAAGATTATTCATCATCATCTAAAATGAAGAGTTTTGCTGAAACTGTGATGAGGACTATAAGAGTAGCTGTGAGAATAATGTCTTTGTGGTGAGATGGGACCATGATCTTCTGTTTCCTCAATAACCACACGGCCACCACCACCACCACCATAGCAACTAGCGATCAAAGTCCACACTCCAAAGCAAATTCAAGGCCTTAGTTCTCATGTGGATGGCCTACAGGACACCCACACCTTGTGGATGTCCTGTAGTCCACCACAGTGAAATTAGCATCTTGTGTAGTTGTACACAATATGAGTAATTGTCTCAGCCATGGAGAAAAATCACATAAATGGTGATCTGACAGCTATGTAGAAGGTAGCCACATCTGCCCTGACTAGTTCTGATCCTGTTTATTGATGACAAAATCTTCTCAAGAAATCAAAATGAGGCTGTAGAGCGCAGGGATCTCCTACCAGGAAATCGTTTGTTGGGTGATTTTTGGACCAATATTGGACCTCTCTTGTCCGTTGACAAGAGATGCTTTCTATCTTTGAGGCAAAGACTAAGTAAGTTTATCAGAGTATGGTGTAGTGGCTGTAGTGGGTTGCTCATTACTTTATTAAATTCCTTAATCGAGCCTTGTCTTGTCCATATGTGTGCTTAATCGAGCCTTGTCTTGTCCATATGTGTGGTGGAGTAATGTTGGATAGAACATGCAGCTAGGAGAGAGAGAGGGGTGGTTCTCATTGTCCCACTAATTGCGTGCATGGTAGAATTTAGTTGGGTGTTTACAATGTTAGTGTGCGTACTTTCCTAGACAGGTGCACAATATTTTGCTGCAGTCAGAAGGTTGATTGCACTAGCTAGTGGAAACAACCTTGGGACTTCTGCACTAAAAACCCAGGTTGTTCCAGCAAGCCTTGAAATGGTATTATTTCTGGTTTTAATTTTATTGGAGAGGTTGTTGATGTGCCTTTTATAGGTTAGGCTTCTCTTCAGGCTCATGCAAGGTATTTTGGGTGAGGATCATGTTCTACCCTTTTTCACAGAAAGGAAGGAATGTTGGATAGAACATGCAGCCAGGAGAGAGGGGTGGTTCTCATTGTCCCACTAATTGTGTGCATGGTAGAATTTAGTTGGGTGTCTACAATGTTAGTGTGTGTACTTTCTCAGACAGGTGCACAATATTCTGCTGCAGTCAGAAGGTTGATTGCACTAGCTAGTGGAAACAACCTTGGGACTTCTGCACTAAAAACCCAGGTTGTTCCAGCAAGCCTTGAAATGGTATTATTTCTGGTTTTAATTTTATTGGAGAGGTTGTTGATGCGCCTTTTATAGGTTAGGCTTCTCTCCAGGCTCACACAAGGTATTTTGGGTGAGGATCATGTTCTACCCTTTTTCACAGAAAGGAAGGTTGAGTTTTGATTTGCCTCAGCATTTCACTGGTGAAATACTGAGGACACTGTTTTTGTGGGATTTGGCTTCATGTACCACTGCTGGAAGTACTCTTGCAAGGTCTTCAGTTCTGTATTCAAGGTTGATTCTAGGTTGGTAAAGGAGGTTGATTGATGTAAGATCACCAGGTCATCATCGTACATATAATTGCTTAATCTGGTATGAGGTAGATCATACACATAGATGTTAAAAAGTATAGTGGATAACACAGAGCCCCGAGGAAGGAATCTGGGCATGCTCTTTTTACCACCAATATGGACCCAGATATTTCTGTTGGAGGGAATAGATTCAAAAACATGCAGAGTTATTTACACTTTATAATATTTCCTCATTTTAGTAGGAGGCTTTTGGCCCAGACAATGTCATAAGCAGATGATAGGTGAATGAAAGTGGCCCCCGAAGGTTTCCCAGACTCCTGGACTACTTCCAATTATGATGAATACAGAATAATAAGAAAGTAAGATGATTAAACATTATGCATTTTATATTCAAATCAGTTCTTCTTCTTATTATTATTATTATTATTATCGCCCAAGACCTCATGGAAATCAGACTCATCTGGGAGATCCTTTTATCACACACGCACACACAGCTCATAATACGGTGCTTTGAACACATTCAAACTCCCTGCAGACACCACACACTGAGGCAAGCCATTCCAATCATTTATTCCAATATATTCCAATATTCCAAATCATTGATCCTATAACAATCCCTTACCAAGTTGTAAGTCTCTATCATATCTCCCTCTTCCTCCTGTCCACCAGACTCTGCAAATTTCATCTCCTCAATCTTTCCTCATACTCGACATTCCAGAGGTCAGAAACTACAAGGTGGTGTCAAAAAGTTTTGGGACTATCTCTGTTTATGAAAAATTACTTTATTTATCTACGCTTACAGACAATCACCTTCAAAATAATCCCCCCTGCATATCAGTACAGTGCTCCCAGTGTTCTTGCCACTTCTCGAGTGTGTCCTGGAAGTCTTCTCTTTGAAGCATGTCAAGCACCTCTGCCATTCGCGCTGGATATATGCAATGGTGTCAAAATGATCACCTTTGAGCTGGTTCTTCATCTTCAGGAAGAGCGACGTCTGCAGGAGACAAATCTGTTTGAGTAGGGTGGGTGCAGAAGTGAGATCATGTTGTTTCTGGTGAGAAAGTCACATGTGAGGAGAGCTCGGTGAGAGGGTGCATTGTCATCATGGAGCATCCAGTTTTTGTGCCCACAGTCTGGTCACTTTTGCCGAATGTCCTCCCTCATATGCCTTAAAACCTGGCAGTAGAACTTGCTATTGATGATCTAGCCTCTGAGGACAAATTCTCAATGCATAATGCTGTGAATGTCGAAAAAGACAATAAGCATGCACTTGGTCGAGCTGTGGACCTACCTTGCCTTTTTTGGTGATGGGGATGATGGGCTCTTCCACTATGAAGACTGTTACTTTATCTCAGGGTAGTACCCATACTCTCAGGTTTTGTCACTGGTAATGACCCTCAATTTTCACGTTTTTCAAACGTGAATTGCATGTTTGCTCTTTGTTCTTAGTTGCCATCTATGATGAAATCGCAGACATGGTAATGCAGAATTTCAGTTGCACAGCTCCCAATATACAAAGGATGATGAATTTTGGCACACTGACTTATGCAGTTAGGTGCTCCATGTGACTGTGCATCCAGCCTTGTGCTGCACTCTGTTGGCATATTATGAACCTAGTCTCAAAACGTTTTGATACCACCTCATACCTTAGGCAGTTGCCTTTGGACCCTTTCCAACATCTCTTCATCCTTTTTAAAACCAGGTGACCAAATCTGGGCATGACAGTCCATGTCTGGCCTAATCAAAGCTTTATACAATAGAACAAAATAATCCCTATTTCTACACATCAGTGTCCTCCACATCATTCTCAGAAGCCTTTGTGTTGTCTTCACAATTTTGGGTATGTGTGACCTAAATTTCAGATCCTTTTCTTCCACCCCCAACAACGTATCCTCACCAAGCATAAATCTGCATCCCATCTTTGTTTTCCAAATTTTAAAACATTACATTTTGCAACATTGAACTCACATCCCCATTTCCATGCCCAATCACTCAGGTTATTCAAGTCTTCCTGCAATGCCACAACATCCTCACTACTCTTCATGGTTCATCCCACTTTTCATCATCATTTCAAACAACTGAATTTCTCCATCCAAATCTTCAATTATATCATTAACATACAAGATAAACAGTAATAGCCTTAAAACAAACCCCTGAGGCACTCTGCTAGTGACTTTCCTTTTCCTTGACATCGCTCCCTATACACAATTGATACCTATCAGACAGCCAATCTCCAATCCAATGCACCAATCTAATATCAACTCCTTAGTGACTTGACCGAGTGCAAGACTCGTATTAAAAATATGTCAAGACAGGTGTCAACTCCCTGGCACATTCTTTCAGAATATCTGGCAATATATTATCAAGTCCTGCAACCTTATTAACATCTAGTTTACTTAACTCCCCATAGACCTCTTGCTCACTTACAGTCAGTCTCTCCTCACCATAATCTACTGGCTCCCAGTTTTCCTGTTCCTCTTTCACACCCATTCTTTAATTTTCTATACTCATACCATTCACTTCCTCATTTATAACTGCTGCTTCAATGCTTCAATGTCTCCTAACTTACTCTCATGCTGTTCCACATCACCTACCACATCATCTGATTATTCTCTTTCACTCTACTAATTTTTCTACCTTCCAGGAGCAGTCTCTCCAAGAGACTCACACCATAGCCAGTCAAATGCAGTCCATCTCTCCCATACAGCTCACTTTGTCCCTCGAACTCATTCCCCACTTTAACAAACTGCACTCCCATCTAGTCACGCATTTCAGCCAGCATATCTTTCCCAATCCTTGGTCTCCACCTAATCTCACCACAGTTGCCTAAGTATGTTGCCATACCTAGGTAACACACACACTGACCACACTTCCTGTAACACTATTCTCTTTGATCCTTCTAAGCAGCCTCTTGATATTCATTCTGATGCTCTCTTTGTCCTTTGAGAATTCATTCGTACTGATTAAAACCATTAACTCCTTTGCTCGCTCCTTCCTCATAGCCAATGCCTCAATCACTGTATTCATTTTACTACCTGGAAAACATACCTTATGCATCTTATCATCCAGCACACGTTTAATAATGGAGTCACCATACAACGCCACTCGCTGATCTTTCATTAACTCTTTCTTACATTATGATTTGATTTTATATTTTTTACCCCAATTTTCTTAAATTCATTTTGCATCCATTTCATCTCTTTCCTCATCCAATCTAATTCAACTTCTGAAGCTCACGTCACATTCTCTTTATCATTCAATCTTCCTAATTTTCTAACTCTCAAACCCCCTCTTCTCACTTCAACTCTCATACATCCTTCTGTGCTTCTGTACTTTCAGTCCAAAATGTGTCCAACTTTCACTATCATTCATTCTTTTGATTTTTTTCCACTTTCAATTCCTTCATCATGTTTTTCCAGTTTCATTTGTTCTCTCAATTTCGTTTCCTTCTAACACTCCTGCCACTTTCGATTCCTGCATCACGCCATTTGCAGTTTCATTCGTTCTCTCAATTTCATTTCCTTCTGCCACAATTGCCTAACTTTCACCCTTTTAAACATCTGTTTTGGATTTTATATTTACTCGTTTTCTTTTTAACTGATTTTTTTGACATTCTTTTGCCTCTCTTTCACACCATTCTTCTCTTTCGAAGAATGGTGTGAAAATGTGTGCTCAATTTCACAGTGACATTCTTGCTACTAACACTTCCTGTCATCAATTTCATATTTGCATTCATCAATTCCCCAATTCCTCGTTCAGGTCTCAATTTGCACACACACTCACCTCCTGCCATCTGCCCTAAACATCCACAAATCATTTATATAATCGAAAAAAATACATATAACACATCTTAACAAAATGACCAAAGTCTAAATTAAATTCATGGAATGACAAAGCCACCACCATGATTTCTGCTGGTATGACTCTAAGGTCTAATAATAACGAAATAGTATTTAGTTCGTAATTATTTCTGTAATTATGCAATAAACTCTGTAGTACAATACTCACACCAAAAACCAGAATAATATACCAAAAATACACCATCAAATCAAAGGAAGCAATCAACAATTCAACAAAAATCACAGATCTTTCAGGAGCATTCTAACAGCATGTTATTTCACCAGATAGCCTCAAACCCTAATATCTTAGTAGGACTTCTTCTGTAAGATATTTTGAATCTATAAGAATTTCAGCAATACAATTGACTAAGAAAACGAGAATTAATTTCTCTTGAATTGGGCAAGACAAAAAACACACAATACTTTAAAGAAATTTGTTTCAGGTAGGCATAGTTCAAACATAGTGGCTGCTTGTTTTGAGGTTTCAAAAGTTATTGCCCACAATGGAAAACAACAGTGATAGAGAGTATATTAACCTCCCAAACGGCCAGGTCTATAGACGTCCAGCTAAATCTAGATATGATTCAGCCCACCTGTTGAAAGAACCAGGATAAAAGTGCAATTTGACCATCGTGTCCATTAGATGTGATAAACCCTCATGCTTAAGATAATGGTTAATCGGATTATCTCATGTTCGTAGCTGCCTCTCAATTGCCTATAACAAGAAACGAACTTCCTTGTTCTCTATGAACAAGGAATGGTATGAAGAAATTTTAAGAATTTTTCAACACTTGAGTTTTTTGCAGACAAGATTTATGAGTATGAGATTGAATTGACTAAACTGATATTTGTATTTCCTGATCTAAATCTAGAAATAGATCATTTATATATCAAGATTACCTCAAAATAACCACAATCTCTATTTCACCTGCCTGCATTTTCTAGTAATGGATGATTCCGATAGCCATTGTGAATTTATATTTTTCCACAACAGTCTGGAAAGTGACATAGCCTGCATGAAATGGTCTGTTTTCTGACTTCTTCTTTGTACTTATAAACAAGTTTGGCAATTTTTTGATGGTTGACCACAAGGAACAGAGAATGTGTAAAAGTTTGTTTTCATTCAGATAAAACTGCAGCTGAAACAATTTTTATGCTTTTGCAAGCCTTTAAGAAAGACACTTTATGTGGTTTGCCCTATAATGAATGGAGTTTGTTTAAAGACCATTGACCAAGATTCGGAAGAGTCAAGTTTGCCTTGGGGAATCTGCAAGAGACTTTTAATGGAAGATTTACAAATGAAACAGTTATCTACTAGATTTGTGCCTCATTTGTTCACAGAGTATTAAAAATTGCGTGAATGTTTGCTGTGATTTGAAGGAGCAATTTCTTAATGACCAAAATTTTCACAAGTTGTGACTGGGGATTAATCTTGGTGAAACACCACAAATGGGCCAGAAACAAAACAAGCATCAAGCCAATGGAAACATGTAAATTCACAAGACCCAACAAATCACATCAAGTTCAATCAAAGGTAAAGTCAATGTTGATTTGTTTTTTTGATGTGAATAAGAAGTATACACAAAGAATTTGTTTGTCCTGTACAGTAAACCAATATTTCTATCTGATCATTTTAAGAAACCTCTCGATGGTATGCAACAGAAACAGCCACAAATGCAGGATGACATTTGTGGAGATTGGCTGCTACACCATGACATTGTCCAAGTAAATATAGTCTTTTCTCTCCAAGAGTTCTTGCCGAAAACAACATACCAGATGTTCCATGCATTCCCTATTCTTCTGAACTCTCTCTACGTGAGTTTTTTATTCCTATGGATAAAGAAATCCACCAAACACAGCAATTCACTTTGTGCACAAGAATTCATTGATGTGGATAAAGTGAAATAAAAGTCACTGGAGGTCACATGCAGTATTCCAGTTGACCAATTCCAGAACTATTTCCAGCAATGGAAAAAATGTTGGGACAAGTGTATTGACTCACAAAGAGAGTACTTTGAAGGAGACTAGAATATGGTATTTAGAAGTTTATTATTTTTTTAAAAAAACGTAATTCCTATTCTATTTATGAACCATTGTGTAAATATTGTTAAATATATTTAACCTCCCTATGAGTCAAGACATATATATACACCTATAGCCAAACCAGGATGATTCATATCTCCTGTTGAAAGAGCATTGATAACATAGATTGCCATCAATCCCTTCAAAAGCATGATAATTCTTCATGCTGATCAGGACAATTAACCAGATTACATCATGTACATTGGTACATTTAGTTACCTATAGCAAGAAAGCAGATGCTTGCCATTTGCTCATAACTGGAATCTTAGTTATAGTAAAATAAATACAAGTTATATATATTTTTTATTGATTTCAACAAATAATTATAGTTTTCGATGCCAGTGTAAAATACAAGATTCTTTTATACCCTCACTTAATATTGTATCACTTTGGAAGACCAATGCCACTGTCAAGTTTTTTGCTAATTATCTTAGTTGCCAATGAATTTTATTATTCCCACAACATAATTAAGATAATTATTTTTGTGAATTACTTATTTTATTAGTTATTATAAAATAATGAAAATCTGATTATTAAAAAATACAGCTTACATCTGTTCAAAATTAAGTTTTCTTTCATAATATTCATTTCAATATTACTTCAGACAGTGTCAAACTTGGTACTCTTACAATTTTGAAAGTTATACATAAATCTTCAATAACATCACATAATGTATAATCTTTATATCATAATATACAGTTCATTGCATTTCAACTCTTTGATTTCCCTAAATCAGTCATTACTAATGTTAATAAAGTTGTTAAAATAAACTGTTATGTACCTATTTTCTACTAATTTATATAGTATCAGGCAGTTTAGAATTGTGGTAGTTTCCCTGTAGTTTATTATTCAAAGCATGTATAGCTGAATGCATCCAAAGGGAAATTTAATTTCCAAAATTTCGAAATTGCATTTTTCTTTGATGGCTAATCCTCCCAAACTCTTACACTAAACACACATACATTCAAGCACACATGCACATGCTCTCAAACACACATGAGGTTTACTATTCTGATATTGAAATTGCGTTGCAATTATTCTAAATGATCAAATTTTGTGTACCTTCTGAGTTATATTATTTACCAATTATTACACATGTTTAAACTATGTGATATTGGGTAAATGGGAATTAATGATTAAAAAACAGAGTCATCCTACAAAAGCAATATCAATAATATGTTTGAAATATCTGTAAATCAATCAGAAAGATAAAAAACCAACATATTTCTGTGACTATTTGGCTTTTGCTTGGGAGTTAGTCTTCTTGACAAATTCTTTACTCTCTTTCTCAGTAATCTTCATTACCTTATAGCCTATTACTCAAGCAGAAAGTAATATTAACAAGTATATCTAAGAAACAATTGATTTTTGTGATGACAAGTAGCAGAAACAGTAGCAACAGTTTTGAAGTCGAGATACTTTCACTATGGTTTATTGTTCTAAACACAAATAAGTGCATTATATAATTCAAAAACAAATTAAAAAGTATGCAGTATAATTCCCAAAAGAAAGCAAAGTATAGGTAAAAAAAGAATGTTTGGGAGATGCAGAAAAGTTGGATCCTCCTCGTTTTAAGTAGCACTTAATCTATTGATGATGAAGAAGAAGAAGAAAGAAAATTTTCTAGCTCAGACTGTAGCAATTTTGCCTATAGTTTAAAGAAGTCTTTGTGCAGAAGATGGCTGATTACCATTAAATGCATGTCAGCTTGTCCACAATTTCCATTCATATTATGGAAATTATTCCATTCAAGATTCTTGCAGTACCCTTTGGAGCACAACAGGTATGAAGATGCTACTTACATGTACATCACTGTTGATTGTGTGCAAGATACTGTGAAGTACGTTGCAAAATTTCTGTACATTACTTATGTTAGGAAGATTTTTACTATATCTTACAACCCACAATGTAATAGTATGTGTGAAAAGCTGAATAAAAATATAATGCAAACTTTCCAATCTGGCAAATACTAAAATGAATGATTAGAACACATCTTTCTCAAGTATTATTTGCATGCAGAATTGATTTTCATTTTGATATCAAAGAAAGTCCATCTTTTGCTTTATATGGTTTTGACCTAATCTTTCCTAATGAACTTGTTCAGTCATTTCTAATAGAGGATACAATGACATAAATTAGTGCCTGGAAGCATAGTAGATAAATTTTCTATTAGTCATAGGTTAGTAGGTCAAATAAGTAAATTAAGTTCACAGAAAGCCAGACAGTATATTAATAGTTTCAGATATAAGTCTTTTGCACCACACGATTTAGTATCATTAGATGATAGATCTAGTATAAAAAGGGTTTGGAAATTAGAAAGGAAGGCTTCAGGTCCATATAGAATTCTTGACCAATTTTCTCCTGTCAATTTTTGTATTCTAGATGTCTAGTAAGATTGTAAATGTACACTCTGATATGTTAAAAAGGTACTTTTTAGGGAATAAAAATTTAATTATGTTAATATACAATATGAATAAAATATTGAAATTTGGGGGTTGTTTTCCTGGTACTAATGGTCATCTCATTCACAATCAGATAGTAAGAAAGGGAAGAGTTTCAAACCTTATCATTGAAATGAGAAAATTAAATTTGGGTAAAACAAAATCTCATGCAAGAAATTCAGAAACCCCAAAGTACTAAAAGACTCTAACATGGATGAAATAATGAAATATCATAGGTCAGTTAAATAAACCAGAGGAACAGGGTAATCTTCTAAATTTGTTAATGAAGATAAACAATCTCAGCCTGCATAATTTGATTCTGATAGTAATTACTCTGTAAATATTCAAAATAATTCAAGTAATTTAAGTGAAATAATTGAAAGTACTGAAACGAAATTTTTAAATATAATGAATTGAGAGAGGCAAATTCACAACTATCTCTACCATCAGATCATTATGAACTAACACCCTGTAAATAGTGATCAGCAAAATCATTATTATTATTATTATTTGATAACGCCAGGAAATCCAAAGCTTCATCGAGCGAGGGCACCTGCTCTACAAGTTTGTCTTCACCACTCACTCAACCAACTGACTGCAACTATACCAATGGCATCTACCACTGACCACCAGCACTACCATTTCCAGACAATTACAAACATTGATGCCCACAGGGCATTCAAACCTGCAGCCTTTTGGCTGGAGAGTGGATCACTTGGCCAACCATGTTGGCATATTATTTAAGATCTAGGCATAAGAATTAAAATAAATGTAAGTTTAGTTGAATATAAGATAAATATTTAGAAATTTAAAAAAAAATAAAGAAAGATGAAACTGATTGGAAAATAATCATAATTTAAAATTATGAATATTTTTATAAATTGGTTGTATTAATATCTTATTAGTTTTGGTTTCATAACAAGTACACTGGCACTTGCAATATGCCCATTATTGATATTATTATTATTATCAAAATGAAATGCAAAGCATTTGAAAAATTGATATACTTACTACATTGTGATAGTTGTGACACTTTCAATTTTTTATTGTAATTTAAAATTGTTAAGTGATGATCTATTTGGTGTATTTTCTGAAGACATTCTCTTGTCACTAATGGAGATGTATCAGCCATTATACATAATTTCTCACTTTCCATTTATATGTAGTGTGCATGCCTGCCAAGAAGATTAACCTGCTTACTGGGCAAGGTAGGTGAAATAGCCAGACTACCCCAGAATCTTTCATGGATCAAAACTTCATCAGCATTCTATCTTTAATGAAGTATTTTCCATCCTCCTCTGTTAATCCCTTAACAGTGATTTTAGCCATTAGCAGATTAACTGTGTTGTGAGTCACTTGTCTTTACAATACTGTGTTACTTGGAATTTGCTTTACTCTAAGCATATTTGATCTTTTTTGCTGCACAATTTATTTATTGTGTCTCTTTCCGAAAATAGAAGTTTTACATCTGCCAAAATAAATAATCAATCCTGAAATGACCACAGATCAGCCTGTGCAATGAATATATTTTAGTAATAGTAAATTTTCTGCATTTACTGACAATATAGATTCTGTTGTAGAATTTTCAAATGTTTGTTTGCTTTTAAAATATTTTGCGAAAAATTTTATTTTTAAATAATATTTAATGAAAGAAAAATGACATTTTGCTTTCTTTCTTTGCAAAATACCTTTATATGAATCATCACATTTCAATTTTTGGAACCAATTTTTTTATGAACAACAAATGATTATAAATTGCATTGCTCGAATTCTGATTGTCTTTTTTAGTATCAAAAATTTATATCCAATGGTATTTTATCAGAGACTCTTTGTTTTCTTGTTTTGTTCAAAACTGCAACAGATTTTTTTGGAGGATGCACATTACTGTAATATCCAGGGGTTAACTAATGTAGATATGTTGAAAATATAACAGGAAGAATATGCTGTATGGAATAAATCAAAATTTATGCTCATTTTCAAGATCGTTTTACTGCAATTCCCCCTTCCTCTCCTGGAACGCAGTTGCAAACTTTAAATTTATACTGGTTTGAAAGCTTTCAGACATTATTTAAAATCTCTTATTTCAGTTTACCAGTTTCACAAAAGATATAAAGTAACAATATTGTTGTATATTCAGAGCTTCTAATTCTGTGCTCTTTCTTTGCATCTGAAATCAGATGTTTAGCGGTCTGCTGAAATTATTCTAAGATTTAGAAATACTATGCTCTATTGAAATATATGCTAAATGAAATGCATGTGGAATGAAATTAAGAAAATTCAGGTAAAAACTATTAACCTTCCAAATGGCCAAAATGTCTATAGATGTGCAACTAAATCTGGATATGATTCACCCCACCTGTTTAAAGAACCAGGATAAGAAGTACAATTTGACCATCCTGTCCATTAGAAGGTGTGATAAACCCTCACACTAAAGAGAATGGTTAATCGGATTATGTCATGTTTGTAGCTACCTCTCCTTTGCCTGTAGCAAGAAACACACATCCTTGTTCTATGCTGGTCAACTGGATTTTAGTTATATAGGATAGACTAAAAATAGAAAAATTATTAAATTTTTGTTTTTTTCTTTTTATTTTACAATACAATTTTAATTTCTGGACAAAATAAAGGTCTTTCATATTTCTTCACTTAAATATTGCCTTACCTTGGAAAACCAATTTCATTTTTAATTTTTTTGCACTAATTTTTTTCTAATCGCTTTCTAGTCAAAACATTCTTTGTTTCCAAAGAAATTAATTCACGATAATTATTTGAAATATTCTTTTAAAAAAAGAAAAGAAAACCGGTTGCCAACATTCCAGATTATATTATTTTTATTTTTGTACAAAACCATCGAAATCACATAATACTTCACAGATTTCCTTTAGGACACGTTGGAGCAACTTAGCTTTATAGAGAATAATGTGAAATTCTTTAATCATATGAAAAATGTTTTCTTTTTATTATATAGTAATCTTCTGTTCTTTGCACTTTCACTTTCTTGGTTTCCTTGTATAATTGGTCATTACAAAATGAAATTAACAGTTATAGATATCTACTGCATAATTCAGATATTTTATTCTCCGATTTTTAAAGTAAGCAATACATTTGCTTATTTTTATCATTCAAAATATGTATATCAAATGCATTTCATTTCCTTTCACAATACAAATGAACTTTATTTCGACTTTGATAGCATCACCCCCTCCTGTTGCAACATTACCAGATACCTGAAAGCTCTTATGAAACATAGGTACAGTTTTTATTTTATTCGTGATTTTTCCATAATAATTGTTCCACATAACCTTTAATTTTTGTAACACAGAAACTAAGTTTTGATTATTATAAATTTGCAAATTATAAATAAGAAAATATACATATTATTTCCCTATTATTATAAATCAGGAAGTTATGTGACATTGGCTAATAGGGGAAATTAATATTTAAAAACACTGTGATCCTACATATGCAATATCAGAATATGCTTCGAATGCTAATTAATCAGAATGATGGAAAAACATAAGGAATTTTTGCTGTAAAATATTCAGTTATTGCACGAGATACTTTAGTGTGCTGCCTTCTGGGTATGTTCTTTTGATCTGATTCCGAGTGGTGAGGGGGGTTGGTATTCTCTGTTAGTCTACAACTTGTTACTGGGCAGAAAGGAATATTAGAAAGTATACCCCATACACAATTCATTTGTGAGATGGCAAGCACGAGCAGCAACAGCAATAGAAATAATTTAGAATTTTTCGATAATAAAAGTGAAACTAATCACTATAAATAAAGAAATAATTTTTGGCATAAAGACTTCAGCTAAAAGAAATGTCAGTTTTACTGTGTTAGGATATCCGAACAATAGAAAACGAAACAAGACATTCTTGCTTGAGGCAATTTAGTGCAACTTCTAGGAAACTTTCTGTCTTGTGTTTCTCAAAAGAGTAATCTAAGACTTTTAGCTTTTCCTCTAGGTAAGAGGATTATTGTGCATTTCTAAGACGTATTTCAGAAACAGCAATCAGCAGAAATAGAAGTAGTAATATTTAGATTTTTAAAAAAAAAGAAACAGAAATAACAGAATTGAAATTTCTTTGTGTGGGTTTTGCATGTTGAAAATACAGCATAGTATTTCTAAATCTTAGAATAATTTCACCAGACCACTGATTTCAGATTCAAAGAAAGAGTACAGAAATAGAAGCTTTGATATACAACAATATTATTGTTTTATTTCTTTTGTCAAAATGGTAAACTGAAATAAAAGATTTTGAATACCGTCTGAAAGCTTTCAAAGCTATAGAAATTTAAAGTAGTTATGCAACTCAGTTCCAGAACAGGAGAGGGGAGAGGTTGCAGTAAAAAAATCCTAAAACTGAGCATAAATTTTTAACATTCCATACAGGATATCCTTCCTATTATATTTTCAACATATCTACAGTGGTTAAGCACTGGATATTATAGTAATATGCATACTATAAATAAAAACCTGTGTTGCAATTTCCAGCAAAAGAATAAGGTGAAGAGTCTCTGATAAAATACCATTAGGTATAAATTTTTGATACTAAAAAATATACAATATCTGAAACCGTGTAATATAGTTTATAATCATTTGTTGTTCATAGAAAAAAACAATCGTTCCTGAAATTGAAATGTGACAATCCATATAAAGGTATTTTGCAAATATAGAAAGCAAAATGTCATTTATTTCACTAAATGTTATTTAAAAATATAAATATTTGACAAAATATTTTAAACATCAACAAACATTTGAAAATTCGCGAAAAAGAATCTATATTCTCAATAAAGTGGAGGAAATTAACTATTACTAAAGTATATTCATTGCAAAGGGTGATCTATGGTCATTTCAGGATTGATTATTTATTTTAGCAGTGTGAAACTTCTATTTTTGGAAAGAGACACAAGAAATAAATTGTTCACTAAAAAAAACAATTAAATATCCTAGTACAGTGAAGAAATTTTGAAGCAACAGAGTATATGTAAAGACAAGTGACACAAAAGTCGCTTGACCACATTAATCTGCTAATGGCTCTCAAATCACCATTAAGGGATTAACAGCAGAGGAGGGTAAATACTTGATAAAAGATAGAATGCCAAAGAAGTTTTGATCGATGAAAAAGTCTGGGGTAGTCTTGCTATTTCATCCACCTTGCTGGTAGGAGGGTTAAAAGAAATAATGATGGAATGAAAGAGTTAACGAAAGATGAGCAAGTCGCATTGTATGGCGACTCCATTATTAAAGGTGTTCTGGAGGACAGAATGTACAAGGTATGTTTTCCAGGCGGTAAAATGAGTAGAGTTATTGAGGCATTGGATATGAGGCAGGAGTAAGCAAAAGAGTTAATAGTATTAATAGGTATGAATGATTTGAGAGAGGACAAAGAGTGTGTCAGAATGGATATCAGGAGGCTGCTTAGAAGGAGATAAAAGCGAATAGTGTGACAGGAAGAGTAGTTAGCATGTTGCCTAGGTATGACAGTGGTGAAATGAAGTGGAGAGCAAGGATTGTGAATGATATAATGGTCTCTTAAAGTCTCTTAAAGCGACTCACACCACAACTGCTCAAATGCAGTCCATCGCTCCCATACAGCTCACTTCGTCCCTCAAACTATTCCACACATTAACAAACGAAGTGAGCTGTATGGGAGCGATGGACTGCATTTGAGCAGTTATGGTGTGAGTCGCTTTAAGAGACTGCTGCTGTAAGGTAGAGAAGTGAATAGAGAGAATGAATCAGATCGAGTGGAAAGTGATGTGGAAGAGGGGAGAGTAAGACAGGAGAGATTGAAGAGATGGTTACATATGGGGAAGTGAGTGGTATGAGTATTGAAAATGAGAGAATGTGTGTGCAAGAGGAGCAGGGAAACAGGGAGGCTCAGGGTGGACAGGAGTACAGATCATGAGAAAGGTAGATGCTCTCTACCCCTGAGGTGAGTATGTGTAGGCAGGCAAGGAATGGGATGACTAGGGATCAAGAGGAAACAGTTGGAATTGAAAATGGTTTTAAAATGAAGCAGAAAGGGAAATGGCCCCAGTAGAGCATGGAGAGATCACATCAAGGGAGTGGTAGTATCAGTGGAATAGCTGTAGATCCAGAAATGAGCTGTTGTTTCTGTACACAAATGCTAGAAGAATAAGAAACAAGGCAGATGAAATGGTTGCACTAGTTGCATCTGTTCACCCGAAGATTGTCAGAATAAGTGAGACATGGTTGGAAGAGGATGACATCCTGGCTGCAATAGAGATGGAAGGGTATGGTGTGTTTTGTGCAGGGGTAAAAAGGGAGAGGGAGTGCTATTGATGATAGAGAAAGAGTTATGTCCATATAAAGTGGAGATGCAAGAGGGAAATAATGCCAGTGGTTTTGAGGCAGTATGGTGTGAGATAGAGGTGAATAGGCTCAAATACTTGGTGGGATCTGCCATGTATATGGAGAAGTGTAGGGGAGATAGCAGAGAGCCTTGAGGGACACTGGCTATGATTCTCTTCTCTGTGGATCTGATACTGTTGAGTTTTATTTAAAATTTTCTGTTATTTAGATATGATTTGATAAGTAGAACTAGTAGTAATGGAGTACCAACTTTGTGTAGTTTAAAAATTAGTCCGTGAAGCCATGCCTTATCAAATACCTGAGTGATGTCCAGGAAAACTGTGCCAGAGTATTGGTTCCATTCATACCTTTGGATTATATGTTCGATAACTTTATAAATTTGTAGCATTGTGGAGTGATATTTCTTAAAGCTGAATTGTTCATCTTGAATGATATGGTTGATATCTGTTGCCTCTTGAACCCATGTGAGAATAGCACGTTTGCCTATTTTACCTATGCTGATTTATTTTACATTATTGCATATTTTACCTATGAAAGAAGGCTGATTGGTCTGTAATTTTCAGTAAACTGTGTATTTTTTCAGGTTTGGGAATTAGGAAAACATCTGCAATTTTCCATCGCTCTGGGAAATAATTTAGCCAAAGGATGGCATTAATGATGGCTACCAGCTGCATAACCCCTTTGCAGGGAAGTAACTTGAGTACCTTGTTCCATCTGGACCGGAGCCTTTTTGTTATTTAGTTTTCTTATAATTCCATATATTTCTGTTGGTGACACGGATTTGTTATTGAATTGGAGTGAGGCATTTTGAGTTATTTTATGCACTCAGGTGTGAATTTTACTTATGAAATTTATATCTGTATTGATATAATTGGTGCTGCATTGTTTTTCTAAACTGTCAGCAAATGCTTCAGCTTTTTCCTCATCGTTGTAGAAAACATTAGATTCACCTTGGATTGGAAGAAATTTAAAATGTTTTGAACGGAGTGATTTCATAATTTTCCATATTGATTGATCCTCTGTGTTTAATTGAATTTTGTTATTTCAGAGTTGGTAACAGTGGTCCTTTAGGGCATATAGAACCTGGTTTGTTGCTCTATTGACTGCTTTTTTATCCACTGGGTCCATTGTTCTCCGATATTCTCTTCTTAATCTGTTTTTCTCTGGGATAAGATGTTTTATATCCTCTGGATGTTTATTTGATGGTGTAGGTTTGGTTTTATTTGTTACCTGTTATAGCTGTCATTAGTTGTTTTTCAAGAGTTTTCACTGCTTTTTCTATATCTTTGGCAGATGTTATATGCGGTATTTGACCAAAGATTTCCTGGAAGGCTTAGGGAAGTTGTTTCCAATTTATAAATGTGGTGCTGTTTTCCATTAACCTCCCAACCGGCCGGTGTGGATGAAATATTCAACACTCCCTAGCTTTTTTCATGGATCAAAATTTCGTCGACATTCTACCTTTTATCATGCTATTACCTTCCTCCGCCGTTAATCTCGTTGCGGCTATTCTATAGCATTAGTGGATTAACTGTTGCTGAGTGACCTTTGTGTCCCCTCCCCCTGTCTTTACTTCTATTGTGTTGCTTAGAATTTCATTTACTGTCCTAAGTTATTGTTATTTGACCTTTCTTGCCTCTAAAACGATTTATTGTGTCTCTTCCCAAAAATTGATACCAATTTCACATATACGAAAAAAAATCAATCCTGAAATGCCCACTGATCAGCTTTTGCAATGAATCTATTTAGTGATAGTGAATTTGTTGTATTTTATTCTACAAATCAGTGCACCGGAAGAGATGCACTGATTGTTTTTTCACTTTACGTATAATAATTGAATAATTTTTTTTCGAATTTCAGAATTTTCAAATGTTTGCTTTGAAAATATTATGTCAAATATTTATATTTTTAAATAATATTTATTGAAATAAATATGTCCTTTTTCTTTCGTTTCTAGCGAAATAGCATTATATGGATCATCACATTTCAGTTTTAGAAACGATTTTTTGTTATTCATAAAGACAAAATAAATAAAAAAATGTTAAAATGCTACATTGCATTACTCGGTTTCCGATTGTGTGTCTTTTTGGTATCAAAAATTTATATCCAATGATATTTTAGCAGTGATTCTTCCCCTTCTTCATTTATTTATTTATTTGTATTATGCATATTACGATAATATCTAGTGCATAACCTCATAGATATGTTGAAAATATAATGTGAAAAATATCATATACGGAACGATTCAACATTTTTGCTCATTTTGAAGATTTTGTAATGCTTCCCCCCTCCTTATTCTCTCCTGGAACTGAATTGCATAACTACTCTAAATTTCTATACAGGTTTGAAAGATTTTCTAGACAGCATTCAAAATCAATTACTTCATTTTACCATTTTGACAAAAGATATACGGCAATCAGATTGTATGGTGAAGCTTCTAAATCTGTTCTATTTATTTGCAATCTAAAACCAGCTGTTCTACTGCCCGCTGAAATTATGTGAAATTTTAGAAATAATATGCTATATTTTCACCATGCAAAATTGTTTATATGCATACCACACAAAAGAAAGTTCAGTAGTATTATTTGTGTTTGTTTTTCTTTTAAAAAAAAATTAAATATTACTTCTGCTGCTGGAAGCTATTTCTGAAATAATCTATGTCTTATAAATACTTGGTAATTCTACAAATCAGTGCACCGGAAGAGTTGCACTGATTGATCTTTCACTTTACATATAATAATTGAATAATTTTTTTTCGAATTTCAGAATTTTCAAATGTTTGCTTTGAAAATATTATGTCAAATATTTATATTTTTAAACAATATTTATTGAAATAAATATGTCTTTTTTCTTTCGTTTCTAGCGAAATAGCATTATATGGATCATCACATTTCAGTTTTAGAAACGATTTTTTGTTATTCATAAAGACAAAATAAAAAAAAAATGTTAAAATGCTACATTGCATTACTGGGTTTCCGATTGTGTGTCTTTTTGGTATCAAAAATTTATATCCAATGATATTTTAGCAGTGATTCTTCCCCTTCTTCATTTATTTATTTATTTGTATTATGCATATTACGATAATATCTAGTGCATAACCTCGTAGATAAGTTGAAAATATAATGTGAAAAATATCATATACGGAACGTTTCAACATTTTTGCTCATTTTGAAGATTTTCTAATGCTTCCCCCCTCCTTATTCTCTCCTGGAACTGAATTGCATAACTACTCTAAATTTCTATACAGGTTTGAAAGATTTTCTAGACAGCATTCGAAATCAATTACTTCATTTTACCATTTTGACAAAAGATATACGGCAATCAGATTGTATCGTGATGCTTCTAAATCTGTTCTATTTATTTGCAATCTAAAACCAGCTGTTCTACTGCCCACTGAAATTATGTGAAATTTTAGAAATAATATGCTATATTTTCACCATGCAAAATTGTTTATATGCATACCACACAAAAGAAAGTTCAGTAGTATTATTTGTGTTTGTTTTTCTTTTAAAAAATCTAAATATTACTTCTTCTGCTGTGGGAAGCTATTTCTGAAATAATCTACGCCTTCTAAATACTTGGTAATATCCTCTTAGCTGGAGGAAAAGTTGAAGGCTTATTACTCTCAGTGCTATTGAGAAGAAAGGGGAGAACACTAAAGTGCCCCAGGCTGTAGTGCAGAATATGTCAAGAATGTCTTGTTTCCTTTTCGATTGTTGATTACCTATATTCTAACAGAAATACTGATATTTCGTTTACATGCTTATACATTATTTATGCCAAAATAATTGCTTAATTTATAATGATCAGTTTCACTTTTATTATCAAAAATTGGAAATTAAATCATACAATTATCTTGAAAAAGAGGATTTGAATTATTTTCAAAGAAAAGGTGCATATGCGTTTCATAATCTTCTTTTTTTGGGGGGGAATATAGACCTAAGCAATCTGCGGATATTTCAGATAATTTATTTCATAAATCGTTTGCAAGACAGCTGTTACAAACGTAAATCACTTGGGGAACATACCCATTCATTTTAGTGTAAAATAGTAGCAAAGGTTCAGTTACTTTAGATATCTAATCTAGAAGAAAATGTTATGTCAGCTGAGATTAGAATCATATGTGAATAATTTTTCTGACATGATTTCTCTATTCGTTATAATGTAACCAATTTCCAGATTTTTTTCCCTCCTGCAGACTTCATGTTATATGCAGTGATTTCTTCTTTGAATTATAAGAAAAAAAATCAGGTAACAGGAGAAAAATATGTAGTATTTTCTTTTCCACTGGCCGAATTTACAATGTTCTTTCTTTGTGTTTTGAAGAGAAACTGCAAATGACTTTTTCTTACTATTTTTGCCATTATAACATCTCATATAATTATAAGAGTGACATTTTACCTTTTTTCTCCCACACGTGAAACAGAAATAAGGTGGTAATAATATTGTTGATTTTTGCCAAACTTCATTGTAGCAGAAATTTTTATTACAAAATTTGTAATATATATATATATATATATCTCCGAAACAAGAAATTTGGAACCCATATCACATCAATGTTGAGTGTTGGCAAGGTGAAAATGTTCCCGTTATTATTAATATATTTCATTTATTAACTAGGGGGGCTATGCCCAACCCCTCGTGTTCCGGTATGGTAGACCAGTTCTCCTTCAATTGTGATAACTCGAAAGAGGGTTCAGTCCCTGAATTCTGATGACTCGAATTTTGAAGACTCGACACTCAGGGTAGCCCCTGAGTTTCAAAACGTTTCGATAAACATGACATAAAAAAGTTTATCATTATATATATAGGGTAGATTTTATTTCATTATTTTTTATTGTTTTGATGAAATACTTTACCTGGAATACTCTTTCCAGTTTCTCTGTGTCATAAAAAGAACATAAAAATTAGCCTTCAAGATGAAAAAGAAACAGTGCGTTTGGTTATCCCTCTATCAATATTTGTAGTCCTGAAAAGGACTGTTTTGATGGCCTTGAAAACAAACATTTTTTATTTCATACTGTTCAGAATTTAAAATTCTTGAACAGCGTGGAACACCTTGAAGCAAGGGTAAACACACAAAGCAGTTTTACACTCAGGGCACCAGATTTTTGTTTCCTTTCTGATATTTTTTTATTACATACATAATATTTGCGTGGAGGTTTTTTTTTATTAGCCGTTGGTGGTTGATTTTCGGGATAATGGTTGGAGTTAGCAGCATTCAACCTCAGATGTCTGGCAGGATTTCCTGTTTTTCTGCTTGCTGAAGAAGGTGCATGTGCATGCAGCAATGCTTTCGCAATTTCTAATCTGTATTCTAGATATGTTATGGTAGACAAACATTTTTTCTTGTACAGGAGGAAACTGTTCCAAATAACAAAATCCAAACACTTCAAAATTCAAATAACATGTCCAAACACTTTTTTGTAATATATTTTATGCTGTTTCCTCATTACAGAGTAGAATGATAGCTGCTGATCGCACCTGTCGACTCAACCCAAAGTGTCGTTGTATGCAAACACAGCAATGGGTTTTTCTTTCTTCAAACCATGCTTCTCCACGGATTCCACTGATGGATTGTGCAGGGAAGATAGCAGAAAAACATCTTTTTTGTCTTTCCAACATAGTGTAAAGACTTTCCCTCACTGATAAGTTCAGATTTCCCCCCTTCGATAGCTTTCCTGAAGCCAGATCTGGAGGCATATCTCGCCTTTTTGCATTTACAGTACCATAACTATCTGTAAGATGCTGTAAAAGCAAATCAGCGAGTTCAGAACACATATATAGTCTAGTAACTGCATTACTGCACGCATCGACAAGGGGAGATCCGAATATTTATCGTGCTCGATTACAGTTTGCATTCCCGTATAAGTTTTGAAATCCCAAAGATATCCACTTTCCGATTCGCAAAGAATAAAAAATTTTACTCCATACTTCGCTTTCTTTTTGGGAATATACTGCTTACATTTCAGTCCACCTTTGAATGGCATAAGGCTTTCATCGATACTCAAGTCTCTCTCAGGAATGTAGAGTGATCTACATTTTTGACGGATTTTCATCAGAAAATCATAAATTTTGTTGAGGACTGGGCAAGGATGTGTTGCCTGATCGTATTCCTCATTATTCTGAAAATGCAAATACTTCATGATGAGACTGAATTGTTTTTCAGTCATAACATCATGAAACATTGGCGTGTTCAGAATCCAGTCTGTAGACCAATACATTTCGAGAGCGGGCTTTCGAAATGTATCTCGAAACTTCGGGTTTTTCACTTTCTTTATTCTGATATTGCATTTGTAGGATGACAGTGATTTTAAATATTAATTTCACCTATATCCGAATATCACATAATTTCCTGATTTATAATAATCAGGAAATATGTATATTGTCTGATTTATAATTTGCTAATTTATAATAATCACCACATAGTTTCAGTATCGAAAAATTAAAGTTATGTGGAACAATTACTAGAGAAAAATAACGAATTAAATAAAAACTGTACCTATGTTTCATAACAGTTTTCGGGTGTGTGAGAGTAATGCAACGGGGGGGGGGGGGGGTTAAACTATCAGAGGTGAAATAAAGTTCAATTCTATTGTAAAAATATGGAAATGAAATTTCACATTTGATATACATATTTTGAATGATAAAAATAAGCAAATGTATCGCTTACTTTAAAAATTGGAGAATAAAATATCTGAATTATGCAGAAAATATAAATTTAAATCATAACTGTCAATTTCATTTTGTAATGACCAATTATACAAGGAAACCACGAAAGTGAAAGTACAGATTACTATACAACATGAAGAAAAAATTTAGTAATATGATTAAAGAATTTCATGTTATTCTCTATAAAGCAAAGTTGCTCAAGCGTGTCCTAAAGGAAATCTGTTAAGTATTATTCGATTTCGATGGTTTTGTACAAAAATAAAATTAATATAACCTGGAATGTCGGCAGCCGGTTTTCTTTTCTTTTTTTAAAAGAATATTCCAAATGATTATCGTGAATTAATTTCTTCGAGAACAAAGAAAACTCTTTTGTCTAGTAGCGATTAGAAAAAAATTAGCGCAAAAAAATAAAAAATTAAATTGGTTAAGTGAAGAAATTATGCAAGACCTTTATTTTGTCCAGAAATTAAAATTGTATTGTACAATAAAAAGAGAAAACAAAAATATAAATAATTTCTCTATTTTTAGTCAATCATATATAATTAAAATCCAGTTCACCAGCATGGAACAAGAAAGTCCGTTTCTTGTTATAGGCAACTGAGAGGCAGCTACGAACGGGAGATAATCCGATTAACCTTTCTCTTCAGCGTGAGGGTTTATCACACCTTCTAATGGACATGACAGTCAAATTGCACTTCTTATCCAGGTTGTTTAAACAGGTGGGCTGAATCTTATCCAGATTTAGTTCGACGTCTATAGACATCCTAGCCAGTAGGAAGGTTAAATCTTGTATGGTGCCTAGTTGTAATATGAGAGGGTTATGATCCGAACTTAAGTCATTGATTGCTTGTATCTGATAGCTGTGCGCTATGGTTTTTAATATAGCTATATCTAGTATATCAGGATGTCCGGTGGCTCCGTAATGTGGGTTCAGTGGATCCTATTACTATTATATTCCTTGAAGTGATGTAAGAGTGATATTCTTCCATTAATATTTGAGTTTCTGCTGTTCCAGACTGAATGTTTGGCATTAAAATCTTCGGCTGTAATCACGGCTCTGCCTGTATTAATATCCATCTAAGTCAGGTTTAAGGGGTTTTTTATTTGTGGGGTTGTAGGCTGCATATATATTAATGCTGCTTGTGTTTTCCATATGTATTTCTATTCCTGTAGTTTCCGTGTGTTCTGTTTGGGGTTCAGCAATTGAATTATGTTTCGTTTCTTTTCACAAAGATGGCAGTGCCTCCACCACTAGCAAAGCATCTGTCTGTTTAATAAGTGCTATAACCGTTCACTCTGTTTTTGTCACTTGGACGAATATGTGTTTCATTTATGAGGATGATGTCTGCTTGGGTTTCTGCTGCAAACTCCTGCAGCTCCCGTAATTTGATAGATAAACCATTTGCGTTCCATGAAACAAGTTGTAACGATTTCGGTTTTCTTTTAGACTTATCCATTAAGAATTTCCATAAAGATCGATTGTGTGTGCCTTAAGATGATATCCTTGGCTTCCTGAGTTGGGTTGGTTTGTCGGAGTTCAGCAAGCATTTCACCTAAGTGTCTTGTTATGTTCAATAAGATAGGTTTATTGGTTTGCTGTGATTGATTTGATTTTGGGTCTTTTTGGAACCTTGATCTTGTAACTTCAGAATACGATCTTCTATCCATTATGGAGACTATGGTGTGATGGGAGGACATGTGTTCTTGAAGAGGTTTACTGGTTTTGAGTTGTATCTTTTGGTTTTTGGGAAATGCTATACAGCCCCTATAGTTTGCAGGGTGTGGTCCTCTGCAGTTTGCACACTTTGCTGGAAGTGTGTGAGGTTTATGGCATCCATTTGATGCATGTTTGCCACCACATTTCAAGCAAAGAAATTCAGCATTGCAGCATCGTTGTGTGTACCCAATCTTCTAGCATCTATGACATTGGGTTGTAGTTGATTTATGTTTCAATGCCTCAATTTTTATGATTAGATCACAGATGGTTTGGAGATTGTTTTTGGTTTTTGCTTATTTCCACCAGAATTAGGGGATAGGGTGTTTTATGAGGTTGCCACATTCGGCTGACATTAGGGCTAAATCCCTTAAATTGGAGGTCTGCAGTGAGGTCTTCTATTTGTAATGTTCCAGTAACTCCCCTTAATACCACTTTTAAATTTTTCTCACTGTTCAGTGCAAAAGTGTGGTATGGCAGGTTGTTGTTGTTTAGAAGTTTGGTTATTTTTCTGTAGTCTGATGACGTTTTAGGCTGCATGCTTATCCCTTCTTCTGTGTTTGTGGCTTTCATGAAGGTGATATCTGAAGATTTCAGTCCGGATGCAATGGACGTCCAGTGCTCTTTGGCCCTTAGGATGACTGGGGTACCCTTTCTTTAAGTTCATTATCTGGTTCTATCTCCACTGTTTCAGGTGTATCTGCAGTAGAGGAGATTTTCATTTTTTTGACCGTTTGGAATTCTGTGTTGGTTTCCAAAAACTGCAGAGTATTATCTAGCAATGCAGCATCCTCTATATTCGTGGAGTGTCTTAATTCTGGTTCAGTCAATATACTTCCATCATTTAAATTATCCATCCTATTCTCTGTGACTGCTATAGGGGGGGGGAATGTATCTAACAGCTTTACTTTCCCTGGCCAGTTCTCGCTCAATAGTTTTCCTAATATTAGAAATTCTCTGTAAACGTCTTCGAATATGCTTTCATCGAAGGGTTTTGACATGTCTGATAGAAGGTAATAACTGTGTTAGAATAAAGTTTGAGAAATGGGTCCTAGAGTCCAATGTAAATAATCCATAGATCAAATCGAACTACCAGCATCGGTAGCAAAATTTTGCACTTGATTGTTTTCTGAACAAAATTACTTACCGAATCTTAACCAAAACGCAAGATATTATTCGTAAAACTAAACGATATGACATTCACTAGGCTTTATATGACTTATCTAATCCTAATCTTAACTCCTAATCCGTGATAGCTGCCTGGAATCAAAACTGAAATGGTCTTATCATAATCACAACACTAACAAGTGAGCCGCCATCTCTCTTCCTCTGTAATATCCTTAGAATTAGAATATGAATACAGAAAAAAATATGGATGAGTTATGAAAAAAAAGGTTTGTGTTTGAGGGGACACCAGCATATAATTAATTATTCAGAAAAGATCTAAACCTGCCGACATCTCGACTCTACTCTAAGAATTCCCATAGTCTTTAACAGGAAAGCAATACCCCAAACTATATTGGAAAATTAGTACTGCCATCTCTAGACAACCAAAGACAAAACTTGACAATAATGACGAATGTATGTCACCCTGGGAAATTACAAGATATCTTATCTCAAAACATGGCCCACAATTCTGTAGCCAAACCAAAACCCCACATGATGTCACAGAGACATGTGTTCCCAGAAATTTCCAAACACGTAATGTCACGATTCCTTATCTCTAAATATCACCCACAATGCTCACTAGAACCAAACATACCACGTGTTGTCCCTGACAAAATGGGGGCCCCAGCGAATTTCCAAACATTCCAAACTCTATCTTATCACTATCCATCACCCATAATGTCATATATAAACCATTTACTTATCTACATCTCACAACAGCAAACATCCATGACAGTGATGTCACTTTGCTCCATTCACTCTACCATTGTTTGGTTAAAAGTGTACCACCAATCATGACACGAATCCTTATCCACTAATATATCTTCCTTTTCTATTCAAAACAATAATGTCACTTATTTACAACTAGCAAATTAGGTCACTTATCTTCATCTCATAAAAACACACATCCACAACACTAATGTCGCTTCACCCATACACCATACCCCAAATTGGTTTAAACTACCCCACCAATCACGATACAAATCCTTATCCACAGATATGTTTTCCATTTCCATTCAAATCAATAACATCACTTATTTACAACTAGCAAATGATGTCACTTATCGCCATCTGAAAACAACAAACATCCACGACACTGATGTTGCTTACCCAATTCACCCTAACAATCTTCAGATATGGAGGCTAACTGCAAGAATAAGCAGAGCAATCCAGAGAATAACCAGCCATGGACAAACAGCGGCTGAGCTATCAGGGTGTGTGGGAGCTGAAGTGGAAACTCTGTCTCACTTAAAACCTCACAAAGCCCAATGACAACTTGGTGACATGGCGAGTAGTGCATTAAAAAGCACCTGCTGGGGCCACTTCCCATTGTCAGGGGGAGTTGCCCCCCTGCTGGGAAGTGCCCATATGATCATGGAAAAACTTGTGATCAGAGATTTGCAGATGGTAATATGATTATGTGGTGTATGTCTGTAATACTGCAAGCAGAAAGCAAATGGAAAAATCACTGTTCTATATTATCTCCAGAACAATCACCATGGCAAGCAAACTCTTAAGAGTAGCAACGAGTTCCTGGTGTCCCTTAAATGGGACAGGGGTGCATAGAATCTCTGTGCTCAAAATGGTGTTCACCTTTGAAATCACAACTTGGAATGCCAGAACTCTATATGAAGTTGGCAAGTTAAGAAATGTCATAAGAGAAATGAAGAGGCTTGGCATCCGGATTTTAGGAATTTGCGAGACAAGATGGCCAGGATCTGAAAAGTGTCAACAAGTAATATGACAAGGTATTACTCTGGGAATGATGAGAAAAAACATCGACATGATGTAGTTGTAATAGTAGATGAAGAAATCAATAATCAGTAATAAATTGGATCCCATTTTCTGAAGGGATAATGCTGTTACAACTTAAAGGGAACCATGTTAATATAAATATCATCCATGCTTATGCACCTACAGCTAACAAAAGTGAAGAAGATATTGAAGAGTTTTATGAACACTTAAAAGAGATTAAAAACCTAACAAAGAAATATGATATTAACATAGTGATTGATGACTTCAACGCAAACGTGGGCAGAAGGGGGGGGGCGTGATGCTGGAAAAATTGTTGGAGAACATGACTTAAGCACCAGTAATAACAGAGAAGATTGGCTTGTCCAGGTCTGTCATCATACCTCTTTTAAACCTCTGCCCAGAAGACTTGGAAATCTCCTCAAGATAACCTTCATAACATTGTCAGAAATCAAATTGATTACATACTAATAAATAAAAGATTCCACAGTAGTATAAACAGTGCAAAGACTTATCCTGGAGCAGATATTTCATCCGACCACAATCCCATAGTTGCAGAAATACGACTAAGATTAAAATCAGCTAAAAAATCACAAAAGAAGAAAAAGAAAATTGATCTAGAAAAATTAAAAGACCCGAAGATAAAAGTGCCAAGTCTCAGCTTAACCTCCAATTACAACAGATTAACATAGAAGAAAATAAAAGAGTGGAATCTCTTTGGAATAGTTTAAAGAATTCCATCATAACAACAAGTATTGAAGAAGTAGGTTATGTGAATAATGTAAAACAACAGGAATGGGTGACAAATGAGATTCTTTCTCTTACTGATACAAGAAGAATGTACAAAAACAAAGACCTAGCCAGATATAGAGAAACACATAACATCATCAAACTCATAACATACTGAGATTGAACTGCTTCAGTCAAAACACAATAATTTCAATCTGTATAAGAAAATTCATGAAATTTTCGAAAAACTCGGAAAAAGCAAACAGTGCCTCTAAGAAAAGAAAGTGTAAAAATAGTTTTACAAGAAGAGAATAAAGCACATATTTGGATAAAATATATAACTCAACTTTTCAATGACACTAGACAGTAGCCTATAAATATAAAAGATAACATTCAAGCACCAGCAGCTGTGAAATGTGAAATAGAGAATGCTATAAGATCAAGTAAAACAAGAAAAGCCAGTTGACCAGATGGTGTGCAAACAGAATGTTTAAAATTAATAGAACCAGATAACATCAAACTTCTTGAAAAACTATTTAATAAAATAAATGAAATTGCTGAATTTCCATCAGATTGGCTCAAATCTATATTTATCACTGTCCCAAAGAAACCCAAAGCGAATTCCTGTGGTGACTTCCAACTTATTAGTCTAATGATCCAAAGATTAAAAATATTTTTGAAAGTAATTCAGAATCTTATTTATAGAAAAACTGAAGAAACTCTAAGAGATTTGCTGTTTGGCTTTCAGAATCGTTTTGATACTAGAGAGGCCCTTTTCTGTGCCCAAATATTGATACAAAAATGCATAGGAAAATAGAAATCTGTCTTTATGTGTTAGCCAAATAGGGCTAGACTAACAAGACATAAGACTAATAAGAAATCTGTATTGGATTCAGTTAGCTACCGTTCAATTAGACAACATTGCCACCAGTGATGTTAACATCAAAAAGAGGAAGGAGACAAGGATGTGTACTCTCACTACTCTTGTTCAACATATACGCAGAGGTAATTTTTAAAAAGGCATTGGAAGAATGTCCAGAAGGAATGACAATAAATGGAAAGATTTTTAACAAACTATGATATGCAGATGACACCTGCTAATTACAGATAATATTATGAATATCCAAAAAACTCACTGACAGAGTATACATAGAAAGCCAAAGAATGGGAATAAATATAAACATAAACAAGACAAAATAAATACATGGTCATCAGCAACATCCAACCTCATCAATGAAACTGACACTTAATGGAAAAAATATCAATCAAGTGTCAAGATATAAATATCTTGGTTGCTGGCTTAATGAAAGGCAGGATCCTGAAATAGATGTAAAGAAAAGGATTTAAATTGCATGGCAGTTCTTCATGAAAATTAGAATATTTTTTGCAATAAAGACTTAAATATGGATGTCAGATGTCAAATGCTGAAATGCTATATATGGTCTATTGTGCTCTATGGAGTTGAAACAGACATTGAAGGTGACAACCATCAAGAAAATTAAAGCTTTTGAGATGTGGCTATACAGAAGAATTCTAAAGATATCATGGACAGAAAAAATTACTGATGAAGATGTCTTAAAATATATTGGCAAAATTAAAGATCTTGTACAAATAATCAAGAAACGAAAAACATCATATCTTGGCTACATCATGAGAAACAACAAATACCATTGTATACAAACTATTTTGGTAAGAATAATTGATGGCAAAGGAACTAGAGGAAGAAAAAGAATATCATGGTTTGACAACATCAAGATGTAGACAGGAAAGAGCAGTGCACAACTGCTCCAATTAATGCAAGAACGCAGTTTGTTCATGAAGATGGTCGTTGACCTTCGATAGAAGATAGCACCATAAGAAGCATAAATTTCTCAGTTCAAACTGAGAAGTGGGATATCTTCTATAATGCAATAGGTGTTCCTATATAATCACTGTATTATAGAATTTCTTTCAAAAAAATAGTGGGCCTTCTGAGGAAAACTAGAGGTAGGCATAAAACACTCTAAGTGTCTTGTCTCATAAGTTATACTATACGTTAAAAATTAATTAAATATGTACCAATTAAACATTCAATTCTTATTAAATAATGAAATACAGTATTATATTAAATGATGATGATTTAACCCTTCAGTCATATTCAACTCTTGGTAACTTCATAGGCAAGTAACCTTGCATAGTTTCTGGTGGGATTGCTTCCCCTCCCTTCATCCAGGCTTGGGATTGGATATTGCTGATCAATCAGGCTTATGGCTGGGTGTTAAGCATTCATGGCTCTAAATTATGTGTGTTCACAGGGCCAGTTTGTCTCTTCTGGGGGATGAAAAACTAGTTTCCATGTGAACAAAACCTTACCTCTATACAGATAAAGGTTCCTCACATCATGGATGGAATCGAATCCAAGTCTTTCTGACAAAAAAGATTTGTCTATACTGACTAAGCTATGGAAGCTCTCTACACTAAATACTGTATTATCTTTAGGGATATTTCTCAATTCTGCAGCGCTCACAGTTCTTGTTAATTCAGTTACTTTTATTCTGACAGCATTTTGTGTAATGATGAACAATGTAGATTCCTTTAGGTCTGTTTCCCTTGTGATAAGTATAAATAAATTAGTAAATTTCTTTCCAAACAGTGTATGTAAATACATTGGTATAAATTGGTAAACTGGTATAAATTGGAAATATGATGTTCCGAAGTCAGTGCAACTATGACAGGTGTTAAATGGCTGCAAGGGAAATGATGGAGCTTGAAAGTGATAATGTGATAGGATGTCATGTTGCCAGCTTATCTGTTCAGCAAATTGTTGACAAATTAGAAAATACCAGGTCAAAATTACTGACACCATACTGAGATGGAACAACAGGAAGCAAACTGGAAGTGCTACCCACAGTGGACCATGCACTACACTCACAAGATATGACCACATGGAGCTATTTATTGTAAGAGTAATTGTAATTATTAAAATTACAATTTTAGATTATTGCTATTTCCTAAACAACTGAATATGGGAACTCAGAAGGAATAGAAATTAGTTCAGAATAATCAAATAGCAAAGAAATAATATGGATATAGATAGATAAGACAGTAATTTTTTCATTTCATTTCTCAATGCATAAAATGAAGTTATAGATTTCGGATGGTGAACTGTAAAATACACACTGCGAAAAGTATGAAATATGAAAGAATAAAAACAGAAGATATCTATAATTCATTTAAAACGAGCAGCGGGTGTGGTAGTGTGTGGATATGGAAATGGAATACTTCAAAAAAATATTTAAATCAATTCTGTAGAGAACATGAATCACTTCATCATTCATTTTACAATGGTTTCATTCGTTTTACAAAGAAATAGAATTATTATTATTGAAATGTGCTCTCTATAAACTTTGAATAGCAATAATCTGTTTCCTTTTTTGTTTTCAGCATTTTTCAATCAAAGCGGTCATAATGGTTGCAATTCTTCTACAGTTCAGTTCGACGGATTCAACGATATTGCTTTATTTCTTTTTCTTGTGTGGGAAAAAGTGGTAAAATATCACTCTTATTCTACAATATGTTGTTTGTGAAAATACCAAGAAAATAATCACATACACACTTTCTTTTGAAAACACAAAGAAAGAACATTGTAAATTCAACCAACACAAAAAAATACTACATATTTTCTTCTTACTGTTATTATATTTTTTTCTTGTTATAAAGAGATGAAATCACTGCCCATTCTAAAAATATGTTTTCTTCTAGTTTAGATATGTAGCATTGTTGAAGTAGCTATTCTTTTACTAGTATTTCACAATAAAATGTATAAGCATGTTCCCCAAGTGATTTACATTTGCAACAATTTCTTGCGAATATATTTGAAAGTAAATCCTCTGAAATATTTACAGGTTGAATACGATGATATCCCTTAAACATTTAAAGAATTATGTGATGAACATGCACTTTTTTAAAGAATTCAAATCCTTTTTCCCCAACATAACTGCATCAAATAATTTATAATTTTTGAATAATAAAATTGAAACTGTGATTATTATAAATTAAGAAATTATTTTGGCATAACTGATTTTACAGGCTAATACAGTAATAACTTACTGTATTAGCCTGTAAAAGAAATTCATTTTTCATTATTCAAATTCATTATTCGTTTTTAGGGTGTCTTCTGATCAACTACTGAAAATGAAACAAGACATTGCTGATATATTCTGCACTACAGCTTGAATCATTTTAGTGTGATTTCTCTGGAAGTGTTCTCTCTTCTCTTTTTCAATAGCATTGAGAGTAATCTAAGCCTTTCACCATTTTCTCCAGCTGAGAGCTGAGAGTATTAACAAGTATTTCTAAGACAGATGATCACAGAAATAAAAAGTAACAGCAGTAGAAATAGTAATATTCACTTTAAGAAAAAAATACCACTTCTGAACTTTTTTGAGTGTCAGAAATATTACGTTTTATATGGTTTTTTAAAAACATTAAAAAACTAGCACTACTGAATTTTCTTTTTTGTGGCATATAAACAATTTTACAAGTTGCAAATATGGTATGGTATTTCTAAAACTTAGAATAACTTCAGCAGACAGCTGAAATTTGGTAAAAAAACAGCAATAAGAATACAAAGACAAGGGAATTAGGCAGAAACTTTGATAATATCAACTACATTGTGAATTGAGATCCTATAGAGCAAGTAAAACATTTCAGTTATCGTATTTAGCTGAATATAACTCATCTTCATGTATATCTTGCTCCCCTGATTTTACTTTATGAAAAAAGAAATTAAAAGGTTTTGCATATAGTTCACACACGAAAAAAGTTTAAATCTTTAAGAAATAGATAGTGAATGTTGTAATGGCAGTTTCAGATGTTCTGGAATTCCGTTGAAGTGAATCAGCATTTCAACTAAACAGCTGGGCTTGCCTTTGTCAGTGAGTCATGCAATCTTTTGTTAATACTCCACCAATCATATGCATAGACATGGCAGTAACCAGCAGAGGAAATATTGGAATGAGGGCATTGAGTTCTCAATAATGGATTGAATGGGGTGAATTAAGATTAAGAGATCATCGTTAGAACTGTTGTGAGACTGGATTTCGAGCGTTTGGAACATGATTTCACCAGAAATAATTAATTTAACTACAGAAGCATTGTCGCTAAAAGAATCAGATATATCTCATGAAGGTAAATCCAATCAGGAAATAGACAACCGAGTCAACAAAGCCAATATGGCAGGAAGTCAAATGAATAAATTTATTACGAATAAGAGAGAAATTAGTGAAGACACTAGATTAGTTGTATACAAGACTATTCAAATCAATTTTAACTTACAGATCTGAGAGATAGGTTAGAAATAAAACACTTGACCAGAGACCACAGATATGAGTCCTGAAAAGTTTAGGGGCATAAATAGATGGCATCAATGGCGATATCATATGAAAAAGGAGGAGATTAGGAAAGAACTTGACATTTGTTAGCATCCAGGAATGTTAGCAGAGCTAATCTTAGATGGTATGGTCACTAAAACAGAATGGACAAGGAAAGATTAGCAACACAAGTGTTCTCTGCCAGGTTAGCATGAAAGAACCCAGATGAACACTGAGATATAGGTGGATTGATACAACAAAAGTGCCTTAGAAGACAGAAATATAAGATCTGATAATGTTGGAGTCTTGACTGATAAGAGATTGATTTGGAGGAAAATTGTTGATAGAAACTTAATAATAATGTAAGATTTTTTTTTAAGTACTATCACAATATCCTGTACATCCATTGAGAGTACGTCAGGAATTTGATGATGATGATGACAGCTGATTTTAGATTGCAAAGAATAGTCCTGAATTAGAAGTACCTGTATTGATGGATGCAACAATATTATTTCCTATTTTCTTTTGATGTCTGGCATGGGAAAGCATATTTTCTCCCCACAACTGAGATTTGTCATCCCATAAACTCAAGCAAATCGACCACAGAACAAAGACTATTTCAGATGTTAATAATATTGTGTTAGGGACCTCGCGGTTAGTCTAGTGGCTTTGCGCTTCGCAACCATATGCCTGGGGAAGGAGTGTCCCAGGTTCGATTCCCGTTGTAAACGTGAGGAATTTGAGGATCTTCCTCAGGCATAGCCAAGTTAGCCGGTCTTGGGCGCGGTCAGTAGGGTTTTTTCCGCCAGTTTATCTGGCGTTTTTCATCCCGCAAACAGGCAAACCGGCCCCGTGAACATACGCCTCTACAGTCAAAAAAATATCCCCCCCTCCCCCCCAGCGGCAGACCAGGCGACGGGTCGGTTGGTAGTAGTACTAACAAGAAGTCGCATCTAAAAGTAACACGCGGACCCTGCACAGGAAGCGGGAATAACGCGTAGAAGAAGAAGAAGAATAATATTGTGTTAGGGTTAGGTACACCCAGATGGTGGTACTTGTTGAGCCATCTCTGTGAGCTGCTTAAATTATTCATTGAATTAGATTTGTGAAACTTGGCCTCTAGGAAAAGGACTGACAATTAAACGAGGAACAACTCAAAGAAAAATGGAGAGGCTGATGCTAGGCATCACATTAAAAGATAAGAAGTGAATCACTTGGAAAAGAAGCCAGACTCGTTACACTGACATCATTCTTCACCACAAGTGACTAAAATGGAAATTGGATGAATATCTATCCAGAAGAGAAGATAAGTGATGTACCACTGTACTAAAGAACTGGATTCCAAAAGAAGGGAAATGGCATCTTTAAAGAAGGTGGGGCAATGAATTGTCAAATTTCCTTGGTAGAAATTGGCCAAACTTTGTCAAGAACAGATAAAGGATGAGAGGAATTGGAGGACGCCTTCTTCCAGCAGTGGACAGCAAATGGCTGAAAAGAACAAAATTTTGGCGAGATCTCTCATTGGTTACCAGTGGAGATTGAACTGCCCACTCAGTCTCCAAAAGTTAGATAAAGCAAAACAGCCTTGACTCCTCCATATATGGGAATAAAAGCCATCAGCTGATTTTAATTTTTAATATAAGATTAGATCTGAAATATCATATGTGATAAAGCAATTCCAAGTTTCAAGTTCTTTGTTGGAATGGCATTTTTTGCATTTGGCTGAACTAATGGAAGTTGAGACAAAATATTCTGTGGCTGTCTTCTAATTAGTCTTCTTATTAAATTTTCCTCCATTTCGATTCTTTATCCTTTCAAAGAAATACTCTTCATCTTCACTTTCTTCACTAGAAATATCTTGCTTGGTATCTGAATCTTCTGATCGAACTAGCACATAATCATCCTTTAAATCACTTTCATCTTCGCATTTGACTGCATTGTTCTCATCATCTCACTTTACCCCCTTTACTTTTTAACATCTGCATGTAGGACTTACCACACACCAGCTCATGCAAGTATATGTAAACTAATGACATAGAGATCCTACAGCAATCTACCTCCTTTGCCAACCTGAAATCAACCTTGAACACAGACATGAACATCCTGGAAGAGTACTTCAAGCAGTGGTACTTGAAGCCAAATCCAACAAAAACTGTGTCCACAGTATTTCACCTGAACAATGCTTGGTATCTGAATCTTCTGATCGAACTAGCACATAATCATCCTTTAAATCACTTTCATCTTCGCATTTGACTGCATTGTTCTCATCATCTCACTTTACCCCCTTTACTTTTTAACATCTGCATGTAGGACTTACCACACACCAGCTCATGCAAGTATATGTAAACTAATGACATAGAGATCCTACAGCAATCTACCTCCTTTGCCAACCTGAAATCAACCTTGAACACAGACATGAACATCCTGGAAGAGTACTTCAAGCAGTGGTACTTGAAGCCAAATCCAACAAAAACTGTGTCCACAGTATTTCACCTGAACAATGCAGAGACGAATCGACACCTCAACCTTTCTTCCTGTGGAAAAATGGTAGAACACAAGCCTCACCCGATATACCTTGGAGTGAGCCTGAACAGAAGCCTAACCAATAAAAGGCACATTACCAACCTGTCCAACAAAATTAAAATGAGGAACAATATCATTTCATGGCTTGCTGGAACAACCTGGGGTTGTGGTGCAGAAGTCCTAAGGTCTTCTGAACTAGCCCTTGCTTTCTCTGCAGCAGAATATTCTTCCCCTGTCTGAGAAAGAAGTGCATACACTAACATTATAGACACCCAGCTAAACTCTACCGTTTGCACAATTAGTGGGATAGTGAGAAGCACCCGCTCTCTCTCTTTCCTGGCTGCCTGTCCTATCTAACATTGCTCCACCAACCATAAGGAGACGACAAGCCTCGATTAAAGAATTTAATAAAGCAATGAGCAACCAACTGCTTCCCCTGCACCAGACTCTCATAAATCCACCTGGTTTTTGCCTAAAATTTAGAAAGCCTCTCTGGTCCAACGAACTCTCTTCAGCTGCCCTGCCATCAACACCTGACATGTGGAGAGAATACTGGTCCAACAATCTCCCAACAAACAGCTTCCTGGTAGAAGAGTTCTGTGCTCTGCAGCCTGGTTTTGCCCTTCCCACGAAGATTGAGTCATCGATCAACAGAATCAGAACTAACCAGGACAGATATAGCTACCTATCTCATAAATTGGGGCTGTTAGACCACCCTTATTGTGATTGTTCTCCTGTCGCTCAGACGATTACTCATATTGTGAATGATTGCCCAAGGCACCAGTTTCACAGTAGTGAAAGTGGTGGCCTATAGGACACACACAAAGTGAGGGATGAGAGCTCAGATTGGCTTTCCAGACTGGACATTGATCTGTAGTTTTCTCTATTCCTTTATCCATAAGAATAAATAAATAATCATCTGACTCGAGTAATTCACTGAATCTCTTCAACACCTCATGAATTAAGCAATCAATATATTTTTCCAGCCATCTTGAATTTGAAATAAAAAAACTAAACCAATACTGTACTGACAGTGCAGTTTGCAGTATCTCTCAGATACAATTTACTATAACATATCCAACCTTTAATAACAAAATGGGATGTTAAACCAAACTGATGGCATAAACAGTGCAGAATATCAGTCGTAATATACACTTGCACAGCTAGGCATGACCTCCAAGCTAAACACTGGCTATGTGTAAGAGTATTTATATTAAAACAATTTGTTTGTATTGTAAGATTAGAAGACCACAGGGTTAAATAGAGAGTAAATTACACCTATTATTTTTAAATATCTTTCTTCATTCGTGTCTAATTCATCTTCAATTTCGTCACTAGAATATCTTCTTTGGTATCCGATTCTTCTGAACGAACGAATAATCATCTTCTAAATCACTTTCATCTTCACATTTGACTCTAACGTGGTAAAATGGAAAGGTAAAAATTGCAATTTTGGGTCTATTTCTTTTTATATTGTCTCTTTTATATATCATCCATTACAATTTTAAGCAAAAGATGAAGGCAAAGATTCCCTAGCAAAATAACAATGGACATAAATTTCGGTCATAAATTTTGTAGCTCAGTCCTGTGTAGCTCAGTGGAAGTGATGCTTGTGTCCTCTGTGCTTGGCTTCTCGAAGTCAGACCTAGGTTCACGTCTAGTTGCCAACTAGAGGAACTTTTTCTAAGCCTATCTTCAACCAGTTCCAGAGTTAGTCGATCTCTGGAACGGGAAAGCAGGTTTTTCCTCCTGAGAACTCGGGTTTTTCGTCCTGTAAACACAAGAAAATCGACTGTAGTACCCACATTATTTCAGATAATAACATATCCTGTTAGGGTTAGGCACGAAGAGATGGCAGTACTTGTTTGCTGGTCTCTTCATCAGTAGCCACCTATAATTAGTGATAGAAATGGAAATGGGCTAGCTATCTTTGATTGGCTACCGGTGGAGATTGAACTGTCCACTCAGTCTCTAAGAGCTAGATAGGGTATAAAGGCCTCGCCTACTCCCTATTAGGGAATAAGAGACATTAGCTGATTTCTTGATTTTTTCATAAATTTTTGATGTTAAAAAACTCTTGCAATCAGAAACCGAGTAATGCATTCAGCATCACTTGTTCATAAAAACAAAAAAAACTTGTTCTTAAAACTGAAGTATGTCAATCCATATAAATGTATTTTGCAAGGAAAGAAACCAAAAGGTCATATTTATTTCAATAAATGTTTATTTTAAAAATTATAAATATTTGACATAATTTTCAACGAAACCAAACATTTAAAAATTGCAAAAAAAATTACTACTCTATTGTCAGTAAAATGAAAGAACATTTCTTGTCTTGTACCATTGCTGATTCGAAGAATAAAACATAGCAAATTTACTGTTACTAAATAGATTCATTGCCAAGGCTGATCTCTGTTCGTTTCAGGATTGATTATTTATTATCTGACATGCGAAATTTGTTTTTATTACTCAGGCAAAGTGGATATTAGATCCAACATTATTTCAGAGTTGAATATTTGTAGAAATTATAAAGGTTTCTTAAAACTGACCTAAGAGCTTATGAGAATACAATCGTTGGCATCTGAGTTGCCTCAGCTTGCACTACATAAAAGACTGCTGCCCAAGTGTCCATATATTCATATTTTATTACACAGGTGTCTTTTAAGTAGTGCAATCTAAAGCAACTCTAGTGCTGAAGATTGTGTTCTTGTAAACTCTCAGGTCAATTGACAAAATTTTCATAGTTTCTACAAACATTCAGTATTGAAATAACATTCGACCTATGTAATTTTATATTGCCAAAATGAAGCCATATGGCTCTTTCTTTAATAATTTGTTTATATTTTTAGGAAAAGAGACAATAAATAATTTGTATAGCAAAAAGGTGAAAATATTGTAGGTGAGTAAAGGAAATTCAAAGTAACACAATGGACATAAAATCGTCAAGTGACATGAAAATCACTCCATTTCAGTCAATCCACTAATGGCACTAAATTCACTGTTAAGAGATTAATGGCAGAGGAGGGTAATTACATGATAAAAGGTATAATGCTGATGATATTTTGATCCATGAAATTCTACTGTGGTCTGATTATTTCATTTACCTCAGCCATTATGTAGGCTAATTGGGATTTGTACGATGAGTCTCTGGACTTAATGGAGATTCTATAAAATAATAAGAATAATAAAAAACTGCATATATAGGATTGTGTTCACCCAAAGCTCTTAGTAAGAAAAACAAGAAGATTAGAAACAGAAAAGATAAAAAAATTGCTTATTGCATAATTGAAAAGTGTAGTTCCTCTTCTGAATCAACTGAGGTGATGCTGTAGATGTGTTTGATAACTGAAATTCACAAGTAGCAAGAATTGATTTTTCTTAATCAGGATTGTTTATATGATGATGTTTGGTCTATCTTTAGCTTCATCAGCTAGTTGTTGTGTGACAATGACAAATGACAGGAGAACAGCTAATTAATAGGAAATAAGAAATGTGTTTTAATTGTAGAAATGAAGGTATAATGCTGAAAATTGAAGCGATAGAAGAACACATTTTGCTTCTGCAAGGAAAGCAATCATTAATACTATTAACAAGGGAACTGACAGAATAATCCATGTCAATGGTCAACTGGTGGATTCTAACATATACTTACAACACAATGGGTTTCAAGAATTTTTTCAAGTTTTCCCATGTTAAGTCTACTACTAGACAAAGGTACTCATATCTCATAACTAAAGGTACTCATAAGTCAGGGATTCATCGAGGGAGACCACATACTAAATGCACAAGCTATCATGCTGTCAGGTGGCATGTAATAGTAGGATTGTGTTTGAAGAACTCTGAAAGCTAAGTGTATTTATTTTTAAAAAATAGCGTTATCAGTTACAAAATTGTGTCAGAATTAGACGACATCAAGGAATTAATTCGTTTAGCTGCAAAACTTTTATAGTAATACGAAAAAAGAAAAAAGTTCTATGTTCACCTCCATCCCAAAGTATTCTCTGCCCACCTTCAGTACTTAAAAAAATTAAAAAAAAAGGTTTTTCAAAAAAGTTCGCATACCTCTTGCCTCATCATTAATTCTCCCACATCTCTCAAATCTCCTCCACTTTTTCGACCCCTCTTCCGTTTAGTCATACTTCCTTCCTTTAACAATGAATAGATATTGGCATATTCTGGGATGCCACTCAAAAGAAGACAGCCAGCAACATACCACAAAGGTATGTCTGGTTTTTCTTCCTATATATTCTTCATATATCTGTTTATATAAAACATCAGTAATGCCCTACAATTTGAGTAAAAAGCCAATGACATTATAAAAACGGGGTACTCCTAAACAAAAATCGGCTAAATAGCCATCAAAATAATATTCAAAAATTTTGTGTTAAATATTGTTAATTTAGTCTTTTGATAAGTTATGGTAAAGTATGCAGAGTAGCACATTACTCCTGCAAATAGAACAATCTCATCCAAGTCGTCATCACTTCATACAGTGCAATGTCTGCGAGTTGCATGCATTACCAAGGGCAGCTGGAATTTGGTTTGAAAGTGATAGTGGTGGGAAAGTATGCTGAAAATGTCATGAAAGCAAGGAACAAAATTGTCTCAGGTCGCAAGATAAAAGTAGTGGATGAAGCACAGAATACAATTGGAAATTGTGATGTCATGCCAGATAACATTGAGAGTGAGATTAAATTTGACACAGCGCAAAATGTGAGTAAAAGTGTCAATCAAAGGAATAGTTTGACTGATGTAAAGAATGAAGAGTTGGCTGCAATGAGGGAGATAGCTCGGTTGCACACAGTGATCCATAGGGTGAAGTGCCAGCTGAAGTGACTGCAAAAATGTCTGCCGAGTGGATCAGCTGACAACAAAAAAAAATGTGAGATAAGAAAAATGAGAGGCACGACCAGGAGAGAAAGAAAAATTAATGATCCAGTGTTACACTGGAATTCAATAGTAAAAGGTGTGATCACTGAGAGTTTGACAAAATCGTGCTTTCCTGGTCGAAAATTAATGTTAGTGAGGCAATCGAGCACAAAATGTAGGGTGAAAGAAATAATCGTAGTTGCAGGAACGAATGATTTAAAAGGGGAAAAATATGGCATGAGAGGACACAAACGAATTACTGGAAGTAGCCAAAAAAAGAGTGAGTTAAGATAGTGAGTATGTTGCCACAGTATGACAGAGTAGAGCTGAGAAGAAAGGCCATAATAGAATGACTTGATGCATAGCTTATGAGAGAAGTGGTGTTGAGTTTTTGGATATGTGGAGTGAGTTTGAGGGACAAAAGGACTCATACATAAAGGATGGTTTGCATCTGAATGGATTTGATAGTTGGAGACTGAAAAAAATGTTGTTGAATGAAGTATAGTGGATGTATAGAAACAGAGAAACTTGAGCTTCGGGGAGGTGGGGCCTAAAATGGATATGCAGACATCAGTGAGGTGGTTGGTGTAATAATGTGTATAATATGCCTGAGTTAGCACCAATGGTAACAAACCAAAATGGGATAGATAGTATAAAGCATCAAGATAGCGGTGGGCCTAAGGGGCACTAATGCCAGCAGCATTAGGAACAAGTAGGACTATTTGGCCTTAGTGGCTCATCCCGATCAAAGGTTATTGTAATTCATGAGACATGGCTAACAGAAGATTATATAGTTAGTGGGATACAATGTGAAGGGTATAGTGTGTTCAAAAAGGATAGGGAGAAAAGAAGGAGGGGGGTTTCATTTGGTGATAGCCGATGAACTGTAGGACAATGAAAATAGCACATTTGAGGCTACCTCATGTGAAATTGAGGCCAGCAGAACAAAATATACAGTTGGCTGCTACTATAGACCTGGGGATGGAAAACATGATGGAGATAGTATACCTCAGCAAATAGACTCAATGAGTGGATGATAGGTAATTATTATAGGGGATTTCAACTATGGTAACATTGATTGGAAGGAGAGGACACATGGAAGGAAAGAAATGGATTTTATGCAGTTCCTAAGGGATAATTACCCGAGACAGCATGTGATAGTTTACCTGGGGGGTTTGAGAGTGCTCAATCTAGTAACTGCATCTTCGAATTTGTCTATAACAAATATGATCATATTGGCACCAAATGATGAAAGTGATCGTATGGTCTGGACATGGGAATTGGCTAGTTAAGATGGTATATGTGGAATTACCAGACTGGTATGACAAGCTTAGGAGATTACTTCGATCATGGCCAAGACATGTAAAACTGCAATGGCTGGACATTGATAGAGCATGAGAAGTCATAAAGGAGTGTTTGAGGGAGGTAATGGCTGATTGCCTACCTAGAGTTAGGAGAGTAAATCAAGTGGAAGTTAAACGAATGGATAACACCATCAGGATGGAGCTGCAAAAAAGAAACAATTGTGTAGGGAATTTAAGGAGAAAGGTGACCTGCAGTCACATCAACAGTACAAGGCACAGGTCAGAAGGGTAACTAGTAAGAAAGGCAAAAGTGGATTATGAAAAGAAGTAGCAATGCATACTGAAGAGAATCCCAAACAGTTCTTTCAATAAGCAGCAAGTAAAGGAAAAAATGTATATGTCAGAATGATTTTAAGGAATACCAATGGTAGGAAGGTAAGTGAATCAGTTAAAATAGTAGAATTATGAAGTGAACTCTTTGCAAGAGTATATCATCCAGGCAGTGATATTGCAGGAATGAAGAGACCAATGGCTTATATGGAAAATGAGGTGAATGAAATGGAGGTGAATAGCATATTACAGAACCATAATGTGAATACATCTGTGGGATTGGATGGTATATAAGATTGAGTCTTTGTGAAGTGGCAAAGGAATTGTCAGTGCCTTGATCATATTGTTAAATCTCTCAGTTCTTGTTTAGTCCTGAGTGGGTGGAAAAATGGGAAAATAGTTCCATTGTGTAAAGGAGGCTCCAAGACTACTGTAGCAAATTACCAACCGATCAGCATATCAGGAGTCGTTATCAAATTATTATATATCAAAAAATACAGAAGGGTGATACTAATGGACTTTGCAAACTCCTTTGACAGGAGACCACATGGAATTCTAATCAGTAAAAACATGGGGATGGATATAGGGTTGGTGAGATGGATAGGAGGGTGGTAGATGGAGAGATATTAGGATAGTAGAATTATGAATTCTACTATCCTAATTCTACATCACAGCCTTCTTTTGGACTCTACTCTACAAGAGTAGAGTCCAAAAGAAGGCTGTGACTAGTGGGGTGCTGCAGGGTTCTGTCATTGGACCACTGCTATTTAATTTGCCATTAATGATAGGAAAGAATCTGAGAGGAACTGCTCAGTTATTTGCTGATGATGATGCAAAGTTGGGTACAGCAATAGTTAATACACATGTTGTCAAAAGTTTGCAAAAGTGGGTAAAGCACCTCATCAGATCACTTGGTTATTGAAAAATACTTTCACAAGCAGGTTATTGTACTTCATTATTGAGCCTTGATAAGATCCCATCTTCGCTACTGTATGCACATCTGGGTGCCAAGGTTTCTTGGTGATGGGGAGGTGGTAGAGGATCCAGAGGTAAGTGACCAAGATGGTAGTAGGGGTATGGAATGAACCTTATGAGAATAGGTTGAAGTTCTGTGGGTTACAGAAACTGGCTGATAGGTGGAAAAGCATTGATGTGATTTAGGCCTTCAAATTATAAGGGTTTTTAAAAGATTAATTCAGAGGAAATTATGCAGAACAGGTGTGATTTGTGGGAGAACAAGGGGCCACCCATGGAGACCGAGCAAGAGTGTAGGTAGTAAGGGTGTTAGAACTAGATTTTTTACTTGAAGAATCAGTGGGATAGGTTGTCAGAGTCTGTTGTGGGTGTTATGACTGTTAATTTGTTCAAAGAAAAGTACGATAGACACTGTGCAAATGCTGAATACTTCTTGAAATTATGTTTAGGGACTCTCTCAATGAGCCTAACAACTCATTGGAGTTGCCCATAATAATATTAATACTTGTACACACAACATCCAATAGCAATCCATTCCAATCATGCACCACCCTTGACATCATCCCCTTTTCAGCAGCATTCATTCTCAGCTTCCAAGAATGCCCTCTTGTCCTTTCTCCCTGTATCAAAGGTTGTAAGTATCAATGATATCTCGCCCACCTTGCTAAAACATGACATTCCCCTCCTATTTGCTATTGTCTGGAGTCTACAAATTATCATAGCTTTATAATCAGTATGACATACAACCTCGATATCTCAGTCGGTATAGACAAAGCTCTTTGGTCCGAAAGACCTGGGTTTGATTCCCGTCCATGACGTGAGGAACCTTTACTGTTTTCTTTTGAGTCAAGGTGAGCTTTTCACCCAGAAACTCGGGTTTTTCATCCCTCAGAACAGGCAAACAGGCCCATGAACACACACACACGGACTTAGTCATAAATACATATTTAATTGCTGATTAGGAAGGCTCAACTAGTACTACATGTCGAATGAGGCATGGGGGAACCCTATATGAATAAATAGAGTATTCCATAATCCAGATATCATTTTAAACACTTTCCTTTGCTCTCTCTCTCTCTCTCTCTCTCTCTCTGCACTGTATCAGAATCTCAAAGAAAACAAAAAGACCATATCCGAACCCAGTAGTCCGAGTGAGGTGTTATCAAGGCCTTGTAAAGGGACAAAATGACTTCCTTATCATTACATATCAAGGTATGTTTCAACATTGCCATTATTTCTGAATTGTAATCAGAATTTTTGTTATATCACCCTTGAACTTCAACCTCCTGTCTACTAAAACTAAAAGATCCCTAACCTCATCAGTTTCTTCAAGAATTATCCACCAATATAATATGACAAAGGATATCTAATCAGACCAATTGCATGATTTTATCTTTAGATTTATTATGATTGAAATGACAGCCATTTTCACATGCCCATAATCGTATTCAAATCATTCTGCAAGTACTGCATATCAGTAGCATTCCTGATTACCCTACCTATCTTTGCATCATCAGCAAATAGCTATCTGTTGCTTGTGAAATCTTTCCCAATATCATTAAAGTATAGATCGAATAACAGTGGACCAAGAAGTGATCCTTCTGGTACACCACTAGCTACCTTAAATACTGCAGAACTCACATCCCCAGTATACCACTTTTTGATATCTGTCAGTGCCATCCTCTTAATCATTGTAATATTTTATAATCCAAACCCATTATCTCCAATTTATTCAACAGTCTTCCATATTATATTCTGTCAAAAGCCTTAGCAAAATCCAAAAGTGTCATGGTGTATCCAATTCCCTTATCTAGTTCAATGGTAACATTATTATAGAATGTGAGAAAGTTGCTAAAACAAGACCTTCCCCTTAGTAAACCCTGCTATTCATTGCCAATCATTTCTGAATGCAAGCCCCTAACAATTTTTTTCCAAAATCTTCACAACCACCACTCCTGAGATACTGATTGGACAATAGCTGGATTCATCAGTCTTTGCACCACGCTTCTGCAATGGGATTATTATTACATTCTTTATTTTCCTGTGCAGTCTTCACGGTTCTGAGACTCAAATTATATACCCTGGCAATGGAATAACCAGGTTCTGTGGTGATATCCCATCAGTCCCAATCGCTAAATTCTTATTGAATTTGTGCAACACCTGTAATACTTCCTGTTCATGCATGAGTTTCTTTAGAATAGGTAGCAGTGAATTCAATTTTGCATACACTAGATGATAGTTTTTTTGCAAAATGGGCACTCATAAGTTGAACCTCTTCTACATTTGTATTCAGATGAGTTATTCTTTCATATTCATTCTTTATTTCTTTTACTTGCAGCATATCAAACGAATTCTTGTTGGTTATCTTTAGCATGCAGAGCCAGTTTCTTTTCATACTCACACTTAGCTTTCTGAACAACAATTGTGAATAATGTAGCCTCCTGCTTACAATTTTCATAATCGACATTATCCTTATGCATACGTTATTCCTTCCTTATCATCCATTTCTTACGAATCTCTTTCTTAATATGATTTACACATCTATTTGACTCCTACCCTATTTGTTCTTTGAACTTTCGTGACATATTCTGATATTGCATCATGTAAGTAATTTTTAAATGATTCCCATGCACTGTCGATATTCTTCCCATCCAGCAGCCAATACCATTCAGCTGAACTCAGTATACTCCTAAGTCATAATTTCCTGCTTTGTAATTCAACATGTAACTTTTTCTGAATAAAACATTCATAAAATTAGTCACTTCTCAAGTGAGTACTACATGATCACCGTCACCAACAGGAGGCAGAATAGTTATGTCTTTAAGTGAAACACCATCTGATACTATAATCAAATGTTACATTTTTTGACCTTCAGTTCCTTGTCACACTGCTTAAGGAAGTTGTCTTGCAATAGCTCAATGAATTCAATTTCATTGAGTACCAGAATGTTCACTTCTTGATCCACTGTTATTCAATCTTTACTAATAGAGACTGTCAAATCCTTCCAAATATCATTAAGTATAGATTGAATAACAGTGGATCAAGAAGTGAACATTCTGGTACATCACTGGCAATGAATAATTGGGGAATCCGAATATTGATTTGCCAATCAATATTTAGATAATTTAAGATTCCAATTATGACTACTTTTATTTCATGCCCATTGTCTCTATTTAGTGAGGCATTTCTTCATCACTAGCAACCGATTAGTCTGTAACTGCACCATGTGTCTGATCTTGTTAGATCAATCTTGCAGCTTGGCTGGCTGAGTGGTTACCGTATCTGCTCTCCAGTCAAAAGGCTGTGGGTTCGAATCCTGCCGTGCGCATTGATGTTGTGATTGTCTGTGAAAATACTATTGGTGGTGGTCGTAGGACTCCCTGGAGGTGTAATATAATAATAATAATAATAATAATAATAATAATAGATTCTACCTTACACCAGATGGCTTGGAATTCAATGCCAAATGAAATACTGTTACTAGTACTACAATCATAGGTCTCACACTAACTGGATCGAAGTCATCCGATATCATTAGCAGCATGCACCCTCCTCTTCTATCCTGTCTATCCTTCCTAAAAATACTGTACCCTTTACATGTAATGCCAGTTAGTATGTCTGATTCTAATAGCCAGGTCTCACTAATGCCTACAATCTGATGTCCCAACAGTTTGACCAAAGCAACAAATCTACTCCTTTGTTTCTGATACTCCTAGGTCATGTATAGACATAATAATCTATCTGCATGTTCTTTTGTATACTCTGGTCTGCAGTTGGCATGACACATTTGGGCCGCTTGCAGATCTCTGTTCTTCTCTAGTGCCTTATACATGTAGCTATCTTTGCATGTTTGCCGGGTCTGAATCAGACAAACACAAAGGTGGAATCGTTTTCTCTCCCCATAATCATTTCCATGATAATTCCCATTCCCATCATTAGCACAATTGTATAACATTGTCGCTCTTACACTCATATGCTCAGCCTTCCTCCCTTTATAATATAGTTTCCCTGACTCTCTGTTAGGTCTCATACCAGTTGTTAGTTTTTGAAGACTCCTGATACCAAACACATCAAGTGTATGCCATCATCTTTATACAAATCTAATCTTCCCTCAAACTCAATCTACACATCCAAAAACTTGAATCAATTCCTTCAAACCATTTCAAATAAAATCGTTTGCCATCATAGCCCCTCTTCTTAATTCATTTTTATCATATCGAGGTAATATATTTACGATTTTCACTTTCTCGTTCTTGCATCTTCTAACAACCCTTTCATGTCCTCACTCATATTGAACTTATTGCCAGTTAAGCCATTAGTAACAACTATAATTACGATCACATTTATGTTTGTTTTCTGTTTTGGAATTGCTGGCATTATATTTTTAATTTTTGCTCTTGGAAAACACAAAGTTTTAACACATTCGCTGCCAACTACGAGTATACTCGTAGTTCGTATATGAGCTTCACAAGCCAACTACGAGTATACTCGTATGTCGATTTATCGACCACCTACACCAAACACGAGTTATCCCTTTGTATAATTACCTGAATTTTGACCCTTGGATTCTGAATAAAGCAGAGAGCATGTTTGGGAGCTTGGTAGAAGGGAAATAATTTCAAATAAAATATAGTATATTGTGTATGTGCCTCAGATGGCAACTACGAGTATACTCGTAGTTCATATATGAACTTCACAAGCCAACTACCAGTATACTCGTATGTCGATTACCAACCTCCTATGCCAAGTGTGAGTTAATCCATAGTATAACACGTAATTTGTAAATCAATTTAAAACTAGTAAAATCAATAAAAATAAAAACCGATCAATGAAATAAAAAAGCACTCAGTAAAATAAAAAAAGCAATTTATTCAAATTAAGAATGGTACATTTTAAAACAATTTTCCATGAACAATGGTGGCTTTTCCTGGCAAACACAACAATAATAATGTGTTTCGCGTCTACGTTTGTCTCTTGTACAGATATGGCATGGCTTTGTTGGTTGATTCTTTTTTTCTGTTGGTGGTAAAATTTCCAAATAATGAAAATCCCATTTCCTCCTGATATTCTCTGATGCTGTAAGTTCATCCATTCCAACAAAAATTGAGATAAATTGATCTCTAAATTTTAATGCAGACATTGCATTTACAGAAATCATGTTATAAAATTTATGCGCATTTTGAATGTATACCTCAAAAATGCATATTGCCAATTTCTTTTGCCATCTAATTGTTTTTCATAAGGTGGAATAGCATGAATGCATTTGATCAGAAAGATCGGTGCCTGACATACCCAAATTATAATCCTAACGATATTCGGTTTGAACTGAAATTTACCATTACGATTTTGCACTTCAACCATTTAAAATTTGTGCATATTTGAAATGGAAAGGACTTTCCTCTTATCCTTCCATTTCCTGACTAAAACAGGACCTCTTCTTTGCCAGACAAATTCCCCTTTCTTTAGTTTCTTCTGAATAACATCTGCTGGATTGTTTTTCCTATTATTTCTCAGTGTTCCACACACATACGTTTTTCTGTTGGTTAGCGTTTCTGATAGAGCAACAGAATTATAAAAATTGTCCATATGCAATACATAACCCCTGTCTAAATATTCTTCCATCAAGTGGAATACAACATCATATGCGTGCCCCATTTTCGCTAAAGAGGATTCAGATTTTCCTGTATAAATTTTTATTTTTTTCACCAATCCATTTGATTCGCACAGTTCATAGAATTTCATGCCATATTTATGTTTTTTGTTTTTTATGTATTGCGAAATGCCAGTCTACCACACCACAACACCATTGACTGATCAATACATAAGTTTCTGTCTGGTGTGTAGCAATTTCGCATTACACTATTAAAATGATCTAGGACTAGTCTTAATTTGTGAAATTTATCATTAGCTGCTTGAGAATTATCTGTGAAATGCAAATGATGCAATAAAATTTGAAATCGATTTCGGCTCATTTTAGATCTCCAAAATGCAAATTGTAAAGTTGATTTGTACTCCAATAATGCTCAATAGATGATAAATTACAAGGACCCATATGAAGTAAAAGTCCAAGAAATAATTTCATTTCAGGTATGTCTGTTGCTTTCCAGTTAGAAATTCTTCGACTTTTTTTGAACTGCGCTCGGCTTTCCTCAATATTTTGTAAAGCATATAAATTGGTTTGTTCTACTAAAATTGTGAGAAAATCTTCAGAAAAGAAAAGTTCAACTAACCATTTGATAATGAAATTTCCAGTGTCAATTTTAAAACCTGCAGTTTCAACAAAGTCAAATTGTGGGGGCTCTTCTTCTGAATTTTCCCAATAAGTTGATGTTGATGTATTTGGCTGGTTGCTAACTTCATCTTCAAAGGTTTCTTCATCATCGGAGTCACTGCTAGAGTTGTCTGTAGAATCATCTTCGGAATCGGAATCAAATATTTCATGAAATTCATCATTGCTCACATTAGCATAAGCTTTTACTTCTATATCAGTAAGTTTTCTGTTACTGGCCATTGCGAAATTGAAGGTTCTTAGAGACTAGAAACTAAAACTGAACTAGACGCAATAAACACTAGCATCAGCACATGTAATATATAGATGGAAGTGATACGAGATTACTCGTAGTTGGCGTATGAAAAAAAATTCTATCTGATAAGCCGGCTATGAGATTACTTGTAGTGACCTTGAAGATGCAAAAGCTCTTGGCATGCGGGAACAAACTATGACTGAGTAGCGTGGCAGCGAACGTGTTAACCTTCTCATCAACAGCAAGTTTTATGATAGAGTCACCATAACAAATAATACTCTTCCTTTTTACAAACAACGTTACTTGCCTGATTTTTGTTACTTACTGACTTATCTGATTCGGTGCTTTGTTGTTTCTTATTTTTCTGCTTAATTTTCTTTTCCCTGCTATATCATTCAAACACCTCTCGACTTTCTGTAATTCCCATGTCATCTTTCCGATAACCTGCTTTAATTTCACTATTTTTGTGGTTAATTCATTTTCAATAACCTCCTTAGCAGGACAAGCACTCTTGTTCTTGACTTCACTGCTCTTCTTAGTGTTATGTTTCTTGTTCGTTTTGGTGCCATTTTAAAACTATATTTTATTATTAGAATACCTTAACAAAAATATGTTATGAAATACTAAAAACACAAAAAAAAAATATATATATATATATATATATATATATATATATATATATATATATATATATATATATATATATATATATATTGAAGATACCAAGCAATTTTAAACCTGGTTTTACTCCATTTCCCAAGTAAGCAAACAGACCAAAAGTCAAGTTTGCGCCTGCAATTGATGCAAGTCTAACTGATCCCACAGGTAGCGCAAGACCAGGGAAACTCGTGGTAAAGGTGGAACAAGCTCCGATCACTAATCTTAATATTTACCCTTAATGACAAAACACATCTCCAGGAAGGGGATGTATGAAGTTTTGTATTAAAGGCCATATATATATATATATATATATATATATATATATATATATATATATATATATATAGGCTGCATACTAAAAACTTTGATATTGATATCGAATTATTATTACTAAATTATATGTTATTCTTGTAGATAAACTTATACATTCGCTACACATAACTTTAAATTGTTCAGGAAGTGACAACGTATATTAAAATGTTAATTAAAAACTTCAATCAATACCTTCCAGTATTTCGACAATGTTACATTGTCATCTTCTGGGAACATAAAACTATGATGTGTTCACCCAGATACTCACAACTAGCAAATGTGGCTAAAGAAGGCAACTGGTTGGTCCTAGAGTGTAGCCAAGACAATCTAATTTAGCCTGCTAGGACCAATGACAGTTGCCTTCTTCAGCCTCATTCTCGTTGTTAGTGTCTGCATGCATATATCATAATTTTCATGTTCCCACAAGATGGCAATGTAACATTGCTGAAATATTAGAAGGTACTGATTAAAGTTTTTTAATTAATATTTTAGTATACATTGCCATTTCCTGAAAAATAAAAATTTAAAGTTGCAAATTATTTGTTGTAAAATATCTGTACTAAATATACAAAAAACACTGTTGAAATATAAAGACAGACAATATGCAGAAAAAAATTGATTACATAACAAATTATTCCATTATTATTATTAAAAATATTGTTGAATTGTGAAATGAAATTGTGTGTATTACTGTATCATATTATAATAGTGTATACAATGTATAAATATTTAGCTAGTTAAAAAATGATTATTCATATTTATAAAAAAAATTAATGTACTCTGCATTTTGTACTAAATCTTTGTACTGTCCAGAAAATATAATGTTTCATTTTATATATGTAAATACTGTATGATATAATCTTTTTCATTGTAAAAAAGTATTATTAGTATTAATTATTTATATTAATTCCATTTACTGTAACAAAAAATGCAAGGCCCAAAAGTTCAGCATAAACATTTTAGCCATAAAAATTTAAACTAACAATCGGGTGACCTTATTGTCTTTAGCAAATTTGTGTCGTAATATTAGATGGAGACAAAAGAAAGTCCAAGCACCCTATCTGAATGGAAAAAAGTGGATATATAATTACAGATGAGTATAAATTTCTAGAAAATGACGAGCAGTTTTTATCATACGATAGTGGTGAAGATGAAGAAAGAAAGAATTTTAGTGTTTGGTAACCATGGGTTCAGTGCTCGTTGGTGTCCGATGCCTGCTTCACTATCTTGTTCTCCCTTTCTTTGTTCAGTGCACAGTGTCACAGTTTCTATACACCAATTCCACATCAGTCCTTCATGTCATCTATTCATTCTCTGTATGGTCTACCTCTTCTGTTTATACCATCCATAATACCAAACATAAATGTCTTTATCTTCTGATTCTTACTCATTCTACAGATTGCCAAAATAATTGCAGCTACAGGTTTATAATAGGTTGTATCTTCCTATGGAGCTCTTCATTTGTGTTCTATACCCATCCTTCTTAGAATCTTCCTGTAACAAGTTCTTTCAAATGCCAAAATTCTTTTCTTTGATTCCTTATTTATTACCCATGTTTCAGATCCATACACTATACCTCTAAAGATGCATATTTCCCAATACTCTTAGGTTTGTTTGTAAGCTGATCACTTTACTTTCCCAGATGTTATCCATAGCCTTCAGATTTGTTCTTCCCTTTGCCATCCTGATCTTTATTTCTTTTTTACAGTCCAAATCACACGTAATTTTAGTTCACAAATATGTGAATTGTTCTATATTTTGCATATCAATTTCATCAACTTGTATCTTTTGTTTCATGTTCTGATCACCAAATATCATTGTATTTGTTTTTTTCCCAAGTTCATAAGAAGTCCAAATCTCTTCCCTTCCTCATTTAACACTTCAGTGTTTTTTGTAGTTCTCTTTCCTCTTCAATAATAATAACAATGTCACTACAAACCTCAGATTGTTAATTCTCATCCCATGCACTGATATTCCTTTTGCATCTTCTTTCATTTTATCCATTGCTCTTTCTAAATGTGGACGAAAATGCATGGTGATATTGGGTCCTCTGTCTATTACCTCTGCTTGTTCTCATCCATTCCCCCAAATAATCACCTATTCTAACTGCCGCAACTGCATTCTTATAAACATCTTTGAATATGGCTATTAGTTTTCTATTGAATTCCATATGATTCTAGCATTGCTAATGTCACTTTCTGGTTGATACTGCCAAATGCCTTCTGAAAATCAACAAAGCAAGTATATGTTTTTTTGTTTCTCTCCTAGCTTTCTCTGCTATTAACTGCATTGTCAAAATCTTTTCAATTGTAGTTCTATCTTTCCTAAATCCTGCTTGCTCTTTTGCAAGGTATGCTTCCAATTGTGTTCTCAGTCTTTCTGTCAATATTATCATCACTTTACCAAAGTGACTTGTCAAGGAAATTGTTCTATAATTTTTACACTCTAGCTTATTTCTTTTCTTGTATAATGTTACTGATATAGATTTCACCCACTGCTCTGGAATTTTCCCCTCTTTCCATACCATATTACATAGTTGGTGCATTTCTGTAACCATACTTTCGCCACGATATTTAATCATTTCTCCAGTGAGGTTATCGTTACCAGGACTCTTGTTGTGTTTTAGCCATCCTATTTCTTTTTCTACCTTTCCTCTCCTCTTAAAATATCCATATCGTTCTCATTACTGGTCATTTCTTCAGTCAGTTTCCCAACACCATCTAAATATAGTTTTTCTTCATATAACTCACTATAGTAGCTTGTCCATTGCTGTACAATTTTATCTTTATTCATCAATACTTTGCCTTTTTCATCTATAATTGTGGTCTGTTTTGGTTGCCACCTTCTATTAATAGTTCTAATCATTTTGTACACCTCTCTAGTTTCATGCTCTCCATAACTGTTCTATATTATTGCACTGGGCTTCTAACCATTTCATCTTATCCATTCTGACTGGTTTTTTCACCGCATTATACGTACTTCTCTATTTATTTTGTTTCTTCTATATTTGTTCCTCCTCTATTTGTTCTGATGTATCCCTTCTTATCTTCAACATTCTTTTCTCCTGTACTAACTTCAGTGTTTCATGTGTAATCCATTTCTTCTCTATCTTCTCTTCTGGTACTGTCTTTTCAACTGCATCTTCTATCTCCTTCATTACTCCTTTCACTCTTAGACTCAAATTTTTTTCTTTGTCCACACTTTTAAGTATTCTCCTCTAACACTGTTCTGTACCTTCTTCCTATTTCTGCTTCACTTATACTTGCTGTATCTCTTCGTTTCTGATGATGGGAATTATATTTTCTTTTTAATTTAAACTTGATGTTTGCAATCACTAAACTATGATCCGAGTCTATGTCCTATATTCCGCTTATTGAAAAGTTCTACACAGCTATACTAATGTTATCCATCTTCTTTTAATCATATCAATCATGATCTTGGATTTCCTATAATTTGATCACCACGTCCATTTTCTACACTCCTTTTGCTGGAATCTTGTGTTACAGATCCTCACCTCGTGGCCCACAGCAATTTCTAACATTTTTTCACCTTATTCATTTCTTTCTTCGAAACCATATATTTCCATGAGTCTTTCCTAAGTATCATTATCTATTCAAATTTAGCATTCCAATCGCCTTTAATAATTAGTACATCTTGCTTTGCTATTGTTTCAATTGTCTTTATCAGATCTTCACAAAATAAGTCAACATCCTCACTGTGTAGTCAGATATGGGTGCATATATCTGGCCTATTGATATATTAAACAGTTTTGCTTGAAATCTTGCTGCTATGATTCATTCATTGACTTGTTTTGTAGCCTAACAGTGCCTCTCTAATTCTTTTGTTAAGAAGGAAATCATGTCTTGCTTCGTGCTTGGTGTCATGCCCTGACCATATGACTTTGCATCCATTTATCTCTCCTGATGATGTTCATTGCATCTCTGCCAGTGCTAGTATATCACACTGATATCTCTTCATTTCCTCGCGAAGTAATTCTAGTTTTCATGACATCCAAAGTGTCTGTACACTCCATGTTCCTATTGATAATAGTTCTGTTAGGTTCAGTTTCCTTTCGGTATCCCACTTTTCGATCCAACCCTGATCGCTCAATTGGTATCACAGACCATGTTGATCTGGGCGATGTAGAGCATATTGTAGCTGTTGATCATATAGGTATCATATAACAATCATGTTTTTTTATGGTCAGAGCATACACTCATCTGACCAACCCTCCTCCTTTATCCAGGCTTGGGACTGTCATGGGACCCCCCCCCCTAAGGATTCCAGGGTGGCTTTTTACTTTGCTCCCTGGCAAATCAGAATTACCTTACAGCAGATTACTCAGTGCCTTAAAGGGCTTACATTAATCACTAGATCCTGAAACATTAATGGTTTACTTCGAGAGCAACTATCAACGTATTTTCTAACATATTTACATCAACAACTATAACAGGTTGTTTATTCCACATGTCACAAAATATTTATCACAAAATTGTTGCCATTGGTTTGAAGTTATGCTATCAAACAGATGCTGAATTCAACAAAAAATTAAATGCTTCACGGCATTAGCATTTCTTCCAATGAGCAATGTTAAAGATGGATTTGTTGAATTCATGAATTGCAGCAAAAAAGTTAATTATTCACCCAGTTCTTTTAATTTGCACAATTTCTAATGATTTCATTATGTTATGTATCACTGACCTTAATAAAGATTTGTCTTTTTAATGATTTTATAATAACCTTTATCATCCATTATGTGCAAAAATTAATGCAAAATGTCTTACGGTGTAAATGCTTATGGTGAATTTTCCTAAGCCGAAAATGCTTATGCCGAATTATCCTAGAACCCAACAAAACTAGTTCGGCAATGAAACTTTTGTAATTAGATACCTTCTTTGACTTTGTACAAAGTGCACTGACAACAGTTGGCACAATTGTAACCATTCAACCATCATAATGGTATTAATGTATAAAAATCAGTAATTACATGGGTGCAAAGTGCAAAGTATCTATTGAATAACATACACCTTTCGATATAATAAAAATAATATGGATGTGAAGCACATATATTTAATATGTTTTATCTGTGTTGCCATTTATGCGATTAAGCCACAGCCAATCAAAGTCGATTGCCAGATCTTGATTTATAGTAATTTTTTCCACTTTGTTGTTTATGTTGTTTTCACCGGGTACTGTGATGTAAACAATCCAAACTTTTCCATGTTAATTATTATCATCTCTGATCTACTGTGTTCCAAAGGAAGATCACTCTGCATTCCAAAGTTTTATTATTATTATTATTACTATTATTATTATTAGTAGTAGTAGCAGACCATTACTTCACCGCTCTAAACCTGCACACCAATACAATACCCATGCAGTGTCCCACAGAAGAAAATAAACAGAAAACAATAATACACGAAGAAATAGTCAACCGCGAAATAAGAAAAACAGACTGGAAACACCTGGCATCAGATTCAGCAGATATCTTATACAACAACATTAAACTCACACTGGAGGAAATATATAAGAAAGCTACAAAGAAAGTCCGAATATGATCAAAAACAACACAAAATCCTTGGATAACGCAAAACTTAATCCTAGAAATACACAGAAAGGACGCTTTATGGAAAGAATTAAAGCGATATCCAAATAACACAACTTTAAAAACTGAATATAAGATAACAAGGAATCGCCTTACAACGCAAATCAGAAATACAAAAAGAAGCTACTATAGAGACAAACTAACCTCCGCACAAAACAACGTGAAACAAACCTGGCATCTGATTAATGAGATGCTAGATTCTGTTCCTAACACCACTACCTCCGAAACCATAAAACACAGCTTCATGAAAGACGCAAAACCTATCCAACAACTAGCAAATAACTTTAACCAATACTTTGCAGACTCCATTCAAAAACTTCACAGAAATATTCCAGCAATCACAAAACGAGACCCTCAACTTGGACCACGATCAAAATAGACATTATGGTTCCCAACCATAAAAGAAGTGGAACTTCTCTCAGCAATATATCAAATCAAATCAAACAAAGGGCCAGGAATTGATGATATCAGACCTAAAGATATAAAGTAACATGCAACTAGTTTAAGTCTTATCCTACTAAAACTAATAAATAAAATATTTAAAACAGGACAGATACCAAATATGCTAAAGACCGCCATAATTACACCCATATACAAACATGGAAAAAGAAATTTAATCAGCAATTACAGACCCATAGCAACATTATCAATTATCAATCAAATTATGGAGCGGATCATACTGAAGAAACTCACAGCATACACTAAGATCTTTCATACTATCCCAAAACACAATATGGATTTCAGAAAAATAAGGGAACAACATCTCTCTTGGAAGACTTTACAGACGTAATTAATACCGCCTTAGAAAAAACAAAATTGCCATGGTAGTCTTTATAGATCTAACTAAAACATTTGATACACTTACACATCAAACCTTGATAGAAAAGCTGAGGCATGTTGGAATAGACGGGCCTCTTCACAGGTGGTTTACAAACTACCTCCAAAATAGAAAGCATATCACACCTATCGGATCAAACCGAAGCAGAGAGCTACCAGTAGCCTGTGGAGTACCACAGGGAGCAGTACTCTCCCCAACTCTGTTTAACATTTACACGCACGATATTAATCAGTTACCACTCAAAGGTAAGATATTCCAATACGCAGACGATACAGCAATCATATATCCATCCATAATAACACAAGCATAGCCCAAACAAATATGCAACATGATATAAATCTGATCATAGACTGGCTCACGAAAAACTCCATACACCTAAACTCAGAAAAGACAAAATTAATGATATTCAGAAATCCACTGACTCAACCAGTTGATAACAAATATATAACCATCCAACATCCACTTTCCAACACAAAAACACACAGAACAGCAAAACCACCACAATCACTCAGGGTGAAACAATACGATACCTTGGAATTTACCTTGAACTGGAATAGCCATATAAAACATCTACACAACAAACCCCGAAAAAAACTGGTAAACTCTACAGATTAAAAGACATAGTTCCAATATGCCTAAAAACACTAATATACAAAGCACTATGCCAAAATATACAACATATGCTTTCTGTGCACTTTACAAATTAAATAGATTGATGTCGCTACAGTACAAAATGACAAAACTGATCTTTTGGGAACAAAGAGAAAATCACGACCTTATAAACATTGCAATGGCAGAACACAAAATACTGACAGCAAAACATTTATGTCACTATGCAGCCTTGTTAAAACATTATTTCGATGCCAACTACAGGACAGTTAGAAATACATACCGTATAACAATACCTCAGACTACTAATTATATCACATATAAATACAATAATCACATGGAAAGGCCACGTGAAACTTCTACATCCCAGACATCAAAAACAAATTACCTTTTGAATACAGAAACCTTACAAACTACAATAGCCTGAAAAGAGCTCTGAGGACATGCTACGAACAAGAAACACGCAACCAAAATACCATACAAACTTAATGAAACACAATATATTCGCTCAGGCTTCCAGTTCAGCGATGCATCAATACATTCCAAGTTATTGTGTGTGTGTGGGGGGGGGGTGCGTGTGAGTGCATGCATGCGAATTTTTCAATCATAGATTTCGTAGCATCCAAACACAGCAAAAAAAAAAAAAATACATAATAACCAACTGGTGTCATCCTCAGATAAGCTTACATATAAGCTTCGAGGATGAAAGGAAAAAAAAATTAGTTCTCATCCAAAATGTATCATATGTAACCAAACGCATGTAAAGTACGTATCACATGAAAATCAATGTATGTATTATATGTAAACCAATGTACATAATGTAAATATCACATGTAAACAAATGTAAGTAATATATCGTATGTAAACAAATGAATGTAATGCATATAATAATTATAACAAATGAATGTAATGCATATAATAATTATAACAAATGTACGTAATATATATAATAACTGTAACAAATGTATGCAATGTAAAAAAAAAATGTAAGTAAATCATGAGTTTACACCATATGTTTGAGAAAATAAGGACACATAATATTTAGATTGCATATGTGTGAATACGGTTGTATAATCACGCCTTTTCAAACTTGAAAAAAAAATAGTAAACCACAACATGTAAAATTATACAACTTATGTAACTGTGAACAAATAAAATTGTAAATTATTATTATGATTGTTATATATATATATATATATATATATATATATATAAATTGTTATCATCATTACTATTTAAATCTCATTATGTATAGCACAAATTGCTGAACCTTGTAAAATAATATACTGAATAGATGATCATGTATATATGTAAATATTTGAAAGAACAATAAAAAAATAAAAAATAAATTATTATTATTTCGTGACACCTTCAAGGAGTCTAAAGACTCATCGAGGGAGGGCACCTACTCTAAAATTGTCTCAACCACTTCGTCTGCCAACTACACCACTACTAGTACAATCATCAACTACATCACACAATCTACTGCCCACTACCATCACTAGTATTTTTTGTCTGTAAATTGCATGTCTCAAGACCGATTCGTCTGTATGTTTGATGGAAAACCCTGAGTTTCGGGGAGAAAAACCACTACTACCCCATATGAGATTGGCTAACTCACCTTCAACTGAAAAAACTATATAAAAATTCCTTCCATCTTGATGAGAATCAAACTTAGACCATTTCAAATCGAGGGGCGAAATGTACCATCATCCTTCCAACTGCCCAATAGCAGCACTAAAAAAAAGGCTTAGTAAAAGTTCCTCTAGTCACTGACTAGAACAGAACTTTTGACACTCTTTCTTTGGGTGGTCTAGCACCACAGACAGCATACACCACTTCCACTGAGCTACAAAGAGCCAAGAACTCTTAATAAGGGAATAACGTGAGTAGACAAAAAAATACAGAATTAATGACGGAAAACTCACGTAAAAAAGATTTTTAATAGTATAATTTTCGCCTGTATGTCACAGGAATCTTCAACTGACAATTCCGAAAAGTGCCAGCTAAGTAGGTGGTGTAAGATAGCTAAAAAGGCCAATCAAATTTCCTAACAAAAAAAAACTATATATGCAATAAAGAGTTAGGAAAGATTAGCTGATTTGTAAAGTACTATCTCCCATAAAGGGGATATACATAAACAATCGGATCTGTTTAAGTTAGGAGAGTGGAGTAAAGTTTCATGTTTCTTTATAAAGCTGTTCTATGAGAAACTGACTTTTTTGAAGGGCACTTGTCTTGTTCCAATGAACTCTATGTCTGGTTAAGAAGGAATGTTCTGCAAGTCCAGACTGTTCAGATTTAAGATATTGTATATAAGACTGGTGTTCTTCTAGATGAATAGACGCAGATCTTCCAGTTTGTCTGAAATAAGATAATCCACATGAGCAGGAATCTGGTAGACACCTGGATAACTAAGATGTGGACACTTGTCCTTAGGAGAAGTGAGAAAGGTGAAGATTTTTCTGACCAGTTGAAAGGCAACAAAAATATTCAGTGGTTTTAAAACTTTTGCTATACATTCACTAATGCCATGTACATACGGGATAGGAATGCCCGTTATTTCTTCTGTATTTGAAGAGGAAGACATTAAAACTATTCAAAGCTCTTTTGATGAAGGAATTCTTGTATCCATATTATAGAAAGGAAGAAGTAATATATTGCAGTTCTTTCTGTAATAGATCATCTCAAGAACAAAAGGAGTGGGCACAATGAACCAGTGTTTTAATAGTTCCTGACTTTTGACTGGGATGGTGATGAGATTCAGCATGGATATAATGGCCAGTGTGAGTCGTCTTTCTATAGACTGAGAAATGTAGGTTACCATCCGGTTGGCGAAGAATTATATCTAAAAAGGCTAACTGCTCATTTGATTCTACATGATTCTATATTCTATATTCTAGGCTAAACTGGATTCTTGAATGAAGTGCATTTAACTTAGAAACTATTGAAGTTCATCAGAAGAGCCATTCCAAATAGCAAAAATGTCATCGACATATCAGACCCAATGAGTGGGTCTGGAGAAAATGTTGTCAAAGATACGTTTTTCAAAATGTCCCATAGAGATGTTGGAGATGGCAGGAGAAAGAGGATTGCTCATCTGTTCCTTCAATTTGTTGATACAACTTATTTTTAAAGGAAAAATAGCCAGAATGTATTACAAAATCAATTTTTTTACAATGTCTGAAGGAAATTACTGTTGCAGTAATTCAATACTTTCAGATAAAGGAACATTTGTAAATAAAGAAACATCTAAACTGATCATGGTATCAGAAACGTCCAAATGAAGATCTGAAATTTTATTTTTGAAATCTAAAGTATTTTTATTAGTATCAGACCTTTATATAAGCTTAACGGCATAATCGGCTTAAAAAACATTTCAAATTTGTCTTATCTTTTTATATATAGAGTGGATATATGTATATATATGTTAAGGTGAATCAAACTGTGTAAATATTCCTTTTTGATTTAATTAAATGGTTTGTGAACAATGCATTGGACTGATTCTGTCAATGCACTATCCCGAAAATTTCAAACCTGAATAAAATAACTTGATCAATAATCAAGTCAAGACTAATTAAAGGTAAAATTGATATAAGTAGGAAATGTTACTTGTTAACAATACCTGCTGTCTTCAGTTTAAAATCTTATATTCTCAGTCTAACTGCTGCAGTCATGAAACAAATTTGTTAGACTATAGAGTGTGAGAACATATAATCTAGTAAAAAATAAATGGCACCAGCTGATAGTTAAAGCAGTCGACCATTTACAACATGTCACAAAGTTTAAGTAAAGAAAACAAAGACATAACAGGTTTTTAATTAAGAAATATGCAACAGAAATACCCAGATATAACATTACTTGTTTAATTGGTGATATACAACTTTCAGATGTTGTCAGATGTTGCAAAACTGGGGAGAGTGATATGGAATCAAACAAATATTGTGGCACTTCTGATATGAATAGATTGTATGAATGGGAAAGTGCTTGGAAATATCAGTTCAATGTTGAAAGTGCATGGTTATGAAATTTGGTAGGCAAGGGGGGGGGGGGACTCTCATCGTTAGTGCAGTTGCTCTGAGCTGAGATTTTCTATGGTGGGTGGAGATAATTGGGTTGTCAGTTTTCCTACTTGGCTTCTTTATGTTGTGGTTGTATTTTGAGGGAACTTATCTAGTATTGTTGTACACAATACAGAACAGCAAAGAATCAGCACATAGAGATATCCTTCTACTACTTATTCATATAAGGAGAGGTAAAGAGAAGCAATATTCAGGAGGGAAACTTTCTGTCTTCATAGAAGTAATACATCTAAAATAAACCACCACCTCCCTGAGAGAAAAAATCCTTAAAAAGAGCCATTTCATTCCCACTCACTCCCAGGACTCGAACCTCAGACATATTAGTGAAACATTAGGCAAAAATGATTCTGTTTTTAGCCTAGTCTTGTGCCAATAGGTCTATGATGAGAGTAACTGTTTACTGAAATGAAATAGGGAGCAAATCTCTATTTCATTATACCAGAATCCAACTGTAGAGCACGCACCTTTTCTACATGAACATGCACATAATTTTAAATAACACAGCTTTACATTCTGAATGTGGTATTATTATTATTATTATTATTATTATTATTATTATTATTATTATTATTATTATTATTATTATTACTAAAGGGCATCTCCATGGAGTTAGTAGACGCATCTCGGGAGACTGAAACTATCAGAACAATATCTATCATATCTCTTCTTGAATTCATTTACAGATGAAGAACTCACAACTGAGACTGGCAATGCATTCCACTCATTAACAACCCTCCAGACGAAAAACCTTGTTGTCACACCCTTGTTAACCACACTTTTCCTTAATTTCCAGGGATGACCTCTTGTTTATCCATCACTATCACACAGCCGAAACATTTCCCCTGCATCAATATCTTATAAAACCCTTTTAGTAATTTAAATGTTTCTATCATATCCCCTCTTCTCTGCCAATCAACCAACCTCTGCAATCCACAACTCTTAATCTTTCAAAGTAGGTAGCATTTTTACATCACTCACCAACTTAGTCACTCTTCTCTGACCCCTCTCCACAGTCTCCTCAACTCCAAGGAATCCAGGTGACCAGACCTGAGCATAGTAATCCAAATGTGGAAGTATCAGCGCTTTATAAAGGGGAATAATAACCTATCTCTGGATGTTAGTGTGTTCCTCAACAACCAAGTAATCCTATGTGCAATCTTGGACAACTTAGCAATGTGTTCTCTGAACTCATCTCCCTATCCACCAAAAACCCTACATCTCTAGCCTCATCAATCTCTTGGAGTACCGTTCCATCGCTGTAGTAGACAGCTGGTAATCTTTTAATCCTAAAATGCATAACTTTACACTTTTCCACATTGAACTAACATCCATTACCTTTTGCCTATTTCGCCAGCTTATTTAAATCATCCTGCAAACTTTCAACATCAGCTTGATTTTTTATTGTGCTACCCAACTTTGCATCATTGGCAAACAACTGAATATCTCCCTTTAAGCCATTTCCTATATACGTTATGTACAAATTAAACAACAACGTCCAAAACACAGAGCCCTGAGGCACACCACTGGTCACCTGCCTCATCCTGGACATTTGCCCCTCCATACACCACCTTCTGGTATCACTTCCTGAGCCATTCCCCTATCCATATCACCAGTTTAATATCCATCCCCATCCGCTCCAATTTGTGCAAGAGTATTCCATGGTATCCTGTCAAACGCCTTAGCAAAATCCAGAAGTACCACTGTGAAGACATTTCCTTTGTCCAACTGAGATGTCATTCTATTATAAAAAGTTAATAAATTGCTAAGGCAGGATCAACCTTTAACAAAACCATGTATGCTACTATTCTATGGAGAAAAATGAAATGCTGTCCACCTTTCTTTTGCAAAAAACCTCAACATGAATGGTGAGGTTTTTTGCAAAAGGTATGACTGTACGGTAAGGAAAAGATTGCAGCAGGCAACTAGTAATACTAAATGCCAAACATTTGTATAACTTTGTGAATTTCTTTTCATTGCTTTTTAACTGCTGAACTTGCACTTTCTTAGATGGCCGAGTAACAGAATGATGAGATGGTATCTACACTGTCTTCATCTGAACTGAGCTGCTTAGAGATTTCTGAACGTGAGCACAGAGTAATAAACTGCGCCACTTCACATGATTAGATATCAATAGTGTTATTTAATATCCTCCTTCATTACATGGTACTCTCTCACTGGATCAACTTTTCACAGCGATATAGCTTTATCAACCTGTTTTAACATGCAAATCCTCTCTAATATGGGGAATAAGCATAATGCAAACTACAGGGTGTTGTCCCAAAAGTCGCCATACATACGGAAAATGGGAAATTGTAGCTAAATGTAACTTTATTTACAAAATATTCATTACAAAATATTTACAAAATATTCTCTACGTGTTGGCCACCTCTTTCTACACACGCACACAAAGTCTTCTTCCCACTAATGGCGAACACATTCCAAGATACTGTCCGACCACAGAAGTGAGAGCCGTCATTGCCAGACTGTCAAGAAAAGTCAATACATTTTGAAGGGCAGAAAGAAATAAGGCAATGTACGAATTGGTCACCAACAAGCAAAATCACATACTTTATACATAAAATTTTCCAACTGTTATACAAGCAAAATAGTTACCACTTCAAACACTACAATGTTCTTGAAAGAGAAGTTAATTTTCCGATGTGTAATAATAAATAACTCATTGCACAATACGGATGGATTATCCTATTATCGGAATGAATTCTCCTTCTTTTGTCATGCGCAGAAGTGTTGAAAGGTCTCACATCTGTGGGCATACAGTAGCTGTTGTTATGCAAGTAATTGCATTTCAAATGCCCTCATTTAAATGATCCATGTTTCTAATCTTTTCCTAGTATACACCACAGTTTTTGGTATTCTTTCAGATACCCATAATCTGGGTATCTGAAAGTATAAAAAATATTAAAAATATATATAAATATAAAAAATATTAAAAATATGTATAAATATAAAAATTATTAAAAATATATATAAATATAAAAAATATTAAAAATACATATAAATATAAAAAATATTAAAAATATGTATAAATATAAAAAATATTAAAAATATATATAAATATAAAAAATATTAAAAATCTATATAAATATTAAATATATATATAAATATAAAAAATATTAAAAGTATAAAATCTAATATGATATAAAATATAATGTGATTTTGTTAATTTTTCCTATATATGGCAACTTTTGGGACGCCCTGATGAATGTACATTTCATTCTAAGCACATCTGTTAAATTTTTAGATATATCAGCTATTTTACATTGTTATTGTTCATTAATTATTCCATTATGGTCGATGAAGGTCACCACAGAGTTATTAGTTTATGTAAGTGGGATAAATAAAGGTTTTGAAATCACTAAAGAACCTGTAGATAAGCAATCGTTACATGATTCTACTACTGGAGAAAATAATTTTAAAGAAATAATTGAAATTTTGAATAATCTTAATCTTCCAAGTAACAAACTCATTGGTGCTTGTAGCAATGGTATTACTATCTATGATAGGAAAATATAATGGTGCAATTACATTACTTCAAGTATAAGATAAAGATCCATAAAATTATATTCTTGGTTTCATAGTTAATTCAAGTGTAAGCAGAGCTTGCTTGTGAAGTTACTTCACAATTGTCTTCTCTGTACAGAGAGGCTAATGACTTCATATCAATAGCCTTAGTATCCTATAATGCAAGACACTTATCCTTACAGACATGTATAATGCTATGCATTATGGAATGGCACTACCCAGACCGGTTTCGACTAGTGAAGTCTCTTCAGTGGGAACCAGACCTGAAAGAGATAAAAGGTTGAATTAAGCAGAAATTACAAATTTCCCATATGCAAGTAGTCAAAATGTCTCATACATTATTACCATAATACTCTGGATTACAGCTAGTTGCTGCAAGTTTTTCACTTTTTTATACTATAAATTAAAGATGATGTGAATTCATTAGCCTCTCTAGATATAAGTAGCCCAGTTGTGAAGTTACTGCACATACAAACTTTGTTTGCTTACGCTTGGATAAAGGAGCAAACCAAGAACATACGTTTTTGGCATCTTTCACTTATAGTATACAAAATATAAAAACTGAACTACATTACTTAAAAGAAGATACTGAGAGCAAATGCATATTAAGAATTATCATTATTTGATAATTTTTATGCATGAAACTACACTATCTGAAAAAAGTATCTGGAAACCCCTCTGTAATTCGTAAACTGACACCTAGAAATCACTACGACCTCACTCACTGGTGTAAAAGGTGGCATGGAGCTGTATGCTGTTCAGTGAGAAGAAGTATGAGCAGAATGGCCAGGTCAAGGGAGCGACTTCGAATGTCGACTAGTTATTGATATTCACATCAGAAAGAAATCTATCAGAGACATTTCAACCATCCTCAAGTTGCACAAGTCCACGGTTGGTGACATGATTGTGAATTGGAAACGTGAAGGCACAACTATAATAAAACCACTGCTAGGTTGGCTGGGTTTAATGACAGGCAGGAACCGTCGAGTGATGAAGAACATGGCTCATGGAAATTGTCGTCAGACATCGAGTGAAACAATCACCAGGAGTTCTGCAGTGCTACTAACTGCCCAGCCAGCACCATGACTGTGCGTCAAGTTTAAGAAGAACGGGGGTTCCATGGTCAAGCAGCTGCCCATAAACAAACATTTCTCCTCTGAACACTAAGCGCTGCCTGCAGTGGTGTAAAGAGAGATACTACTGGACAGTGGACAACCGAAAACGTGTGATTTGGAGTGATGTATCACGCTTTAATATTTGGCAATCTCATGGGGGGGTCTGGATGTGGCGAATGCCTGGAAAACGATTCCTGCAGGCATGTGTATTGCCAACAGTGAATTTGGAGGAGGTGGCGTTACAGTGTGGGGGTGTTTTTCATGGAATGGACTTGACCTTCTTGTGACACTACACAGAAATCTAAATGCAGAAGGATACAATGAAATTTTGACCTATTGCGTACTGTCTACAGTAGAAGAACAATTCAGATGACTATTGTCTGTATCAGCATGAAAATGCTACCTGCCATAATGCAAGGTCAGTAAGGGAACGGTTGGTCAGAAATGAACTGATTGGGCCCAGAGCGCTGACCTGAATCCCATAGAACACCGTTGGGGTAAATTAGAACGCCAAAGTCGACCTCAACGACTCAATCACGAACTGCTTTGGCTAAAGCTCTTCAGGTAGCAAGGCTGCCGTTCCTCCAGAGACGTTGTGATGCCTGGTAGAACGCCTCCCCAGCAGAGTTAGAGCTGTCATAGAAGCAAAAGTTGGACAAACCCCTGTATTAATGTTCATTCCTGGAAAGTGTGTCACAAGGAAAGTCTGATTACAGTTTCGAGTAGGTGTATGGATACTTTTGTTCAGATAGTGTATTTCAGTTTGATCGGGTCTAATCAAATTGAAAACTGATCAGATTTTTAATCTGATCAATTTGATTTTCCTGTGGTAAAATCATTAAACTACAGAAATTTCCACAATATTTAAAAGAAATAGATGCCATGCATGGTGATTTGTTACACATACAGAAATAAGTCAGATAAGCTGTGGAAATACATTTAGCTGACATCATAATAATCATACCTAATCTTGAAATCCTTAACACTGCTTTAATTAACAACATTACATTCTGGTAATGCATTCCATTTAGTGACAATTCTCCACACTAAAAATCTACTCCTTACACTCCTCTTCACCACTCTTACATAACGTTTAAGGATGACCTCAGGATTTTTCGCTCTCGCCTTCTACTCATTTAATTATCTCATTGGATTAATCTGATAAAATCTTCCCACTAATTTAAATATCTCATATTGCCCCTTTTCCTCCTATCCACTAAACCCTGTAATCCACATTTTTTCAAGCTCTCTCTCTCTCTCTCTCTCTCTCTCTCTCTCTCTCTCTTTCTATAACTAGAGTATCAATCATCCAAAGTCCTTATAATGACTTTGGATGATTTTCACTCATCACTCATCTCTCGATCCTTTACAATGTCACCACATCACACTGAAAAACGGCGACCAGATCTGATCACAACAGTCCAAGTGTGGTCTGACCAATGCTTTATACAGTGGCACAACCCACTTCCTTTTCCCTATGTGTTAGAGTACTTATCATCACAGCAGCACTACGATGTGGAGCCTTTGCAACACTAGCAATATGCCTTCTAAACTTCAGTCTACTGTCAACCATTCTCCCAAATATCATCCACTTTCTGCTGTACGCCACCGTTGATATAGTACACATCCTTGTATTTCTGCACTCCAAAATGCAATACCTCACTTATTGATATTAAAACTATGACCCCCCCACTCCTTTGTCCAAGTCAAAAGTCCAAAAAAAATCAAAACTTTTTATCAACGGAATTAACATTATTAGTGCTACTTATAATTTTTCCCAACTTTGCATCATCAGCAAATAAATGAACATCCCCAGTCAGTCCACATGATATATCGTTTACAAACAAATTTAACAGCAGGGCCCAAGAACAGAACCCTTTTTCATGCCACTGGTTACCCTCCTTTTTTGAGACACTTCTCCACCATACACAATCTGCTTGTATCGTTCATAGAGCCAATGGTAATCCCGTGGTAATCTATCAAATGCTTTGGAAAAGTTCAAGAATATCACCTTATATCATTCTCCCTTATCAAATGGGCCCGTTACCTTATCATAAAATGCAAGTAAATTGATAAAACAGGGCTTACCTGTTTAATCCATTTTTCCCCTAACCAATCTCTCCAACACCTTGACCAAAACTGCAGTTATATAGACTGTTCTGTAACTGGAATACTTCTGTCCTAGAACATTACGTGCGGAGTGGAAGTACCTTGCCTTTTTTTCCACTCCTTAGGAACCCTACCCACTGCAAGACTTTCATTCTAAAACTAGGTCAAGGGCACAGTCAACTGTTTTGCACATTCCTTAAGAATACATAGTGATCTGCCATTCATTCCAACAGCCTTATTAACATCTAACCCATCCAACACCTGATACACCTTGTTTCTTTCACTTCCAATTCTCCTCATACTTGCTTCCCTTCTATATATTGCTCTTTATCATTTACACCAGTATCATACACATTGAAAAAAGTACTCATTCAATAATTCCACTGTATCCTTTGCAACTGTTATTCTGTGATAAGCAACAAGAGTTTCACTTGCTGCAATTTTACCACATTCGCTATCACCATCATGTCTCACCATAAACGAGCTAATGTTTTTAACTGAAGCCAGAATCTTTTCAGCATCCTTATGTTTCTGGCTAAGTAGATGCAGCTTATGACTCCATGAGCAACAGAAAAATGGACATTATAATGTTGCCATACCACTTTTGTTCCATCACTACACAGCTTGTCCATTTTAATAAATTTTAATTCTTTCTGGAGATCGTCATTAAAATTGCAGTTTTGCCTCTTTGACATTGCAAGGATAGAGTTTTAAACATAAAGTTTTAAAAATAAAACTTAAAACTTTAAAATTTATGAAATTTAAACCACTGGCATTGAATAACAAACCCACTGGTTAGTAACAAAAACTAACACTAGAGCAGAACAGATGCCGCATCTGAGATGCAAATGTTGTTAAAATGTATTTATTATTTTTTCTCTGAATAAAGCACTGCAGATATCAATATTTAGTATCGAACAATACGACACCATGGTTATACAAATTACTGGTATCCATGATATTGATATATGATTATAGGTTATGAATAATAATTTATGATCGACCAATATTAAAGTATATTTATGGGTTTTATTAAAAACGAGACAAAATTGACATTTTTATTAAAATGATGGGATGGTTGGGAAATATGAAAAAAACGGTATATATCTAAGTGAACTAGTAATTCCTTTGACTGGTCTGCTTAATTTAAGTCTCGGTTCTGGTAGCGATCCAAGGGACTGGAAAGAGGGTAAAATTATTCCTTTGCCTAAGGGAGGTTCTAAGAATACTTCTGCAAATTATAGACCAATCAGTACCGCGCGGTTAGCCTAGTGGCTTTGCGCTTGGCAACCATATGTCTGGGGAAGGAGTGTCCCAGGTTCGATTCCCGTTGTAGACGTGAGGAATTTGAGGATCTTCCTCAGGCATAGCCAAGTTAGCCGGTCTTGGGCGCGGTCAGTAGGGTTTTTTCCGCCAGTTTATCTGGCGTTTTTCATCCCGCAAACAGGCAAACCGGCCTCGTGAACATACGCCTCTACAGTCAAAAATATATTCCACCCCCCCCCCAGCGGCAGACCAGGCGACGGGTCGGTTGGGAGTAGTACTAACAAGTAGTCGCATCTAAGTAACACGCGTACCCTGCATAGGAAGCGGGAATAACGAGTAGAAGAAGAAGAAGAAGATAGACCAATCAGTGTCTTAGGCATGATGGTTAAAGTGCTAGAAAAATTGGTAAAAAAGAGAATTCGAGAATTGGTAAATAAAAATATGATACTGTATGGGATCAGCATGGCCTTGCGAAGGGTCAGCCATGCCTTAGCGCAATTTACTAACTTTTATAACAGAGTAACAGCTGAGATGAATAAAGGAAATGGCTACATGATGATTTTGCTGGATTTTGCGAAGGCATATGACAGAATACCACATAGAAATCTGTTATGGAAATTAGAACAACTGGGGATGAATATGACACTGGTTAAGTGGATAAAAGGGTGGCTGCTGGACATTTTAAAAAGTGGTATATGGAGGGCCAGAATCAACGCGAAAGACTAGTTGTGTGCAAATTGTTCATTGCTGGGACTATTGCTGTTTAACTTGTACATACATGATATAGGAAATAACTTGAAAGGAATTATTTAGTTGTTTGCTGGCAGTGTGAAATTTGATAGAGTAATGGTCTATCAAGGCGATGTGGAGAACTTACAGGACAGTTTAAAAAGGCTTTCAGTAATGGCAAAAATTAATGGATCTCAGTTTAATGTCGACAAATATGAAGTTATGCACTTTGGGATAAATAGATTACAAGCTGTGTTTCACATTAATGCAATGATACGTCAAGAAACAGATGAAACTAGAGATTTATGGGTGGTGGTGGTGGTAGACAGAGAGTTAAAGCTTAGAGGACATACTGCTAAGTTTGCTAATAGTCTATATCAGTGTTTCTCAACCTGTGGTCCGTGACGATGGGGGCAGGTGTTCCACAGGCTGACTTAAATTAATTAAATAAATATATATTTTTTAATTATCCAAACAAATTTAAATTGAATAAGTAAGTAAAATTATTGAAATCAAATGGAGACTTAAAAAAACAAAAAATAGCGTTCAGAATGTTCAAAAGCGGAAATAATAAAACTATATTGTTATTTACTTCACCCCTCTTTTATTGCTCATCATTCTGGCACTACAATAATTTGTAGTGGTAGAATGGTAAATAATCAGAAGGATGAAGTAAAGAACAGAATAGTTTTATTGCTTTCGCCTTCCCTTGCAGTTTTGCAGATTTGAAGTGATCATGTTTTATCCACATTTCAACCAACTGTTTGTTGTTTATTGATTTTTATTACTGAAGGTTTTCCTCCTTCAAACAAAGCTCAATATATCTTCAGAATTGGTAAGTGATACTTGCACAATGTGTGTCGTGAGTGAACACCAATATTTCTATACTGTATTTATATATTTTTCGAAAACGTTTTTTAATAATGGAAAATCAGCTTAGAACTATCATTTTGAAAAGAAGAGCAAATGAAACAGGTGATGCTAACCCTAATTGTGATACATGTGTTGAAACGGCGAGTAAATCTGATACTATTATAGTAGAAGAAACATGCAGTTCAAAGAAAAAACACAGTACGAAATATAACAGTTCATATTTGGAATTGAGGTTCACTTGGTGTAGAGATAAAAGTGAAGAGAAACCTCAATGTTTTTATGTTATGAAGTGTTGTCAAACGAGTACATAAAACCTGCCAAACTCCGACATTTAGAAACTAAACATTGCGATGCCAAAATAAGCAAATTAAAAAGAAAAAGCAAACTTCAGTGATGCTTAGCGACATTAAATCATTCAAAAGATGTAGTTTCGTCCATGGGTTCGACTAATAGCAAGGCACTGGAAGCGTCTATCTCTTAAGTTTGCACATAGCGAAAACAGGGAAACCTCATTCTATTGGAGAAAATATACTACTTCCAGCTATAAAAGATGTAAAAACTATGTTTGACAACAAGTAACTAAAAGAAGTTGATTTCACTCCTCTTTGAATGACGCTCACAGAATTAATGATATGGCAGGTGATGTAGAATCTCAGTTAATCGAAAGAGTTAAGAAGAGCCTTTATTATGCATTACAAATAGAGGAGACCACGGATGTTACAGATGATGCGCAGTTAATATGCTATGTAAGATATGCATCATCATCATCATCATATGTATCAAGGATTTAGGCCTAGCATGGCCTGTTCCAGCCTTAGAAGTCATCGTTGAATCGTTTAAGAGGACGTCCAGGTTTTCTTTTTCCTAATGGTTTCTACTTTAAGGCTTGTTTTGGTAATCTTTCTGTTTTCATTCTTTGAACGTGTTCCATCCATTTATGTTTATATTTTTTAATTTTTTCTATTACTGGTTCTTGGTTTAATTCTTTCATAATATCTTCGTTTCTTTTGTGATCAAATAGGGTATACTTTGCAGTTTTTCTCATGAACTTCATTTCTGCTGTTTGTAATCTTTGTTTGTCTTTTTGTTTTATTGTCCAGATTTTGCTTCCATACATCAAGACCGGTAAGGCTAATGTACTGTATACTTTTAGCCTGGTTTGTTTTTGAACTAGGTTTGGTTTAAATATAGAGTTAATTACACCTGTTATTTTTAAATATTTTGCAATTTTTACGTTTATATCTTTTTCATTTTCATATGTGATCATACATCCTAGGTAGTTAAATGAATTCACCTGTTCTAAGATCTTGTTATCTATTACTATTTTAGTTCTTGCTGGATCTTGTCCTTTAAAGGCCATAGTTTTGATTTTTCTGTTGATATTATCATACCATAATCTTTGGATATCTCATTTAGATTTAAAATAGCTTTCTGTAAGTTATCTTCAGAATTTGTAATTATTATTTGGTATTTGTCTTTCTTTTAATATGTTAAATAATATGTTTCTTTTAACTTTGTGCAATGCTTTTTGAAAGTCAATAAATGCAATATGTGTTTCCAAATGATATTCTCTTCTTTTCTCTACTATTAATTTTAGGCAAAAGGCTGGGTCTATACATGATCGTCCATTTCTAAATCCATTCTGTACCTCTAGAATAAAGTTTTCGGAATATTTCTTAGTTTGTTATTTAAGATTCTGCTATATATTTTGTAACAGGAATTTAGTATACTGATACCTTTATAGTTTTCAGGGTCATCTCTATTACCTTTCTTAAAGATAGGAATCACAATTGCTTTTTTCCATTCTATTGGGGGGATACCAGTTGAGAAATTTTATTTAAAAATAATAAGTCTTTTTTGAATCTTGTTCCTGCATTTTTATATAGTTCTGAACCTACCTTATCTTCTCCAGGTGATTTTCCGTTATATGTTTCTTTCAGACTGATTTCTAATTCTTCTTCAGTTATTTCCTTTTCATTTTAGTTAATTGTTTGCCAGTTGTCTTTTTTAGAATATTTGTCAGTCCACAGTTCTGTGTAGTAATTTAGAAATTCTTCTAATATTAATTCAATGTTTAATTTTATGTTTTCTTTAGTATCTACATTTAGGTGTTTCAAAATCTTATATACATTGGGTCTTATTTTATATAAAGCATGTTCTAAATTAGAAACAAATTTATTCCATGATTCTCTGTCTTTTTCTGACTTCTCTTTTAGCTATGGCTCTTATTCTTTTATATTATATTTCATCTTCTAATCTTTTACTGCTTAACCATTTGTGATAGGCTTCTTTTTTCTTTTTGATTATTTCTTTGATTGTATCATCCCGTATCTAAAGTTTTTTTCTTTTATTGAATTTTTTGGTCTTTCCTAAGCTTTCATTTGCTGCTGCATTTAGTATCGTTTTTATATTAAGCCATTCTATTTCTATTTCTTCATTTTGTTTTATTTTATCTAGACATTGGTTAATTCTTTGTTCATATAGCCATTGTACATTTGTCTCAGTCAATAGTCTAGTTTTATAAGCAAGTTTTTCAATTTTCTTTCTGTTCTTGTTACTTGTAGCCATTTAGGTGGTAATCTTAATTTTATTTTAACGAGGAAGTGGTCACTGCTTATTTCATATCCTCTGAGAAATCTAACATCTAGTGAAAATTTTGATATCTTTTCATTTAATATGAAGTAATCTAATATTGATATCCAACCTCTTGCTGTCCAAGTATATTTATGTATGTCTTTATGTTTATAGAAGGAATTCATTATTTTTAGGTTATTATAAACTACAAAGTCAATCAATTTTTTACCATTTCTGTTTAGAGTGTGTTCTCCATGTATTCCTATATTTATATTAATTTTCGTGTTTCCAATTCTTGCATTTAAGTCTCCCGTTAAAATTATGTAGTGATTTTTATTTATTTTATTATATATGTTTTGTAGCTGATTATAAAATTCAATATTATCCTGTTCTCTTCCTTCTTCTGGGGCATATAAACCAATTATTGTTAAATAGCCTCTATCTATTTTTATTCTAGCTTCTATTATTCTTTCATTCCATAATTTATAATGTTTTAACTGTTTTGAAAGGAAATTATGAATCCAAATCATGACTCCTGCTTGTGCTCTTTGGTCTGTGTCGACTCTACTGTATATCACATTACCCAAGGTAAAAAAACTCATTTTCAGGCATAAACTTAATTGTTTGCTTACATGGGATTAGGAGTAAAATAAACAAGTTTATAAAATTACTTGGTATATATATATATATATATATATATATAGTTTTGGTTGCTGTGTTGGGAGTAGGCAGGTGTTTGGGAGGTGAAATGAATGATCTAATCAAACTGAAATTGCCTATATATCCTGTGCTATTGCATCTGTCTTGATGGTTCACATTCTTTTTTATTGTGGGCTTCTTTTTGAGCTAATTAGGAGGGCTTTTTTTTTCAGGGTGGAAGCCTTTCTATGTCTTCTGAGCTTTTAATTTGCATCGGCATTGAAGTTTGTGACTTTCTCATGAATATCTTGGCAGCTCTGGACCACAAATATTGGTAATTTGTTTCTGTTTTTGCTTTTCTTGCTTGGTACAACAGATTCTGGTTGAATGGTGTTAAGTGTTTGGATAGAAAGATTGGTGTATTGTCTTCCTGTGTATTCGAGTCCTTGGCAACTGGTTTTTTCTGCCTGCTGGCTTTTATGAGATTTTCTCTTGTGGACTTGTTCGTCAGACGAATTATGACTTGTGCAGGTCGTAACAAGCCTTGGTTTTTGCTCTTCCTAGGAACCCGATTTATGGTCTGAATGTCGTTAAGCTGTAGGAGGATATCAATTGCATGGCCTAATTTTAAACCCAGGTTTCTGAGGTTTTCTGTAGGTGCAGTTTCAGGAAGACCGTTTATGACAAGATTTTCTTTATGTTGTTTTTGATTTAAACGTTCGTATTGTAGTTTTAGAGAATGAAGTTCTTGATGTAGTTCGGATGTTTCTTTCATCAAATTGTGTTGCCTGTCATTTAGTGCGTTAATGCTGATTTTAATGTCTTTTACCGTTTGGAACACTTCTATCACTGCTAAATTATTATGTTTTACCAAATCTTCATATTCGCTAGATTTTTTTGTTATTTGTTCGTTCTGTTTGCCAAAGAGTTCTTGCACAAGATCTACTGAGCTGGCTTTTATGGTCTCTAGACCGTTTTCTATTACTATATTTAAAGAGTTGAAATTATAAGACTCACCTGCGTTTTTTTGTCTGTTCAGTTCGTCGTCTGATTTTGCCTATAATCGGCTGCGTCGTAGGTGGCGTTTCTTTGTTCTTCCTGCAGAGTACGCACTTCCATTCCTCGCGTGTTACATCGGATTTATATTTATGTTGCCTGGTTGTTTCTGAAAAGCCGGCAAATTTTAAGTGTAGATTCCTACTGCATTTCCTACAAGTTATATTATTTCTATCAGACGATAAATCCTCCAGGCATTTGATACACTTCATGACTCACCTTTCTTCCCTTGGGCAGTTATGGCGTGATGGTAAAGATGGCGACGTCCTTTGTTCTTCGCTGCTCGTTGTTAACCACGGTCCTCTGTGTTCATTTTTCAACACTTCAACATTTGGCTTCTTCTTAGCCGATCTCGGTGAATTTTATATCACTGGTTTCGGCGTGATAAGTAGGGTTACATGGGAACACTTTCAACTTAGGAGTTGGAACCCCTTTAAAACTGGAGCAGCGATATCACCGTGCGGCCGTTCGTATGCCTACACAGCGCCCTCTATCATATAATAATAATAATAATAATAATAATAATAATAACGACAACAAATCTTTGTACAGTAATAAAATACGGCCAAATCGTAGCTTTGTAAAGACAGATAATAACTTCCCCTACCGTTGCTTGTCAGCGTGTTCTTCAATTTCCGTTTATTCATCTGAGCTACTTTGCCAGTAGATGCAAAATATTTTCTGAATTTCAAATCTCTGTCTGACATGAACCAAAGATACATAGCCTCAACCATTTCCTACAGTCAAGTATCTTGTACCATCAGTACGATACGACGTATGTAACCGTATCATCCCAGAGTGATTTCATCATCCAGTTACCCTACATTTCAGAATATTAAATTGACAACCAATGATCTTCATCCCACAGTCCCAAATTATTTAAGTAATCCTGAAAATAATTTATAAGTGGATATTTTTTGTAGATATTGGTAATATTCTTAACATAATCGGTGGTAGTTTTGATCTTTAGTCTTCACTATCGTTACATGAAATATACTTTCAAAAAGTTTCGTATGTAACCGATGCATACAAGAAAAATGACGACCAATACATCGTGTTGATTAATATCAACGTGAGGGATTTTGTGTAATGTAGCATGTATTTAACGTATTCGTTGCCAAGAGTGAATGGTTTGTTGAATGGGAGCGAAAATGAGGAGAATATATGTCCTAAATGTTTCGTAACTGAATGTAAGATATGTGAGTCATGTCGTGAGTGGAAGAATGAAGTGACTGATATTATAGATATAACGCAGGATTGGAGAAGTATTGTGGAGAATGATACTGGACAAAATACAAATGTGTGCTGGAAGGAAATTGATAAAAGTAATAATGTGGATTACAAAAGGCCAGGATGTAAAGAAATTGCACTCTTAAGCGGACTCCTTCACAAGACAAAACGTGAGCTCTCGCTACGGGAGACACGTTTGGCATGTGGTACAGAAGGGCAGACAATGAACGAAAAAGTGAATGAGAAAGCATATAAGTACGAGAGACTGGGAGAAATGCGATAGTATTGTATGAGAAGATTTGATAATAAGAGGTATACTTAAATGAGAAAGTAACATAAGCATGTTTTCCTGGTGAGAAGTTAAAAGATGTTTGCGAATCTGTAAGTTTGCATAAGGAAGAAAACCAGATTGTTTTGGTAAGCACTAATAACTTCATAGGTGAGAAATATGCAATCAAAAAAGATATGAAACAGTTGTTATAATAAGAAAAAAATGAAGATTAAGAAAGTTAAAGATTATGAGTGTGTCTCTGAATGAAAGGATAGAATTAAGAAGGGCTAAGCTAAGCTAATACCTTTTTATTCCAGTATGGGCAGTAGTCGAGGCCGTTTTAGCTCTATCTAACTTTCTGGGACTGAGTGTGCAGTTCAATCTCCACTGATAGCCAATCACAGATAGTTGGCCAAAGGCTATCACTAATTAAGTGGCAAGTAGTGAAGAGACGGCGAACAAGTGCCTCCATCTCTTGGTACCTAAACCTAACACAATATTTTCATTTGTAATGTCTGAATATAGTGTGGAATCTACGTGCGATTTTCTTGAGTTACGGAACGAAAAAACCTGTTTGTCCGTGCTATAGATCGAGTAACTCGGGAACCGGTCAAAAAAGCTTAGAAAACGTTCAAGTCAACGACTAGAATCGAACTCTTGACGCTGTTTCATCGGGAAGTTTACACTTCTCTTACATTGAGGAGTGTAAACAGCACTTCCACTGAGCTACATACGTCATATTGAGAAGTGGCATTGCAAATAAGTAAATGAAATAATTGTGCAAGAGGAACGGACTGCAGATTATTATTATATTTGTTATTATTATTAAGAGACCTCCAGGGAGTCAGGGACTCATCAAAGGAGGCCACATACTAAATGCCCAATCTATCATACTTATTCTTCACACTGCTTGCACTCACCTCCAATGGAAATTCATTCCCATCACGAACGACCCTATGAGAAAAAAATCTAGCCCTCACCCCCTTCTAAGCAGCATTCATTCTCTGCTTCCAAGGATGTCTTCTTGTCCTCCTTACCCTCCATAAACTGAAATCCTGTATGACATTTTGAGAAGTTTTAAAGTCTCAATCATATCGCCACCTCTTTTCTCTGTTTGCTAGTATTGCAGTCTACAAATTTTCAATCTCTCTTCATATTCAGTATTCCACAATCCTGATGTCATTTTAACATTCTACATTGCACTCTCTCTCTCCCCAATATATCAGAATCACAATGAAAATCAGGAAACCATACAAGTCATATTCCAAGTGAGGTCTTATCAAGCCTTATAAAGAGGCAAAAGGATATTCTTATGTTTTCAAGTAAATTTTCGTTTCAGCATTGCAATTATCTTTTGAGTTGTATTTGCAATCTTTACTACATGGCCCCTGAACTTCATTTTCCTATCTACTAACACTCAAAGATCCCTATCCTCATCAGTTTCGTCAACCATAATCCCACCAGCATAAGACGACATTGGATATCTAATTACCCCGAAGGAAGAATTTACATTTACTGACGTTGAACTGATATCCATTTTCCCATGCCCATTCTATTGAAATCATTCTACAGCTATTCATATCAGCAGCATTCCTAATTATCCTACCTATCCTTGCATCATAAGCAAATAACTGTATGTCGCTTGTCAAATCTTTCCCAATAACATTGATTTACACAGTGACTAACAATGGATCAAACACTGATCCTTGTGGTACACCACTGTGATTTCTATTATTGATTTTTATTATTAATCTTCGTGCTTGTTATGGGCAGTACTACCCTTACACCACGTCCAGACTTGATATAGACCTAAGCCTTTACAAGTGTTTTACCCTATGCCTGTTCTAGTTATCATTGTAGTCATTTTCTGGTGACAACGACATGCCACCAGTGTGCCCTGTTGGGTCCTCAAAGAAAAAACTTTTATATCCTTCTGCGTAAGTCCCAGTTGTTTTAAGTCCTTATAACTATCTGTGCTCCACACGTCACGTAAAGAGATGGTGGAGCTGGTAAACCTCGGAGTTGCCCCATGCTCCTCCTGTATTTTACTAACTAGATCTTGGTTATTTCTATAGTCATCATCATCATCATGCATATCAAGGATTTAGGCCTAGCATGGCCTGTTCCGGCCTTAGAAGTCATCGTTGAATCGTTTAAGAGGATGTCCTGGTTTTCTTTTTCCTAATGGCTTGTACTTTAAGGCTTGTTTTGGTAGTCTTTCTGTTTTCATTCTTTGAACATGTTCCATCCATTTAGGCTTATATTTTTTAATTTTTTCTATTACTAGTTCTTGGTATAATTCTTTCATAATATCTTCGTTTCTTTTGTGATCAAATAGGATATACTTTGCAGTTTTAATCATAAACTTCATTTCTGCTGTTGTTAATCTTTGTTTGCCTTTTAGTTTTATTGTCCAGGTTTTGCTTCCATATGTAGGGCCTAATGTATTGTATACTTTTAGCCTGGTTTGTTTTTGAACTAGGTTTGGTTTAAATATAGAGTTAATTACACCTGTTATTTTTAAAAATTTTGCAATTTTTACGTTTATATCCTTTTCATTTTCATATGTGATCATACATCCTAGGTAGTTAAATGAATTCACCTGTTCTAATATCTTGTTATCTATTACTGTTTTAGTTCTTGCTGGATCTTGTCCTTTAAAGGCCATAGTTTTTGAATTACCCGTTGATATTATCATACCCTTTGGATATCTCATTTAGATCTAAAATAGCTTTCTGTAAGTTATCTTCAGAATTTGTAATTATTATTTGGTCGTCGGCCAAATAATAATTGATGTAAATTTTTATTCCATTTTATTATTATTTGATTTAAGTAGATATTAAAAAGAGTTGCTCAGAGGGGACATCCCTGTCGGGCCACTTGATTTATCTCTCTCATATATTGATTACATACATGTGATAGCTTTTAGGATATTATTTGGTATTTGCCTTTCTTTTAATATGTTAAATAATATGTTTATATATTTATTAATATATTTTTTATGGCTATAGGCTAGTGGGCACCCTGTTCCCACCACCTGGACATCAACTAACCAAACGTCATCATCTCTTTTAATCGCTAAGTTTGGCTTGCGCAAACCTGCAGAGGTCGTATAATGTGGTTCCACCGCAGCCTCCCAACCTGTGTTCTTAAAATGTTTTTTCAGAATGGAGACCACGGCGTCATGACTCGGCACGCGGACCCCATGGGTGCGGAAGCAACACTAGGCTATATGAGACAATGTCTCACTGTATGGCAGCCAGCCCTACAGTTTGAGTCGTCACTACCCCATCGAGCTGTACAGGCTTGAGTAGGCAGGGCATTGATCCTCGTCCTGATAAGGTCAATATATTCGAACCCAGAGAAGAGTCTGGTGCCATCGTTACCCAATCATGCTGGGGAGGCACCAGATATGACTCTTTTAAAGGAGCACCATCTACAGAACAGTGCAACAGAGATGCCCACCTCTTGTGTTCTTCGGATGCTGACTCAATTAAGGTACCCTGATAATGGGACCAGCCTTTAGCCCGCTTAAAGTCTTCTTGTATTAATGGGCTATAGCAGGGGATGGCCACAACGTGTCTCTCGAGCCGCATGCTGCTCGTATCCACATGTCTCGCGGCTCTACACGCTCTACCAGAAAAAATAAACAAAAAGAGAAGAACAAACAAAAAAGGAACAAAATAAAAAAGAGAGAAGAGGGAGATAAAAACAGGGTTAAAATTAGCTTCTTAAAATTATGTGTAATTAGTCAAAGCACTTCTTGCAAATTTGTTCAAATATTCATAATTTAAAACAGATCTATATTTAAATTTAATAAATTGTAACTAACGTTGTGGAGGGCAGGCATAGCTTCTGCATCCCCACCTCCCATCTCACCATGTGCACCCTTACTTACTCCCGTACCATCGCATGGATTAAAAGCTGTACTATTGAAAGCCTCTCTCCAGATAGGGGAAGAAGATAGTTCTAACTTTGATTCTTGACAGCCGCAGGAGTGGGATCAGCCATCTAAGTGATGGAACTCCGAGCCCACCATCCTCCTCCCTCACGTGGAAATATGCAGTAGGGGTGTCAGGCAGCAGTCGGAGCCATTATCTCATGGCTGAATGGATAGCCCTGTCCATTCAGGACAGTGCCGAGATGTATGTCCTACCAAGCACCAACTTGTGGTAAAAGCGAGGGAGGAGATAGTGGGAAAGGAGAAACAGTTTTGCTGGGGCTTAAGAGGAGCTTTCCTCGAAGAAGCAAACCCCGTTTCTAGGATAGAAGGGACATAAGACCTTTCCTATGGGGGTGAACATGATACTGAGGTATCTCCACTCTTCCAGGATGGTCAAAGCATGCAACGGCCTCCCGTGCAGAGAAACTCTATAGTCTCAACCTTAAGCTTCTTGTCACAACCAGAGGGAACAAGAGCTAAAGAGCAAGACTTCTCTACATTAATAGAAATGCCTCGAATAGAAAAGAAGTCAACTGCCCAGTCAAGGAGTTCCTGCAAGCCTATCTTAGTAGAGGCTACGAAAATAAGATCGTCCGCAAAGGCCATAGCATTAAAAGAAGAAGCGCCAATAGAGTAGCCTATATGGCTAGGAAGAGAATTAAGAAACTCATCGATGACGCAGTTAAAGAAAGGGGAGATAGAGGATCACCCTGGTGAACACCCTGCACTGCGGGAATAGAAGTTGCACGGGATCCTGTAGTGATAGTGATGAAGCTGCACAAGTATAGCTCCATAACATAGGAAAGAAAGGGTTCTGGACATCCAACAATAGACAGAGCTCAAAGGAGAGCAGGAAGAGAGACCCTATCAAAGACCTTTGGGAGGTCCAGTGACGCCATAATCAGAGAGAAGAGAAGATATATATTCTCGGCACAGCTGTCCAAAGGGACAAAATCTCTGTCTATAATCATGCTGTATATGTTGCTGAAGTCGTTTAATAAATATTTTATGATAGAGCAAGTAACACATGGGAGATGGTAATAGGTCTAAAGTCGGATGCACATCTTGAAGTTTCTTTCTTCGAAATGAAGATAGCTCTTGAAGCACGTAGGTATGGTGGTATTGCTTTACTGGAAAGAAGAATGTCCACTAAGTCTTGAAGAAATTTCAATGGCACCTTCCGAAGCCTAGACGCAGGAAAGCCATCAGGTCTGGAGGCAGAGAAATTGGATGGAAGGGGTGCTTTAATCTCCTGAATGGAGACAGGCTGGTATATTTGAAGGGCAGGAATGGACCTCAATATCGTAGGTTGGTCATCATAATCAGGAAGTGAGGAGGTGGAGCAGAGAAGACTGTACTCCAGAATTTAACAAAATCATCATGTAAGTCTGCTAGAGGTGGAGGGGAAGCACCATCAAGGATGGTTTTGGAACATTGCACTCTATTCTTTTTATAGAGGGCCTGCATAGCTGCATACACCCTCATCCTCTGTTTCCTATTTGACAAAGTCTAGAATGAGACGTAGATTGATGTTGATGAGGCATGAAGTGTTCAGAGAATTCAGCATGGAGGTAGTCATTCAACTGATCTGATAACCATTCCTAGAAGGTGAGTCTGTATGAGAGATTTATGAATTTGATGGTTATATTCCGGAAGAGGAGGATCATCTAGAGATGATGGCAGTCTGAGAATCAAAGCTTCTTCTTCAACAGCAGGATAGTGGCTGGCAGATGGAGAGGCAGGGACAGGAGATACAGAGATATTACTTCCCCCTACCTGTGGCTGATGGGCTTCCAATTCTTGAACTAAGGCTTTGTATTAAATCTTGCAGACTCATATTCCCCGTATGCCACTTTTTGTTATCTGTCAGTCAGCCATCTTCTACCTCTTATTCATGCTAATATTCTATAACCCAAACCCATTTTCTCCAATTTATGCAACAGTCTACCAAGTTGTATTCTGCCAAAAGCTTAGCAAACCCCATAAGTGTCATGGTGTATCCATTCCCCTTGTCTAGTTCAATGGTAACATTGTTATAGAATGTGAGCAAGTTGCTAAAACATGACCTTCCCTTAGTAATCCAATGTTGGAAAGTAAATTCACTGTCAACCCATTTCTGAGTGTGAGCACTGATCATTTTTTCCAAAATCTTAACCACCACTCTTGAGATGCTAATTGGTCAATAGTTGGATACACCTGTCTTTTCACCACCCTTGTGCAATGGAATTGCCACATTCATTCCATTTCTGCATTATCTTCCATGTTCTGAGACTCATATTAAACAACTTTGTCAAAAGATACCCATCAGCTGTGCAATCTTTTAGCACACCTGTTGAGATCTATTAGTCCCTATTGCTGAATTCTTATTCAGCTTATGCAGAATTATACTTATACTTCCTCCTCATACACCAATTTCTTCACCCAGTGAAAAGGTATTAATGAACTCAATGTCCCTTACACCAGGTTGATAGCTTTTAACAAATCGGGCATTCATTAGTTTAACAACCTTTTCTGCATTTGTAACCCTCATGCCATCTGCATTTAGAAGAGTTATTCTATCATATTCATTCTTTCTTTTACTTACATCATATCGATAGAATTCTTGTGGGCTGTTTAACACACAGATCTTGTTTCTTTTCATGTTCAGACTTTGATTTTCATACAGCTGAATGACTAAAGTACTTTTTATATGCCTGAAGGAATGCACTTCAATGGTTTTGAAGTTACATTCTTCAAAATAGACTATAATATTAAGGAGAGAAGCAATCATGCATGTGTCTAGCCTTGGACAAATGAGTGTAAGTACAGGAACAACTGTGCAGAAATAGCCAGAGCTGGGATTGATAAGTATGAGTACAGGTGGGAGAGTGCGAAAACGCAGGTGGAGTGTTCCAGATTTTGAATCTGAATAGGCAGATAATGACATTACAGGGTTAGTGTGACCCAAGGGGATGTTGAAATTCGTGTAAACGAATGTCCGAAGTATCAACTTTAAACGACCGGAGTTTTATTACAGATAAGCTGAACTTGGCCAAACATTATTGGGATCAGCAATACCTGGTTGTCAAAGACTTATGTAGTTACAGGGATAGAACGTAATGGATACGGTATTTACAGTGAAAATAGAAGAAACAGAGCAGGAGCTTGAGATAGATTGCATATATGATGGAAATGTTTCATTTGAATCTGGTTTAAGATACAAGCCAATGGGACAAAATATATTGTTGGTTGCTTTTATAAACATGGGCGTCCAGAAGACGATGTGAATGACATGCAACATAAAATTAGAACAACGAGTGCAGGTCCTGCAATTATCATGGGAGACTTCAACTACGGCTATAATGCTTGAAAGAAGAAGAGGGCACATGGCAAAATGTAAATGGAATTTACACAGCTACTAAGTGATAATTACTTTAAACATCATCTGATGGAAAGGACCAGGGTTTTAGAGTGATGGATCTGGAAAGAGTATCAGATGAACTATCGATAAATGCATCTATATATAACTAAAGGACGATTATAGACAGATAAATTTATTCAGTGCATATGATAGGAAAGTGACAGGTGTAGAAGATATAGGTGATAAAAGTGATGTAGATAAGTTATACTTTAATTTAATTAAATTGGCATTTTTAATAAGGAAAAGTGTTGTAAATTCAGTGCTGTAAAATGTGAGGTAATGCACTTCAGAATGATACGATTACACACTTCGTATCATATTGATAGCACTAGTTTACACGAAATTGATGAGGCTAGGAATTTGGGGGTGATGATGATGTATAGAGAGTTGAAATTCTGAGGACATATTGCAAGAATTGGCAAAACAGCATACAGGATTATTTTTCTGCTGAAAAACACACTGACAGCTAAAGATGGGAGATTATTATTCCTCTTTATAAGGCAGTGGTTCAGCGCCATGTTGAATACTGTGCACAGATCAATCATCTACATTTCTGTATAGTGCAGAGGAATCAGAGATGAGTGACCAAGCTGAAGACAAGTCTCTGGAATGTTAACTATCAGTATAGATTTAGGGTGTGTGAGTTGCAGAATTATCTGACAGGCTGAGGAAAGGGATATGATAGAAACTTACAATTTACTAAAGGGACTCTCTAAGTAAGACATAGGAAAAATTTTTCAATACATCGGCAGTATGGGAAAACCAAGGGATCACAAGTGGAAGCTGTCTAAAAGTGTGGTTAGTAACACTAGGTTCTCTACTTGGAGTGTAGTAATGAGTGGAATGGTTTGCCGAAAGTGGTTGTGAGCTGCTCAACAGTGAAAAGATTTAAGGAGATGCATGTTGGGTACTGTGTTAATGGATAGAGTCAGTCTCTAACGAGGAGTTTTTTTGACTTCGTGGAATATCCTTATAATAATAATAATAATAATAATAATAATAATAATAATAATAATAATTATAATATTTTTATTGATCTCTCAAATATTTACATATATATAATGATCATCTTGAGTAACATTCAGTATATTATTTTACAAGGTTCAGCACTAAGTGCTACATGTAATGAGATTTCAATAATAATGATGATAACATGTTTTTTTTTGCTATTTTTTTAAATAATAATCACAGTAATAATTTACAATTATATAGTTCAGAGTTACACAAGTTACATAATATTACACGTTGAAGTTTGCTATTTTTTTCAAAGTTTGAGAAAGTGTGATTATACAACAGTATTTACACATATGCAATTAGAATATTATATTTCCTAATTCTCACAAACATACAATGTAAACTCATTATTTACATAATTTTTAATAATAAGAAAAACTTATTACATTATTTTTTATATTACATAGTAATATTATATGAATGATGTTATCACATAATAATCAGTATCTTCAGTGTCTTCTTTATTGTTGTATACTTTACTGACTGTTTTGTTACAAAATCTGCATTCTTTGATTATAAATATTACGTGTAGATGAGTGAGACAAGTTAATCCCACCTACTTCGAAGCTTGAGTTAGCTTTTATGAAAAAATTTGGATTTAGCCTTCACTATTTATGTTGTTGTTATGCATGGGACGTAGGCATTGGATGCTGGTGATTTGTGATGTGTATATTAGTGTTAATAGTATATTAACTTTGTTGGTATATTTTCCAGAGTTCGTGTTTTAATGTTCTCTAGTTATCTCTTTGTTTTAAGTTTCTTGGTAGGTTGTTGAGTTGCGTGGGTATCTGATGTGATCTCACAAAAGAACCGTGTGAGTTGTTGAAGGGTGTAGGGATGTAGAGAGTTGTTTTAGGCCGTGTTATACGATAAGTGTCTCTGTTGTTTCGATAGGTGATGTTGAAGTAAGTCCTTGTTAATATCATGTAGTGTTTCAGGTTTTTAATGCTCAGGATTCTGTGTGTCGCCATGTGCTGGTCGGATATTAGTTGTTTCGTATAAGGTGTCCAAATCACTGTTGACACAATTTTCCTGTGTAATGTTTCTAATTTTGTTGGGTGGCTGTTTGATGTGTTTGCATAGACTGTTATATCGTATCTGAGTAGGGATTCGCAGATACCGTGATATAGGAGTTTTTTATGTTGGATGGAATAATATCTTTTACTTGGAAGAGTTTTGCTGCGATGATCCGCAGTTTGGTAGGTAGGTATTCTATATGTTTTGTCCATAAGGGTGGCAATCCATATAGAGACCAAATAATACTAATAATTTTTTTTAACATTTTATTATTTCTCAGATAAATTACATACATCATATGAAGACAATTATGCATAACAAATACTTTCTCGTACATAAAGTGTTTTTTAAAATAATAATAATAACAATAACTGTTTACAACATATATTATTATAATATTCATAATGATTATTACAGATGTTTCTTTGCAATTTTACACTCTGTATATACAATATCAATGGATATAATCACTCTATATTGCATACTTTTGTTACAGTCATTACATACATTTGTTTACATGTGATACATTACTTACATTTGTTTACATATGATACTTACATTACATACATTAGAGAGCTAATTTCTCTGCTTTCATCCTCGAAGCTTATATGTAAGCTTATCTGAGGATGACACCAGTCGGTTATTATTTATTGTTTTTTTTGCTGTGTTGGGAACCTATGAAATCTACGACCGAGAAGTTCGCGCACTAACACAAACACGCACGCACGCAAACACGTGCGTGCGTGTTTGTGTTAGTGCGCGAACACAATGAAACACAATTAATGAAACACAATATATTCATTCAGGCTTCAAGTTCAGCGACGTATCAATACATTCCAAGTTATTGTGTGTGTGTGTGTGTGTGTGTGCGTGCGCACACACACACACACACTCACTCACACACACACACACACACACACACACACACACACACACACACACACACACACACACACACACACACACACACACACACACACACACACACACACACACACACACACACACACACACACACACACACACACACACACACACACACACACACACACACACACACACACACACACACACACACACACACACACACACACACAATAACTTGGAATGTATTGATACGTCGCTGAACTTGAAGCCTGAATGAATATATTGTGTTTCATTAAGTTTGTGTGGTATTTTTGGTGCGTGTTTGTTGTTCATAATATGTCCTTACAGCACTTTTCAAACTATTGTAGTTTGTAAGGTTTCTGTATTCAAAAGGTAATTTGTTTATCATGTCTGGGATGTAAAAGTTTCGCATGGCCTTTCTGTAGTGATTATTGTATTTATATATGATATAATTAGTAGTCTGAGGTCTTGTTATACGGTATGTATTTCTGACTGTCCTGTGGTTGGCATCAAAATAATGTTTCAACAAAGCTGCATAGTGACATAGATGTTTTGCTGTCAGTATTTTGTATTCTGACATTGCAATGTATATAAGGTCGTTATTTTTTCTTTGTTCCCAAGAGATCAGTCTTATCATTTTGTATTGTAGCGACATTAATCTATTTAATTTTTAGGGTGCACAGAAAGCATACGTTGTTATAGCGTATCATAGTATATTTTGGAATAGTGCTATGTCGGGAACTATGTCTTTTAACCTTTAGTTTGACCACTTATTATTCGGAGTTTGTTGTGTAGATGGTTTATGTGTCTATTCCAGTTCATATCAGCATCGAAGTAAATTCCAAGGTATCGTATTGTATCAACCTGAGTGATTGTGGTGGTTTTGCTGTTCTGTGTTTTTATGTTGGAAAGTGGATGTTGGATGGTTATATATTTGTTATCAACTGGTCGAGTCAGTGGATTTCTGAATATCATTAATTTTGTCTTTTCTGAGTTTAGGTGTATGGTGTTTTTCGTGAGCCAGTCTATGATCAGATTTAGGTCATATTGCATATTTGTTTGGGCTATGCTTGCGTTATTATGGATGCATATTATTGCTGTATCGTCTGCGTATTGGCATATCTTACCTTTGAGTGGTAGCTAATTAGTGTCATGCGTGTAAATGTTGAATAGAGTTGGGGAGAGTACAGCTCCCTGTGGTACTCCACAGGTTACTGGTAGCTCTCTGCTTCGGTTTGACCCGATACGTGTGATATGCTTTCTATTTTGAAGGTAGTTTGTAAACCACCTGTGAAGTGGCACATCTATTCCAACATGCCTCAGCTTTTCTAACAAGGTTTCATGAGTAAGTGTATCGAATGGTTTGGTTAGATCAATAAAGACTACCATGGAAATTTTGTTTTTGTGTAAGGCAGTATTAATTACGTCTGTAAAGTCTTCCAAGAGAGATGTTGTTTTCTTATTTTTCTGAAAACCATATTGTGTTTTGGGGATATGCTGTGAGTTTCTTCAGTATGATCCGCTCCATAATTTGATTGATAATTGGTAATGTTGCTATGGGTCTGTAATTGCTGATTAAATTTCTTTTTCCATTTTTGTATATGGGTGTGATTATGGCGGTCTTTAGCATCCCTGCTATCTGTCCTGTTTTAAATATTTTATTTATTAATTTTTGTAGGATAGGACTTAAACTGGTTGCATGTTGCTTTATATCTTTAGGTCTGATACCATCAATTCCTGGGCCTTTGTTTGGTTTGATTTGATGTATTGCAGAGAGAAATTCTACTTCTTTTATGGTTGGGAACCATAATGTCTGTTTCGATTGTGGTCCAAGTAGAGGGTCTCATTTTATGGCTGGGGGAATATTTCTGGGCAGTTTTTGAATAGAGCCTGCAAAGTATTGGGTAAAGTCGTTTGTTAGTTGTTGGATAGGTTTTGCGTCTTTTATGAAACTGTGTTTTATGGTTTCGGAGGCGGTGGTGTCGGGAACAAAATCTAGCATCTCGTTGATCAGATGCCAGGTTTGTTTCATGTTGTTTTGTGCAGAGGTTAGTTTGTCTCTGTAATAGCTTGTTTTTACATTTCTGATTTGTGATGTAAGGCGATTCCTTGTTATCTTATATTCAGCTTTTAAAGCTGTGTTATTTGGATATCGCTTTAATTCTTTCCATAAAGCGTCCTTTCTGTGTATTTCTAGGATTAAGTTTTGCGTTATCCAAGGATTTTGTATTGTTTTTGAGCGAATTCTGACTTTCTTTGTAGCTTTCTTATATATTTCCTCCAGTGTGAGTTTAATGTTGTTGTATAAGATATCTGCTGAATCTGATGCCAGGTGTTCCCAGTCTGTTTTTCTTATTTCGTGGTTGACTATTTTTTCGTCTATTATTGTTTTCTGTCGCTTTTCTTCTGTGGGACATTGCATGGCTATTGTCTTTGTGTGCAGGTTTAGAGCGGTGAAGTAATGTTCTGCTACTTTGCACATTATGACTGATGCAGTGAACTGTTTGGTGGTGCTCGGACGTTTATATGAATTAGACAGGAGGCAGTGATAGTATTTCCGATTATTTCTTCTCTAGTACATGATGCTATTGTTGGTATTAGATTATACATGGATAGTGTGTGTAGGTATTGTACAGTGTTGTTCTGGTTTTCGTTTGCAATGTTTATATTTATGTCGCCAATTACCATTAGTTATTCGGTTGAGCATATTTCTTGGCTTGAAAGCGAGCAATTGAGTTCGCGCAAGAATTTTATCATGTTTAGGTTTGGTGGCCTGTAAATAGCATTTAGTATTATGGGATAATGTCTATTGGTGGTATTAGTGATTTCGTGGCAAAGGGTTTGAGCATGCTCAAACTGATAGGCCATTTCTTTTGCTATTAATTTTTGTTTCATAAATATTAATATTCCACCCCCTGTTTGTTTCACGGCATGATCTATCTTGTTGGAAGCCTGGAATTTGGAAAGCAGTTGCTTCTTCATTAGTTATGGATACTTCTGTAAGAATCGATATATCAATAATATCAGCGTAATTCCTCAAATTCCTCAGATAAGCCTGTAACAATAACCAATGATTTCGGATGCTTATGGTGTTAATATGCAAGATCGAGAGACCTCTCGCTTGTACTGTGTGTTGTTTCCATGCATCAAGCGATTCGAAAGTACAATTACTGATGTATTCTGGTGTAATTACATCTATCTGATGGTTCACATTCATTTTTGTTGTGTTGAGTGAACTAAGTTGGAGTCTTTTGTTTCACTCTGGCAACCTGTCTATATCTTCGGAGCTTCTTATTTGTATAGACTTTGAAGACTGACTTTCTCAAGAATATTTTACCGTCTTTGATCCATAAAAATGGATACTTTTTTTCTGTTTTTTCTTTTCTTGCTTGGTTCCAAAGATTCTGATTAAAAGGTATTAAATACTCAGATAGAAAGATTGGCGTATTGTCTTGCGATACATTTAAATCATTGACTACTGGTTTTTCCAGTCTGCTGGCGTTTATGAGAATGTCTCTTGTAGCCATGCTTGTCAGACGAACTATGACTGGTGCGGATCGTGGTGAGCCTTGTTTTTTGTTCTTCCTAGGAAACTGATTTATGGTCTGAATATCATTGTGCTCTAGGGGGATGTCAATTGCATGGCCTAACTTTAAAACTACATCTCTGAGATTTTCTGTGGATTCAGTTTCTGGAAGACCGTTTATGACAAGGTCTCCTTTATGTTGTTGTTGGTTTAAAACTTCGTATTGTAGTTTCAGGGAATTAAATTCTTGATGGAGTTCCAATGTGTCTTTTATTAATTTGTGATGCCTGTCAGTTAATGCGTTAATGCTGGTTTTAATGTCTTTTACCGTTTGTAAGACTTCTTCAACTTTTGAATTATTAAATTTAACAAACTCTTCATATTCGCTAATGATTTTGTTATTTGTTTATTCTGATTATGAAATAGTTCTTGTACAAGATCTACCAAGTTGCCTTTTATATTTTCTAATTTTTTTTCTAGTAATAAATTTACGGAACTCAAATTATAAGACTCATCAGTATTTTGTTGTCTGTTCAGTTCATCGTCCGATTCTGCCTCCGGCGTAATTCGTTGCATCGTGGGTGGTGGCGTTTATTTGTTCTCTCTACAGTTTTGGCACTTCCATTCTTCTCGTTTGGCATTGGATTTGCGTTGCCAGGTTGTTTCTGAAAGTCCGGAACATGTAAAATGAAGATTCCTATTGCATTTCCTGCAGGTTATATAACATCCGTCGGAAGGTAATTCCTTCAGGCACTTGTTGCAATTCATGACTCACCTTTCTTCCTTTGGATAGCTGTAAAGATGACAACGTCCTTTGTTCTATGCTCGTTTGTTCTATGCTTAAAATATTGTGGGTTCAACAGTCGATGTTCTTGAGTTTCATCATATCTACTCATCCATCCTATCCTAGGACGGATCAAGTCATCCTACCGAGAGGGGGGGGGGCTTACAGTTAATTAATGCAACCAGTCGCCAATTCTTGCAGCATTCCCTAAGAGGAGTATTTCTGACTGTAGCCCGTGTGTGTGTGTTCACAGGAGCCGGTTTGGCTATTGTGGGGACGAAAAACCCGAGTTTCCGGGAGGAAAAAGCGCCCAGCGGCCCGTGCAAGAGATCGAATCACTCGGAAATCGGTGGAAAAAAGGCATAATAAAAGATCCTCTGGTGGACGACTAGAATCGAACTTACGAGGTTTTATATTCGAGCGATTTAGTGCAGTGAAAGGCGATTTAGCGCATACCGTCTCTATTGAGCTACACATGCGCTGTAATAATAATAATAATAATAATAATAATAATAATAATAATAATAATAATAATAATAATAATAATTCCGACGAACACGGCCTTGTCGTGGCTGAGGGGCTTGCATGCTTCAGTGATGTTGAGAGCTATTCTGGCGGTTGCATAGCAGCCAGCAGGGCCACCCTTGTCAGACAGGTCTCAACTGACGAGCCAGACTAACAGTGTTCCATCCCCCTATCTTAATGGTGAAAAGGAAGAAGATATCCATACACCAGATCAGTCGATGCCCGGGTCATTAAGGACTGCTTCAGATGTTGGGGATCCTGGGCATCAAGTGACAAGTGGGCTACAGGGCCCAGCTATCCTTGCTGGGCAATCAGGGCAGGAAGCTGAAAAGCGACTGGAAGGAAATCAAACGTAAAAATGGACTGTAGAAGAAAACAGAGAAATTATGAAATGTTTTCACAGATCAACACCCGAAAAACGAGGTTTCAGAAAGCGTATGTATTTAATTTGGAAACAAAAATTTCAGGAATCTGCAATAACAGAACAAAGACTTATGGACTAAAAGAATTTCATTTTCCGTAAAAAAATATTTACTGAACTTGAGCTGCAAGAGTTACGTAATAAACCAACAACTCCAATAAAAGAAAATCATCAGGAGATAACTATATCAAACTTTGGAATTCAACTCAGTATACATCAAGCTGACGACATACCTCAGAATGTCTTGACAGAAGGGCAGTTTAAAATGAAGTCAGGGATATTGGAACATATGAACACCATAAATGACCATATAAGACTACCACCATTAAAAGCTTTACAACAATCTAAGCTAAAACAGCTCCTCTTAGACGCAAATGCTGTAATTGAAACCATCACAACCAACAGTATAAAGGAAACAAATGAGCTCCTATACAGCACAGCCTATATCATTACAGTGAAGCTTGGTTGCAAACCGAAAGAGCAAAAGCCGAGGATGAAACAATCTGCACCATGGAAAATCCGGTTAGAACGAAAGGCCAACAGGCTGCGAGAGCTGATCTGAGAAAATTAAAGAGTTTTCAAGAAGGACGGTTGAAAAATATTAACATCAAAAACAAACTGATTAACACATATAATTTGACCAACAAAACAATTGCTGAAGTTACCGAAGAGCTAAAAAAAAAATTACAGTGACTGCACAGAAAATTAAAAGATATGAAGCAAGAATAAACCAATATGTACAAAATATGCAATTTCGACAGAACCAACGTCAGTTCTTCCAGTCTCTCCAGAGAAATACAAATGCAAACAACCATTCACCCGGAAAAGAAGAAACACTCAAATTGTGGAAGTCAATCTGGGATAATCCTATGGAACACAATAAACATGTTTCATGGATTAATGAAATAGAATCAGAAATGACACAAAAACAAATGCAAACTGTCATTATCACTAAAGAAATTATCAGTTTTCAAGCAAGAAAATTAAAAAACTGGAGTGCACCTGGTAAAGACGAACTACATGGAGTTTGGTTAAAACATCTAACCAGTCTACATGATCGAATGGCTGAACAATTTAATTATTTGTTGCAGTCAGGCAGAGTAGAAGACTGGATGATATCTGGGCGCACCTTTCTCTTCATCAAAGATAAGGATAAGGATGCAGACCCAAGTAACTATCGTCCAATAACATGCCTACCATCCATGCTAAATGTGTTCGCTGCAATCACAGCAAATTCCATTTACCACTACTTATTAGATAATCAGATTTATCCGATTGAACAAAAAGGCAATTTTCAAAAATCCCGAGGAACAAAATACCAGATCCTTATTAATAAAATGATTCTCAGAAACTGAAAAATACGAAAAACTAATTTAAACATGGCATGGATAGACTACAAGAAAGCATTCGATTCCCTCCCCCCACTCCTGGATCCTAAAATCACTAAAACTATTTGGAATTAGCAAAAACATACGTTCGTTTCTGGCTACTGCTATGAAATCATGGAAAACAACATTAATAGTGAATAATGAACGATTTGGAGATATCAGCATTAAACATGGAATTTTCCAAGGTGATTCGTTATCACCATTGCTCTTCAACATTTCTTTGATTACTTTGTCTATGATGCTGAAGAAAACGAACTTGGATATGAAATTCCTAAATGTAATATTAAAATTCCTCATCTGTTGTATATGGATAACTTGAGGCTATATGGAAAATCGGTCTAGCAAATAGATTCTTTATTGAACACATAGAATAGTTCGTATTTTCAGTCAGGGCATCAAAATGGAATTTGGTTTAAATAAATGCGCAATATTATCTATTAAACGAGGAAACATTAATGACACTAACAATTTTAATTTTGATCAAGAGAAATATATAACAGCAATTTTAGCTGACGAACACTATAAATACCTAGGAATATTAGAAGCCAATGATATTATCCATTCGAAAATTAAACAACAGGCAGCATCAGAATACATCAAAAGAATTAGAAATATTCTGAAAACAAAGCTAAATGGATTAAATACAATTAGAGCAAAGAATTCTTGGGCTATACCAGTGATCCGATACACAGCTGGCATAATAAATTGAACAAAAGAAGACCTGGACAAACTAGACTGCAAAACTAGAAAACTAATGACTATGCATCATGCATTACATCCACGAAGTGATGTTGACAGGTTGTACCTACCGAGGAGAATAGGTGAACGGGGTATGCTGCAAGTGAGACAGACTGTGGAAGAAGAAGAAATTGGTTTAAGAAATTACATCGACAATAGCGCTGAGCCAGTGTTTCAAGCAATTACACAAGAGAGCCTTCTAAAAGCAACAGGAAACAAATCCGATTACAAATAAAGGAACAACAAAATATCCGATATGTGCGCTGGAAAAATAAACCCTTGCATAGCCAATTTCTTCGAGGTACTGAGGACAAAATTGACCTGAACAAGACATGGCAATGGCTACAACACGGATACATTGAAAAAGGAACAGAAGGATTTATTCTAGCAGCTCAAGAACAGTCATTACAAACTAATGCAATCAAAACAAAAATTTTCAACATGAATAATAACAGAAAATGCAGATTCTGCGATCAGAAAGATGAGACTGTAGAATATCTAATCAGTGCCTGAAGCAAAATAGGTCAAACTGACTATAAATACCGCCATGATCAAGTGCCCAAAACAGTGAGAGAAATGCAAATGGCGGCTCGCGTATTAGTTCAGTGCGATAGTTTTGAATGATAAATGATATATATAGAGGTAAGCGTTCTTCATTTTCTGAAATTTCATATCCTATTGATTTGCGCATTTAGCTAATCGCTCGATATTGCTGGCAATCCTTTTCATCTGCAATATCCTCTACAAAATTTCTGCTGGCAGGTCTCAAGACCTGCGGGATTTCTAATTGCGATCATAAGCAATTTACCAATCACTACCTACTAGATATAACAACAAATAAAACAGACATGGATAATATTACTGATCTGCTAGAGCATCTAAACAAAGAGCAAGCATTAAAATTGTTTAAATTACTGCTTAAAAAATTTGATGCTGAATGGCCAGGTTTCCTAAACCTGTACACACAGCCGGAAGAATCCGATGATATGGAGGGCGAAGTGGAAGAGATCAATGACACTTCCATCTCCCTGCCCGAAAGCCTCAGTCAGACGGTCTTCACAGGAGAACAGACGGGCAAGAGACGTAGAATCGAGGATGATCATGTGGAAAACGAAACACCCTCACAAATAGTCCCGGAAAAAAGGGAAAAGGTCCCCCCGGTAATTCTCCGTGAAAAGGAAAAATGGACCACAGTTGCAAGAAACCTAAGAGAACATCAAATTGGATACTCCTGGGCCAGAAACACAGAAGAAATACGAAGGTGTAAAAATTCAACCAACAACAGTCACAGACTACAGAGGAATAGCAAAAATGATGGATAACAACAAACTACAGTACCACACCTTCGCACTAAGCAGCGAAAGAAATCTAAAGGTTGTATTGCGAGGTGTCACTGAAGGCATTACCTCTGAGGAGATCGCGGCTGACCTTACCCAGCAGGTCCTAACACCTATCAAAGTCAGCCGGATGTACAGATCCGATAAACAACCGATGCCATTAGTATTGGTTGAGATACAGAACACACAAAGACAAATTTATGACATAACTGCGGTCTGTGGACTTAAAATATCAACAGAGCCACTCAGGAAAAGGGCATCAGCAGGGCAATGCCATCGTTGCCAAACGTTTGGCCATGCCCAAAGACTCTGTAAAGCCGAGTTCAGATGCCTGAAGTGTGGCGAGCAGCATCAACCCATTACATGCACAAAAGCAAGAACCACACCAGCCAAATGTGCCAACTGTGGAGGTCCCCACCCAGCAGACTACAAAGGATGCAGCCACCATTCCAGAAATCACGGAACTACAAGACCCGTCCAACCTCCCCCAATCTGGACCACCACTCAAAGCATCTCTGCTGCACAGTCATCAAACCACCAAACCCAATCCATAAAAGTCTGGAAAGGGCTCAACCTTCCAACAAGACCTATGCAGAAGCAGCCCGCCCAAAGGACACAATACAAAATAATCAAATAGGCTCCAACATCACAGCAATACTGACTGCTTCGCTAGCCACTATGCTGCAGGAATGAATTCAGCAGAACAAACCCAACTCCATCCTCCACAAAGAGATTCCTGCAAGGAACCCATTCCATACTCACAGCACTCAACTATGAATAAAACAAAAGTAAAACCTAACTCGCTTCTAATTGCAGCCTGGAATGCCAATGGACTCACCAACAAAACATTAGAACTACAGGAATGCGCACAAAGACACAACCCGGACATAATGCTGATCAACGAGACCCACCTAAGACCTGCCAACAACCCAAAAGTGAGAGGATACACAATATACCGAACGGATAGACTCAGCTCCAGAGGGGGAGACACTGCCATCTACATCAAACCATACCTCCACCACAATGCCATATCCAACCCACAGACTACAAACCTGGAAACCACAGGAATACAAGTCCACACAAACAATGCTGGAAGCCTCAAGATATTTGCTGCCTACAACTCACCAAGCAATCCTCTACTGACAACAGACCTGGATGCAGTCCTCGGCACCACAGACCCCACCATCATAGTAGGTGACTTGAACGCCAAACACACAGCATGGTTCAGCACCACCAACAACAGAAGTGGTCGCATACTACACAACTATTCAACACTTAACTCAGTTGTGGTAGCAGGACCCACTGAGCACACTCATTACAGCCCTCATGGCAGATCAGATGTACTTGACATAGCTATCCTTAGAAACATCAGTTATCAATACAAACTAGAGACGCTCAGTGAACTATCATCCAACCACAACCCAATCCTGATCAAACTTGGCATGCAAGACCAACTGGCCCAGCAGCACACCTTCATATCGTGGGATAGGCTAGCTAAAATCCTACCAGAATACATTGGTTCTGTACCAATCATCCACAAAAAACAAGACAGATGTAGCAATAAGCAATTTAACAAGCCAAATTAAAAAAGTACTAGAAGCAGTCACCAAAACCACAACCAACCACCCATCCGGTCGGCTCCCAGAAAACATAATGGACCTCATCAGAACAAAAAACAAAGCCAGGAAAAGATACCACAACACAAGAGCCCCACAGGACAAGAAAACTCTGAACAAGTTGAACAACCAAGTCAGAAAAGCACTTCAAATCCACAGGAACCAGGATTGGGACAATAAACTCTCATCACTCAACCCAGAAGATCACACAATATGGAAATTTCTGAAGATTCTGTGCGCTAAACACAATCCCCTACCGCCCATGCAAACTGCTCATGGAACGGCGCACACTGATAAAGAAAAAGCAGAAGCAATAGCAGAAACCTAGAAAAACAATGCAGCCCATCATATGATAATATAAACATCACCCACATATATAAAGTCCACCAGCAGGTCAAGCGTACCTTAAGTCAGTCCGAAGACAAATCAGCCAGCATCACACCCACTACTCCAGTTGAAATAACCAACATCATAAAACATTTAAACAACAAAAAAGCTCCAGGGCCAGATGGAATTACTAACAGAATCATCAAATTACTTCCTAGAAAAGCTATTATGCACCTGGTTAACATAACTAATCAATATTGAGGATACAACATGGAAAACAGCAGACATCATACCAATAAAAAAGCCAGGAAACAATCCGCAACTCCCGCAAAGCTACCGTCCAATAAGCCTGCTTTCCAACCTGGGAAAGATTGCTGAAAAAATTATCCTTTCAAGACTACAAGAAAAATCAGACCAATTAGGAATAATTCCAAACGAACAATTCGGCTTCCGCCGTATGCACAGCACAGTGCAACAAATACACCGACTAGTGGAGCATATCACTCAAGGATACAACTGGAACCTTCACACAGCTGCAGTTTTTCTGGATATTGCCAAGGCCTTTCATAAGGTATGGCATCAAGGATTACTCTATAAACTCATTCAGGCCAACATTCCAATAAATCTTACCCATCTAATAAAATCATACCTCACTGACAGATCCATGCAGATAAAAATAAATGGCACCATCTCAACTGGCGCAAAATCCTGGCAGGAGTACCACAGGGATCTCTTTTGGCTCCTTTACTTTTCACAATCTATGTGGCTGACATTCCACAGAACCTGAGGATTACCATCACAGCCCTATATGCTGACGACACAGCCATAATGACAAGATCTCTCCGCCCACACCTGGCGATCAGTCGTCTCCAGGATACTATCACAAAGCTAGAGAAATGATTCTCCGACTGGAGGATACAAGTAAACCCCGTCAAAAGCTCAGCTATACTGTTCACCAGATGCAAAGCCTTCATCCAAGATGATATTGAACTTCTCGAAAAAAAGATACCATGGCAGACAGAAGCCAAATACCTTGGAGTACAGCTAGACAAAAAGCTAAATTTCAACAGCCATATCAAGCTCATAGGCACAAAGACATCCAGAACCATAGCCCAACTCTATCCCCTGATCAATCGCAACAGCAAATTGGATAAATGCAACAAGCTGTTATTATATAAGATGGTAATTCGACCAGTAATCACATATGCATCCCCGGCATGGAGTCACACATCCAAATCTAACATCCAGAAACTACAGAGGATACAAAACAAATGCCTGCGGATGATCTTAGATGCCCCATGGTTCGTCAGAAACACGCAGATCCACCCGGAACCCCTGACATCCGTTCTCTCCTTCATGACCATGTGGAAAAGTTCTTCAGCAAGGCACATTCTCATCCTAATCCACTAATCAGACAAGCTTCCAGTTATAGTAAACATGACTATCAAAAACACAAAAGACCCAAAGCAATCCTGCTTTCAACAGAACAGAACTAACTCCATAGTTCACAAAGTGCGAGCATAAGTCTGACAACCTCCCCCATCAAGCTTCTCCACACAGATAAAGGGGAAAATATAAAGCATTTTATGCTTCACCCAGCAAGCCAGTAACGTTGTTGTTGTTGTTGCCCAAAACAGTTCATTGGCATGTATGAAAAAAATATGGCTTTCCTAATTCTGATAACTAGTGGCAACATAAAATAGAGACTGTATTGGAAAACGAAACAGCAAACATTCTCTGGGACTTAAGAATATAAACTGATTGGCATTTGGAACACAATAGACCTGACATCAGATCTATTGTGTCAGGTCGATAGGTTTGGATTATCGATATTGCAGTACCCAGTGATAACAACATCAACAACAAAGAACTGGAAAAAATTACTAAATATCGAGATCTGCCAATCGAAGTTGGCCGACTGTGGCATAAACTCACCAGTCATTGCAATAGTTATCGGTGCATTTGGTGCAACTTCAAAGAAGCTGTCCAAATATTTACAGCAATTAAAAATCAATGAAGTGATCCCATATGACCTACAAAAAACAGCATTACTTGGAACAGTCCATATTTTACGACGCTACCTGACGGACTACTCTTTGATACTTGGCTAGAATCTGAATTGTTCTCAATCACCAGTCATATTTTTATTTATATGATATCTTGTTTTGACTGTGTATCAAATATGTGAATAAAAAAAATCAGAAAAAAAAAATCAGCTAACGCCTTTTTATTCCCGTATACGGGGAGTAGGCGAGGCCATTTAGCCCTGTCTAACTTTTGGAGACTGAGTGGGCAGTTCAATCTCCACTGGTACCAATCAGAGATAGATGGCCCATGGCTGTCACTAATTAAGCGGTGCTCAGTGAAGAGAGACGGCTCAAATGTGCCGCCATCTCGTGGTCCCTAACCCTAACACAATATATTTAATGTCTGAAATAATGCGGGTTCTACGGTCGATTTTCTTGAGTTTACAGGACGAAAAACCCGAGTTTCCGGGAAGAAAAACCTGCTTGCCCATGCCAGAGATCGACTAACTCGGGAATCGGTCGAAAAAAGGCTTAGAAAAATTTCCTCTAGTCGCCGACTAGACTCGAAACCAAGTCCTCCTTCGTGGGGCCAAGCGCCGTGGTTGGCAAACGCCACATCCACTGAGCTACACAGGCTCTAAAACGAATAGCGCCCGAACAGGGACAATAATAATAATAATAATTTTTTATAATAATAATAATAATAATAATAATAATAATAATAATAATAATAATAATAATAATAATAATAATAATAATAATAATAATAATAATAATAATTTATTACATATCATACGTACATTACATAGTTTTGATTACGTATGATACATTACATACATTTGTTTGCATATGAAACAACATTACTTACATTTGTTTACGTATCATACAACATTACATAGATTTCTTTACATTTGATACATTCATGTATTCTGATAAAAATATTTTTTCCCAATAATAATTATAATAATTCATAACATATGATACATACATTATATACTTATCATTACATATGATACAACATTACATACATTTGTTTACATGTGATAATACAGTACTCTAAAAATATTTATGTGGCTCTAAAACTCTAAATATTTTCACATAAAGTTTACCAAGATCGAGCCCAGTAAGACCTGTAACTTGTAAATAGTTGTATGTTATATGTAAATAATTCCAATGGGAATTTATATGTGCTGTATGCCAAATAAGGGAATATTCTAGAAGGTGTAGTATTAAGGCAATACCGTGTCAATAGTAAAGCAGTATATTTTTAGATTTTTGTAAACACGTCAAACTTTGTGTGTATTCTACATGGAAAGCTCAAGGTCAGTGCTAGGTGGATTGACAAAAGCTTCAAATGAATGTCCGCTGCCAGAATGAATAGGATTTAGGGGGTGTAGGAGAAAAACAAAGGAAGGGTCAGTGAGAGAAAAGGATCAAATGATTTTGCCGAAATGTTCGGGATTCACATATCTCCGCACAAGGATTCGGAAGTGACCGAATAAAAGGCGTAGGCGAAAAGATCGCATTATCGGTTCGAGAAATTTTCCTCAGTGATCCAGAGGTCGTGAGCGAGAAGTCGCCAACGGTTGTCCGGCAAATGTAGGCCGTCGTGGACGCGACGTCGGGAGAAATCATGCCCATAATCTAAAAGAAAGATGACGAGAAACCGATCCGCCAGGCAAAACTGATAGTTGATGACGAATTGGCGAGTCTTCGCCAGGAGCTGTTGTCAGAGGGAAGAAATTGCTCCGTTAATCCAACGAGCATGCAAGCATGCCACAAGCCAATAATCTTTGCCCGAAGTGCGGCAGGACAGAGTATCCTGGAAACATCAGTAGACCTATTGCCGGCGTGAAGAGGGATTGAAAAAAACCTGGCGCGGAACGGAAGTCCAGTTCGAAGCCAAGTACACAGAGCGTAACAACTATAAAGTGAGTTGACCGGTTTGTTAAATTTCCTTGAGCTTTTAAGAGAACACTTATTAATGGACTGTAAGTAGAAGCTGATCTAAATAGGCATATCTACCAATTAAAGATTATAAAAGTGATTAAGTGTCAAGAATTTTTATTTTGAAATAATTCATAGTGTAACTGTTTGCTGAAACTTGCCTATAGAATATTCCCAGCATTGAAAGGAAAGAGCAATTGTGTGTAAAAGATATTGTTTATGTGTTCAATGAGTAACAGTTAACATTTAAGTAATAAGTACCATTGCTCTGTATAAATGATTTATGTTTTGTATTAAGAAAATTAGTAAAATATTTGATATGATTTGTGTGAGAAAATGAAGGAACTTAACTAGTCTATTTATGCAGATTTGAATTGTGATGGGTCTTTTATTATTGAAAATGCAGTGTAAAAGTTGTCTTATGTGAATTAAATCTTTGTTGTTTAAATATTAATAGAGTGTTGCCTGATATTTTAATTCTTTGATGCACTGTTCTAAAAAAAACCGAGCTTGTGAGCGGGGAAGATAGATAATTAATACGAGAATTAGATAAAGGGATAGCCACGACTGTATATAAGAGTAAGGAATTATATCTACCGAAAGTAGGACTATTTAATGCCATAAAAGGATTTCCTGAGGCGCAGTCACTAATTCAAATAAATATCTAGAGATCCTTGGCGTAATAAAAATAGGAATACTGGAGGTAAAAATAAGGAACAGGAGGATATAAGTTTAAAGTTAATAGAGTTGTATAAGGGAACAGCGACATAAGTTAAAGACTTGGGTATTGATGATAAGATATATAAGATATAGAAGAGAGATATAGAAATATTTAAGAGAGATATAGAAATATTTAAGAGAGATAATAAATAAATAAGAGTGATATAAGATATATAAAGAAATAAGATAAAGTAAAATATAGAAAAATCCTAAGATATTACAATGGCGCAGTAACGACAGGATATTAAAGAAATAAGGATAATAGGGATTTCAAGCGATGGTGAGTTAGCCGATCTCATACGGAGATAGCAGGGTTTTTTCTCCCGGAAACTCGGGTTTTTCATCCCGCATACATACAAATCGGCCATTCAGAACACACGCAATTTACAGATATAAATTACTAGTTGTGGTGGTGTTGGAGGTGGGCGGTAGATGGCATTGATTCGTAGTAGAGGTAAGGTGTAGAGACAGTTGAAGATGTCCTCCCGCGATGAGTCTTCGGACTCCTTGGAGGTATCAGGAATAATAATAATAATAATAATAAAAATTTTTTCTGTTTTTATCCAATGCAGCGTTTATTAGATTTATTAGATTTAATAATAATAATAATAATAATAATAATAATAATAATTTTTTTTTTAAGTTTATTATCTCTCAAATAATTACATGAATATACTAATATTTAGGCAACAATGCATCTTTTTCTTGCAAAATGGTTCAGTAAGAATTATAATTACTCTTAATATCGTTATCATTCGCAGAATTTTTCATTGACACAAGAGTAAAAAGTGTGTATTATTACCGTTAATAATAATCATAGTAATCGTGTTTATTATTAATGACTCACAGTTAAACAATATTACTTATGTTGCAGTTTACACAATAATATTTTTTTTTAATTTAAATTGTAAATTAAATATATAATTTTAAACTTAAATATATAACTGAAGTATTACTATCACATTTTCTGTTTACTACTAGAATTCATTAAAGAATGTCAAGTGAATAATGTTAGATAAATACTGCTACTGGGATGTGACTCAACTGCACCCTCGAAGCTTTGTAATTAGCTTATCTGAGGGTGATACTGGTTATATATACATATATTTGTTATTGATCTGGTTGCTGTGTTGGAAGTAGGCAGAACTTTGGGAGGTCAAATGAATGATCTGAAAGGTCGGATCAGAGTGGAATTGCCGATATATCCTGTGTTATTGCATCTGTCTTGATGGTTCACGTTCTTTTTTATTGTGGGCTTCTTTTTGAACTATTTAGGAGGCTTTTTACTTCACAGTGGCAGCCTTTCTATGTCTTCTGTGCTATTAATTTATATCGGCTTTGAAGTTTGTGACTTCCTTATGAATATCTTGGCATCTCTGGTCCACAAAAGTTGGTAATTTTTTTCCAGATATAAAAAAACACCACTCACATTTACAGTACATTACATGCATTTAATTACATATGATACATTTATTTTTTATTTTTTATTTTATTTATTTTTTTTTTATCTTGGATGAGATGAGATGTATTTTCTCAGCTTTCATCCTCACAGCTTATTTATGAGCTTATCTGAGAATAACACCAGTTATTATTTATTGGTTTATTTGCTGTGTTGGGAAGCTATGAAATCAAATCTATGTTTAATTGGCTTCCACTGATTTCCACTGCAGCCGTTAATTGAGAAATTCGCACGCACGCACGCACACACACACACACACACACACACACACACACACACACACACACACACACACACACACACACACACACACACACACACACACACACACACACACACACACACACACACACACACACACGGCAACTTGGAATGTCTTGATGCTTCGCTAAACTGGGAGCCTGAATGAATATATTGTGTTTCGTTACGTTTGTATGGTATTTTGGATGTGTGTTTCTTGTTCATAGTACGTCCTTAGAGTTCTTTTCAGGCTATTGTTTTCAGGCCACGCGAAACGTCTACCTCCCATGTCTGGGAGGTAGACGTTTCGCGTGGCCTCTCCGCAGCGATTATTGTATTTATATATGATATAAATAGTTGCCTGAGGTCTTTTTATGCGATATGTATTTCTGACTGTCCTGTAGTCGGCATCGAAATAATGTTTTAGCAAAGCTGCATAATGACATAAATGTTTTGCTGTCAGTATTTTGTGTTCTGACATTGCAGTGTATAAAAAGCCGTTATTGTCTCTTTGTGCCCAAAAGATCAGTTTTATCATTTTGTACTGTAACGAAATTAATCTATTTCATTTGTAGGTTGCACAGAAATCTTATGTTGTTATAGTGTATCTTAATATATTTTGGCATAGTGCTTTGTATATTAGTGTTTTTAGGCGTGTGGGAACTATGTCTTCTAACCTGTAGAGTTTGCCAGTTATTGTTCGGTGTTTGTTGTGTAGATAGTTTATGTGGCTATTCCAGTTGATGTCTGCATCGAAGTAAATTCCAAGGTATCGTATTGTTTCAAACTGAGTGATTGTAATGGTTTTGCTGTTCTGTGTGTTTTTTATGTTGGAAAGTGGATGTTGGATGGTTATATATTTGTTATCAACTGGTCGAGTCAGTGGATTTCTGAATATCAATTTTGTCTTATCTGAATTTAGGTGTATGTAGTTTTTCGTGAGCCAGTCTGTGATCAGATTTATGTCACGTTGCATATTTGTTTGGGCTATACTTGCGTTATTATGGATGGAAATTATAGCTGTATCGTCTGCGTATTGGAATATCTTACCTTTGAAAGGTAGCTGTTTAATATCATACGTGTAAATGGTGAATAGAGTTGGGGATAATATCCCTGTGGTACTCCACAAGTGACTGGTAGCTCTCTGCTTCGGTTTGAACAGATACATATGATATGCTTTCTATTTTGAAGGTAATCTGTAAACCACCTGTGCAGAGGCCCGTCTATTCCAACATGTCTCAGCTTTTCTACCAAGGCGTGATGTTTGAGTGTATCGATTGCTTTAGTTAGATCAATAAAGACTACCATGGCAATTTGGCAATTTTGTTTTTGTCTAAGGTGGTATTAATTACGTCTGTGAAGTCTTCCAAGAGAGATGTTGTTCTCTTATTTTTCTGAAAACCATATTGTGTTTTGGGGATAATATGAATGGTCTCTGTGTATGCTGTGAGTTTCTTCAGTATGATCCGGTCCATAATTTGATTGATAATTGGTAATGTTGCTATGGGTTTGTAATTGCTGATTAAATTTCTTTTTCCATGTTTGTATATGGGTGTGATTATGGCGGTCTTTAGCATCCCTGGTATCTGTCCTGTTTTAAATATTTTATTTAATAATTTTAGTAGGATAAGACTTAAGCTAGTTGCATGTTGCTTGATATTCTTAGGTCTCATACCATCAATTCCTGGCCCTTTGTTTGATTTGATTTGATATATTGCTGAGAGAAGTTCCGCTTCTTTTATGGTTGGGAACCGTAATATGTTTTGATTATGGTCCAAGTGGAGGGTCACGTTTTGTGATTGGGGGAATATTTCTGTGCAGTTCTTTGATGGAGTCTGTAAAATATTGGTTAAAGTCATTTGCTAGTTGTTGGATAGGTTTTGCATCTTTTATGAAGCTGTGTTTTATGGTTTCGCAGGCGGTGGTATTGGGAACAGAATCTATCATCTCATTGATCAGATGCCAGGTTTGTTTCATGTTGTTTTGTGCAGAGGTTAGTTTGTCTCTGTAGTTGCTTCTTTTTGCATTTCTGATTTGTGTTGTAAGGCGATTCCTTGTTATCTTATATTCAGTTTTTAAAGCTGTGTTATTTGGATATCGCTTTAATTCTTTCCATAAAGCGTCCTTTCTGTGTATTTCTAGGATTAAGTTTTGTTATCCAAGGATTTTGTGTTGTTTTTGAAACTGGAAGAATCCAAACGTAAAATATGGACTGTTGAAGAAAACAGAGAAATTATAAAATGTTTTTTCAGATCAAAACCAGAAAAACGGGGTTTTAGAGAACGTATGCATTTAAGTTCTGACAGAAGTGCAGCGTAAAATGAAGTCAGGGATATTGGAACTTATGAACTCCATAATTAACCGTATGAATTATCACCATTTAAAGCTTTGCATAAATCTAACTGGAACAGTTCCTCTTAGCCGAAAATGCTGTGATAAAAACCACCACAACCAACAGCACAAAGGAAGCAAATCAGCTCCCACACACCAAAACTGCAAGCGCAAAAGTCGAGTATGAAATAATCTGCACCATGGAAAATCTGTTTGAAACGAAAAATCAACAAACTTCGAGCTGATCTGCAGAACTTAAATAGTTTTAAAGAAAGACAGCTGAAAAATAATAACATCAAAAACAAATTTATTATCTCGTATAATTTGGAAAACAAAACAATTGCGGAAGTTAATGAAGAGCTAAAATAAAGAATTATAGCTACTGTACAAAACATTAAAAGATAAGAAACAAGAATAAACATATATCTACAAAATATGCAATTTCGAAAGAACTAACGTCAATTCTTTCAGTCTCTCCAGAGAAATAGAAATGCAAATAATCATTCACCACTCAAAACACTCAAATTTTGGAAGTCAACATGGAGGAATCCTATTGAACATAATAAATATGCCTTCTGGATTTAGGATAGAATCAGAAATGAAGCAAAATCAAATGCAAAATGTCATTATCCCTAAAGAAATGGTCAGTGCACAAGCTAGAAAATAAAAAAAAAAAAAAAACTGGAGTGCACCTGGTAAAGACGACATGGATTTTGGTTACAGTATCTAACCAGTCTACATGATCGAATGGCAGAACAATCGAATGGCCGAAAAAAAAAATCTTAAATATAATATTAAAACTTCCCATCTGTTGAATATGGATGACTCGGAAATAAAAATAATTAATCAGTTAACGCCTTAGGCTGACCATATATACCGTTTTGAACGGGACGGTATCGTTTATTTTTTCATATTTCCTGGCCGTCCCACAGTTTTAATAAAAATGTCAATTTTGTCACGCTTTTAATAAAAATTATAAATATTGGTCAGTCATAAATTGTTATTCACAACCTATAATCGTATATCAATATCATCGATACCAGTAATTTATATAACCACGGAGTCACCTTGTTCGATACTAAATAACTATCATCCAATAACATGCCTACCAACTATGCTTAAGCTCTTCACTGCGGTCATAGCAAATTCCATATTTATTTATTCAGTAATTTATTCAGAGAAATCAAGGGGAATCATCAAAAAAGTCATATGATGGACTTAGATCTGACCGTTACAAAGAGTCAAATGGTCAAAAAGTCTGATATAGGTAATGCAAGGCAGCCGATGTCAGAGGTGAAACATCTTGAAACGATGGTTTCTATCCCACTTAGTAAAATTAAACTGGATAAATATTTGAAAACTACATTTGACAACTCAAGTGACAGTATTATAGATGACTCGTTATCATTAAATGATAAGGAGTTAGACTTGCCAAATGAGTATGGTCATCTAAATAAACATTCAAGTGGCCTTGATCTGGTTGCTGAAGGCCAACTGTCAGGTGAATGTGTACATACCAGTGCATTGTCCCTTTCAGTTTCTGATTCTTCAGCTAATTCTCACTTACCAATCAAAATCTTGGGTAGTGATGACAACAATCTTTTCATCAATTTAGATGAATGTATGCATACCAATGTATTGTCCCATTCAGTTTCTGATGTTACAGTTAATTCTTACCTACCAATCAAAATCTTGGGTAGTGATGACATCAATCCTTTATTTTCTAGTTTTGATATGTCATCTGAATCAACTATTTCTTCTGTAGTTTCTAGGAATATCAATCCAGATTACTTAACATCTTTATCATCTTGTGTGTCTATGGTATCATCTCTTGAATCTGATGTCAAGGTAGTAATGAAAGATAATGCAGTCCATTTCACATCTTCTAATGTATCAACTGTTTTTCCTGTATTAATTGACTCGTATAAACACCGAAATGTTAGTGTATCATCATAATGTAATATACGATGATACATCTCGTTTGTCTAATATCCCAAGTTTAAGTAATCATCAAGACTTCACATTTAGGTTCCAACAGTCTCATAGGAAACATTCCTTTTTTATACAGCCATATCCCAATGTAACTGATAGAAGCATGTGGAGTAAACTGTGTTGTGCAAGTTCTCCCGAGACAAAGGAACTGACATATTTAAATTACTGTATTATATTTTATAATTTTGATCTCACCAAATTGTAGTCTATCTTTTAGCATTCAAATATGTTCTAATGATTTTTATGGAAGAGAAAGTATGGGAATTTAAGAATCACATGGAATGAGAATAACAGACTATTTAGTAACAGATTAACCCTTAACGTATCAATTAAAAATCAGAAAGCGGTCGTTTTTCTGCCAATTTTTTGGGCGAGTTTCGAGTGAGGGTGATTTGCTAGATCAAATTCATCATTATGTGAAAAATAATGATGAATTCATCGTTATTTTTCATATAATGATGAATTTGTGCAAACCAAGCGAAATAGCCGATACACGCCGTTGGCAACTTTTCTCGGCTGAAAGGAAATAGGCACAAGATTGTCTAGCGTCTATATTCGGTTGTATTTATATGTGAAACCAAAATTCAAAACTAATTTTGGTGCAATAAACAAAAGACGTATCACAGACGTCTTTGCATGTTAAAGGGTTAAGTGATTATGTTCGTGGAATAAATAGTGCAGAAATACATGCACAGATATTGCCGAGCGATATACAAAAGAATGTGGGAGATCAGGGATAAAAGCAAGCATCGGGGGGGGGGGGGGTAAAGAATGTCAAGTTAAAAAGGATCAGAAAAAGTATTGTGCTATATTGGAATTCTATAATTAAAGGAGTGAAGAATGGTAGAGTAATTAAAGCGTGTTATCCAGGGTCAAAGATTAAGGCTTTCTGCAATTTCACTTAGGCTGTGAAATTGCAAAAAAAAAGATAGCGCGAGTGAGATTATAGCAGTTATAGGACGAATGATCTAGCTAGCGAAAGATTTTCTGTGAGACAGGATTTGAGTGGAAAGATCATGAGTGTGCTACCAAGATTTCATAGTGGTAAATTAAACAAAAGAGCAATTAAACTAAATAGAAGATGTCAAGATTGTGTAAAAGCTTCTGCAAAGAAATGAAACTAAATATTCATTTTATGAATGTCTGGGATGAGTTTGATAAAATGAAGGAGTATTTTAAGAGAGGTGGTTTGCACTTAATGGATTGGGCGCTTGGCATTTAGAACATTTATTGATAAAGGATAGAGTAAATGGTCAAAAACAGGGAAAGGGATTTTCTAGAGAGACAGGCGATAGAGTCAGCTGTAAATAGTACTAAGGTCATTAATCGCTGTGAATTTGGGATTAGTTGTTGGCAGAAAATTAACAGTAAAGAGAGTGGGTTAATTCACACACAGGGAGATTATGGGAGGAAGGGAGTATTATAGTTTATATATACTAATGCTCAAAGTATTCGGAATAAGTGCGAAGAATTTTGGTCATTGCTTAGTACAACTTGGCCAAATATTATAGGAATTAGTGAGACTTGGTTAACTAAGAATGGTATAGTTATAGAGATTGAATGTAAGGGATACAGAATTTTCAGGCAGGACAGAGATGACAGAATGGGAATAGGAGTTTTACTAATGATAGACGAAGCGTTAAAACCAAAAAAAGGTAGAAGTGACCCAAGGTGACAGGTATGTGGAGGGCAGTTCTTTCAAGACTGTTTGGTGTGACATAGAGATTAACAAGGCGAAATATGTAATCGGTTGTTGCTATAATCCAAGAGGTATAAAGGAGAAAGGAGATGTATGTATTGGCAAATTTGCACAATGAGTGATGATTGAGTAATTATTATGGGGGATTTTAACTTTGGGGACATAGATTGGGAGAAGAAATGGTCTCAAGGAACAAAGGAAATGGATATTAATCCCACATTGTTTTAAAAACGAATAAGAAACTCAACGATTGGAATCAGAGAGTTTCATGCCGAATATAGTAAACTATAAAAGTATCGGTGATTACCAGCGTGAGCTAATGCAAGTAGTCCTAGTACGTCGTACAATCTTGGCAAATCGTTGCAAAGGTGGGTAAAGTTCTGATCGCTATTCTTGGTATTTTCCATAATGTAAAAACACATTTCCTAGGAAATGTATGCTGTTATTATTGTTATTTAATATTGTTAGTTAATATTGTTATTTATTATTATGAGGGAGTCACTACCCAGACTGGTTTCAGCCTTTTGGATAATAACAAGAATAGCGATCAGAACTTTACCCACCTTTGCAACGAGTTGCCCGAGATTGTACTACGTACTAGGACTACTTGCATTAGCTCACGCTAGTAATCGCCGATACTTTTATAGTTTACTATATTCGGCATGAAACTCTCTGATTCCAATCTTTGAGTTTCTTATTCAGTTTTAAAACAATGTGGGATAAATATCCCCTTAATTTAAATAATGTTTATATCGCTGAAATGAAGCCTATTAGCTCTTTATATTTAAGTAAAGGAAATGAAGTTTATACAGTTGTTAAGAGAACGCTACCTGAGACGGTATGTAATGGAAGGGACAAGAGATTCCAGAGTATTAGATCTGGTCATAACATCGGAGAACATATCAGTAAGTAATGTCTTTACACTGTCTCCACTTGGGGAAAGTGATCATGTGGTCTTGACCTGGGAGATTTTAAGATGTGCTGAATATTCTGTTAAGAAAGAAGGGGCATATGCTGAATTACAAGGCTGGTAATTATGAAAAGCTGAGAAGTCGGCTTTCAGCAGCGCTATGGCATGAGAATTTGAAAGGGAAAGATGTTGATGGTGCTTGGGAGATTGTCAAGGAGTATTTAAAGAAAGCTGTATCAGACTGTATTCCCAGAGTCAGAAGGAGAAATCAAGTAGAGTAAGATGGATGAATAATATTATAAAGCAGTAGTTGTAGATAAAGAAAAGGTTGTGGCGGAAGTATAATGAAAATGTGATGAGCGTTCAAATGAGCAGTACAACATACAGGCAAAGAGAGTAACCTGTATGGTAAGGAAAGCCAAAGGTAATTAGGAGAGGAAGCTAGCTGATGAATCCAAAAGAAATTCTGAGGAGTTCTTTCGCTATGTGGCAAGTAAAATGAAGAATAACCATAGACAGATTATTTAAAAAGTGTTGATGGTAGGGAAATTACAGAAACAAATCAAATAGTTGAGTTGCTTAGTGATCATTTTGCAAACGTGTACCATCCTGGTTGTGATATGCAGTATCAAATGTGTCATTGACTGATGATAGTCTAGAGATAGATGAAATAGAGGTGCATAATATATTACAGAACCTTAATGCTAACACTGCCATTGGATTAGATGGCATATTGGTTCATGTGTTACGAGAATGTGCAAGAGAAATAGCACTTCCTCTAACCAGGCTGTTTAATTTAAGCCTCGGTTCTGGTAAAGTACCAATAGAGTGGAAACAGGGGAAAATAATTCCACTGCATAAGGAAAGCTCCAAGACAGAGGTTGCAAATTATAGACCAATCAATATCCGGAGAGGTGGTGGTTAAGGTATTGGATAAATTGGTAAAAATTAGAATTCAGGACTGGGTGGATGGCAATGTGATACTTTATAAGGGGCAACATGGTTTTGTGAAGGGTGGGGTCTTGCCTCAGTAACGTGCTTACTTTCTATAATAAAGTAATGGTAGAGTTGGATGAAGGAAATCCTTACTCAGTGATATTGCTGAACTTTTCAAAGGCATTTGACAAGATTCCACATGGAACTCTGTTGCATAAATTAGAGCAAATGGGTATGGATCTGAATCTGGTGATTTGGATTAGAGGATGGCTGGTGGACAGATACCAAAAGGTGGTTTACGGAGGAGCTGAGTCCAGGAGAAGGCAAGTGAGTAGTGGTGTACCTCAAGGCTCAGTGCTTGGTCCTCTGTTGTTTAATTTGTACGTCAGTGATATTGGTAATACTTTGAAAAGAAATATCCACTTGTTTGCTGATGATGCAAAATTAGGAGGAGCGATAGTCAATTCAGATGATGTACATTAGATATCTTGCAGGATGACTTAAATAGGCTGACCGTATCGACAAAGGTAAATGGCTGTTAGTTTAATGTGGTTAAGCGTAAGGTGATTTGGGAGGATGAGATCACATGCTGTTGAACTGCAAGAAGTTAACGAGGCAAGGGACTTGGGAGTTATTGTTGACAGAGAACTTAACTTTAAAGGGCATATTGCAAAGATTGCCAAACATCACATCAAATTACATGGTCGTTGAAGAACACCCTAACAAGCAGGAATAAGGAAGTTGTTGTTACACTTTATAAGGCATTATTAAGACCGCAATTGGACTATTGTGCACAGATCTGGTAAACTGGATTTCTTGGTCATGAAGAAATGGTGCAGAGGATTCAGAGGCGAGTTACAAAGATTGTTGCAGGTCTGGCGGATGTTCCCTACGAGGATAGATTGAAGAGCTGTGGGCTCCAAAAACTAGCTGATAGACGTAGGTGAGGAGATATGATAGAAGCATATAAATTACTAAAGGGATTTTACAGGATTGATACTGATGATTTAAAAACCAGTGCAGGAAGGGAGATAATGAGCGGCCAACCCTGGAGATTATGTAAGAGTGTGGTTAACAAAGGTGTTAGGACTAGATTTTTTACTTGGAGGGTTGTGAAGGGGGTGGAATGCGTTGCCAGAGGTGGTTGTGAATGTTTTGTCTGTGAATAAATTTAATGAGAAGTACGATAGCTATTGCGTAAATAATGGTTAGTGTGACAATGTGGGGTCTCCCACGATGAGTCTTTTGACTCCATGGAGACACCGTTATAATAATAATAATAATAATAATAATAATAATAATAATAATAATAATAATAATAATAATAATAAATTAACAAATACATGTCAGCAACACTTGCGCGTCTCAGACGTGGCGTCTGTTCTGCTGAAGCGTTAGTTTTTTGTTTCGCCTGTATGCTAACCGATGTATACGAACTGTATGCTTTGTTATTCAATGTCGGTGGATTAAATTTCATATTTTTGAAAGTTTTAAGTCTATCCTTGGAATGTCAAATAAGCGAAACTGAAGTTTTAATGACGATCTCCAGAAAGAATTCAAATTTATTAAAGTGGACAAGATGTGTAGTGATGCAACAAAAGTAGTATGCCAACGGAAAAATTGACATTTTTCCGTTGCCCATAGAGGCAGCAGCGACATCACCCAACGTCTACGTAGATAGAAACATAAAGATGCTGAAAGGACTCTGGCCTCAGTCAAAAACATCAGCTCATTTATAGTGAGGCGTGATGGTCATAGCGATAAAATTGCAGCATATGAAGTAGCAGCACGTACCTTGTTGTTTATTATACTGTGCGTCAAGGAGAACGTTTTCGCGCAAATGAGTGCTTGTCGACATTGATAAATAAATTTTTTGAACCAAAATTTTCTTCATCACGTACCAAATCCGAAGCAGGAATTACCAACGTTTTATCATCACACATAGTGGGCGAAGTAATAAAGGATTTGAATAAAACAAAAAGCATTACAGTCAGTTTAGAGCATCAAGCAAAAGGACTGCTTGTCTTTTTTGTTTGTAAACGGTGGTTACAAATGACTTGGCAAAAATAATGTGTTTGTGTAATAAAACCTTTTTCCATTCGTTGTGCGGTACTTTTTTTTGCCAAATTGTGGTGTTCAAGACAAAATTATAGACTTTATTTCCTTACCTAGTGAAACATCCGACATACAGTGTGTTATGTTGAAGGAAGTAAAGGAAGTGAGTAAGGCAAATTTTTTAAATTTTATTATTATTATTATTATTATTCCTGATACCTCCAAGGAGTCCGAAGACTCATCGTGGGAGGACATCTACAATTCTCTCTACACCTAACCTCTACTACGAATCATCTCCATCAACGCCATCTACCGCCCACTTCCAACACCACCACAACTAGTAATTTTTGTCTGTAAATTGCGTGTGTTCTGAAGGGCCGATTTGTATGTATGCGGGATGAAAAACCCGAGTTTCCGGGAGAAAAAACCCTGCTACCTCCATATGAGATCGGCTAACTCACCTTCGATTGAAATCGACCAGATAAAGATTCCTCCCGTCGCGACGAGAATCGAACTTAGGCCTATTCCAATCGAAGGGCGCAATGTACCGTCGTTCTTCCAATTGCGCTACGGAGGCGCTTTATTTGCCTTACAAAACAAAATTTTTACTCTGTGAGCAGATAACACGAACACTAATTTTGGTGGTTGCAATAGACCTGGCACAAATAATGTGTTTATGTAATAAAACATTTTTTATCGTCTTACGTTTTCATGAATACTGGATATTACATAACTAGGCCAACCATATGTATCGTTTTGAATGGACAGTACCGTTTTTTTTCACATTTCCTGGCCGTTCCGTCGTTTTAATAAAAATGTCAGTTTTGTCCCGTTTTTAATAAAAACTATAAATGTACTTTAATATTGAGCAATCATAAATTATTATTCATAACCTATAATCATATATCATTTTAATCGGTTAGCATATAGGCAAAACGAAAACTAACGATACAGCAGAACAGATGCTGCGTCTAAGATGCGCAATTGTTGCCAACATAAAATCACATTGTTCGATACTAAATATATATCTGCAGTGATTTATTCAGAGAAAATAAAAAATACATGTCGGCAACACTTGACTCGCGTATCTCAGAGGCGGCGTCTGTTCTACTGTAGCGTTAGTTTTTGTTTGGTCTGTATGCTAACAGGTGGATTTGTTATTCAATGCCGGTGGTTTAAATTTCATATTTTTTAAAGTTTTAAGTCTTTTTTAAAGCTTTAAGTCTATGTTTGCAATGTCAAAGGTGACGATATCCAGAAAGAATTCAAATGTATTAAACTGAACAAGCTGTGTGTGTGTAGTGATGGAACAAAAGTGGTATGCCAACATTGTAATGTCCATTTTTCCGTTGCCGTCGGAGGAAGAAGCGACATCAACCAACATCTACGTAGCCATAAAAATGAGGATGCTGAAAAGACTCTGGCTTTAGTTAAAAACATCAGCTTGTTTATGGTGAGACGTGATGGTGATAGTGAAAGCGATAAAATTACTGCAAGTGAAGCTCTTGTTGCTTATCATGCTGTGCGTCACGACCAAAGTTTTTGCGCAAATGACTGCTTGTTGACATTGATAAATAAAATTTATGAACCAAAATTTTCTTCAGCATGTACCATATCGGAAGCAATAATTACCAACGTTTTATTGTCATTCATACTGGGTGAAGTAATAAAGGATTTGAATAAAACAAAAAGGTGCATCAAACTAAAAATACATCAAACTGTTTCCAATCGTTGTGAGGTATTTTTGCCAAATTGTGGTGTTCGAGATAATATGAAACATTCGACCTACAGTGTGCTATGTTGAAGGAAGTAAGACAAATTTGCCTTTTAAAACAAAATTGTTGCTTTGTGCAGAACACAAACACCAATTTTGGTGGTTGCAAAAGACTTTGCAAAAATAATGTGTGGCAAAAACTTGAAAATGAACTGAAGAGGCAGATTATCGGTACTAGTTGTGTGGCACACATTATACACAATTATCTCCAGTATACTGTCGCCTGTTTACCAATTGATATTGAATGTTTTGCAATGAAAGTATAAAAACTTCAGTATATTATTATTATTACTGACACCTCCAGGTAGTCCAAACACTCATCGAGGAAGGGCGCCTACTCTACAGCTCTCTGTCTCCACCACTCAATCCACCTACTACACCAGCGCCATCTACTCCCACCACCACCACAGAAGAACTAAAAAACGTTTGTGACTTTGCAGGAAACAATTACGATAAATTGTTAAGAGTATGGAAATACAAGATTTTTGTACTTGGGTCCATCAATTGACAAACTTTTAAGCATGATTGATGGGCTTCGTGCTTATTTTCTTTCTCAAGAAAAATATCCTGTTATGTAGCAAAAATTGTTTGAAGATCCCTATTTGAAATTGTGGTTGTCATTTGCAAAAGTTCAAGTGTCTACGTTCCAAACATACATTAGCTTAATTGAAAAAGATATTTCGGCCACAGAAGTAGCCATTAAATTGTTTATAAATTTTTCAATGTTCAAGTCCAGAAAAAGGGAAGCGTTTGTGACCACTGATGTCAAAAAATAACTGAAAATATTAGTAGATTCAGGAGAAATTAATGAGGCTACGTTTTTGAGGTAGGTGAGAATTTCGATTAAATCAGCTTAGAATATGTCAACAAGCGGAAGTGCAGTTTAGGAAACACTGAAAATTTCATGTGGGTGCTACTGTTATATCTATTATCTTTTACCTTTTTTCACGTCTTATTATCTTTTATTACTTTAATTATTCTTATCTTATCTCCTACGTACTTAAAACTTCTTAAATCAAAATGCTACCGGCCATTGTAAAATTGTAAAAATCTTTCCTGTGAATATCTTTCTCTACAATATTTTAAATTTCCTTTTAGTCAGTTTATAATTTCTTCATCCATATTTTTCTTTGTTATAACCTTTATCTCACTTAACTCAAAATAATCTCCAGGCTGAATTTCCAACAAGAGTGGAGCTGTTGGTTTGTAGGACAAAGGAATTACTAATGGCAGATACCTATTACTTTGTCTCAGCACTGGTTCTAATTCCTTATTCAGATTCAGAGAAAATTTATTTTTTATCTGTGCCACCCCGAATCCTAGATTAACAAAGCTTGTATAACCAAGGAACCAGAACACAGTTACCATTCAATCTTATTAAACTATAATTCTCTTTTCTGCAGTCGTAGCCTATCTGTTATCTAACTTCCCTCTATGGTTCGCAAATTTTATGAGCAAGTGCAATAGAACAAAATTCAGGCCAGGCAGCATTTACTCTCAAAACAAAACATTTAATTCAAAAGATATATTATACAATTTATAGTACTAAACTGAATAAACATTCTAAAATAGATAATGAATGAGCACTTACTTTACAATTTCTCAATCTGTCGCTCTCTCTCTCTCTCTCTCTCTCTCTCTCATGGAATGCATTCAAAGAATCTCATTCATGACATCTAATTATACACTAGATATATACCACTCTTAACCATCAATTCTATGTACATTATATAACAGACTTATTCAATTTTGTTCCACATGCTCTCAACCAAATTATCTCGCACAGAACACTCATTATATCTCTATCATTTGGGAATTATTTTCTGGACGCCACAGGTTGTTTCACTATATCCTATACAGAATTCTCAATTTTAATCAATAAAATAATGAAAAATTTCTAGAGTCTTTCCTAGTATTCACAAACATTCTTCTTAAACAATTTCACTTGTAAGAGACCATAAACTGTACATTACCAATTGCTGGGTTGCTACTTGGCCTCATCACTAATTTCGCCTGGATATTCACCTTTGATCTCAAGTTCACTCTGCATATTCTAAGGTATTCATCACGGATTCTCTCTGCATTTTACATCAGGATATCTCTGCAAGAATCTGTGCTTTTCGTCTGCTGGGCTGACCGCTGACTGGTAGACTTTCGAGTCATTGACTCGAAACCTCGGGGTGTGAAAGTGAGGGAGATCTCATCATTGGCCTACTGGAAAGAGGTGGGGTCAGAGTGCCCCAGTAAAGAAAAGAAAGAAAGGAAGGGAAGTGACAGAGAGGTTGAGGTGGGGACGTGAGGGGGATGGGAAAGAAGAGGTGAGGGAATAGGATGGGAAGGGTGGGGGGGGGGTAGGGAGTAGGGAAAAGGAAATGTAGGCCTCAGCTCATATCACACATCTTGCTAGTGCCACGCTATCAGATGATAACTTTTCACCCCCAGAAGCACCTGGCTCACAAGATCGTAAAGACCACGGAGGTAGCCGGTGCCCAGGTGACCCTCCCCTTTAGGGCAGCCCACCTCGAGTAAGCCTGCGCTGCCTGGGTTTTTTCTCCGAACTACCTCCGTGGGAGACCAGGTAACAAGAAAGACCTCGGAGGAGACACAGAGACCAAGGAAATGACTAGAAGTGGAGCTGCTGCTGCAGATGGAGATCTTAAAGCAATAGCAGGCAGAACTTGATGGTGTTGTTTCTGACATTGTACAGGATTGGAGGATACCACAGGACACCACTTGCTCTTAAATGTGGTGTCACCCAGAGCCTCCCTTTCAAGATGTAAAAATTTCTTTAAGGAACCATAGAACATGTAAAAAACGACCGAGACAGATCCAACAGATTGGGAGGATTAAAAGGAATAGAAAAATTCTTTCTTACCTTCCAGATGTGGTATTTGAGCTCATTAATAATAAATACCACTAACTTTTGCTTGTTGTTAGCTGGAGGAGCGAACTGCAGAAAGATGAGTTGCTCCTGTAACAGGAGGGGGATGCAGAGCACTTCGCTTAGCCTCCTCCAGACAAAGAGGAAATGGGACACCGGTATAAGGCATGCTGTACAGTGTCCAGGTTCCCGCAGAAGTCACAAAAGGGGTTCTGTGTCATGTGGAACCGCTAGATGTTGGTGTTGACTGGAAGGTGTCTGTATGCAATCCTCCATGCCATTTCCTTTCTAGACGGGTAACCTTGATGTTTGGAGAGGTGCCCAAAGAGGATCTCGCTGTTGTTGATCCCCAGATCCGGAACATTGATACGAAGGATGTTGAAGAAATGGTCGTACCATGTGTAACTGTTCTGAATCGTGGCGATGTTCACACCCGACGAGCAAAGTTGTTGCATTAGCTGGCACAGTCTGTTGTAGTCTTCTGGAACAATGTTCGCCTTGGGTCCTTGGTGGACTGGGATCCCAAAAAGGGGAAGCTTGTGACCCAAGAAATACCGCACAGAATAGCTGCAGGGATGTGTAGTCTGCAGCACCCTGTTTAGATGAAAAGCGGTATTGCTTAGGTATCTGATGTTAAGGGAGGGGAGGCCGAAGCCCCACCCCTTCTTCGGAAGTTGAAGGATTTTAATATCAACTTCCTGGCATAGACTGCCCCAGAAGAACTGTAGGGGCTTCCTGTAAAGCCGGATTTCCTGATCCTCGCTAATGTTGATAATGTTCAGGACATGCTGAATGCAGGGCATATGATGGTCTTGATGACAGAGGCCCTGGGGAGAGTGAAAGCTGTCCATTTTTCCAGTCCTTGAGTTTCTCGACTGTGTTGCTGTCGAGATGTTCAATTTTGAGCACACAGCTGTTCTTCAAACGGAACCCCCAAGATGGTGAGGGGTTAGGCGGTAGGGAAAAGACCTGCAGGGATGTTGTTCAGGTTCCAGACTCTATACAACTTGATCTTGGTTTTGTCAGGGTTGGTTGTTAGCTTCGACATTTTAAACTTCTCAAGGATGTTAAAGAAGTTTAGTACGGAGTCATTGTCCCTAAGATTGCTCACCACGTCATCTGCTTAGACGATTAGCTTGGCATCATCTATGGTGAGAGGAAAGTGGGATTCCTCTAACCACATGAGAGTTGTTGACAGCCCACAGGAGCGGTTCAAGGGCTAGAGCAAAGGACAGTGGTCTGAGGGCACACCCTTGTTTGACCCCTTTCTGTATGGTAATGGAATCAGATAGGTGTCCGTTGATGAGGAGGCGAGTGGAACGGTTGTTATAGCCTCCTCTGATGATATTGTGGAGTCCATTGCTAACCCCAACTTTCTCCAGGATGTTGAAGAGTAAGGAATACCAGATGCTGTCGAACGCTCAGTTGAGATCTATAGTCAACAATGCCATAAAGTAGTTCTTGATGTTAACCAGACGTAGCACTTCTCTGATGAGGATGAGATTGAACTCCATCGATCGACCAGGAACACCATACACTTGTGTACTTTTGATGATGTACCTCGTCCCGATCTTCAGTCTGTTGTTGAGAACACGGGCGAGGATCTTATAGTCCGTGTTCGACAGACTGATGGGGTGCCAGTTCTTGATGATGGAAGGGTCCCTGTTGGTCTTCAGGATGAAGACGGTATGGCATTCCATAAATTCCTGTGGCATGTTTCCGGTGTTAAGGAAGATGTTGAATATTGCCACGAGAATGGGGAGGATGTGATCCCAGGCCTCTCGGTAGAGTTCCGTGCTTAATCCATCTGGCCCAGGCGTTTTCTTTGTACAGCATTGCTTGAAGGCTGATGTTATTTTGGCCACTGTAAATGGTGCATCCAACCCTGCTTGGATGTACGCAGGGAAGGGGCCAACGTTCGAACAGGAGTAATCCTGGGGGAGCACTGTTGTCCTGGTAGAGTTGACTGTAGTACCCCCAGAAGGGGTTCATGATGTTAAGTGTTGTGGTGTAGTCACACCTGCCTTCATTGATGGAAGTAATGGTTTGGTCCTGCCGGAAGTTGACGAATGCCTGTCTTCTGAGAGGAGGTGGAGATGGATCTTAGTGTTCTTTTCTTCCACCTGCTTTTGTTTCTCCAATTCAATGTCGAGATTAATGTCATGGATGGCACTGTGACATGGAAAGCCTTGCCGTTGGCTGGCCACGAACCAGCTCCTCTGCTTGTAGAGATAACGGAGCCAAGCTCTTCTGAGGAAGGCACATTCCTAGCCCCAATTTTTCATGTTTTCTTTGATGCTATTCTTGAGTCGTTCCCAGGCATCCCAGTCCCAGCTAGCAGTGCTCCAGGTGGAGCACAGTTGATTAAGCTTGGCCAAGAACAGGGTAGGGAAGTCTGATGGTAACGTCCAGAGCCCAGGACCAACATCTACAGCTTCTAAAGGATGGTACCTGAGCACGACTAATTTGTGATCTGAGATGGAATAGTTGACTGGAACGTGCCTTATTGTCTCGGCTCTGGAGACAAGGGATGGTAATAAATAGAGGCGGTCGATCCGTGTGCCGATGCCTTGGCATGTCCAAGTATAATCCTGGCAGTAGGGGTTGTGAGCCCTCCAGATATCTGTCAACTGGAGATTCCTTAGGTGAATTTCCAAATCCCTGTAACCAGCTGTACCTGTGTTTAGATTACCCTCTACTTTTTCGTAAGCCATGTCCTCCATACCATTGAAGTCCCCCATCAGGATGACATGATGGGCACCATATAAGTAATTGTGTAGCAACTGGAAGAATGCAGGCCTAGATGGTCGGTCTGCCGGGGTGTAGATGTTAATGTACCTGGTGGTACAGTCCCGGTACTTCCAGTCGATGGCAAGGACTCTCCCTTTGTATCCCTCTGGATGTTATGGAAGGCTCCGAGGAGGGGGGGGCTAGCATAAGTACCCTGACCCCAGCGGTGTTACTTGTGCTGAAGCTCCAGTATGAGTGTACAGGGTACTTATGGCTCAGTTCCTGCATGTCTTTTTAGTGAAAGAAGTGTGTTTCCTGCAGGAACAAGAGCCGGATGTTATGGGCTAGCATAATATTCCACACTTCCTGTTGTTTAGATGGTGAATGGAGCCCTCTGATATTGAGGGAGGCAACACAGAAGGGGTGGCGACATTACGATGTTTTAAGTAATTTAAACCCAGCCTAGATCTTTAATTCGTAATTTCCTTACATACCTTGTTAGGTCGTCGATCTGTAGGGGTGATGTATAATATCCCGCATCCTGCAGACCGGCTTTCAGTTTTGTACACGAGTTAGAGAGAACCTCGAACTCGTGCTGTCTGTTTGAAATCTTGAAACTGACGATCTTGTTGTCTTTGATCTTGTACTCGTACAGATTGAACTGGGAGACGGTCAGTATTTGAATTTTAGAGTTGACACTTCCCTTGCAGGAAGAGGAGGTTTCCACCTCCATCTGGGACTCCGATGTCGTTGAGTCCAGACCTCCCTGTGGGCGGCTTCTATGATGTTTCTTCTCCGGTTTTGGAGAAGCTGCCTCTTTCCTTTTCCTAGGGAGGTCTTGGGGGTGGAAGATGTTATTCTCCCTCTTTTGTGATCAACTCTTCTGCAGGGGGGATGCTGGTTACTACAGGGGGGGGCTTGTGAATCATCCACAGATGAAGCTTCCTCTGTACTACCCTTGGCTGTATGTTATTCTCTTACCATTGTTGTTGGTACGGTGGAAGTGGCCGAGGAGGGGGCTGCTTCCTGAGCGGTTGTTGTTGCTGGGTGGGGGGAAAACAGTCTCTTCTGCTGGTGTTGTAGCAGGATGCTTCTTAATTTTCCCCAAGACAGTTTAAAGGTCTTCTCCCCGCTGGTGTTGTGGAGTACCGGAAAATTAAGAAGCATGCAGGTTCAAGGCTGCAGGTTCAAGGGTTCTATCGGCGCCCCTGCCATCTCTGCAAATGTGCGCAGAAAGCAAGATGTTATTTTGTGCTCCGTGCTGGAGCACTTTTGGCAGGGGTGTGGGCACTGATGAGATATGTGCCCGACGCCGACGCAGTTGAAGCACTTGGCTCGGGGGCAGTCACTAACCAAATGTTCGACAGAGCCACATCGCAGACACTATCTTTGTACTTCGCGATATTGAACCATGACACGCGATGTACCGATGGTGACAAGGTTTGGTACAGGCTGTCGCATGTCCATGGTGAAGGTCACTTCTCCAGAGAACCAGGCAGAGTCTTCCTGGCAGATGCTCTTTTTATGTTACTCACTTTCCCCACTAATTGAATGTTTGAGTGAGCACGTCGTCTCCGGCTTCGATGTACTCCATGAGGAAGCGGCTAATTCTTATTTGGCACACTTGGGACCCGACGATGGTGGGGGTCACCTGCAATGAACAGAAATCTACTTCCTCCGTAGGCGGTGAAGGAGAAGTGTTCTGAGCTCCTACTAGCTTCTTAAGGACTTTGGTTAGGACTCTGGGGGTCGTCGTCTAACCCTGGAATCTCCACTCATAGGGTCCGGGTTCTGGGGGGTGGGGAAACAGGGGTTGTCTATTATTGCTTGGCTTATATGACGCTTAACATGGAGGCGATATATAGCTCCTTCCCTTCGAGACGAACGACACAATATTTCTTGCGAGACGATGTATATATGTAGAAGACTCGGAAGCCTTGACCCTTCTCTTTGTCATTAATTGTCAAAAATGGTCAAAAATTTGTCAAAAATGTCATTAATTTTTCCTTGTTTAATAGATAATATTGCGCATTTATTTAAACCAAATTCCATTTTGATGCCCTGACTGCAAATACGAACTATGTTCAATAAAGAAACTATTTGCTGGGCCCATTTTCCATATAGCTTCAAGTCATCCATATACAACAGATGGGAAATTTTAATATTACATTTAGGAATTTCATATCCAAGTTTTGTTTTCGTTAGAATCATAGACAAAAGTATTGTCTATGATTGAAATATTGAAGAGCAATGGTGACAAGGAATCACTTTGGAAAATTTCACGTTTAATGCTGATATCTCCAAATCGTTCATTATTCACTATTAATGTTGTTTTCCATGATTTCATAGCAGTAGCCATAAACGAACATATGTTTTTGCTAATTCCAAAGTTTTACTGATTTTAGGATCCAGGAGTGTGGGAGGGAATCGAATGTTTTCTTGTAGTCTATCCATGCGATGTTTAAATTAGTTTCTTATTTTTGAGTTTCGGAGAATCATTTTAATAATAAGGATCTGGTGTATTGTTCCTCTGAATTGTTCAAAATCGCTTTTTTGTTCAATCGGATAAATCTGATTATCTGATAAGTAGTTGTATATGGAATTTGCCATGATTGCAGCGAACAGCTTTAGCATAGTTGGTAGGCATGTAATTGGACGATAGTTACTTGGGTGTGCATCCTTATCCTTAAGGATCTTTCATGAAGACAAAGGTGCGCCCAGATATCATCCAGTCTTCCACTGTGCCTGACTGCAACAAATAATTAAATTGTTCAGCCATTCGATCATGTAGACTGGTTAGATGTTTTAACCAAAATCCACGTAGTTCGTCTTTGCCAGGTGCACTCAAATCAACTAACGCCTTTTTATTCCGGAATACGGGAGTAGGCGAGGCCATTTAGCCCTATCTAACTTTTGGAGACTGAGTGGGCAGTTCAATCTCCACTGGTACCCAATCAGAGATTGATGGCCCAAGTCTATCACTAATTAAGCAGTACGCAGTGAAGAGAGACGGCTCAAATGTGCCGCCATCTCCTCGTCCCTAATCCTAACACTCGTATTTTAATGTCTGAAATAATGTGGGTTCTACGGTCGATTTTCTTGAGTTTACGGGACGAAAAACCCGAGTTTCTGGGAGAAAAAACCCACTTGCTCGTGCCAGAGATCGACTAACTCGGGAACCGGTCGAAAAAAGGCTTAGAAAAATTTCCTCTAGTCGCCGACTAGACTCGAAACCAAGTCTTCCTTCGTGCGGCTAAGCGCCGTGGTGTGCAAACGCCACATCCACTGAGCTACATAGGCTCTCTGTGTAGCTCAGTGGATCTCCAGTGCTCTTCAGGTGCACTCCAGTTTATTAATTTTCAAGCTTCAGAACTGACTATTTCTTTAGTGATAATGACATTTTGCATTTGTTTTTGTGTCATTTCTGATTATATTTCATTAATCCATGAAGCATCTTTATTATGTTCAATAGGATTATCCCAGATTGACCTCTAAAATTTGAGTGTTTCTTCTTTTCCGGGTGAATGATTGTTTGCATTTGTATTTCTTTTGAGAGACTGGAAGAACTGACGTTGGTTCTGTCGAAATTGCATATTTTGTACATATTGGTTTATTCTTGCTTCATATCTTTTAATTTTCTGTGCAGTCGCTGTAATTTTTTGTTTTTGCTCTTCGGTAACTTCAGCAATTGTTTGTTGGTCAAATTATATGTGTTAATCAGTTTGTTTTTGATGTTATTATTTTTAAACCGTCCTTCTTGAAAACTGTTTAATTTTCTTAGATCAGCTGTCGAAGCCTGTTGGCCTTTCGTTCTAACCGGATTTTCCATGGTGCAGATTGTTTCATCCTCGGCTTTTGCACTTTCGGTTTGCAACCAAGCTTCACTGTAATGATATAGGCTATGCTGTATAGGAGCTCATTTGTTTCCTTTATACTGTTGGTTGTGATGGTTTGAATTACAGCATTTGCGTCTAAGAGGAGCTGTTTTAGCTTAGATTTTTGTAAAGCTTTTAATGGTGGTAGTCTTCTATGGTCATTTATGGTGTTCATATGTTCCAATATCCCTGACTTCATTTTACACTGCCCTTCTGGCAAAACATTCTGACGTATGTGGTCAGCTTAATGTTTAGTGAGTTGAATTCCAGTTTGATATAGTTATCTCCTGATGATTTTCTTTTATTGGAGTTGTTGGTTTATTACGTAACTCTTGCAGCTCAAGTTCAGTAAATATTTTTTTACGGAAAATGAAATTCTTTTGGTCCATAAGTCTTTGTTCTGTTATTGCAGATTCTGCAAATTTTTTTTCCAAATTAAATACATACGCTTTCTGAAACCTCGTTTTTCTGGTGTTGATCTGTGAAATCATTTCATAATTTCTGTGTTTTCTTTTACAGTCCATTTTTTACGTTTGGTTTCTTCCAGTCGCTTTTCAGCTTCCTGCCCTCATTGCCCAGCAAGGAGAGCTGGGCCCTGTAGTCCACTTGTCCCCTGATGCCCAGGATCCCCATCATCTGACGCAGTCCTTGATAACCCGGGTGTCGACTGATCTGGTATGGATCTCTTCTTCCTTTTCACCATTAAGATGGGGAATGGAACACTGTTAGTCTGGCTCGTCAGTTGAGACCTGTCTGACAAGGGTGGCCCTGCTGGTAGCTACCAGAATAGCTGCCAGAATACCCCCAGAATAGCTTTCAACATCACTGAAGCACGCAAGCCCCACCGCCACGACAAGGCTGTGTTCTTTCGGGGGGGGAGGGATTATTATTATTATTATTATTGCTAATACTACTACTACTACTACTACTACTACTACTATGTGACCTCCAGGAAGTCCAAGGGCTCGTCGTGGGAGGTCACACTACTCTTCTTCGCTAGATACATCTCAACTTCTCCACTACTACTTAATACTCCAACTATGACACTACTACCATCAAAGCCATCTATCGCTCATCATCAATATGACTGTAGAGTGTGAGAAAGAAGATATAGTAGAAATAGATAAATGGCGGCAATCGATAGTTGTAGCAGCCGAACATTCAAGAAGTTTTTAATTTCCAATTTTCAGCTTGGCAATGAAGTTTTAACACTTTCATTGCCAAGCTGAAAATTGGAATTTCGTGTGGTGGCCAAATTTTTTTAAATTTTTTATTTAGTTAGCGACGTCAACGCGATAACGCGTGATCGGCCGTTTGGTGAGAACTCACATCACGCGTATCGTTCATTGCCAAGCTGAAAATTGGAATTTCGTGTGGTGGCCAAATTTTTTTTTATTTTTTTATTTAGTTAGCGACGTCAACTCGAAAACGTGTGATCGGCCGTTTGGTGAGAATTCGCATCGCGCGATATCGCGTGATTGGCAATGAACATGTTAAATAAGGTAAAGAAATAAAACCACAAAGGAGAGTAATATAGGCGCCGACCACGTTGTAATAATAAGCCCAGTCTTCATTATAACAGTGTTACTGTCTGAAATAGTGTGGATTCTTCTTCTTCTTCCTAACATGGATTTTTAGGCAAATTGGCATGTTCCGGTCTCATACCTTCTCTTTCTTGGCCTTCCGACTCTTCATTTTCCACTTATTTTGTATTATTATTATTATTATTATTATTATTATTATTATGTGATATCCCAATGGAGGACAAAGACTCATCCAGGCTATCTGCCAACATCATCGAACAATTGTTGATCCTTCCAACCACTAACCGCGCTCAAACGTGCTTAACGTTTTGCGTGGGCTATTAGTAGCAGAGCGCCTATCAATCGGCCAACTTTTGCTGGCTTTGTATCTGATAATATTTTTAATATTTGCTGTTGTCCATTCGATTTAAATATTCTAGCTATTTTTGTTTATACTGTCTTATGTAGTAATTAACTGGTTTTATTTTCAGGGATTGTAAAATTTCTTCTTTTGTTTTATGCACTCACTTGGTATATCCAGCTGTTTTTCTGAGATACTTCATTTCTGCTGTTTGATTCGTTTTTCATTTTTCCTTTTTATGGTTCATGTTTCGCTTCCGTATAATAGAGATGGTTTTGACAAGACATTATATAATCTGATTCTAGTGTGTTTTTGTACTAGGGATGGATTAAATATATTATTTATTATGCCATTTACTTTTACAAAGTCTGATATTTTGGTGTCTATGTCTTTTTCTTCTTCATGTGATAAATCACATTCCAAGTATCTGCAAGATAGGCTTAGAAAAAAGTTCCTCCAGTTAGCGACTAGACTTGAACAGAAGTCTAACTTCGAGCGACATAGAGCAGAGGATGCAAGAGCCACTTCCACTGACCTAGATAGGCCTCGGATGACTTGAAGTTAAATGGAAATTGGCCCACATATATACTCTTTTCTGGACGCAGTTCGTATTTTCAGTCATTATCTAAACCAAATTCCATCAAAGTGGAATTTGGTTTAGATAAATGCGCAGCGCAATTTTATCTAGTAAAGGTGGAAAGATTAATGGCACTAGTAGTTTTAATCTTGATGAAGAGAAATATATAAAAGCAATTTCATCTGACGACCACTCTGAATACCTAGTAATATTAGAAGCCAGTGATTTTTTCCAGTTGAAAGTTAAACAGGCGCAGCAGCAGATTACACCAAAAGAGTTAGAAACTATTATAATACAGCTATATCGCCTGCTTCAGTTTAGGAGTACCCCTGTATAAATGTCATTGGCTATTTACTCATGGGTTCTTAGGGCATTATGAGTGTAGATGTACTAAAAAGTATATGTAGCTTAAGGAATAGAAATTGCACATACCTTTTTCTGGGTGTTGTGGCTTTTCCTCTGTCTGCGATGTCGAGAACTGCAGAGTGTGTGGGGGCGGGGTAGGCAGTTTGGTAGAATAAGTTAGAAAAACCCGGGTTTTTTTCGTAATATGTAGAAACATATACTTTTATATAGGGTGGGGAAAAAAGTGAAAGGGTTAATTTTTTAATAGGGAGGGGGAAGGGGAAAGGTGGTTGACGGGGTGTGGACCGTTTCGACTATTCGTGGTCATCATCGGAACATATTGGGAAAGTGGAAGCTATGTCAGGTCGGGTGGGTGCTTCAGAGGTGTTTGTGTTGTCTCCTATTGGTCGGGATAGTGACCTCAATTTAATGTTGTGAAGCTTCCAAACCTCGGAGATTATGTAGGGCCTGTGTACGTTGATCGAGTTCGCGTCACACTTTATAGCTATTGTTTCCGATATTCTGAGCATTGTTTCATTGTCTTGTCTGTCTATTATGATGGCCTTGTCTATCTGCGGGGTGTGTTTTTGTTCAAGGGCGTGAACAGCTATTTCCGTTTTTCCTGTGCTTTGTATACGATTTTTCTTTTTAATGTTGCTTTTTTTGTGTTTAAATGTTCTGGAATAGGGATGTTACAGTCACGGAAGTGTTCTTGTAGTCTTGCCCATAAAGACCTGATGGTGGAACCTGTGTAGGTGATGTCACAGTCTTTTTGGCAGGGAAATTTATAGACTACATTGTGCTGTTCAAATATATCTTTTTGTGTGTGAGGTTTGGTGGATTTTAGGAGGTTAGCCAGTTTTTGGCTTGTGGTGAATACCAGTTTGTAGTCAGTATGTTTGAAGATGTATTTATAGGCTTTGTATGTGTTTTGGGTGTATGGTAGTTTGATAATTTTTTGTGTAGGGAAGTTCGTTTTGGTACTTGGGTTGTTTTGGCGGTTTTTTGCCGTCTTGTTTGCGTAGTTAATCAGTTGTGTAGGATAGTTACGATTTAAGAAGATCTGTGTTAGTTTTTTTATTTCAGCGTTTAGACTATTTTGATTGGTTGAAAATTTGTGAGCATTTATGAATTGTGATAAGATGACGGATTTTTTAACAGAATACGGATGGTATGAGTGAAAATGGAGGTAGTTTCCGATGTGTGAGGGTTTGTGGTATATTTTCGTGGCTATTTTGTTGTGTGTTCTGGTTAATGTCAAGTTTAAGAAGTTGATGGATTTGTTCTGTTCGGTTTCTGTGGTGAATTTTAACCTGTTGCTGTAGCTGTTTAGGGATGTTTTTAAGGTGATGATGTGTGTGGGATTACCAATGCACAGAATATCGTCCACGTATCTGCCATAGAAGGTGATGCCGGGGGGAAGGGAAGGGTGGAGTAGAAGTGATTCTATATGTGCCAGGAATAATTCCGCTAGTTGTCCACTGATGTTTTGGCCCATGGGGAGTCCGAAGATTTGTATGTACATGTTGTTGTTGAACTTGAAGAAGTTTGCCGAGATTACTAGTTTTATTAAGTTAATAATGTCAATGGGCGTTAGTTTAGTACGAGTGTGTAGGGTGTGGTCTTCTGTGAGTAGTGTGTGTACGATGTCTAAAGTTCTGGGGACGTCCACGTTAGTGTATAAAGAGGCCGCATCTAAAGAAGTGAGGATATCTTCTTGGGATAGGGTTAGGTCTTTTATTTTATTGAAAAGGTCGTCCGTGTTTTTTATCATGAAGTTTGACGTTGTGGTTAGTGGTTTGAGGAGTTTCGCTACGAATTTTGATAAAGGGGCTGTGGTGGTATTTTTGTAGGAGACTATTGGTCTCATCGGGTACCCGTCTTTGTGGGTTTTTATTTGTCCGAACATACAAGGGGTGCGTGTGGTGCGGGGGATTGTGTTTTTCAGTGTGGTTTTGTCAATTTTATTTTCATTTTTTAGTATGTGTAGGGTATCGTTGATTTGTTTTATGAGGTCGGAGGTGGGGTCAATTTGTATTTTTCGGTAGGTGTGTGGGTCGGTTAAGATGGCTGTTATCTTGTTGTGGTAATCGGCTTGGTTTGTGATGACTACGGTGTCCCCTTTGTCCGCTTTATTGATAATAATGTTCGGGTTCTTCTTTAGGGATAGAAGGGCTTCTTGTAGGTTGGGGGTGATGTTGGGTTTAATTATTATTTTACTGTTTATGATGTTGTTAATTTTGTGGAATATAGTTTCTTTGTTAGGGTCGTACTCTAATTTCGCTTGCATTTCGGTAATGATGTCTCTGTTTTGTATGTATTTTGGGGAAACACCAAAGTTTAATCCTTTGTTCAGGATGGTGATTTCGTCGGGCGTGAGATTGTAGTGTGATAGATTGATAATGGAATTGTTTTTTGTGTGTTCTAAGGCGGAAATATCCGAAGGGTTGGAAGCAGCGCGATTGTTGTATTGGGTGTTTGTTAGTGTGTACCATTTCTTTGCGTGTCGATCTTCTAATAATAGCGTGTAGTCGTTGATGTGCGATTGGGTATTATCCCAAAAAACTGCCCATTCGTTAGTGGTTAGTAGCTTTTTCAATCTGTTTTTTGTTTTGTGAATGTATGAATATGCTTGTTGTTTCTTTTTAAATCTGTTGTTTATGGCTTGTTTTATGAGGGCACGGGATGCTCGGTAGCAGATTTGTTTATTTCCGTGAATTGTGCTGTTGCCGCGTACCGTCGCGAATTTTGGTGTGATGTTGTGATCGAGGCATTTGTTGAGGAAAGTTATGTGTATTTTTTGAGCGGTGTATGTTAGGATGGTTTTTTGGTATGTACTTTTTGTAAAGTTTATGCATTCATTGAACATGTGACGTGCGACCATGACATAAGCTTATGTTGGTATGTGCGTTAGGTGAAGGCTAATTTTAATGGTGTTTGTGATCGAGGGTGGGGGGGGTTGGGGGTTGGTGCGGGAATTATGAGTAGAGAGCCAATGTTAGGGGTTGTATGGTTATAAGACACAAGAAAATTATGTATATTATTTCTGGGAAAACTCCCATGTTACTCCTCATTATAAACTATTATAATACAGCTATATCGCCTGCTTCAGTTTAGGAGTACCCCTGTTTAAATGTCATTGGCTATTTACTCATGGGTTCTTAGGGCATTATGAGTGTAGATGTACTAAAAAGTATATGTAGCTTAAGGAATAGAAATTGCACATACCTTTTTCTGGGTGTTGTGGCTTTTCCTCTGTCTGCGATGTCGAGAACTGCAGAGTGTGTGTGTGGGGGGGGGTAGGCAGTTTGGTAGAATAAGTTAGAAAAACCCGGGTTTTTTTCGTAATATGTAGAAACATATACTTTTATATAGGGTGGGGAAAAAAGTGAAAGGGTTAATTTTTTAATAGGGAGGGGGAAGGGGAAAGGTGGTTGACGGGGTGTGGACCGTTTCGACTATTCGTGGTCATCATCGGAACATATTGGGAAAGTGGAAGCTATGTCAGGTCGGGTGGGTGCTTCAGAGGTGTTTGTGTTGTCTCCTATTGGTCGGGATAGTGACCTCAATTTAATGTTGTGAAGCTTCCAAACCTCGGAGATTATGTAGGGCCTGTGTATGTTGATCGAGTTCGCGTCACACTTTATAGCTATTGTTTCCGATATTCTGAGCATTGTTTCATTGTCTTGTCTGTCTATTATGATGGCCTTGTCTATCTGCGGGGTGTGTTTTTGTTCAAGGGCGTGAACAGCTATTTCCGTTTTTCCTGTGCTTTGTATACGATTTTTCTTTTTAATGTTGCGTTTTTTTGTGTTTAAATGTTCTGGAATAGGGATGTTACAGTCACGGAAGTGTTCTTGTAGTCTTGCCCATTTTGTGTGTGAGGTTTGGTGGATAATCCACCAAACCTCACACACAAAAAGATATATTTGAACAGCACAAATGTAGTCTATAAATTTCCCTGCCAAAAAGACTGTGACATCACCTACACAGGTTCCACCATCAGGTCTTTATGGGCAAGACTACAAGAACACTTCTGTGACTGTAACAACCCTATTCCAGAACATTTAAACACAAAAAAACGCAACATTAAAAAGAAAAATCGTATACAAAGCACAGGAAAAACGGAAATAGCTGTTCTCGCCCTTGAACAAAAACACACCCCGCAGATAGACAAGGCCATCATAATAGACAGACAAGACAATGAAACAATGCTCAGAATATCGGAAACAATAGCTATAAAGTGTGACGCGAACTCGATCAACATACACAGGCCCTACATAATCTCCGAGGTTTGGAAGCTTCACAACATTAAATTGAGGTCACTATCCCGACCAATAGGAGACAACACAAACACCTCTGAAGCACCCACCCGACCTGACATAGCTTCCACTTTCCCAATATGTTCCGATGATGACCACGAATAGTCGAAACGGTCCACACCCCGTCAACCACCTTTCCCCTTCCCCCTCCCTATTAAAAAATTAACCCTTTCACTTTTTTCCCCACCCTATATAAAAGTATATGTTTCTACATATTACGAAAAAAACCCGGGTTTTTCTAACTTATTCTACCAAACTGCCTACCCCCCCCACACACACACTCTGCAGTTCTCGACATCGCAGACAGAGGAAAAGCCACAACACCCAGAAAAAGGTATGTGCAATTTCTATTCCTTAAGCTACATATACTTTTTAGTACATCTACACTCATAATGCCCTAAGAACCCATGAGTAAATAGCCAATGACATTTAAACAGGGGTACTCCTAAACTGAAGCAGGCGATATAGCTGTATTATAATAGTTTATAATGAGGAGTAACATGGGAGTTTTCCCAGAAATAATATACATAATTTTCTTGTGTCTTATAACCATACAACCCCTAACATTGGCTCTCTACTCATAATTCCCGCACCAATCCCCAACCCCCCCCACCCTCGATCACAAACACCATTAAAATTAGCCTTCACCTAACGCACATACCAACATAAGCTTATGTCATGGTCGCACGTCACATGTTCAATGAATGCATAAACTTTACAAAAAGTACATACCAAAAAACCATCCTAACATACACCGCTCAAAAAATACACATAACTTTCCTCAACAAATGCCTCGATCACAACATCACACCAAAATTCGCGACGGTACGCGGCAACAGCACAATTCACGGAAATAAACAAATCTGCTACCGAGCATCCCGTGCCCTCATAAAACAAGCCATAAACAACAGATTTAAAAAGAAACAACAAGCATATTCATACATTCACAAAACAAAAAACAGATTGAAAAAGCTACTAACCACTAACGAATGGGCAGTTTTTTGGGATAATACCCAATCGCACATCAACGACTACACGCTATTATTAGAAGATCGACACGCAAAGAAATGGTACACACTAACAAACACCCAATACAACAATCGCGCTGCTTCCAACCCTTCGGATATTTCCGCCTTAGAACACACAAAAAACAATTCCATTATCAATCTATCACACTACAATCTCACGCCCGACGAAATCACCATCCTGAACAAAGGATTAAACTTTGGTGTTTCCCCAAAATACATACAAAACAGAGACATCATTACCGAAATGCAAGCGAAATTAGAGTACGACCCTAACAAAGAAACTATATTCCACAAAATTAACAACATCATAAACAGTAAAATAATAATTAAACCCAACATCACCCCCAACCTACAAGAAGCCCTTCTATCCCTAAAGAAGAACCCGAACATTATTATCAATAAAGCGGACAAAGGGGACACCGTAGTCATCACAAACCAAGCCGATTACCACAACAAGATAACAGCCATCTTAACCGACCCACACACCTACCGAAAAATACAAATTGACCCCACCTCCGACCTCATAAAACAAATCAACGATACCCTACACATACTAAAAAATGAAAATAAAATTGACAAAACCACACTGAAAAACACAATCCCCCGCACCACACGCACCCCTTGTATGTTCGGACAAATAAAAACCCACAAAGACGGGTACCCGATGAGACCAATAGTCTCCTACAAAAATACCACCACAGCCCCTTTATCAAAATTCGTAGCGAAACTCCTCAAACCACTAACCACAACGTCAAACTTCATGATAAAAAACACGGACGACCTTTTCAATAAAATAAAAGACCTAACCCTATCCCAAGAAGATATCCTCACTTCTTTAGATGCGGCCTCTTTATACACTAACGTGGACGTCCCCAGAACTTTAGACATCGTACACACACTACTCACAGAAGACCACACCCTACACACTCGTACTAAACTAACGCCCATTGACATTATTAACTTAATAAAACTAGTAATCTCGGCAAACTTCTTCAAGTTCAACAACAACATGTACATACAAATCTTCGGACTCCCCATGGGCCAAAACATCAGTGGACAACTAGCGGAATTATTCCTGGCACATATAGAATCACTTCTACTCCACCCTTCCCTTCCCCCCGGCATCACCTTCTATGGCAGATACGTGGACGATATTCTGTGCATTGGTAATCCCACACACATCACCACCTTAAAAACATCCCTAAACAGCTACAGCAACAGGTTAAAATTCACCACAGAAACCGAACAGAACAAATCCATCAACTTCTTAAACTTGACATTAACCAGAACACACAACAAAATAGCCACGAAAATATACCACAAACCCTCACACATCGGAAACTACCTCCATTTTCACTCATACCATCCGTATTCTGTTAAAAAATCCGTCATCTTATCACAATTCATAAATGCTCACAAATTTTCAACCAATCAAAATAGTCTAAACGCTGAAATAAAAAAACTAACACAGATCTTCTTAAATCGTAACTATCCTACACAACTGATTAACTACGCAAACAAGACGGCAAAAAACCGCCAAAACAACCCAAGTACCAAAACGAACTTCCCTACACAAAAAATTATCAAACTACCATACACCCAAAACACATACAAAGCCTATAAATACATCTTCAAACATACTGACTACAAACTGGTATTCACCACAAGCCAAAAACTGGCTAACCTCCTAAAATCCACCAAACCTCACACACAAAAAGATATATTTGAACAGCACAATGTAGTCTATAAATTTCCCTGCCAAAAAGACTGTGACATCACCTACACAGGTTCCACCATCAGGTCTTTATGGGCAAGACTACAAGAACACTTCCGTGACTGTAACATCCCTATTCCAGAACATTTAAACACAAAAAAACGCAACATTAAAAAGAAAAATCGTATACAAAGCACAGGAAAAACGGAAATAGCTGTTCACGCCCTTGAACAAAAACACACCCCGCAGATAGACAAGGCCATCATAATAGACAGACAAGACAATGAAACAATGCTCAGAATATCGGAAACAATAGCTATAAAGTGTGACGCGAACTCGATCAACGTACACAGGCCCTACATAATCTCCGAGGTTTGGAAGCTTCACAACATTAAATTGAGGTCACTATCCCGACCAATAGGAGACAACACAAACACCTCTGAAGCACCCACCCGACCTGACATAGCTTCCACTTTCCCAATATGTTCCGATGATGACCACGAATAGTCGAAACGGTCCACACCCCGTCAACCACCTTTCCCCTTCCCCCTCCCTATTAAAAAATTAACCCTTTCACTTTTTTCCCCACCCTATATAAAAGTATATGTTTCTACATATTACGAAAAAAACCCGGGTTTTTCTAACTTATTCTACCAAACTGCCTACCCCCCCCCCACACACACACTCTGCAGTTCTCGACATCGCAGACAGAGGAAAAGCCACAACACCCAGAAAAAGATATGTGCAATTTCTATTCCTTAAGCTACTTATACTTTTTAGTACATCTACACTCATAATGCCCTAAGAACCCATGAGTAAATAGCCAATGACATTTAAACAGGGGTACTCCTAAACTGAAGCAGGCGATATAGCTGTATTATAATAGTTTATAATGAGGAGTAACATGGGAGTTTTCCCAGAAATAATATACAGAGTTAGAAATATTCTGAAAATAAAACTAAATGGGTTAAACACAATTAAAGCAATAAAGCATTGGGCTATTCCAGTGATCTGATACACAGCTGACATAATAGATTTGACAAAACAAGGACTGCAAATTGACTGCAAAACTAGAAAATGAATGACTATGCATTACATCCACGAAATGATGATGACCGGTTGTATCTACCAAGGAGAATATGTGGACGGGGGGTCTACGGCGAGGGTGACAGACTGTGGAAGAAGAATGAATTAGTATAAAAAGTTACATCGACAATAACGCTGAGAAAATGCTTCAAGATTAGTTTTCTTCTTCATGTGATAAATCACATCTCAAGTATGTGCAGTCTACGGTTCTAATCCTTTATCCAGATGTAAGCAAACAAAGTTTGCATCTGAAGTATTTTTAGGACTGGAGCAACTCGTGGTAAAGGTGGTATGACTTCACATCACTTGCTTTAGTATCTCATAATGCAAAGCACATCTCCTTGTGGACATGTATAATGCTATGATTACGGGAAGGGTCACTACCCAGACCAGTTTCGACCTTTATTGAGGTGTCATCAGTGGGAGCCAGACACAGAGGTGATACCTAGGTTGATGTAATGCAGATGTCATATTTTTATATACAATTTGCCAAAAGATGCCACACTTTACATCAAAATACTCTGGATTAGAAATAGTTAGTTGTTGAAAGTTTGTGAGCCTTGCATCTCCAATTTCTTCGAGATACTGGGTAAAAAATTGATGCGACAATGGCTACAATATGGATATATTAAAAAAGAAACAAAAAGAATTATTATAGCTACTCAAGAACGGGAATTACAAAGTAATGCATTCAAACCAAAAATTCTGAACATCAATAATCACAGAAAATGCAGATCATGCGACCCGGAAGATGAGGCTGTAGAAAATCTAATCAGTGCTTGCAGCAAGACAGCTCAAACTGAATATAAATACTGCCATGATCAAGTGGCTAAAATAATTCATTCACCCGTATGCAAAAAATATGGCTTTCCTATTTCTGATAACTGGTGGCAGCATAAAATAGAGACAGTATTGGAAAACGAAACAGCAAAAATTCTCTGGTACTCTAGAATACAAACTGATTGGCATTTGGAAAACAATAGACCTGACATCACAATTATCGAATATCGACAGGTTCAGTGAACGTGGCACTTACTCGCTCGAAGTTAGACTTAAGCTAAAGTTAATCGCTGACTGGAGAAACTTTTTCTAAGCCTTTCTTCGACCTGTTCTCGAGTTAGTCGATCTCTAGCACAGGCAAGCAGGTTTTTCCTCCCGGAAACTCGGGTTTTCCGTACCGCAAACTCTTGAAAATCGACTGTGGCACTCACATTATTTCAGACAGTAACATATCTTGTTAGGGGTAGGTACCATGAGATGGCAGTACCTGTTTGCCAGCTCTTCATTAGTGGCTGCTATAATTAGTGATAGATATGGACCAGATATCTCTGATTGGCTACCGGTGGAGATTGAACTGCCCATTCAGTCTCCAAAAGCTAGATAGGGTAAAAACGCCTCGCCAACTCTCTATAAGGGAATAAAAGGCGTTAGCTGATTTTTTTTAATTGTTGATATCGCAATAACCAGTGATGACAACATTAACAAAGAACTGGAAACAAATACTAAATATCTAGATCTTGCAATCGAAGTTGGCTGGCTATGGATTAAAGACATCAAAATCATCGCAGTAGCTATCCGTGCACTTGGTTCAATTTCAAAGAAGCTATCTAACTATTTATAGCAATTAAACATCAAGGAAATCACCGTATGATCTACAAAAAAACAGCATTACTTGAAACAGACCATATTTTATGACGCACCCTGATAGACGTTTCTGAGATTCTTTGTTAGAATCTGAATTATTCTGAATTAATCTCAATAAAGTAATAATAATAATAATAATTTATCTCGCCTTTATCAACTGTTTCCTTCACAGTTTTCCATAATCAGCAAATTAATAAATATCCCAAATTAAATTTTCTGCTATATCATTACATAAAAATTCAAGTTCATAGTTCTAGAACAGAGCAGCGGTCCTGGACTAGTGACCTTCATTTGGCTTAATTCCACTCCACCATACACCATTCTCTGATATGTGACTATCTTCTAGCCAAGCTATCCATGTCACCAACCTCGCATTCCATTGAGATTTCCTCTAATTTATGTAATGAATTTCCATGTAGTAATCTGTCAAATGCCTTAGCAAAGTTCAGCAGTATAATAATGTATCCATTTCCTTTACCCAATTCTTCTGTCACCTTATTATAAAATGTGAATAAATTACTTAGGTAGGACCTACCTTTTACAAAGTCATGGTTCCCCTGTAGAGAACCCAGTCCTCCCCACCCATTCCTGAATTGAGCTATTAACCAAAATTTCCAACACTTAAACCATCGTTCCACAATATTAATCAGTCTCTCATTTGCTATTTCTCTCCTGGTATTCACTTTATCAAATGAAGTTCTCTTACCTTCTTAACGCACTAATGGAAATCTGGAAGAGATTGCACATATTTGAAGCACACTTAGTGTGACACAAGTATTTGCAAGTGAACTGGCAGTGTAACTGATGAAGTTGTATAATCTAAGTCTCATTATTTACATCATTCTCCTAGACTCCAGTCCACCATGCACCACTCTCTGGTATCTATCCGTCAGCCATTTCCTCTCTCCATACTACTTGGCTCATATCCATTCCTATTTTCTCCAGTTTTTTAGTAGTTTTCCCTGGTGCTATTCTGTCAAATGCATTGGCAAAGTCAAGCAGGGTCATGGTATATCCAATACATTTATCTAATTCTGGTTGTCACTTTATTATACAATGTGAACAAATTACTAAGAAAGGGCGTACCCTTTACAAAGCCATGCTGCCCTCTATACAGTATCGCATCACTATCCACCCACTGTTGTATTTTAACTTTCACCAACTTTTCCAATGTATTAAGTGGTCTGTAGTTTGCTACCTCTGTCTTGGAGCCACCTTTACATAATGATACTATCTTACTCTCTTTCCACTCCACTGGAACCCTGTGAGAACCAAAACTTAGATTGAACAACTTCATCAGAGGTAAAGCCAATTCTTTTGCACACTCACCAAGTGCACAAGCTGATATGTCATTCAATCCCAATGGTGTATGTTCACATTCATATTTTTTTAATCTGATGAATACCTTTGGTTCTTTTACCTGGATGTTGATATGAATCTCTGTAATATCAGCAATTGTAACATCACCGCATAGATTATAATTTTCAAAATCTTGCCTATAAATAATTTTGCCTTTGCAAAATCCAGCAAAATCATCTTGTAGCTACTCAGCTGTTACTCTATTAAAAAAGTTAGTAAATTACTAAGGCATTCACAAAGCTTGACCCTCCAATGGTATCATATTTTCGTCTACTCATTCTGAAAATTTCTTATTTACCAATTTTCTAGTACTTTTACCGTCACACCTGAGATACTGTTTGGTCTATAATTTGCGGTTGGAGTCTTAAAACCTGCTTTATGCAAAGGAATAATTTTGCCCTCTTTCCACACATTTACATTTATCCAATTTACATACATATTGTAAATTGGATATATATATATATATATATATATTTTTTTTTTTTTTTTTAAATAGATTTAATGACTTAAAAACCGAGATTACTTATAAAGATTTAATAAGAATAATACAACTAGTTTCGGCTTATAACAGCCTTCATCAGGTATTCTTAAAGGAAGAGAATAGTAATAAACATTGAAGTATCTAAAAACTGGAGAATACAGGTAAAAAATCGCCACACAATTGATACATAAAAACCGTTGCATTTTTGAAGTTGTTCTAACAGGCGTGCCATTGTTTATTGCAAGTGTGCGTGCAGACTCACGTGAACGCCAATATTGAATAACTGCAGCATGGCTATCTGGGATGTTATAACTCAAATTGTTGTTTAAGTGGACAGGATTCAGAAGGATTTCCCTTGATTCTATAATTTTTCTCTCAAACTCATCATCACAGCGAAAAATATTTTCTGATCTATCTCAGCAAACAGAGTGGCTTTGTTGATCATCATTAGGATTATTTGAAAAAAGAACATGACTGGATGACGCAGTTGCATGTGACCTTTTGTAAGAGATGTTTCTTTTATACTCTTCTATACGTTGCTCAACAGATTTGTTAGTTTGTCCAAAATAAGGGATATTGCAATTGCACCATAATTTATATACACCTGGATATTTTAGATTGTGATGAGGAGGTTTTGGATGGCTGATTAGTGAACGGATTTTAGGAAGTGTAGTGAAGAACGTGTTGATGTTATATTTTTAAGGACTTTTGCTAATTTGTTATAGCATGTGCTAATGTATGGGATGGAGATGCTGCCTTTGAATTTAATAGTTTCTGTGGTGCACTGTCTAGGAGGATCCAGAAGAAGTTTTTTAATCGTTTTTTCAGAGTAACCATTTTGTTTAAAGATAAGAGAGAATTGATTTATTTCTTTTTGTAGTTCATCTTGTTCATTCAAGAGAGAGCGTGCTCTATGTCCAAGTTTTTGGGGTGGAAAATGATGAGAAAGATTATGCAGATATATATTGGTATTTTCTGTATAGAGTAGGTTTTCTGTATATAGAGATTTTTAATGTTTCAGAGCAACGTGTAAGCATGACATCCAGGAAAGGCAAGGAGTTATTATTTTCTAGATCAGCAGTAAATTTTATATTAGGATGTTGGATGTTAAGATGATTAAGAAAATCTATGAGAGATGTGTGCCCGTGATTCCAAACAATGAAAATATCATCAACATATCTTTTCCAAACTTTCGGTTTAAATGAGAAGGAAGATATGGCTTTCATTTCAAAATCTTCAAGGAAGATGTTAGCTAGAACTGGGGACAAAGGATTGCCCATTGCCAGGCCTTGTTTTTGTTGGTAAATGGAGTCTTGATATTTGAAGTAACCAGAATGAATGCAATGTTTTAATAAAGCAGAAATTTTTTGGATAATTTTTCCTATATTAATGTAAGTACCTCGTCTGTAGGAACGTTAGTAAATAAAGATATAATGTCAAAACTTGCTAGAATGTCATTTTCATTGATGGGAATATATTTTATATGAGAAACAAAATCTGTGGTGTTTTTGATGAAAGATGAAGATTTATTGGAGAAACACTTGAGGTACTTTACTAGATATTTTGAAAGTTTATATGTAGTTTATATAATAAAGATGCCGCCTTTTCTATTGTTAAAAATTGTTCTTTAGGTATGGAGGTAGGAGCAGTGACAAAATTAAGACCTTTAGCAAGAATACTTTCTTCTGCCGAAGACAGTTGGTGGGAAGAATTATTGATAACAAGTATATTCAAAAAGGTAGAATCAAATTGAGAAGTTTGGCGGTCTTGCATATATTTAAGAGAATCAAATTTTCTAATTAGGTTAATTTTATTAGAATTCTGAATTTTAGAAGCTTTAACAGTGCTAATTTCTTTTAAATTGTTCCAAGATGAACATGATAGACTACCGACAACATCTCTTACTCTGAAAGAGCAGCTATTAAGTCTTTAAAAAATAATAATGACTTCGTAATTCTACCTGCTGATAAAGAGAATGCGACTGTCATCTTAGGCAAGTCTGATTACCATAATAAAATTTTGGAAGTTTTAAACGGTGATACTTACTCTGAACTTAACAGTGATTCTACAATTAAATTACACAATAGGACCAATAATTTATTAAAAACCACCTTGGATTTACCAAGAAACATCCTTCTTTCACTTAGGTCACTTCATCCTTTAATCCCTCGATTATATGGTCTCCCCAAGATACACAAGGCAAACGTCCCGTTCAGACCAATAGTTGGAGGGATATACTCACCAACCTACAACCTTTCTAAGGGCCTCGAAACTTTTTTAAGAAATCTTTCTGGAATTTCCTCTTCTCATATTAAAAACTGCTGACTTTGTATCAAAAATCAAGGACATCAAACATAAAAAAAAAACATTTAATGGCTAGTTTCGATATTGTCTCTCTCTCTCTCTTCACAAATGTTCCTGCTCAAGAAGTCCTCAATCTTCTTAAGAACAAATTATCCAAAAACCTCTTTGCTTTACTCTCCCATTGCATAAAGTCAGGATACTTCAAATATGACAATAAGATCTACTTACAAAACTCAGGTCTAGCCATCGGCAGCCCACTCTCTCCGATTCTCGCAGATATATTTCTTAACGATTTTGAAGAAAAGCTATTAACTCCTTTCCCCTTAAACCATAATTTTGGTATCGTTATATAGACGTTATATTCCTTATCTGGAAAGACGATGTCAAAAACCTCAATTTATTTTAAACCACCTAAACAAGTTTCATGAAAAAATCTCTTTTACCTTTGAACTGGAATCCGATGACTGCCTGCCCTTTCTAGATCTGAAGCTTACCAGATGTTCTGAAAGTATTAAAATCTCAATTTTTAGAAAACCTATCTTTCATACTGAAAGATACCTTCATGCTTCTTGTCATCACTACCCTCCACAAAAATTTGGTATTATTTCTACTTTAGCACACCGGGCCAAATCTTTACTAACAGAAGAAACAGTAATTGAAAACGAGCTCCTTTTTCTTAAAAAGACTTTTATCAATAATGGTTTCTCTCCTAATAGGATTGAAAATTTTCTTTCTCTCCTTCACTCAACCGCTTCTGAAGGTCCCTCTTCCCCCAGAGCCTTTATTTCTTTGCTTTACATCAGCTCTCTTTCACCGAAACTAGCTAAAATTCTCAAGAAATTTAATTTCAGAACTTGCTTCACTATGCTCCCAAAACTTCGATCCATACTTAGTAAACCTAAAGAGAAATATCTTCCAACTCAGTTTCCAGGAATCTACAAGATCTTATGTGATTATAGAAAGCCATACTACGGCCAAACTGCTAAATCCATCCTTCTTCGTCTGGAAGAACACCTTAGAGATATTTCCTACAACAGGACTAGAGCCAGCGCTCTCTCTAGCCACGAAAGATTGAAACTCAGATGAAGGCCGCCAACACATTGTGGACTGGACACAAACTTCTAATATCCATGATGAACTTGAAAGAAAGATTGTCGAGTCCAGAGAAATTGCATTAGATTCTTCCCGTATCAATAATTCCCTAAGTTTCAATATTTCTGACGCACACATTGCCTCTGTTCAATACTGGCGCACTCGTGACAGCACGTAGTCAGCTTTTATTTGGAACTCAAGCTCGCATTACTGTTTTCAAAATGTACTACTGTTTTTTTGGACTGGTACTGTTAATGCAATTTTAAAGTCTCTTATTTTTTGTATATTTCTTTAATTGTGATACCTGAAGAAGGTGATCCATTCAACTTCTTGGATATATATATATATATATATATATATATATATATATATATATATATATATATATATATATATATATATATATATATATATATATATATATATATATATATATATATATATATATATATATATATATATATATAATTTTGATTGTTGTGTGCAGTATTAAAAGGTGTTTTCATTTAATCGAATTCATAGTTGACCTTTTATCAAGTTTCTGAAATCTTGTTTTACTGATTGGGCTAAGTATTTGCTAAAGAAGTTTTTAATGATTAAGAAAATAATCCCTATTTTTCACCCTAATGTTAAGTATTATGTAAAGGTTTGTGTTTCGAGTTTTGTTATTAACATTGTACTGCAGTAGTGTTTGGAGTTGTTTCTTGATTTAAATGAAATTTGGTAATGATAAATCATTTACTACAAAATAATTATGTTGAGCATCATGTATATGCTACTGGGATACGAAATAAAGGTAAAACGATACTCATTTCGTTGTTATTAACGACGTACCATTTTTCCATACAGGTGAATTATTTTCAGTAATTCATATGAACTGTAAAGCATGACTAAATACAATTAAAGTTGAATTAATATAATTACAAAAGAAGCTGTGGTGGACAGTGTGTGTTAAACAGTTTACTTGGAGTATTATCTTCCTTTTGCGGCAGAGTTGTAATTGCATATTGCACTAATACTAAGGTGTGGGAAGCGGAACGGAAGAAACTAATATCCAAGACCTTTCCCCCCTGTACCTCTTAGGTTAGCTATGAATAAATAAGTTATGAATAATGTGGGACTAAATATCCGCTTAATTTAAATAGTTATGAATAAGTTTCAATTCTTCTTGGCATCTCTTTCCTTAATAATCATCAAAATTATTTAATTATTATTAAATATATTTTTATTTAAAATCAGTAGCGTTCACTTATATAAAATATAAGTGAACGATACTGATTAATTAACTCAATATAAAATATTGAGTTAATATTTATTAAATCTTAATATAAAACTAGTCGATTTCATTTCTTATTGACTATAATCATGTTATTATAGTAAGACCACCATATACACTTAAAAAGTTCATCGAAATATAAATATTTTGAACAAGTATGATGAATGGACTATTCCAGGAAGGAATTGTTTTGTCATCAATTTCCACATGCATGATGTGATGGTAACTTCTTATTACGTTAGGCTCATGTTAGCATCTAATATATCAAGGTATATCAGTTCGTTTGGGATCAGGATGATGTCAGCTATGAAAATTGTAAGGTGCAGGCCAGAAGGGTTACTAGTATTGTGTATGGAAGTTCAAATTTAAAAACAATGCAGAAAAATTCCTCTGTCATGTTGCAAGCAAAAGAATGAAAGTATAATTACATTAATAAAGAATAACTCTCATTAATGCAAATGGTAAATGCAAAAGACATTGCTGAACTTATGAGTGCCCATTTAGCTAAAAGCTATCAACCCAATGTATGCAACATTGAGCTGAATATTACCTCTATACTGATGGAAGAAACTCAGGTGTATGAAGAGGAGGAGGTATTAGAGCTGTTGCACAAACAATTTGGTGATATGGGCTGACCGCATGCTTGCTAAACACTCTTTTAGCATGCATGCTAAAAGAGTGTTTAGCTGTGATGAATGTTCCTTTTACTTGGCTGAATAACTTGAATCTCAAAACAGGGAAGATTCCACAGGAGTGGAAAGAACTTTGATATTCCCATTACCAGGATGGAGTTCAAGGGCTGACGTGCCAAACTCTCGACATCTGAAATGTTGGTGAAGATTTTGGAAAAGTTGGTAAGAGATTGTATACAGAAATTGGCTGACAGATAATCTATATGTTGCAATCAATAACATGTGTTTACTAAGAGAAGGTCATGTCTGAATGACTTGCTTACATTTTATTATAATGTCATGGTTGTGTTAGACAAGCCAAATGCTTACATCATGATACTTTTCCAATTTGCTCAAGCTTTTGACAGGATTCAGCATGGGAGGCTGTTGCATAAATTGCAGGATATGGTATTTGGATTTTAAATTACTAATTTTGGATAAGACAATGCCTGGGAAATATCAAGAAGTGGGGAATGTAAGTCTACAATATTTAAGGTAATCAGTGGTCAGATGATCCATCCTTTTTCCACTGTTATTCAATCTTTACATTGATGATATTGGGAAAGCATTTAACAGGTGACACACAGCTATTTGCTAATAATGCAAAGATAGGTAGCGAAATCACATCATACTTAAAGAATAACCCAGAAGTATGACATGTCAAAATGGCTGTCAGTTCAGTTCATTGATAGCAAATTCAAAGTTATGCACTTTGATGCAATGAGATATCTAATGGCTTATTATATTAGCAGGATTCTGCTAGAAGAAATTGACCTAGAGATCTTGGAATTTTAGTGGATAGGAAGTTGAAGTGTGGGGGGTCACAGCAAAAATTGCGAGTCCATCTCAGAAGATAATTGCACTTGTGTTGCAGTTTTGCTTGACATGTAAGAAAGGAAGTCATTTTACCTGTTTAGAAGGCTTTGATATGAGCTCATATGGATTATTGTGCACAGATCCTTTTTTCTCTGGTGATGCAAATGCAGTGGAGAGGGTGCAAAAAGATTACTACAGATGTTATCAGACTATGGAGTGTAGATTATGAGTGGAGATTAAGTATTTGTGTTCTGCTGCACATTTTAGCAAAAAGATGAAGGAGAAGTGATGAAGGTAAAGCCATCCATCACTGCTTTATATGTTAGACCTATAAACTTCTGAAAGGACTTTACAGGATACTAATGGATGGGATTTCTCACTTTATGGGGAGTAGAGAGAGAGAGGGGGGGGGGCATTTATGGAAGTTGAGAATGAATGTGTAGTCAAGTCAAAAAAAGGAGTGAGAGCTAGATTTTCTTTTGTATAGTGCATGACTGGAATAGCTTATTTTTAGAGGATGTGAGTGTAGAGAGCGTGCAAATGAATTGAAGGCATGATGGTCTGAGTGATATGTGGCCTCATCCCTTTAGGTATTTTGTAATAATAATAGTAATAATTGCTCAGATCAATTGAAATGCAATTTGTAATAAAAAAAATAGATGGAGTGGAATCAAATAAACTATTTGTTGTATTGTCTTGCTTTATATTTGTTAGCAACTTTTCTCATCTTTTATAAACATCTTCACTCCTTTTGCCTTTAAAATGTGTTGAGCCAACTCCTACTGGTAGTTGAAATTCTGATTATACTTTCTTTATTATTATTATTATCTTCTGTGGACTTGACATATGAGGAGAATCTTATGAGAACCTTCTCAAGTAACAGTGAGTAAGTTTCATATGGTTGTTGCAGTTTTGCCTCGATAGTTAATTTCATAATTTAATTTCATTTAGTTACATTCATAATATATTCCAGCAGGTCATTCAGTGCATATCTGTATGTAAAAAAAAAAAATTAAATTAAAAAAAATAATAATAATAAGTTCATTTCCCCCTTTCATGATACCTTTATACAACTTCCAGGAATAAAATTTCGTTTTCTCTCCTTCTCATCTTCCACTGCACATATCCCTTCTATATTAATTTGGGTGAGTAGCATCTTCTTATGTAGTTTTACACCTTTTCTCTAACTATCTACTAAATGCTTCAGTTTACATTTCTGCAACCTCTCCCATAACCAACATTACAGAATTGTAATATTTGCTAATCTCTGGATTTTCTGCATTCTTTCTACATCTTAATGAAAATAAGTGGCCAGATTTGAACATGGTAGTCCAAGTATGGTCTTACCATTGCTTTATATGCACAACCACTTCCTTGTTATTGTTAGCCAGTGTGCTCCTTATCATAACATAAATGTGGTTTAGTCTTTGCCACAATTAACCCCCAAACTGGCCACGACATCTATAGACGTTCAGCTAAATCTAGATACAAAGTGCTAACTAATATCCAATGAATAACATGCATAAGAAGTGCAATTTGATGTCACTATTTCATCCACATCGGTCAGTAGGGAGGTTAATCCTCTGAATATGAAAAAAACTCCCCATCATCCACCTACTGACTCACGGTTCCACCAATACTGTACGTAGCCTTATATTTCTGCACCTTGCATTTATTAACATTTAAACTGCAACCCCCATAAATTCATCCAAGTTAAGGTCTCTTTAAATCTTTCCAAAAAGAGTTGAAATTAACATTTCTAAGCCAACTTTGCACTATAAGCAAACAGAAGATCCCATGTGAAATATGAACATTTAATTTCAAAAGTAAGGCTCAGAACAGAACTCTGTGACGTACCCCCCTAGATATTGAAAATTTTGATAATAATCTGTATGCTTAGTTTATTTAACAGTTTTATTAAGTTGGCTGAGTGGTTAGTGTATTTGCTCTCCAGCCAAAAGGCTGTGGGTTCGAATCCCTCTGTAGGCATGGATGTTTGTCATTGTCTGTAAAAATACTAGTAGTGGTCATGGCCGGTAGATGCTGTTGGTGTAATTGGTGGATTGAGACAGAGTTGTAGAGTGGGTGCCTTCCCTTGATGAGTCTTTGGATTCCCTGGAGATGTCAGGTAATAATAATAATTTATATATGGGAAGAGAAGATCGTGTGTGTGTGTGTGTGTGTGTGTGTGTGTGTGTGTGTGTGTGTGTGTGTGTGTGTGTGTGTGTGTGTGTGTGTGAGTGAGTGATCTTCTTCCTAGACTTTCTGCTTTAAGGCAAGATCTGCCCTGTGTGCACTGCTTGAGCAATCTACTGTTGACATTTGCTGTGCATATGTCCAGTAGTGCCCTCAGGATTTAATCTTGGGAGTGGGGGGGGGCGAGTTGAGTAGATGATTTGACGCTATGCATTGCATATGACCTATGACTGAGCATCTGCAATGATTGCTAATTCGTAAGTAGTATAGAAATAGAAGACACAGCACCACATAAATAAATAAAAAAATTTAATTAGGAAAAGATTTTTGAAAAATTTTGTAGTGTTTTTTCCTTTTTCTTTGGGGGGGGGGGCTGTTAATTCCCTTGCACATTCTCATAATACATGGGCTGATATGCCATCTTATCCCATGGCTGTATTTGTATTGAGGTTCTGCAGTATTTTAAGCACCTCTGTTTCTTTAACATGCCAGATGCGAGGTTAACATCAGTTAAGTCATCCTTCCATAGTCATTCCTCCTTCTACTTGCCACATTGCCAAAGAACTCCTTAGGGTTTCTCTTTGCCTTATCAGCTAGTTTTCTCTCCTAATTATCTTTAGACTTCCTTACCATACCGGTCATCCTTATTGCCTATGCCTTATACTGATCACCTTTTTTTTCTTTATAATCCTACTCAGTTTTTTCTTTCTATGTAACTCCTGCTTAATGAAGCTATTTATCCATCTAACTCCTACCTGATTTATCCTTTTGACTCTAAGTACATCCAGATTCTGCTTTCTTCAAACATCCCTTGACTATCTTCCATACACCTGTCCCCTTCAAACTCTTATGCCAGTGCTCTTTTGAAAGCTGTTCAGCTTGTCATAATTACCTGCTTTGTAATTCCACATACATTCCTTCTTAATAAGTAATTCTGTATGTCTAGCAGTCTCCCATGTCAAGACTGCGTGATCACTTTCTACAAGCAGACAGCGTAACTAGATTGGTTAGTGTTGAATTCTCTGATGCAGTGATCAGATCTAATACTCTTGAACCTCGTGTTGCCTCAGGTAATTATCTTTCAGCAATTATATTTGACCCTTGAACAGTACAGGTTTTGAACTGCGTGGAACTTATGCACAGAGTTTTTTCAATAAATATATTGGAAAATGTTCTGGAGATTTGCTGCAATTGGAAAAAACTCGCAGATGAACTGCATAGCTTAGAAAGAGTTAGGTATGTCATGAATGCATAAAATATGTGTAGATACTAGTCTACTTTATCATTTACTACCATAAAATGTACACAAATCTGTTATAGAAAGTTAACATTTACTAAAACACACACACAGAGTCTGTACATGGAGTCATTCACAGTTGAGAGAAATAAAAACATACGTAAAGATGTAGTATTAAATCATAACTGCATAAAATTAACTGTTAATTAATTAGTTATATTTAATTAGCATAAAATAAAAATTTCATAACAATTCATTCATTAGCGTATAGGCTAGGCTACCATAAAGCAATCATATTGCTGCTGCTTTGTTATCAATACATGAATCGTTATACCTGCAAATAAATACGAATTTCTTTTTCGCATTATCTTTTTCATTTTTGATGTCTAGTGTTAGTGATATATATAACATGTACAGTATTTTGTATCATATAAGACACTATTGATATAGGTACTGACAAACACATGATTAATCTTATATCAATGTAAACTTATGGTATTAATAAATACAATACAGGACTGTAAATGTATTTTCTCTTCCTTATGATTTTTTTAATAACATTCCAGTCAACAGTAGGCTATTATTAGTTAAGTGTTTTGGGAGTCAAAAGTCATACAAAGATTTTTTGGCTGTGCAGGAGATCAGTGCTCCTAACCTCTGCATTGTTCAAGGGTCAACTGTATATTCCATTTCCTTCCCAACCTGTGAGCATTCCTTCTCCCATTCTATGTTCCCATAGTTGAAATTTATTTGAAACTTGGCATGTATACTCATCATGCTAATTTGATATTGCATATACTACATTCTATTGTGTACCCCCCCCCATTATATAGCAGCTTCCAGTTACATATTTAGTCCTATTGGCTCCTATCTCACACCAGATTGCTTCAAATGAAGTGCCCTCTTAATCCATGTCCCTGTGATGTATTTCTAATCTTTTTGGCTTTAATTCTTCTGCTATCATTAGCAAAAATCTTCCCCCTTTTCCTCTTCCTTCTGTCTTCTCTAAAGATTCAAAGTATCTCTTTCATTATATTCCTATGGCTATATCATCCACATCTCGCTAATGCCTATAACTTTTGGCCAAGTTGTGCTTAACCAATGCTACAAACTCCTCAACCTTATTTCGAATACTTCTGGCATTAATATACATAAACTACAATATCCTCCTTAATCCTATAACCTTCTTTACACTTTGTGTTGCTTAGCCCACTAAACTTAACCTAGGGTGCTACATTTTGCATCATGTGATCACACTCCCACTTTTGGAACAATTTCCCTACTAAGTTCCTTGTAAGATTTATGCAATGATTCTTGGATAAAAAATAAGCAGAGTTCATTTCATATAGTGGTTGTTGGAGTCATGTTTTTGCTTTAAGATTCTTGAGAAATTATAGGGATTGTAACAGTGATTACTATTTAAGTTTATAGATCTGAAAAACAGGCATACGCAGTGTCTCCATTATATAATGAGATTGATTTTTTACAGGACAGCCCTTTGAATAAAAGTAACAAACATGTTTATAGTTTTAACTTCTAGAGTTTGTTGTAATCGCAAGGGCTCCTGCAGACTTTTTTCTCTCTTCTCAATGATGAAGTGTGCCTTGAAAGTGGGAGCACTTCAGTGACATTAAGGATCCAACGTGGTGTGACCCAGACACTGAAGGAGGTTCCCGTTCAGGACTTCCACTGTGTCTTCAAACACCTGCACGACAGATGTAAATGTTATGGAGTTGGATGGAGATTATTTTGAATCTGTGTAATTGACAGTTCCAAATATAGTTCTTTGCTTTGATATAATAATTCTTGTGTCATTACTTAACAGGCACACTGTGTACTGTAAAAATAATCATAATTTAGAAGTATCCAATCTTTTTACAATCGCTTCTGTATGTTAGAATTGCATTAGTTTCATTTTCGTAACTATGATTTGCATTTACCACATGCCTGATAAGAAATTAATCTTTGTTTAAAGAAAAAAAATAAAAGTATTTCATTAATGTTCTCACCAGATATCTGATAATTGTAATATTTTTTTTTATTCTAATTCATAGCTTTTAAGGGTATTAGTAGCATTAGTCCCCATCCTAATTAAGACAATCCTGTTGACTTCCCTAATTGGTTTATTATTGTGATTTTATTTTATTTATTTTCTTTTTTTTTTTTTGGTGTATTTGTTGGGTACACTTGATGTATTCTTACAGATGCACTGAACTGTGATATTCACAAGCATTCACATCAAATTATTTTTAAGATAGACCTCCAGATAGCAGAGGCTCATCAAGAGAAGCCATATTACTTGCTCCAACTGTCATACCTGTTCTCGAATACATTCATGTTACCAGCACACACAACATCCAACGGCAATCCATTCCAATCATGCACCACTCTATGAGAGAAAAATCTAGCCCTCATCCATTTCTTGACAGCATTCTCAACTTCCAAGGGTGCCCTCAGAAGTAATATCTTGTCCTTTCTTCACCCCCCATAAAATGAAAAATTCCATTTACTGAAATTCTGTAATAATCCTTTCAGAAGTTTGTAACTCTCAATCATATCTCTTTCTCCTGTTTGCTAGTGTCTGCAGCCTACAAATTCTCAATCTGTCTTCATAATCAATATTCCACAATCCTGATATCATTTTTGACACTCTCCTATGGACTGTCTCCACTGTATCAGAATCACCATGGAAACCAGGAGGCCAAACCTGTGTGCAATAGTGCAGGTGAGGTCTTAACAGGCCTTGTAAAGAGACAAAGTGACTTCCTTATCTTTACATGTCAAGGTTTGTTTTAGCATTGCAATTACTGTCCAATTTGTATTAAAATATTTGCTCTATGGCACTTGAACTTCAATTTCCTGTCTACTAAAACTACAAGATCTCCATCCTGATCAGTTTCTTCTAGCCTAATTCCACAATTATAATATGACATTGATATCTAATCACATCAAAGTGCATGATCTTACATTTATTAACATTGAACTGATAGCCATTTTCACATGCTCACAATTCCAGCCAATTCAAATCATTCTACAAGTACTGCATATCAGCAGCACTCCTGATTACCCTGCCTATCCTTGCATCATCAGCAAATAGCTATATTTCATATGTCAAATCCTTCCCAGTGGTTAATGTACAGATTGAATAACAGTAGACCAAGGACTGATCCCTGAGGCACAACACTAGTTACTTTGAATCTTGCAGATTGACCCCCTTCCCATACATGACTTTTTGATACCTGTCAAAACTGATATTGTGTATGACCTTACACTTGGTTGCAGGCATAGGTGTCAACTCTAATTGGATTCAGTTCATCTGATATCATTAGCAGTGTTCCTCCCTCCCTCCCTCCTCCTCTCATGTCCTGTCTATCCTCCCTAAAAATACTGTATCATTTGCACTAGATACTGGTTAGTATGTCTGCTTCTAATAGCCAGGTCTCACTAATACCTACATTTTGAGGTGCCAATATATTAACCAAGGCAACAAACTCTACTCCTTTGTTTCTGATACTCCTAGCATTCATGTACAGACATAACAAGTTACCTGCATGATCTTTTGTATACTCTTGTCTGTGGTCTGCATGACATAGTTTGAAAACTTGCAGATCTCTCTCCTTATCTAGTCTCTTACTTATGCAAACATTTTTACACATGCTTGAAATGCAAGGACTTTTAACTCTATTCCTTTTTAGAATCCAGGAAATGATTCACTCAAGACCAAATGAAAAAAAAAAAAAAAAATTAATAAAACTAAATAAAACTGTATAAAAGGTAAATATTATTAAGTTAATAACGATGAAACTATGATTCAAGGCTTTCTAAATAAAGCTATACGTAATCAGTGTACCAGACTGAGCATTTGTTTTCACAACAAATTAGTACAGTTTTTGGATTTCTCTAATTCCGTCACTTGCTCTGAGAAAATAATTCATATCACCAGTGTTCTTGGCACAGAGGAAGAAATTTTCCATTTAGTGTTTTTTCAAATGTTAGAATGTTTATTATATCTTAGTAAGGTGAATCCTTCGAGTCACCTTGCTAAGATTCTTTTTTAGAATTTTCTGTTAATACAGTTTTACTGTCAAGGCTTTCAGAAATTTCTTAAAACAAAATTCTTTGGTTTGCATTCTCTCCTCCCCTTTCTTTTCTTTTTTTTTTATGTTATTGTTGAATTCTCTCCCTGTCTGTCTGTGTGTGTATATCAATCACCCATCATTCTCCTTTGTAGGCATGCAAACTTGTTCAACTAAGAGGCAAACAAGAAATTAATAATTAATGGCTGAGAAGTTGTCGCTGTCATTAGCAAAAGGAGAATGTCTTCATGATGATGATGAGTGATATCACTGTGCACAACAATTGTGAATTATAATAAAAAACCATTGAACTTATTGCAATGATCAGATATCTCTGGTAAGCACATTAATCAAATACTTTACTTTTTTTTTCTTTAAACAAATATTGATTTTTTATCGAGCAAAAAGTGGCAATCATAGTTACAAAACCGAGACTAATAAAATTTTGATGTACAGGAGCAATTGCAAAAAAGATTCAAATTCTAAATTATAATTATTTTTACAATATCATGAGGCAATGCTTTTTTTTTTTCTAAAAAAAAAAAAAAAAAATAGGTGGAGGTGCTCATTCTTTACTAGCAGGAAAAATTGAAAATTTAAAAAAAATGTACTGATATTGTTTCTTCATAATGTAATAATGCTTATTTTATTTAGCATAAATTTATTGTACAAGTATATGAGAATAAGTAAAATGTATATGATAATGTTTATGAAACCTTCCAAGTTTTTATTAATCTCCTTTGACATGCCATGCTGCCTTCTTTCTTTTCAATTTGGGTGTATTGTTGAATGATGTTTCCTAAGCAGCCAAAATTAAAGTATTTTGCTAAATTGCAGCATGTCTGCAGTAGACATGAAGAAATTTTTTTGTCTTCAACAAAGCTGTGGTTGGGCTCACTATTAAATTGATTTGTGAAAATCTCCATTTACGTTCACATGTGGAAATAGATATCTTACTCAGAGCATTCATCAAATGCTTCAGTGTTTCTGAAACTGTTTAGTTAGGTCTTTCCGAAATTCAAGTAAACTGATTTATTTAACAAATTCGTGATTGAGAGGCAACACAAAAATTTGTCACAAGCTTTCTGTTTGCATATCTTTTTTAATGTATAAACATGCAAGTAATTTAAAATTCTAAAAAAAAAAAAAGACCTATAAAGTTTTATATAGCAAATTATCTTAATGCTAGACATGAAAATGCAAATTTCATTAAATAACTAAGCATGTTTGCAGTAGGTAAAGATATAAAAAAATTACTGAATATGACAAATTTCGAAATGTAATGCATTCGTATATGTCATGTCACTGTTAATAAAGGTGTTGGTATGTCACACCATTGAGTACCATCTCCATAAAAAGCACTGTGATGAAGCATGAAGAATGAACTATTCAAAATACTGCATGTGTATGCTGTAAATATTATGTTATACAGTGTAAATCAGCAGTTAGAATTAAAGGAAGTACAGAAAGATGTTACGATGTAGATACAAGGGTGCTGTTATCTACATTGATTACATTATGAAGAAATTGGCAGCATGGTTCCAGCTTTCCTCTATGGTTGTGAATTATATGATAATGGATGGATCTTTAGCTTCTGTCTTCACAACTAATTATGGTGCTGCCATGTCTCCTTTCTTCTTTTTGCCTGCTGTCTATCTTCCTTCTGTACATCAATGATCTTCTCCAGTCAAATGAAAAGGAATTTTATTAATTACAGTACTTTTTGTATTTGCCATTAAGATAATTTGCTATATAAAACTTTATAGGTTTTTTTTTTTAGAATTTTAAAATACTTTTGTTAGTTATCATAATCAATTATCCTGTAGGCTGCGGCATTGTTATTTATATATGTATTCTTATATATACTTCCTTTATGTATATTATTATTCTCTCTATATACTTATGAGGTGATTTATTATATAAATCTCTTTTACTAACAATTATTTTTATTTTGACTCCGAGTGTCACTATATGTTATTATATTTGCACAAAGAGTTCACTCCAATTGGTGCAATGACTTTAACTCACTCTTTCAGAATCCAACTAATCATTGACTCAAAACCAAGTACAAAATAAACACATTTAATAAAACTAAAACAATATATATACACTTCTAGCAATAATACAAAACTATAACTACAGATTATATGGATCCAAGGCCTTATTTAAAAATATAAACTTACTCTTAAGACTAAACACTTTTTCTTTCACAATCACAAAAAAAAGTTCATAGTCTTTTTCTCTTTCTGTTAAGGCTCTTTTCCAGAAGTTACAAGGCTCTGTACTTCATTTTCAGGATCCTTTTCATCAATCAATATAACACACATAAAGTCTTCTTGACTATATCCTGTTTTCCTTTTAGTAGTAATACTCATCAGATCAGGCACCTTTAATACCTAAAAATCTTCTTAATCAATATATTTGATTAAGAAGATTTGATTTTTGCAGTTTTGTAGGGGATTTAAATTTAATCACAGTTTATTTTGCAGATTATCCAGTTTTGAAGTTTATTTGTTCAAGTCCTTGTTTAGTGTAGAATTTGATTTCTTACTTTCATTTTAAGACAAAATATTTTATATTATTTTTTATTATTATTATTTTTTTTTTATTAAAATTATTATTATTTTAAGAGCCTGTGTAGCTCAGTGGATGTGGCGTTTGCACACCATCGCACTAGGCCGCACGAAGGAAGTCTTGGTTTCTAGTCTAGTCGGTGACTAGAGGAAATTTTTCTAAGCCTTTTTTCGACCGGTTCCCGAGTTAGTCGATCTCTGGCACGGGCAAGCAGGTTTTTCCTCCCGGAAACTCGGGTTTTTCGTCCTGTAAACTCAAGAAAATCGACCGTAGAACCCACATTATTTCAGACATTAAATATATTGTGTTAGGGTTAGAGACCACGAGATGGCGGCACATTTGAGCCGTCTCTCTTCACTGCGTACCGCTTAATTGGTGATAGCCTTGGGCCATCTGTCTCTGATTGGGTACCAGTGGAGATTGAACTGCCCACTCAGTCTCCAAAAGTTAGATAGGGCTAAATGGCCTCGCCTACTCCCGTATATATGGGAATAAAAAGGCGTTAGCTGATTTTTTTTTTTTTTTTTTTATTATTATTTTTTCAAGGTGGCAGCCCTTCTGCTTTAGCTGTTTAGGATGCTCTTTTTCCCCATTTTGTGTATACCTTGCCCTGACCCTATGTTGAATCTGTCTGATTTATTTTTTTTAATGTATTTATGTAGTAGAATATGTATGCCCAAAATCACCTATATCGAGCCTTTCTGTGGGGAAAAAAAAATTATAATGAAGATATAGATTCTCATTGGGAAAAATTCAAAATGAACATTAAATAAGTAGCATGTGAAGCACTGGGACAGAAACAAATGGAAAAATACAAAACAAGATGGACTCTGGTATGTACTGAAGAAATAAAAACACTATCCAAAAGAAAAAAAAAAGAACTGCATTTAATGAACATTTACAGGATCAAATTAATAAATAATAAAATAAGACTCATAAAAAATATTGGGAAGGTTATTCTGAACGACTGAAATATGACTTTTATGGAGCACAAAAACTAATGTAGAGAAGGATCTAAAATCAAAGGAAGGAATTGATTTCTGAACCAAAAAACTATCAAGGAATAAACTTACTATAAACCACCCTAAAAATACATACAAGAATTATGAGATAATTAGAATCAAGACTAAATTATAATGAACAAATACTTGTGCTATAATTTTTATAAAGCAAAGAATAGAAAACGTAGAATTTAACAAACTAGTATTTATCTGTTTTATTGATTGATGAAATGGATCACATTACGAAAGAAAGTGGTATTAAAACTGATATCAAAATTGCCTGCAACCAAGTGTAAGGTCATACACAATATCAGTTTTGACAGGTATCAAAAAGTCATGTATGGGAAGGGGGTCAATCTGCAAGATTCAAAGTAACTAGTGTTACTGTCTCTCGCTGCATATGGATGATGCAGCGAGATTCATCATCCATATAGATGATGAATATAGATGATTCATCATCTATATGGATCGCATTATGAAAGAAAGTGGTATTAAAACTGATATCAACCTATGCCTGCAACCAAGTGTAAGGTCATACACAATATCAGTTTTGACAGGTATCAAAAAGTCATGTATGGGAAGGGGGTCAATCTGCAAGATTCAAAGTAACTAGTGTTACTGTCTCTCGCTGCATATGTGGGAATCCCTGATTTACATATGAAAACTTCCAGTGTTAATAGTAGTTAGTGGGCAAGCATATGTGGTTTTGAACGGTTCATTTGGATTATTTTTATAATTCGTTGAATTTTTTATTGTCATAAAACTATAAACATGAATGTAAAACTATAAACTAAATAGCAAAATACTGAAACAAGTCATGAAATTTAAATCCCTTAATAATTAAGGGATAGAAGTAAAAGAACAATCCCTTAATAATTAAGGGATTGTTCTTTTACTTCATCCTGTTCCATCAATTATACCTGGGTATTTAAATTTCATGACTTGTTTCAGTATTTTGCTATTTAGTTTATAGTTTTACATTCATGTTTATAGTTTTATGACAATAAAAAATTCAACGAATTATAAAAATAATCCAAATGAACCGTTCAAAACCACATATGCTTGCCCACTAACTACTATTAACACTGGAAGTTTTCATATGTAAATCAGGGATTCCCACATATGCAGCGAGAGACAGTAACACTAGTTACTTTGAATCTTGCAGATTGACCCCCTTCCCATACATGACTTTTTGATACCTGTCAAAACTGATATTGTGTATGACCTTACACTTGGTTGCAGGCATAGGTGTCAACTCTAATTGGATTCAGTTCATCTGATATCATTAGCAGTGTTCCTCCCTCCTCCTCCTCCTCTCATGTCCTGTCTATCCTCCCTAAAAATACTGTATCATTTGCACTAGATACTGGTTAGTATGTCTGCTTCTAATAGCCAGGTCTCACTATTTGGGGTGAGTCTTATAGTCCGGAGTGGCTTATCATCCAAAAAATAATGAAGCATTATATCAAGCAATACTTTGTCTATATTTCAGTTGTAAGGCAACAGTTGGAACTGAAGGAGGTGTACAGGAAAATGGTTTGATGTGAAATCAATCAGGTGTGAGACAAGGATGTAAATTATCTCCACTCTGATTCATCATCTATATGGATCACATTATGAAAGAAAGTGGTATTAAAACTGATATCAAAATTGGAGATGTTAATCTCAACTCTTTACTTTGTGCAGATAATGTTATATGTCAGCTAAAAAAAAAATGAAAGAGATTGAAAACAAGAACCAAACTTTGGAGATTTACTGTTAAACCCTGAAGAAAGCATTGATTGATTGATTCAGTCAGAGAGGCATGTGGCGAGGTTGTCTGCGAGAATAGAAAAATCCCCTATAGAACAGGTTTCAGTTATTTAGGCACAATTTTTAGTTAAGATGAAAAATGAAATACTTAGAATAGATAACAGAATGAGCAGAGCTGTATGGTAGGAAGTCAGTTGAATAAATTTATATGGAATAAAAGAGAAATTAGTCAAAATACTAAACTAGCAGTGTACAAGATGATTATGAGAATGAATAGATGGCATGGTAGTATTGTATTAAAAATTAAGACATTATGAAAGAACTTGACATCGTTAGCATTCAGGATGTGTTAGCAGCACTAATCTCAGGTGGTAGGTTCACTTAAGCGGAATGGCAGAGGAAAGGTTAAAACAATTGTTCATTGCCACAATGGTAGGAAAAAGATGCCAGAGGAAGAGCAAGATCTAGGTGGATTGATATAATAAAAAAATGCATTATAAGAGTCAAAGAAATAAGATCTGATAATATTGGAGTCGTGACAGATTACAGATTAATTTGGAGGAAAGTTGTTGACAGGAATTATCATGATATCCTGTATATCATCCCTGATGGTGCATGTCAGGAATTTGATTATGATGATTTTGAAGCCCAAGAAAGTTGTGTGGAGACCAAATAAAAATTTGAAATGTTTATGAGCGATAGTCCCAATAGGTAACTACAAATCAAAATTGGTCCCATTCTGTTATTATCATACCTTCAGCCTCTCTAGACTTTTAAAATTGTAGAAAACAGCACCCCACACACACACACCCAGCATATTGAGTACATAAAAATCATATTTTAATATCTTGTGTCTGAAGTAAGTAAATTTCATGTTGGTAGTTTTTTTTTTTTTTTAAGTGATAGATATTAATGTAAAAGTGGAATAATTATTATTATTATTACGGGCAACTCCAAGGAGTCGACAGACTCATCGAGGGAGGCCCTAATAATATACCAAGAGTCCGAATAATAAATCAAGTAGGGGTTAAATGGATGAATAACACCATTAAGCGTGAACTGCAAAAAAAGAAACAATTGTGGAGGTAATTTAAGGAGAAAGGTGACTTTCAGGTGCAGGAACAGTATAAAGCTCAGGCCAGAAAGATAACAAGGGTAGTAAGAAAAGCAAAAGCGGGTTATGAAAGAATATTAGCCATGCAGGCTAAAGAGAATCCCAAACAGTTTTTTCAATATGTTGCAAGTAAAAGGAAAAATGTTCATGGCAGAATGATTTTAAAAAATGCTGAGGGTAGGGAGGTAACCGAATCAGTCGATATAGCGGAATTACTGAGCGAGCACTTTGCAAGAGTATATCATCCAGGTGGTGACATTGCAGGAATGGAAGAACCAACAGCTTATACTGGAATTGTGATGTCAAAGGCCTTAGCAAGGTTTACAGTGATTCTACTGGACCTTGCTAAGTCCTTTGACAGGATACCACATGGAATTCTAATCAGTAAAATGCAGCATATGGGGATGGATATAGGATTGGTGAGATGGATAGGAGGGTGGTTGACGGAGAGATATCAGAGAGTGGTTTATTCAGGTGTAGAGTCCAAAAGACAGCCTGTGACTAGTGGTGTGCCACAAGGATCTGTTCTTGGACCACTGCTGTTTAATTTGTTCATTAATGATATAGGAAAGGATCTAAGAGGAACAGTTCATTTGTTCGCGGATGATGCAAAGTTGGGTAGGGCAATAGTGAATGCAGATGATGTCAAAATTTTGCAGGATGATTTGGATAGATTGGAGGTCTGGGCTAAGGAGAATGGATGTCAATTTAATGTGGCAAAATGTAAGATTATACATTTTGGGGTGAAAAGATTAGCAGCAGTTTACTACATTGGTGGAACTGTACTCCAGGAAATTGATGAGGGGAGAGATTTAGGAGTGTTGGTGGATAAGGAGTTGAAGTTTAGGGGACACATTGCAAAAGTGGCCAAATCAGCTCATCAAATCACTTGGTTGCTGAAGAATACTTTGACGAGCAGAGACAAGCATGTTATTGTTCCTCTGTATCGAGTCTTGATAAGACCCCATCTCAACTACTGTGCCCAGATTTGGTCACCTAGGTTTCTTCTTGGTGGGGAGGAGGAGGTTGAGAGGATCTAGAGGCGAGTGACCAAGATGATAGCAGGTCTGTGGAATGAACCTTATGAGAACAGATTGATGATTTGTGGGTTGCAGAAATTGATTGATAGGCGGGGGAGGGGAGATATGATTGAGACATTCAAATTACTGAAGGGTTTCTATAAGATTAATTCAGAAGATATTTTTGATAACAGGGCTGGTGGTGGGAGGACTAGGAGCATCCATGGAAGCTGGGCAAGAGTGTGGTTAGTAAGGGTGTTAGAGCTGGGTTCTTTACTTTTAGAGTGCTGAATGAGTGGAATAAGCTGCTAGAGTCTATAGTCAGTGCTTTGACAGTGAATGAGTTTAAGGCAAGGTATGATAGATACTGTGTGAATGTCGAACAGTGGTGATGAACATGATTTGGGGCCTCCCTCGATGAGTCTAAGGACTCCCTGGAGTTGCCCGTAATAATAATAAACATTTAAAACACACTGCTTTTTTATTTATTTATTTTTTTAACGAGTAAATTAGCTATGTAAGCAATATAATTTCATATAATTCCTACATATTATATTGGTGACTGACTGCAGTTTGAAGTGCTTATAAAGTTTCACTAAATTTACTTTGCTAGGTAATAATAATTGGTACTCACAATTATGTAATTTCTTTTCTCAAAGGATTTATGATCTCGTCAGTACACAGCAGATAGTCATTCTGTAATCTCTGCTGCTCAAATGGCAAACAACTTCAAAGTGTTCTGAAACAGAATAGTGGTGGACAGCAACATTTTTGTTGAATAGGATATAAATATGATATATTCTTGTTTTGTTAATTTTATCGATACCAGCAAGACTACTAGCATACTAGCATAGAAATCAAACATGGTTTGCTATGACAATGTGTAGTTTTCAATAGGCCTTTGTTAGCTTGTCTTTGTGGCCAGTTGCCTGTTGGTTCTCACAGAAACATTACATGAACTCTTGCCATGTGATGGTGCTGGGGGGGGGGGGGGCTTTACAGATTTCAGTTCTTATTACATGTTCCACACTTTATGTACTCAGATATTTAAAAAAAAAAAAAAAAAAAAAAAAAAAAAAAAAAAAAAACAATTTATTTCTTACTCTCCCATTAACATGGCACACCACTCATTATCCAAGAAAAAAAAAAAAGAAAGGTAGGTTTATATACATATAAATATGCAGAAAAAGGAACTGAATTGGATCAATTGTGCTTTATAATTTTTTCACTTGGTTATACTATGAATTAAAGATACCAAGAAATTATATACACTCGGATCTCTTTTTATGCGGATTTGAAGTTATGCGTTGCACGCCCACAGATACGTGACCTTTCGACACTTCTGCTAGTGTCAACAGAGGGAGAATCCATTCCAATAATAGGGTAATCCAGCGTTTCCCAAACTTTCCTGCAACGGAAACACTTCACAAATCCTGAAATTTTCATGCATCACCTTGGTTATTTTGTAATGTATTCATTAATACTTAATTGTTACTTTAGCAGATTTTTTATTATTAGTTAATAATTGATCATTAATAATTAATTAAATTTGGCCCAATGGAAAAAAAAAAAGCACCAAAGAAATTTCTTTTCTTTGGGAATGAAAATTGCAATTTTAGATTGCTTAGCAAAAAGGAGAGGGATCTACAGTGATTGGTAAACATTTTAATTTAGGCAAATCTACTATAAGAGCAATTAAAAAGAATGAAGTCGCAATAAGAAAATCTGTCATTTCTGGAACGAAACTCAGTGCCAAATTATCATCGTACTCAAGAAATGCTTTATTAGAAAACACGGAACGAGCACTCATAATTTGGATTGAAGAATTAACTCAAAGAAGAATTCCTATAAGTGGTTATTTAATTGGACAAAAAGCTCTTTGGTTTTATGAACAGATGAAGCAATTGGAGCTGTCTACTTCCGCTTCCCAGGCTGATAAAGAATTTTGGGCTAGCAAAGGATGGTAAACCGGGTTTTTAAAAAGGAATGCACTTCATAACGTGAAGATTACAGGCGAGGTTGCAGCAGCAGATGAAGAAGCAGCCAAAATTTCAAGAGAAGTTAGCCAAAATTATTGAAGATGATGGATATTGTCCCGATCAAGTGTTTAACATTGATGAAACAGGATTGTTTTGGAAGAAAATGCCTAGTCAAACTTACATCGCAAAGTGTGAGGAAAAAAGCAATAATTGCTTTGTACCAGAAGTTGAAACATATATTAAGCAAAGAGCTCTCGATTTTAAAGTTTTATTAATTGCTGGCAATGCACCAAGTCATCCGCATTTAGAACATCCAAATGTGCAGGTAGTGTTTTTTCCATCCAATACAACAAGCATTATTCAGCCATTAGATCAAGGCATAATTGCTACTTTTAAAAAATATTACGTTAAGCACACTTTTCAATTTATATTGGATAAACTAGAAAATGAATCATTAACAGTAACTGACATTTTGAAAAAAGTTTCTATTTTCGACTGCTTAAATCATGTTGCATCTGCTATCGCTGAAATGAGACCACAAATTTTAAATGCTTGCTGGGAAGTAGCTTGGCCTGGATGTGTTGCAAACAGTGCAGCCATGCAAACATTACATTATCAGATTAAATCATTACATTGGCACATGAAATTGGTGAAGAAGGCTTTGATAAATTTAGCCAGAACAATGTAGACGAATTGTTTGTGGATAATGCCTTAAGTGACGATGATATTATTGGATATCGATTAACTTTAGATATCATCGAAGATTCAGAAAACGATAGTGAAGTGGAAGAAAAACCTCTTCTGCTCATTGCAAATATAATTCGAGAAGGTCTTGAACTGTGCAGTAAATTGGAAAATCATTTTCTTGTTAATGACAAAAATTCTGAACGATCCTTTAAATTCCAATGTGAGCTGAAGAACTGTATATCTGGATATCGCGCGCTGTATAAAAAAATTAGTGAAATCATCATCGCAAAGTTTAATCACTGATTATATTGTCAGAAGAAAAAAAATCATCACAGAACAAGGGTGAAGCTAATTCTGTTTGTGAAGAACCATTTCCTTTACCATGCAGATCTGATGCGCTGACTCTCTCTTCTGGTGATGAAAGTGATTTTGCACCAGTTCGCAAACGTTGCTGAATATTGTCTAATAGCGATGATAATTCTGATGACAAAATGTTTAATAAAAAAAAAAAATTACTTTCCAATAAAATTAAATGAATGAAGCTTTAAAACAAACTTAGGCATTCTTATTTTGGTGAATTTTCATGAGCTTTTTTTATGCGATTTTAGATTTATTTTAATTCATTGCTTCGGTTTTATGTGATTTTAGAAAATTATAGAACATATCCCTGTTTTTTTTTTTTTTTTTTTTTTTTTTTTTTTTTTTTTTTTTCCAATGTAAGTTTTGGTCTTTTTTGTGCAATTTTTTCTGTGGAACGTATCTACTGCATAAAAAGAGACCCGACTGTACTTGGTTTAATCCTTTATCGTAGTGTAAGCAAATAAAATTTGCACCTGAAGTATTTTCAAGACTGGGGCAACTCAAATATAGAAGCTGATGACTTCACATCACTTGCCTTAGTATCCCATAATGTAAAGCAACATATCCTTATGGGTATGTCTCATCAATGGGAGCCAGACCCAGAAGTGATACCAAGGTCGAAGTAATCAGAAGTCATAATTTCTTATATGAGTAGCCAAAAGGTGTCATAAGGATAAGTGCTTTGCATTATGGGATACTAAGTGCAGCGATGTGAAGTCATCAGTTTCTATATATTAGTTGCCCCAGTCCTGAAAATACTTCAGGCGCAAACTTTGTTTGCTTACACTTGGATAAAGGATTAAACAGTATGTAATTTCTTGGTATCTTTAATTAAAATTTTTTTTTGACCCACCACATAATTTTTTTTAGCTTCAAAATCAGCTGTTTTTAATTTTCTGCAAACTTTAGATTAAACACTTACAAATTGAGGAAATGTTTTTCCTAGAAGAAATGCTTCAATCAGTGCAGTTTTGGCAATATTCCACTACATGTTTAAATGAAACTCTCACAAAAAAAAAAAAAAAAAAATCAAACTTGTGGATTCAACCTAGCATAGAGTACAAAATGGAAAAAAGAGCACTCCGAATACTTAAAACCAGTGGCTCCCATATTGAAAAAAAAAATTAATTTTTCTGAAAATAAAAATAAGAAATCAAAAATTACTCATATTGATCATTAAAATATCAGTAAAACATTAGAAATCGTACTTAATGTATTGGAAATGAATTGCGATTAATTTTAATATTCTATTAAGCAGCTGCTGAATAAAAATGGCCACCATAATTAATAGAATGCTAGGAAAATCTAAAAACTATATTTTCTTCCATCTTTGGGGTAACCAAATAGCTCACTTTCATCAAAATACAAAATTATGCAGCTTCAATTTAATTTGATTTCACATGGAATAAAACATTTTCTAAAAATAATGGTAATGTATAACTTATCACAAAAGTGTTTCATTTATGCAATTGACACCTAGGTTTTTGCATTGAATATCCACCGTTTATTTTTATAGGTCTGTTTATCCTTATATGAAGAAATATGGATCCAATCTCTGCAGTGCATAATTGGTGTTTACTTCGAACTGGCAGCGTTGCTAGTGCATGCACAATACTACTACAAAAGAAAAAATGTGTACTTGGAAGAAAGTCATTTCGCCTGTTAAAGAATGCACCTTATGTTTCACGCCGCCATGCTTATTTCAAGCGGAATTTAAAGAATAAATGGTTTGTTAAGGACTTGGGCACAATAAATGGCACTTATGTGAATAGGGTAAAAATTAAAAAAAACTACTTGCATCCTTTGGAAGTTGGTGATATCATAAGTTTGGGACTTCCGAAAGCAATTACTAACCTGGATTTTGAATTTATTTTACAAAACAGATGCACAGAAGCAGATTTGAAAAATATGAATTGTTCCTCCATAATTTCTAGCGCTTTAAATGACACTCAACAAACTAGACTCTCCAGTACAGCGGACAGTTCTCACATCTTACTCTTACAAAGTGCCTCTAAAAATGTCAAGAACAAAAAAAAAGTTGTTAAAAAAAAGAAAAAAAGAAGAAAAAATAAAAATGGTTCAGGCATTGGCTTATCTAAGCAACAGGTAATTTATGAAACTGCTGATGACTTTTCAAGCAGCTACAAAAACAATATTAATAATGATTGTTGTGCCAAACATGATTTTAAAATTTTGCAGGAAGAATCAGGTGATATTTCTGATTCCAGTACTAAAACTTTGGAAGAATTCCAGATGGAGGAACCACTTGATCCTGTCCAGTATGAAGAATGTTCAGTATCAAATACACAACTAATGAATCGCATTGTTTGGGCAGAGAGTAGAGAAGAAAGTGATAGTGATTCAAAACCAGTTCTGTATTCAGGAAGTGATGAAGCAGATTCTCAAAAATTAAAAATAATCACAGATAGTGAGGATGAAACTGAAAATTCACCAAAACTTAGCATATGTGCAAAATTAGGAAATCATGTCAGGGCTTATAATTCAGAGGTAGCATCTGTTTTGATTTCATCTGATGACTCCAATCTGTCTGGGTATAGTACAGATGTTATAGAACATAATGATTTTACAGATATAAAGACAGACTCATTGGATCCATTATACATTGCACCATTTAAAAATTCTGCCCAAAACAATCCAGAACCATTTTTATTGGAATCCACTGTGCAAAATAATGAAGATAGTGATTCTTCAGATATTCAAATATTGGAAGTATTTGAATGCAAACCTGCTCAAAAATCAGAGTTACACCTGATAAAAAGGAATAAGGAGGACAATGATGATTTGGACTCAAAAAAACAAGAACATTGTAACTTTTCTGAAATAATCTCTAAGATAAATTATCATAGTAACAATTTAGAAGGTAAACCAATACATGGCATCACCATAAGTAACACTGAAGAAGAAAATGAAGTAGAAAAAAGAAAATCAAAGTTAAGAACTATTGTGAAACAAGAAAGGACACGTATTGGAATTCCAGTATGTGAACAGAAACCTGCTTGTGAAAAAATAAGTGAGAAACTGGATGTTAAAGAAAAACTTAAAACAAAATCTGTTATAGAATGTGACCAGTCATGCCAGGATTATGATATTTCCAAAATTAAAGAAGATGGAAACTTTCAGTGTACTATGTACAATAAAAAGAAAATGAAAAAAGCAAAAATTGACAGGTTCAAATTTAGTTCCAGAATGTCATTTCTAACTGAAGAGAATCCAAAGAAACCACTTGTAAGGAAACCATTAATGAAAGGTAAATTTTTAAAATATAAAACAAAATTTCTAAGTAACAGTTGTGCTTCTGCAGCTCATCAGATTAAATGTGTAAAAACTTCAGAAACAAAGTCAATGAAATGTGCAAATTTAGAACCAAGCTATGACCGTCAACAGCATACTGTCTTAAATTCTGGAAGCTCTGGGTTAACATTGCATCCCAGCTCTGTTAATAATTCTGCATTCTTTAAAAATTCAGAAAATACACAGTCATATTCTGTGCCACAGTATGATCTATCGTACTCGTTTCCAGTAGTTTCAGATTACACTGGGTATCATTTTTCTCAAAAAATGACATTACTTAATGATGTGCATTTTCAAAAGTTTTTGACAGATAATTATCTCAATCTAAAAAAGGCAGTAGAATCAGTCTTAGACAGTTCTAGAAGAGCAGTGGATAACGAATATACTGATACTCTATCTCTGTCTACTAAATCAACAACAGTTCAAAATTCAGATATCCTACCAAGTATCCAGCAAGGAAAAGCAGATAATCACACTAAAGAATATTCCTTGCCATCTGAATCAGAACCACTCAGATTTCAATCATTTGATGATATTGTAACAAACAATTATGTAGCACTTAAAAAGGCAGTAGATGCTGTTTCATTATCAAGAAATACACAATCAAGACTGAGTGATAATTATTTCAGTTCTCCATTGAGGCATGCTCATTTATCACAACAGAAAAATCCTGATATCAGAAATGACCATATTCTTCATTATAAAATTAACACCAATGGTTCTGACCTTTACAGAACTTTTGCTCATACAAAATTTATGAATTCAGCTTCCTCTGATTACATTCTAAGAGAGATTTTATCATGGAATGTATTTTGGCTTGAAGAGCAGTTGCAAACATCCTCACCACCACCATTGTTAACAAAAGTTCCTAGAAAAGTTCAGCTTTCCTATAGTACATTTGAAGAGTATATTGATACCTATTATCCCTTGTTACTTCTTGAAGGTTGGGAATCTGTTTATCAGAATTGGAGAAGACAAAGGCATATTGTGGGAAATTTGTTTACTATAACTTCATATTTTGCTTCTGATGATATAATCACGCTCTATTGTGAAACTCGTATTAGTTGTCATGAGGTGTTTGATATCTTTCTTCCTAGACAAGGACATTTAGTTACTCTTGATCTTCATTTGTGTTCATCAAAATATATTTCGAAAGTGTTTGGTTATGTTTCACACCAAACACTGCATAAAATAGAAAATGGTCAGTCATCCACTTCTAATTTATTCATTGCAAATGAGATGGCAGTTGTATTCTCTATAGTCATCAAGATTAAAAAACAGGAATTTGATCCAACTAAACTTGTTCAAATTGAAATTGTGGCACAATTAAATTCTCATCTTCATTCTTTTCATGCCCTTTTTCATCTTCATACCTCATCTTTAGTTGGAGAAATCCTAAAGCCTCGAGAGAATGCTAGATTAGACAGAGGCCAGAATAGTAGCAAGGAACCGAAAGCATTTGGAAACTTTAACAGTTGTCAAAAATCTGCCATTATTGGAATTGCAAATTCACTTCTGGACCCACATTCTGATGAGCATATTACATTTCTACATGGGGCACCAAAATCTGGAAAAACATATACTATAATTGGACTAGTTCAACAACTACTTAATCAATGTAGCACTCACATGCGAATTTTAATAACTGCATCATCTCATACAGCAGTAGATGAAATTGGTCGTAAACTGACCTCTTTAAAAAATGCAATTCAGCCAAAAGGTGAAGCAGACAAATTACGTTTTGTAAGAATTGGTCATGTTAATCAGATTCATCCTGAACTTCGAGGCTATTCTTTGGATGAGTTGGTAACCTCGAATTTAAAAAGGAATGACAGACATGAAGTGGATAAATGTGATGCTGAAATAAATATTATAGAAGATAAAATCCACACTATTGAGCACAATATTTCATTAGCTAAGGACGGAGTTATGTCAGCCAACAATCTACAGCAGTTACAAAGTGATCTAGCTCAGAGTCGTTATCAACTTGAACTTCAACAACAAAAAAAAGAAATTTTAAAAGAAAGAAGTATACATATTGAAAAAAACATTTTTGACATGCAGATGGATCTTATACTTAATGCTGATATCATTCTTTGTCCTTTACCTGATTGTCGTCATGATGTTTTATTAAAAGCCTTTGATAAAAATAATTCCCTGTTTAGTTGCTGTATTGTGGATGATGCTACTCTGATTACAGAACCAGAGGTTTTGGTGCCTCTTCTCTATGGTATTAATAAATTACTACTCATAGGAGATCCTCAGCAGCATTCTGCTTATGTGCTTTCTGCCACTGCAGCTGAAAATGGATATCAGCTGTCGCTATTTGAAAGAATGTTTAGATATTTTATAGAAATTGGTAAAGCTAGTCCTGTTTATATACTCGCAGAACAGTATAGTCTTCATCCAGAGATATGGGCATTTCCTTTTCAGTACTTTTATTCTGGAAAACTAATAACACCAATAATTGTTGACAAGAAACATCAAAATTTTCCTTTAAAGCCATATGTATTATTTGATATTTCAGAACAAGAAGATGAGACCAGTATCACAGCATCAGGTATTAGTGTATTATCTGCAAAATTTATTTCACGCCTTTTACTTCAGATTCTGGATATAGTTCCAAAACACTGTACTATAGGTGTTATTTTACCAGATCAAGAACATTGTAAATTCTACATAGAACAACTTCATGGAATCATATCCAGATATAAGATTGATCTTAATACTGTAGAAGGATTTTGTAATCGAGAAATAGATGTTTCTATTTTTACATGCTTTAACCTGTTTTCATTTAAAAATTCTTCCCTTCTTCACAGGAAGAAATTTAATGTTGCTATTACTAGGGGACAGCAGTCACTGATTATTTGTGGCTGTTTGAGTTCTTTGCAAAATCACAGTCATTGGAAGGCTCTTCTATGTAATGCATATCAGCGGGGGCATGTATTTTCTTTGTCACTGAAGACTTCATCTGTTGATTTAAAACACTTACTTACTGAATGTCCCACCTAACTCAATTTTATTACAAAATCAAATTATACAGAGGTTATATTTCTGTATTTGTTATACATACTGTACATATAAAGTTCCTTGTATTTTTAGATGCCAGATTATTACCTGTACATATGTATATAGATTTTTTTTTAATTTGAAGTCTGTGTTATGTGCATGTGTGGGAGACAGCATTTTTGTATTCTGATCATTATTATAAAATTAAAGAAACATGAAGATCACATACATATGTCACTTAAACAATGTACTGTTATCACAGTTTGCTTATCTAGAAATTGTATTGTCTGCTACATGCCCTACATGGTATTCTCATCTGATTAATAGCTATTATATTTTGAGAAATTTTGTCCTGTCAGTGCTAGTCTGCAGCTCATTTGTTTGTTCACCAAAAGTTGGGTAATTATGCAACCAACTCCTTGTGTATTGGCTCAACATTTAAAAATAATTATTATTATAAGTATATTTTAGTGCTCCAGTTTACAGTTAATTGCAAATTCTTTGGTCCTTGTGTTAAGAATGTGAGAAGTGTACTAACAAAAGTAATGTAGAAAAAGTTTAAATCCACTTAAAATTGCAGGTTTTATTATATAGAACTTGTAGTATATCTACCTCATTTGTAAGCCAGACTTGTTTTCCATTTGTTTATTTTAACCATTGACAGTTGGTATGGAATCTGTTGATGCGATTCAGTGATTTGACTATTCCAACACCTTTGGCACAATTAAGGAAATATCCTATAATCCTTTGTGTTATATAATACTTAAATATTTTATTTAGCTCTAGTCAAAAAGCTTTAAATATGATTGCTTTAGTTGAGTGGACCTTTCACACACAGTAACTAAGGCTTGCCATTCATATTGTGTTGTCGATCTTCATTCATTCATCCAGTTTTTATTAAATTATTATTTCTCATCTCATAGTTTATTGGTTTGGAAAACCTCTCACTATAAGAAGGTTCAGTTTTTGTAATGCTTAGTGGTATGAGTTTTTCGAGCCTATAGTACACCAGTACTTTATTTTGATTGGTTGGGGTTTTATTGGTGGAAAGGCACCTGAAGCTACTGCGTCATGACTGTGATTCAAGCAGTAGACAAGTTGGCTGTTTATCCTCCCTTTTTTAATGTTGAGACAAAAACATTTGGTCCTGAAAAGGTTTGATTTTGATAATTTCTTTGAGCATGATTCGCTCTTCTGGACATTGAACTATCATACTTTCCATATTATAGAAATCTCTTAACCTAGAAAATTTTTAAAGTAATTAATATTTGCATTTAGCATAATATATTTAACTGCAATGACTATTTATTATGCATCATTCCAGTTCAGTTGTATATAGTATTTATCCTGTATATTTTTACTTGGTTATAGTATATGATACATACAAAAAGTGTTTCAATTTTTATCCGATTTAAAACTTGAATACTTATTTAATTTCATTCTTAAAAAATTATATAAAATCAGTGATATGTGCAGATGTCCATTGATTGCCTTCTCTCCCTCCCCACACAAATACAAAAGGAAAAAAAAAAAAAAACTGTTCCAATATCACTATCTATGTACAGGTATACTGCTAAAGAAGTATACCTGTACATAGATAGTGTGTGTACCAAAATGATATAGTACACTGATTTCTAATTTTAATGGATTTCATTAGTGTAGAATTATTTGTTTCCAAGCATACTCATGATGGCTCTTTTTTAATGAACTTTTTCTTGTGTGCTGTTATCAGGCTACCAATCTAATAGCAAAAATTAGATTGGTAGCCATATAGGTTAAAATGACCCAACTTAGGATTACTATTCATCATTTTAGTGCATTGTTGATTTTTTAGGAGTTTGCAGTAAGAAAGGCCCTTTGAATCTCCTGCCTGCAAATGTGACTGATGTACAAAAACTTGTACACATATAAAAATCGTTCAGTGAGATCGAGGAAAAATGTAATGTCATGCTATTTCCAGTATTCTTATAATACAAGTAATCATAATTATAATACAGCTAATATGACAGTATGAAAAATTGTATAAGGAGAATGAACATTATACTTGAAAAATTAATGAAAACTTCTTGACAAAGAACAGTCACTTATTTAATTAAAATGACATTACCAAATAGCAGACAATGCAGTTTCAAAATATGTAACATACTACAAAATTTAATTACAAATGGTTATCAATATAGTTGTAAATTTATATATGTGAATACCTTCTAGCATGTTTTATTTAAGAGGTTACATGATTATATGACCTCTTAATAAAAGAGCACTTAATATACACAGTGCTTAAAATAAGACAGTGCCATCCCGCTTCTTTCCACAAAAGCCTTAAACAATTTTCCTTCCTGTGTTTGCCTGTTTCAAGCACTAATCATACATTATTGTATCTTGAAACATTGTTCTTTAAATTTTCTGTACATCGAATTTTTGTATGTCTAGTCTTTAATGATAAAACCTCCTCAGCTTTGCCAAAAATGCATTCATTGTATGTTTGATCTATTTTTATTGTTGTTGTTATACCTGCTAGACTCAATTTTTTATATATTTGTACAAAATAAAGCTATACCTTTTTTGATGTGTTTGTCTTGCTGATTCAAATAGGGTTGATAACCACACAGCTCACAAAATATTAGCATGTGATATTGCATGAAAACTTAAATAAGATTAACCTCTCATACAGGTAAGGTAATAAAAACAGAATAATGAATAAATATGTCTGTGCTGTACATTTTGTTTGACCAAAATACACTAGCCTGCATAAATGAGTAACAGTGCCGACCCTAGGCTGAGAGAAAAGTACACGTCTTTTTGTGAAGGTTAAAATGGAACAATTTGGGTTTAAGGTACTGTAGATTTGCTTTGCTTGGAATTTTGGCAATATGTTTAGAAGCTTCACATGTAAGGAATACTGGTACCACACAATCAGAAATTCATTCTGATTGTGTGGTATTCATTCTATAGTTTAGTTTGGTGGTTGTTACATACCACACAATCAGAATAGTAATAGGGCCGGATCCCACAATAAAAGAAAAATTTTTAAAAAAAACTAGAAAATTTTCCAAAAATCTTTTCCTAATTAAAATTGTTATTTTTTTATTTATGTTGTGTCGTGTCTTCTATTTCTATATTATTTATGAATTAGCGGTCACATAAGGCCATGATTCCCTATAGCTCTCGGGAATCGTGGCCGCTGTGAATGCAAGGCGAACCAGGTCAGGCTTGGGCTGGGCCAGAGCAGATCATGGTATCATGTATTGGCGATCACTGCAGATGCTCTCAGTCATATGCTATGTGTAGAGTCTATTCTTAGATCGTAAACTCACCCCCCCCCTGCGCCACTGGTAGATGAACTTCGTTGTCTAGTGTGGTAACACTACCATGTTTATTGGAGGCCTTTTAAGAGTTCCATGTTCAGTTCTAGAACTATTTTTGCATTATCTTACTCTTATCCTATCCATAACACTAATATTAACGAGCTACAGACTAATAGCCTTTCATGGATAGATTTCACATTAAAAAAAATAACTAATAATTGAGCTGTCATGCTCTTCCCTCTGATTCTTATGTTTAGGACAAACTGCACAATCAAGTTGAAAGCATTATGACGGCCTATATATTCATTTAACATGCTAAAATTCTATCTGCATTCTGTAAAGATTTTCCACTATCAAGTATGTTCTCTCCATGCACATTTGTCAGTTTCGGATACTATTTATACTATTTATAATCTCATTTAGGTACTTGAATTGAGAGAAAGATTCTGACATATCACATGTTAGAATCGAACATAGAGAAAGATTCTAACATCACATGTTAAAATGTGTGTTGCCCAGGTATGATAGTGACGAGCTGAGCAGAAAAGCAATAATACTGAATAGCATAATAGCTAGAATGTCAGAAGAGAGGATTAGAATATGATGTGGATTCTTGGAGGCCATTTGAGGACAATGGAATTTTATGCGAGAGACCACTTGCATTTGAATGAGGAAGGACAAAGACAACTAGGGAGATTGCTATTTTCTGAACGAGTCAGTGTGTCAATGCAAGGAAAATAGAATTCCCAGGGTGGATGGTAGCAGGGATGGCCTCTTGTAGGAATGGGTGCTTGGGGGAAGGTGGATGACATCAGGTAACAGAGTCGAGAGGGGACAATGATAGGTATAGAAGCAATAGCACTTTTATTCTTTATACTAATGCCAGGAGTATCCGAAATAAAGGAGATGAATTTGTGCCTCTGATCTGATAGCATCATCCTGACCAAAGATTATTGGGATCTCTGAGACGTGGTTGACGGAGGACGATATAATGAGAGGAATTGAAGTACCAGGGTACAGCATTTTTTGGCAGAATAGGAAAGGAAAACGTGGTGGTGGAGTACTGCTTATAAGGTATGACTTAAGAGTGGTGGCTTTGGAAGGTAGTGACACTAATTGTTTCGAAAGCATGGGTGTGCGGTAGAAGTAGCCAAGATGATATTTAGTGGGGGTGGGGTGCTACAAACCAGGGAACAGATTTTTAGGCAGTTGAGCTTTGCAAGTGCAAGAAGAATGATTGTTTTGGGAGATTTTAACTACAGCAGTATAAGCTGGGAATAGAAAAATGCATGTAGTAATAAGGAGGTGGAATTTCTAGAATTCTTGAGGAACAAATGTCTTAGAGGGAACAAGAGGCAACGTAATAGAGGGAACAAGTTGGATTTGGTCATGTCAGAAGAACTGATAAGTGAGATGGCGTCTCTCCCTTCAGTTGGAGAGAGTGTGTAGTTTTGACTTGGAAGATGAATAGACATTCAGGTGTATCAAAGAAAAGAATGTGTAATTATAAGGCAGGTGATTATAATAGTCTAAGGCAGTGGTTCTTAACTGGTGTTCTGTGAGAAGTTTTGGAATTTGTCATTTTGAAAATAATTTGTCAGCACAAACTAATTTAATAATGGTTTAATTGATGTTTAAATAATTATTGGTTAATAATAAATCAGCTGAAGTACCAATTAATTATTAATTTATACATGACAAAAGAACCAAGGTGTTCCGTGAACATTTCTGGATTTGTGAAGTGTTCCGTAGTCGAAAAAAGTTTGAGAAACACTGGTCTAAGGTATCAACTAGGGGATGTTCCATGGAGGGTGGAATTGGAAGTCCAGGATATCATTAGTGCTTGGGAAATTGTGAAGGAATATATTTGTTAGCAGCAATGGTAAGCTGTATTCCACGAGCGAAGAATAGGACACTATTTGGTGTAAACTGGATGACAAACTATCAAACGAACTGCAGTTGAAAAAGAAATTATGGAAGAGATAAGGAATTGAGTGCAGATACGTGAAGAATATATAAGATGCAGACCAGGAGAGTGTCCAGTATGGTGAGGAAGGCAAAACTGGAATATGAGAAGAGATTGGCATTAAGCACAGAAAAAAAATCCTAGGGAATTTTTTTAGCTGTGTGGCCAGTAGGAGGAGAAATGATTGTGAAAGAATCACATTGCGCGATAAAAATGGGAATAGAGTGACTGATGTAAAGGACAGTGGAGTTGTTCAATGAGCATTTTATTGGCATATTTCATCTTGGAGAAGAAAGTTTTAATACTAGAGGGATAGGGTGGGTTTAGAGGTGCAAGAGTGTGTTCCAAATACTGGGTAGATACCAGTAAAGTGGGACTGATAATTTCACCATGGGTTTTGAGAAAATGTGCTGAAGAACTGACCGCTCTATTGACATGGCCCTTCAATAAAAGTGGCTGTGGGAAAGGTACCAAGCAATGGAAGGAAGGTAAGATAGTTCTGCTGCACAAGCATGGTAGCAGACTGGAAGTGTCTAATTATATAGGCCAGTTTGTGTGTCTGCAGTAGTTAAGGTCTTGGAGAAATTAGTGAGGGACTATATACAGCATTGTGCAGATGAGGGTAATGTTATCTGTGATTATCAACATGGATTTGTTAATGGGCGCTCTTGCTTTTGTAATATGATTGTCTTTTATATATATAAAATGACAAGAGCAGTTGATGAGGAAAGGCATATAGTGCCATTTTTTGCATTTTACAAAGGCGTTTGACAGGGTGCCACATGATATAGTGCCATTTTTTGCATTTGACAGGGTGCCACATGATAAGCTGATATTTAAGTTGCAGTGCATGGGTTTAAACTTCGGGTTAGTCAAATGGATTCAGGATTGGCTGTCTAATGGGTATCAGAGAATTGTGTATGGTGGGGTAATATCAAGGAAGCAGTTACAGAGCTCAGTAATGCAACCTGTATTGTTCAACCTTTATATCAATGGATTGCAAGGGGATATGCAATTGTTTGCAGATGATGTGAAGCTGGGAAGAGTTATCAGTAATAATGCAGATGTGGCAGCCCTGCAAGAGGATTTAAATAAACTAGACAGATGGGCAAATGAATTGGAGGTGTCGGTTTAATGCAGCAAAATGTAAAGTCTTGAAATTTGGGATCCATCGATTGGAGGAGTTGGGAAGACAGGAGATCTTGGGGTGATGATTGTTTGAAAATATTCAGGGAGCATGTTGCAATACTGAGAAGGATGCTGACCTGCAGAGATAAGAGTTATCATTCTGTTGTATAAGACTGATCAGACTACACTTAGACTATTGTTCTCAGATTTGGTCCAATCGTAACTGACAATGTCTAATGAGAATCGACTGAGAGAATGTGGACTGCAGAGTGTGGTGGATAGAAAAAGGAGAGATATGATCGAGGCTTAAACTGTTGAGAGTTAGTTACAGGGTAGACATTGGGGAGTTCTTTCATTTGGTAGAACGGTGGGAAGCAGCGATGACAAGGGGGCCATCCCTGGAAGTTACAAAAGGAGACTGAGGAATGGATTCTTTGTGTGGAAGGTGGTTGATCCATGGAATGCATTTCCTGAGACAGTGGTTAGAGCCACAACGGTCAAGGAGTGGTGTGATAAACTTTGTGTTTCATAAGAACCTCTCATGATGAGCCTTGTGACTCCATGGAGGCCTGGATAATAATAATATTCATTTCAGTTATATTTCTAATGTAGCTGTTATTTCCCTTCCATCTTGATTTAGTAAGATATTTATTAGCAGTTCGTTTATTTCTTTTGTCATAGCAGTAGGATTCTTTAGGATTTTTCATTTTCCTCAACTACTTCTCATAACCAGATTTTGTTTTCCTTATTATTATATATTTATCACTGTCTGTATGTTTAACATTTAAACATATTTTCTCCACAAAGTTTTGGTAAACTTATCCATTTAATTGTCTCATTTATTCATACTCTAGTAATGCAGCCAAGTGCTGCTTCCTGTAGCACTCCCATAGTTTTTCTGTACACTAGTGACTTCTTTGGTCATTGAGTACTGTGATGTTTGTCACAATTCTCTGTTCTGAAGTTCATATACTCCTATATGGAAGCTACATAGCATATGTAATCGAATATAACTCGCACCCTATGAAAAAAGAAATGTAAACTTTCACATAAGTTATAAATTAAAGAAATTATATATACAGTAGTATCTCGCTAATCCGAACTAATAAAAACCGTGCTCGTTCTGATTAGCAAATTCCCCCTCCACCCTAAGAGACAACTAGCTTTTAAGACAAAAATAATCATTCTAATGGTACATCAATTTAATTCTGTAAATAAATGGAGTAACTGATAGAAAAAAGCTACTGTAATGTAAAACTTAAAAAATAATACAGTACACAAGTTTATTTTAGTAAAAAAAGTTTGTTTGTACTGTATTGTTGAGGATTCTGATTTAATTTAATAAAACTGCATAGTTCAGTACATAACTTAATTTGCATAAAAAATATCACTTTCTTGTACATAACACAAAAAAAGTTTCACAAAATAATACAAAAAGAAAAGTTTTTTAGTTCTTTGTAAAAAAGTCACTGATTTTTTGCTTCTTGGAAGCTAAACTCTTTCGAATGCTTCTCAGAGCTGCGTTAGCAATAAAATTTTGTGGAATGGAGTATCATTCTGCTCGGCCCATTCTATATGCATATTAAAACTGTCCGGTGCCTCTTCATGTTTTACTTTTTTTTTCGAGTTCTTTATCATCATCATCGTCTTCTAATTCATTCTGCAGCGTCATATCATATTTTATAACTTCAGCATCTGATTTGATTACGAATTCACATTTTTCGGTTCTACCTGTAATCCATTCCATAACATCTGTTTGTGAAATTTCAAAATTTGGATTTATATTTTTAACCAAATTATGCAAGCTTTGAATTTCCTCTTTTGTGTATCAGGGTAGTTATACTGTACTATAATATTATTATCATTATTATTATTATTATTATAAAATAAATAATAATTATTAAATAAAAATAGTAGTACACGAAATAATACATAATAAATAAAAAAATTTTCTTTCAAACCGCAGTTCAGACTAAAGAGGTTCGACTTAGCGAAATACCACTGTACTTGGTTTAATCCTTTAACTAAGTGTAAGCAAACAACGTTTGTGCCTGAAGTATTTTCAGGACTGGGGAAACTTGTATAAGGACACTAAGACTTCACATCACCTAACCTTAGTGTCCTGTAATGCAAAGAACATCTCCTTGTGGACATGTATAATGCTGTACATTATGGGAAGGGTCACTAACCAAACCGGTTTCGACCTTTATTGAAGTCTCTTCCGTGAGAGCCAGACCCAGAGGTGATACTAAGGTTGAAGTAATGCAGTAGTCATTTTTTCACATATAGCTCGTGCACACAAAAAAGTTGAAAAGTTTAAGAAAAAGAAATAGTGAATGTTGTTATGGCAGTTTTGGATAATTTGGAATTCGGGTGAAGCGAATCAACATTTCAACTCATCAGTCATCGACTTGCCATTGTGTCGAGCGATTTTTTGTCTCTATAAATAAAAATCTCAATAAAGGTCTCTTCTGTGAGAGCCAGACCCAGAGGTGATATTAAGGTTGAACTAATGCAGTAGTCATTTTTTCACATATAGCTCGTGCACACACAAAAAAATTGAAAACTTTAAGAAAAAGAAATAGTGAATGTTGTTATGGCAGTTTTGGATAATTTGGAATTCGGTTGAAGCGAATCAACATTTCAATTTATCAGTCATCGACTTTCCATTGTGTCGAGCGATTTTTTGTTAATACCGCACCAATCGTTCATAGAGATGGAGGCAGCGATAAAGAAAAATGTAAGATTGAGAGTATTGACTTCTACTCGATCTTGGATTGCGCGGGAGATTAAAAGATCATCAGAACTGCCATGCAACTGAATTTTGAGAACTTTAGACATGATGTTGCCATAAATAATTTAATTACAGAAGCATTCTCGCAAAAGATTCAAATATATCGCGTGATGAACTTGAGCAGCCAAACTTTAAAATAAATAAATCAACTAATGCCTTTTATTCCCTAATAGGGAGTAGGCGAGGCCTTTATACCCTATCTAGCTTTTGGAGACTGAGTGGGCAGTTCAATCTCCATCGGTGGCCAATACAAAGAGAGTTGTAGAGTATGTGTCCGCCCTCGATGAGTCTTTGGATTGACTAGAGATGTTACGTAATAATGATAATATTTAGAAAATGTGATGTAACTCGTGCAGTTTGTTGATGAAAGAGGGTAGAGTTAGTATGATGATGTACTATACAATAACAATGAATGAGGAGACAGGTACAATGGAAGTTATATAGGGGTGTATAAGAATTATCAAAAAGATCACATTATAGAAGTTAACACAATGTGCTTGCGAATATAATCATGTAATATGATTCTCCCTAATGGTCAAACAGGCCTAACAGTGATGGAACATCCTCAATATAAGACTCGATAAGATTCTGTGGCAAAAAATCCCATTCTTCTACCAGAGAAGACTATCTCACCAAATAAGTCAACTGGCGGCTGCATGCAGTGCGATGCCCAAGGGTATCCAATACATTCTCGACTGGATTTAAGTCTGAAAATAGTGCTGCTCACAGCAGTTGGATATTCCACTGCTTGAGTTCTGTGGTTAGTGAGAGAGTTGATGGCAGTATCTTTTGAGTGGTAGCTCAATTTTTATTGGATACTCAGAATCTGCATGTCAAAATACCTATTTATATCGAATATTCGCCTTCAGATACATTTAAAAATATTCATAAAAAACATTTGAGCTGTTAATTCTGTCGATTAATATATATAAAAAAATTCATTCTGTAGTTTAGTTTGGTTTTGTTACATATGAAGTAACTAAGGCTATTTAGACCACTTTATTATAACTGCTAATTGCATGTGTTCTCTAGTCTAGTGGACCCTCTGTACCTTTGTTCGTAACATTACATTTTAGATGGAGAGATGAATTCAGTTCCTATATATAGGATACGAAAAGTCGCTACAAGAATATTTCAATTTAGTATGAATGGGGCCATTCTATACTAAATTGGATTTTGTCAGTTTGCTCCTTTTTTTATGAGCAAAAAAAAAAACTGACTCAGAGAATTCAATTAATGGATAGTACACTGAACTCTTAGACAGATTAACCATAATTCCAAACCAGAACAGGATGAACATTACTAATTTAATAAGCCGAAAGGCTATTTTACCGCCGAATATGTTAATAGAAAGGGGGATGGTAAATCCCTTTATGTTTTTTGTTTATGTAAATCCCTTTATGTTTTTCGTACCCGGCTATATAAACATAAAGGGATTTACTATCCCCCTTTCTATTAACAGGATAAAGAGTTCTTGGGATGTAAGCCCATATCATTTTTAAAAATATATACAGTACAATGAAGCTTTATTACATAAAAATTTAACTAACGACATCCTGAAGTCTGGTTTCAACAGAGAAGGAATAAATGACTTTTATGATTTATTTTTCGAATGATTTAGGTCAATTTTGCCGGCCTATGCAAATGCCGTCGGTAGAGTCGGTAGAGTTTGGCACTGCTTACCAAAAATCGTATATATATATTCAATATTTTAAATTCAGTGCTTTTTTGGGGGTGGTTGTGGGATTGGATAATCAGAAGTTCAGCTGACGTAAAAAACTTATTCTAAACATGCTTTCAGCTTCGTACCTGAGTTAGTCTTCACATATATAAGTGATGTTTTACATCCCAAACCTCAGCTGTTTCCTTTTTTTTTCCACTTTGCAATTGAAATATAAATGAAGATTAATAAAATTACTTCGCATACCCATAATACAAATGTACAGAACGTTTATGAAAAAACCTCTCCTCACAGTCTTAACTAAATGAGTGAATGCAAATTGTGTGTTGATAAAATGTATGAATGCAATCTAAACAGGATTAAAGAGTAAAATCAGCGATATTCAATTGTACGATGATTGACTCTGATAGAATTTTTTCACTTGGCTATGCTACCAATTATATATTTGGTTTAATCCTTTATCCAAGTGTATACAAACAAAATTTGCACCTGAAGTATTTTCAGAACTGGGGCATTTCGTGGCAATGGGGGTTAACTCCTCATCTCCTGCTTTAGTATCGCATAATGCAAAGCACATCGCTTTGCAGACATGTATAATGCTATGCATTAAGGGAAGGGTCACTACCTAGGATGGTTTCGGCCTTTATTGAGGTCTTATCACTGGGAGCCAGACCCAGAGGTGATGATACTAAGGTGGGAGTAATGTCCATAATGAGATGTGCTTTGCATTATGGAATACTAAGGCAAGTGATGAGAAGTTATACCAATTTTGCCACGTGTTGTCCCAGTCCTGAAAATACTTCACGTGCAAATTTTTTTGCTCACACTTGGATAAAGAATTAAACCAAATATATAATTTGTAGCATAGCCAAGTGAAAAAACTTCCAACTTATATCTAATCCAGAGAATTTTAATAAAGGGGTGACACCTTTAGGCAACTAGTATATGGAAACATGACTTCTCCATTACTTCCACCTTAGTATCACTCCCTACGCAGTTAGCCTAGTGGCTTTGCGCTTCGCAACCATATGCCTGGGAAGGAGTGTCCTAGGTTCGATTTCGGTCGCCGACGTGAGGAGCTTAAGGATCTTCCTCTGCTATAGCCAAGTTAGCCGGTCTTGGGTGTGCCCAGCAGGATTTTTCCCCAGTTTATTTGGGGTTTTTCATCCTGCAAAGCAGGCAAACCAGCCGTGAACACATACGGATCTACAGCTACTTAACCATGAGGGGGTTCAACTCGCCCCAATACGGACGGGTAAAAAAAGGGAGGAAACTCCATATGAATAAATAAAGTATCACCCGCTCTGGGTCTGTCTCCCACTAATGAGACCTCAATAAAGGTCAAAACCGGTCTGGGTAGTGGCCCTTCTCTCAATGCATAGCATTATACATGTCCACAAGGAGATGTGCTTTTACATAATGGGATACTAAGGCAAGTGATGAGTAGTTATACCACCTTTGCCACTAGTTGCCCAAGTCCTAAAAATACTTCAGGTGAAAATTTTGTTTGCTTACACTTTGATAAAGGATTAAACCAAATATATAAATGATGATTGATTCTGTTGGTGAGAGATAAAAGCAAGTTATGAGAGATAATATGGGAACCTTTTTCATGAAATGAATGAGAATATAGAGACGAATGAAATAGCTAGGAGGGATATCTTGCAGGGGAGAATTCTCCTTGCTTGCTGCTGAAGCTCATTACTTGAGAAAGAAGTAATATTTATTTGTTAATAATTGCATGCATTTATAAGCATTCCATTTAGGCTCTAATTTTTATAGACAGAAGACGTCTTAAGCTTACATGGCAATAATTCACCTTTGCGTTGTGTATCGAATGCCTATGCTTGCTCATCTAGTCAAAGCTACCTTGGCTTGCTCAGTTGTAGGAGCTTCCAGGTCCTCACTGCAGCACTGTGATTTCGTGAACGCGCATAGCCATTTCTGCTCCCTTCACGTCGTCTTAAATACAGGCCATATGCAGCCAAAGTAGCCTAGACAGTGAGCTTCAGCCAGCCTTTACAAGTGTGCATGTTGCTTAGAAAAATTAAGTTACAACAAATATAGTTTATAAATATATAGTTGTAAATGCTGAGTAATACATCATTCTGCTAATCAGACTTCAATCAAACCTCTCACTCCCTGAATGATAACAAGAGGAAGCATGAATTTCAAGACCAGCATTCGCTTCTGATATCTTGTTGGAAGAAATAACTTGTGGTATGTTGCAGTTCAGTGAAACTATCATGTGCTTCCACATCGCTAGACCCCCTAATGTATAGTGAACAAAGTTCAATTGCAGTTGCCTACTAGTGGAACTTTTATTAAGCATTTTTCTGCTGTTTCCTGAGTTATTCGATATCTGGCGCATGCAAGTGTTTTCTCTCTCCTCCCCCACCCCAGAAACTTGTGTGATTATTTCTGTAAACTCAAGAAGATCGACCTAGAATCCACACTACCTCAGACAGCAAAATGTAGTGTTATGATCAGGGACCACCAGATCGCGGCACTTGTCAGCCTCTTCTCTTCACCAGGTACCATGTATAATTAGTGATAGCATTCGTCAAGGCTAAATCTGATTGGGGAGTTTGAACTTCCGCTCAGTCTCCAAAAGTTAGGTAGGGCTAAACGGTCTGGTGACTTCCTATTATGGAATAAAAGACGTTAGCGGATTTTATTTATTATGAGTGATGTAGAATGAGATTTTAAGTATTGTTAAGAGTAGTAAGATGACAAAAACGATGAGCTTGTTGCTACGGTATGATATTGAGTTGCTATGGAGCAGTGGTGCACCTAGAATGGGGACAAGGGGACCCTGGCTTCCCCAAAGAAAACGAAATAAAACACTAGAAAATTTTCCAAAAATCTTTTCCTAATTAATAAAATTCGTTTTTTTTTTTATTGTAGCTCAGTGGATGTGGCATTTGCAAACCACAGCGCTTGACCACATGAAGGAAGACTTGCTTTGGAATCCAGTCGGCGACTAGAGGAAATTTTTCTAAGCCTTTTTTCGTCCAGTTCCCGAGTTAGTCGATCTCTGGCACGGGCAAGCGGGTTTTTTCTCTCAGAAACACGGGTTTTTCGTCCCATAAACTCGTGAAAATCGACTGTAGAATCCACATTATTTCAGACATTAAATATATTGTGTTAGGGTTAGGGACCATAAGATGGCGGCACTTGTTGAGCTGTCTCTCTTCACTGCATGCTGCTTAATTAGTGATAGCCTTGGTCCAGCTATTTCTGATTGGGTACCAGTGAAGATTGAACTGCCCACTCAGTCTCCAAAAGTTAGATAGGGTTACAACACCTCGCCTAATCCCAATACGGGAATAAAAACGCGTTAGCCAATTTTTTATTTTTATTTTTTTGATTTTTTATATTGTGTCGTGTCTTTGATTTCTACATTACTTATGAATTAGTGAATATTGCAGATGCTCATCATAGGTCGTATGCGATGCGTAGTGTGTATTCTCAAATCGTCTACTCAACTCGTCCCTCCCCATAAGATTAAACCGTGAGTGCGCTATTGCTATGGAGGCATGTGATGATAATAAACAATACTATGGATAGAATATGCAGAAAAACGGGACTTCAAATTGGTGGTTGTCTTGAAAGGAAAGAAGGGAACTGAATAATAGAAAAGAGTTGTACCTGAGTCAGTGATTGGAGTGGATATTAAACAAAATAGAAAGCTTGTCGAATTAGAGAAATGAAAATCTCCAAATACTAGCAATATTAATTGTCAGAATGTCAGTGGAAAATGTAAGGTGGATTGCAAAGGAGATGAGTCAGTTGAAAGAATTATGAAAGTTAACGATGGAGCAAGTTAAAAATGCTGATTACTTGACATATCCATCTGGATTTAATTATTGTGTTTATTAGGAAATGCCATATTTATTAGAAATAAGGTACTGGAATTTGCATCAGAGATGAATTAGTCAGATTGAAAACTGATAGAATTGGGTAATACGAACAGAATATGGGAGTATAGAATTTCAGGAAAAAGAAACTGCAAAAAAGGAGGAAGAATGATATTTGTGTGGGATACTAGATTTTTTTGTACGTATGGCATAAATTGTATCCTGTCAGTTTGGAAATTAAAACATCTCCATTCCAATAGACTGGTAATCGCTTTTAGACTATATCGCATAAAGTTAAGGTGAATGTAGCAGGTTATTAGTTAGCAGTTTTGTTAATATCTTTAGGAAGTACAATATAGATTAATCAGATTGATATAGTGCTTAGGATATATGGTCTGTGTATTAAATTTACTGTACGTGTTTTCTGGCAATTTTTTTTTAAACCAGCTGATTCATCTTCAGTAGAAAAAGCTGCTATGAAAGTACTAAATGATTCAGTTCGAAATTTTCCATAATTTGTTTTTAATAAACGTTTTTGATGCCAACTAGCATTCAATGCATCTACCAAGTTGTTAATTTTTGAACATTTGGATAGTGAATAAACATCTAATAGTCACTGTTTATAGTGAGAAATGAAAGCCAGTACTATTTTGAAGATTCAACTAAAATTAAACCGTGATATAATGGACTAATTCAGGCGGAGGGGTGTCCGTTAAATCCGAAAGTCCGTTATATAATAAAGATTTTCCGAATGCATCGGCTGGCATGGGTTAAAACTGCCGCAAAAGTTACCCCATTCGACAAAAGAACCAATCACAGCACGATTGGTGTGCTCACGTGCTAATCATTCGCCGAACGTGTTTTATGAGCGGTGACTCATTTATGTGGGTTAAATTACTACAGTGTTTTTCCAACATGTTCCCCAAATGGCATATTCCCCAAAATTTGTTTAAAATAGCAGGAAATTAATAACAAAATATAACTTGTTAATTTAATTATAAGCAAATCTTGGTTAAAAGCATTTTAAAATTAACAGGTTAATTTTCAGTGTGGCATATGGACCGGTAATTTTGTCGTTAGATACGAAGTCCGTTAATTCGAGGTCTGTAAAATCGACGTTTTATTGTATGTGTGAATTGATAGAAGCGTGTATTTATTGAATTTTATATTAACGCTAACGTAATTAACAGGCATGGTGAACCTACTATATACGTTAATTACTTAAAATAATTATAAAAACGGAGGAAAGGCCATGTAACTTATGTAAAAAAATGATCAAAATACTAGTGATTAAGCGAATCCTTTTTAACTTTTGTAGACTGAGTAAGCAGTTCAATTTTCACTAGAAGCCAATCAGATATAGCTTGCCCATGGCTATCACTAATTATAAAGTGTCACTGATGAAGAACGGGAAAACATTGCTGCAATCTCTATGTACCAAATCCTAATTAAACATGGGTTCTATGGTCGATTTTCTTGAGTTTATGCCACAAAAAACTAGAGTTTCAGGGAGCAAAACACCTCCGCTTGCCTGTGCCAGTGATCGACTAACTCCGGAACCGGTAGAAGAAAAGCTTAGAAAAGTTCCTCTACTTAAGGCCAGCGATTTTGAAAAACAGACATAGCTAACAGGCTTATGAAAATACTGTATAATGTACATTTTTCAACCAAAAAGCAAATGTGACAAACACTGTGTTTAATTGTCTACCCCATGCCAGCTTCCATGCTCAATGTATATTTCTTTCTTTCCTTTTTTTTTTTTTTAGTTGTGAGGTCAAGGATCAGAGTTTACATAAGGAAAATTATATTTATCTGGTCCATGAAACCAACCCTCTCCATAATGCTAGTTCTGCAGCAGCACCTAAATTCTTCTTCTTGTTCTCTTCAAGGATTAGGCATTTGCCTGTTCTGTCTTCACTGATCTTTTCCACCTTGCAACTGCTCTTCCCCCCCCACTCTTTTTTTTTTCTCTTTCTTTTTGATCTATATTCATCCACTCTTTTTGAAGCTTATATTTTCCCATCCTAAACAGATGCTCTTTTCATTTCACTCTATACTTCTTGATTTTTCATTTATTTACATTTTTTACATGGTTCAGTTTTGTGAATCCTTAATTGCTCTTAAAAATCTCATTTATGCAACTTGTATTTTATTTTCATCATTCTTTTTAACAGTCCATGTTTCTGAACCATATAATAGAGTGGAAGTGACCATTACTTTATAAAATTTTAGTTGCGTTTCTCATCTTTTTTTTATTATCATTCACTGTTCTTTTAATTGTTCTATAGCAGCTAAATCACACTGTTAATTTTTGATAGTTCAATTGATGAACTTTATATCCTAACCTTTAATACAGGCAGGTATGTTTCGACAGGCCTCTGTAGCTCAGTGGAAGTGGCACTTGCGTCCTCTGCCTTGGTCCCTACAAGTTAAACTTAAGTTCAAGTCTAGTTGCCGACTGGAGGAACTTTTTCTAAGCCTTTCTTCGACCTGTTCCCGAGTTACTCGATCTCTGGCAGGGACAAGCGTATTTTTCCTCCTTGAAACTCGGGTTTTTCATCTCGTACATTCAAGAAAATCGACCGTAGCAGCCACATTATTTCAAACAGTAACATATCTTGTTAGGATTAGGTACCAAGAGATGGCAGCACTCATTTTCCAGCCTCTTCATCGGTGGCTGCTATAATTAGTGATAGACATGGGCCAGCTATCTCTGATTGGCTACCGCTGGAGATTGAACTGCCCACTCAGTGTTCAAAAGCTAGATAGGGTATAAAGGCCTCACCTATTCCCTATAAGGGGATAAAAGGAGTTATCTGATTTTTTGATTTTTTTAGTATGTTTCCATGACTCCGTAATTGAAAAAAAAAAAACCATCGACAAATTATTTCATGATAATACTAATTCAGTTACGGAACCATGGGAGATCGTAGCTATTGTCAGCAGGACTATTTCCACCTGAAGATCAGGTGGCAATAGTCGCCAGTGGAACGTCGATATAAATAAGTATAAAGTATAAAGGCCAGTATAAGGTCTCGGCTACTCCCTATAAGGGATAAAAGGTGTTGTCTGATTTTTTTGGATTTTTGAAGTATGTTTCCGTGACTCCATAATTGAAAAAAAAAAAAACATCTACAAATTATTTCATGATAATACCAATTCAGTTAGAGAACCATGGGAGATCGTAGCTATTGTCTGCAGGACTATCGCCACCACCATAGAGCCTGTGTAGCCCAGTAAAAGTGGCGTTTGCACTCTACAGTGCTTGACCGCACGAAGAAAGGATTTGCTGGTTCAAATCTAGTCGCCGACTAGAGGAAATTTTTCTAAGCCTTTTTTCAGCCGGATCCCGAGTTAGTCGATCTCTGGCATGAGCTAGGGGGTTTTTTCTCCAGGAAACTCGGGTTTTTCATCCCGTAAACTCAAGAAAATCGACCGTCGAACCCACACTATTTTCAGACATTAAAAATATTGTGTTAGGGTTAGAGACCACGAGATGGCGACACTAGCTTGCCGCCTTCTTCACTGCATACCGATGAATCAGTGATAGCCCTGGGCGAGCTATCTCTCTCTCTCTCTGATTGGCTACCAGTGGAGATTGAACTGCCCACTCAGTCTCCAAAAGTTAGATAGGGTAAACGACCCTGCCTACTCCCTATACGGGAACAACACAGGCATTAGCTGATTTTTTTTTTTTTTTTGCTGACTATCGCCACCTGAAGGTCAGATAGTCGCCAGTAGAACGGAACTCCCGATTAAAACAAAGGTGGAGATGGGTACGTGCTTTTTATCCCCAAAAGTTAAGACAAAAAGAATTATTATTATAATAATAATTATTATTATTATTATAAATAAATAAATAAATCAGCTAATGCCTTTTTCATTCCCTTATAGGGAGTAGGCGAAGCCGTTAGCCCTATCTAACTTTTGGAGACTGAGTGGGCATTTCAATCTCCACTGGTAGCCAATCAGAGATAGCTAGCCCAAGGCTATCAATAATTAAGTGGAACACAGTGAAGAGAATGGCTTAACAAGTGCCGTCATCTCTTGGTCCCTAACCCTAACACAATATATTTAATGTCTGAAGTAATGTGTGTTCTACGGTCTATTTTTGTGAGTTTACGGTACAACAAACCCGAGTTTCCTGGAGAAAAAACCCGCTTGCCCGTGCCAGAGACTGCCTAACCCGGGAACCAGTCGAAAAGAGGCTTAGAAAAATTTTCTCTAGTCGCCGACTTAACTCGAAGTCTTCCTTCATGCGGCCAAGCACCATGGTGTGCAATTGCCACATCCACTGAGCTAGACAGGATAATAATAATAATAATAATAATAATAATAATAATAATAATTTTTTTAATATATTAATATATTTTATTGATTGCTAAAATATTTATACACACAATAAACATCTTGTGTGACATTGCATCTAATAATTTTACAGAGTTCAGCACTAAGTGCTGCAATTCCTACATTGGATTTCAATTAAAATTTTTAATACTTTTTTGCCTTTATATTATGTATTTACAACACATGTTCTTCTAATATTAACAATGAAGATTATACAGAATTTTTTGTATAATTTTTTATTTATTTATTTTATTTTTATTTTTTATTTTTAAGTTTGAGAGCCTGTGTAGCTCAGTGGATGTCGCGTTTGCCAACCACGGCGCTTGGCCGCACGAAGGAAGACTTGGTTTCGAGTCTAGTCGACGACTAGAGGAAATTTTTCTAAGCCTTTTTTCGACCGGTTCCCGAGTTAGTCGATCTCCGGCACGGGCACGCAGGTTTTTCCTCCCTGAAACTCGGGTTTTTCGTCCTGTAAACTCAAAAAATCGACCGTAGAACCCACATTATTTCAGACATTAAATATATTGTGTTAGGGTTAGGGACCATGAGATGGCGGCACATTTGAGCCGTCTCTCTTCACTGAGTTCCGCTTAATTAGTGATACCTTGGGCCATCTATCTCTGATTGGTACCAGTGGAGATTGAACTGCCCACTCAGTCTCCAAAAAGTTAGATAGGGCTAAATGGCCTCGCCTACTCCCCGTATACGGGAATAAAAAGGCGTTAGCTGATTTTTTTTTTTGATTTTTAAGTTTGAGAAAGAGTGATTATACATACAAATTTCTGCATTTGCTTATAAGGATTACTTGTAGGTGAGTGAGGCAAGTTAATCCCATCTACTTCGAAGCTTGGGTTAGCTTTTATGAAGAGAGTGGGAGTTAGCCTTCACTATTTGTGTTGTTGTTACTGTTTATGTATGGGATGTAGGCATTGGATGCTAGTGATTTGTGATGTATATATTAGTGGTAATGGTTTCTTAACTTTGTTTGTATATTTTCCAGAGTTCGTGTTTTAATGTTCTCTAGTTATCTATGTGTTTTAACATTCTTGGTAGGTTGTTGAGTTGCGTGAGCTGCTGTGATCTCACAAAAGAACCGTATGAGCTGTTGAAGGGAGTGGAGATGTAAAGAGTTGTTGTAGGTCGTGTTATACGATATGTGTCTCTGTTGTTTCGATAGGTGATGTTGAAGTAATTCCTTGTTAATGGCATGTAGTGTTTCAGGTTTTTAATGCTCAGAATTCTGTGTATCGCCATGTGCTTGTCAGATATTGGTTGTTCCGTGTAAGGTGTCCAGATTACTGTTGACACGATTTTCCTGTGTAGTGTTTCTAATTTTGTTAGGTGGCTGTTTGATGTATTTGAATAGACTGTTATTCTGTATCTGAGTAGGGATTCGCAGATACCGTGATATAAGAGTTTTTTTATGTTGGGTGGAATAATGCGATGATCTGGAGTTTGGTGTGTAGGTATTCTATATGTTTTTGTCCATTTAAGGTGGGAAACTATATAGAGACCGAGGTATTTTGCGTGTGTTACAGGTTTGATTTCGGAACATTGGCAGGTATTTTTGTTTTTAATGCAGCGGTATGTGTGACAATGTATCGATAGTGATGCGGGGCGTATGATTCTTGGGTTGTGAATTATCAACTTCTGTGTTTTGGTAACGTTGATTAGAATTGCGTTTTGGTGGAAATATGTTGTGATTTCGTTTAGGTCTTGTTGTGCTTTGCAGAGAGCTGTGTTAATGTCTGTGTGGATTACTAGTAGTGCAGTATCATCTGCGTATTGAAATATTTGACTTCTTATGGATATGTTATGAACATCGTTAATGTATATGTTGAATAGAGTGGGTGATAATATGGCACCTCGAGGTACACCGTGTTTTACTTGTATACTCCGACTGTGACATGTACCTATTTTTGTTACTTGTGTTCTGTTTGAGAGGTAGTTCTTGAACCATGTATGCAGTGTTCCTGTTATACCTATTGAGTGTAGTTTGGTGAGTAGTATGTCATGTTCAAGTGTGTCAAATGCTTTGGTTAGGTCCAGCAGTATAAGGTCGGCGTACTTGCTTTTGTCGAGAGCTTTGTTTATTGTGTCGGCGATGTCTTCTAATAAAGTAATGGTGCTTTTTGTTTTCTGAAAGCAGTATTGGTTTTGTGAGATGATGTTGTACTTCTGTAAACAGTTCTGTAGTCTGGTGTGTGTTATTTTTTCTAGAATTTTTGAGATGACTGATAGTGTAGCTATTGGTCTGTAGTTCTGAGTACTGTTTCTTTTACCGTGTTTGTATATTGACGTAATTACTGCAGTTTTTAGTTGTTCTGGAATAATGCCTGTGTCGAATATTATGTTCACGAGTTTCAAAATATTGGATTTATTTGTTCAAAGTGTGTTATAAGGTCTGTGAGTCTTATTTTGTCTATTCCTGGAGTGGTCTTTGGTTTTAGTTTTAGGAGTACTTCTTTCAGTTCCTGTTTTGTTATGGGTGGAAAATACATCGTTTGTTGTTGACTTTGAATCGGTAGATTTTTGTTGATCGTTGGTAGTTTGTCTTTTTTGAGATGTGTGATGTTGTTTGTGAAAGCATGGTTGAATGAGTCTGCTAGTTCCTCTTGGTTTGTGTCCTGACCGAAGCTTTTTGCAATAAAATCTTGCTGAAGTTTTTTCTTTTTTCGGGTTACTAATTCGTTGAGTGTAGCCCATTTTTGCTTAATGTTGTCGTTATATTCCATGAATTTTTGGAAGTAGTAGCGTCTTTTTGCCCTACGAATTTCTGTTGTTAGTTTATTTCTTGTGTTTTTGTAGAAAGTTTGTAAATGTGTGTTACTGGGTGACTTTTTAAGTTTTTTCCACAGATTTTCTTTTTCAGTAATAGTATTTAGTATGTCGTCATTTATCCATGGATTGTTGTCTGTTTGTCGCCTCGTTTGTGTAGGTTGCTTTTTTGTATATTTCTGTGAACTTTAGTTGAAAATTCTCGTATCGTTTATTACATGATCGTTTATATTGACTAGGGAACTCCAGTCTGTATTTTTTACTTGGTTATCGACAATGCTCTTTAGTATAATCGAGTTTTGTCGACTTTTGTGGTGGTGGGAGGGGGGGGGGGACGAAACGTAATAAAACGAAGTTGAGACAAAGTAGTGATCGGCAATTTTTACGTTAATTACTGATGATGTATATGTATGGATGGGAGCCCGTATGTTGATATGTTCAATGCATGATTGTGTTAGTGAGTTATTGAGTATTTCTTCTCTTGTTGGGGAATTAATTGAAGGGTTTATTTTGTACTGACTTAGTATATCAAGATATGTGTTAGTGGTTGAAGTTGAAGAAGCGTGGTCAAGAGTATTTATGTTAATGTCTCCTATTAAGATGAGCCTGTGTGTTGTACGCGGTTCAATGCCGCTTAGCCATGTTTCTAACTCGTGAATAAAATTGAGTGGATTATTATCTGGGGGTCTGTATATTGTGTTTATTGTGTATTTGATACTATTGTGGCTATTTGTGAGTTCCAAAATTAGTGTTTCCACATGTTCGAAGTGAGTTTGTTTTTCTATCACATTGTATTTATCTTTGATAAATGCCACAATGCCACCTCCTCTCTTGTTTGGTCTGCATAAGTTGTAGGTTTGATAATTATTTATGTTGTATGCGTAAATGTTTGTGTCGTTTATTGCAACTTCGGTCAGTATTAGCGCATCTATATTTATCATGGTATAATTGAGCTGTGTTATCAATGTAAGCCTAGTGTTTTTTGAATCTTCTTATGTTTGTGTGTATGATTGTGAAGTTGGTGTTGGTGGAAATGTTGTCTGACCATTTCTTCAAAGAGTCAAAGACCTTGAAGTTTATGTTGTCTGACTGGATATGTTCGCCTATGTTTGAGATCTCCATTATATAGTTTTTAAATGAGTTCTAATCTTATTCTTAAGGATGTAAAGAGTTAGTGTTTTATATTGGTAGGCTGTGTAAGTTGGATTCACTTGTAATTATGTATACTCGAGTGTTTTCATTCTTTCTCAAAAATATCTGGGAATTCTTTGTCCACAGGTGGAACTTGTAGTTTTTCTCAGTTTTTGTCTTCCTTGCTTGGTATAGAAGATTTTTGAATTATGGAGTGCAGTGTTCTGTTATGTAGATTGGTGTTGGGAGTTTCTTATCAGTTAGGATCGTTGTTGTCGGCCTTGTTTTCTTGCTTGCTTTAAGAATGGAGTCTCTCAGATTTCTGTTGGTAAAACGGGCGATGATTGGTGTCAGTCTCTCTTTATTTTTTTGTTGGCCTCGGATGATATAGGTGATATCTGTCGTTGCGATTTGAATTCCAATTTTGCTGCCAATCAGTTGCATTATGTTGGTTAAGTCTTCTGTATTTTCTTTCGTTATTCCCTCAATTTGGAGTTCTTTTTTTCTTCTTTTTGTAGCATGTGTTCCATTTGACACTTGAGTGTGTTTACTTCTTTCCGCAATTCTTGATTTTCGCGTTGGAGTGTTTCTTGCGTTTCTATCGCTACCGTTAATTTCGTCTTTATTTCTCGCACGGTTCCTCACATTTCTTCAGAGGTCTCGTTATTGAACTGTATGTAATGTTCATACTACTCAAAATTTTTGTTAATGTGTTCCATGTGTTCATTTAATAAGTCTTTCACTATGAGTTTAAATGAATCAAAGTTATCTATAATTTTAGAATCCGGAAGCGGCTTACCTTGATGTGCGTCGTTACTTTTCTTTGGTGTCTGGTCTTTGTTCTTCATTTTCTCACGGCACTGTTGACATCGCCATTCCGTCCGTTTCACAGCTCCTTTTGCTTTCCACGTGCTTTCTGAGATCCCTGAACAGTGGAAGTGTTGTTTTTTGTTACATCTGGAACACTGCGGCCCTTCCCTTCATCGCTTAATGGCTTATTGCATTTGTTACAGCTCATTTTGCTTGAACTTCGCTGTCTCGGTGTCCTTTAGCCTTTCTTCCCGTTAGCGACTATAGTGCGACTTTTAAAATGGCGACGTCCTTTGTTCTTCGTTGGCTGGTGATTGCAGTACATTCTATGAACTTCCAACACTGAAAATTTGAATCTTACTTATCCGATTTTGGTAATTTGAACGTCCCTGTCTTCAGCGTGACTAGTAGAATTATATAATAGCTCTTTCAAGTTAGAAACATGAGTTAATTAACACTTGAAACCTATAAAACCAGGAGCAGCAATACAGAGTAAGTGCATCTGTCTGCCTACACAGCGCCCTCTGTCTGTAATAATAATAATAATAATAATAATAAAAAAAAAAAAAAAAAAAAATCAGCTAACGCCTTTTTATTCCCGTATATACGGGAGTAGGCGAGGCCATTTAGCCCTATCTAACTTTTTTTTTGGAGACTGAGTGGGCAGTTCAATCTCCACTGGTACCAATCAGAGACAGATGGCCCAAGGCTATCACTAATTAAGCGGTACGCAGTGAAGAGAGACGGCTCAAATGTGCCGCCATCTCGTGGTCTCTAACCCTAACACAATATATTTAATGTCTGAAATAATGTGGGTTCTACGGTCGATTTTCTTGAGTTTACAGGACGAAAAACCCGAGTTTCCGGGAGGAAAAACCTGCTTGCCCGTGCCAGAGATCGACTAACTCGGGAACCGGTCGAAAAAAGGCTTAGAAAAATTTCCTCTAGTCGCCGACTAGACTCGAAACCAAGACTTCCTTCGTGCGGCCTAGCGCGATGGTGTGCAAACGCCACATCCACTGAGCTACACAGGCTCTTAATAATAATAATAATAATAATAATAATAATAATAATAATAATATTATTATTATTATTATTATTATTATTATTATTATTATTATTATAGTAAGTGCATCTGTCTGCCTACACAGCGCCCTTTGTCTGTAATAATAATAATAATAATAATAATAATAATAATAATAATAATAATAATAATAATATTATTATTATTATTATTATTATTATTATTATTATTATTATTATTATTATTATTATTATACAAACACCTCCTGGAGTGAAGGCTCACCAAGGAAGGCAATAGTAAGATGCATTCTGACAGAGATAATGTTTATCATACCTAGTCTTAAATTGTAAATGGTGTTCGCACTCCTCAGCTCTACATCTCCCGAAGAAAGAGCCTCCCGAGTTCGATTTTAATCGCCGACTAGAGGAATGTTTTCTAAGCCTGTTTTCGACTGGGTCCCAAGTTATTCGCTCTCTGGCACTGGCAAGTGGGTTTTTTTTTCTCCTGGAAACTCGGGTTTTTCGTCCTGGGACTCAAGAACATCGACTATAGAATCCACACTATTTACAGGCATTAAAAAAAAAAACGTGTTAGAGTTAGGTACCACGAGATGGGGCACTTGTCATCCGTCTCTTCACTGCTTGCCGCTTAATCAGTGATAGCCTTAGGCCAGCTATCTCTGATGGCTACTAGTGGAGAATGAACTGCCCACTCATTCTCCAGAAACTAGATAGGGAATAAATGCCTCTCCTACTTCCTATAAGGGAATAAAAAGGTGTTATCTGATTTTTTTGTCTTAATTGGTTCAATGTGTATGCATACTCACCAATACACTTGCCGATACATTTCCACCAGAGCCACTCTCCATGCAGAGAGAGTCATTCCACACACACACACACACACACACACACACACACACACACACACACACACACACACACACACACACACACACACACACACACACACACACACACACACACACACACACACACACACACACACACACACTCTTATGCACAGTGGCACACCCAGGATTTAATCTTGGAGAGGGCCGAGAACTCAAGATTTAATCTTGGGGGGGGGAGTTAAGTATACGATTTGAGAATACACCCTACGCATTTCGTACGACTGAGCATCTGCAGTGATCGCCAATACATGATACCCATGATCTCCTTTGGCCCGGCTCAGTTAAACGAAGTAGCGCTCGGTCCGATGGTGCAATACTTCATTCGCCTCGCGTTCAACAGTGGCCGTGATTCCCGAGAGCTATAGGGTATTCCCACCTTATATGACCGCTAATTCATAAGTAGTATCGAAATAGAAGACACACACAATATAAATAAAAAAAATCATTTTAATTAGGAAAAGATTTTTGGAAAATTTTTTAGTGGTTTTTCCATTTTCTTTTGGGGGCCAGAGCCCTTGTCCCCCTCACTGGGTGCACCACTGCTTATGCACCACACCTTTATGCAATTTTGAAAAATGACTTCTTGTCTCTATTCCCTTCAATCCATTGAAAAATATCCTGGGTATCTATTTGATAGGCTCCCCTTAAAAATTTATGTCTCAGTCATATCCCTCCTCTTACTAGAGTGTAATTTATTCTCTCAACCTGTCTTCATAGTCAGTATTCCACACTCCCAATATTGCTTTTGTTATTCTCCTCTGAACTTTTCCTGGAGCTTGCTTCTGATCTACGAATGCAGGTTACCAAATTGATGCACAGTAGACCATATGTGGCCTAATCAAAGCCTTGTGCAGCAGAATGACTACATCCTTATCAGTAAAGCACTGACTCCCCTTGTCAGTGCTTTTCTTAGTATATTGACATTTCTTTGTGCTGTTTTTATCATTTTTGCAAGGCCTATGTAGATCCGTGGAAGTGTTGCATGGTCGCTAGAAGTCAGGCTTAAGTTCAAGTCTAGTCGCCGACTGGAGGAACTTTTTCTAATCCTTTCTTCGATCAATTTCTGAGTTAGTTGATCTCTGGCATGGGCAAGCGGGTTTTTCCTCCCGGAAAAACTCTAGTTTTATATCCTGTAAACTCAAGATAATCGACTGTAGTACCCACATTATTTCAGACAGTAACGTATCTTGTTAGGGTTAGGTACCAAGAGATGGCAGCACTTGTTTGCCAGCCTCTTCATCGGTGGCTGCTATAACTGGTGATAGACATGGGCCAGCTATCTCTGATTGGCTACTTGTGAAGATTGACCTTCCCACTCAGTCTCCAAAAGCTAGATAGGGTATGAAGACTCGCCTACTCCCTATAAGGGAATAAAAGGCATTAGCTCATTTTTTTTTGTCTCTTGAACTTCAATTCTTTATCCACCAGTATCCCAAGATCTCACACTTCCTCCGCCTCCTGTAATATTATGCCTCCAATATGATACACAGCTTTACTTTTTTTTTTTTTTTCGAAATCCGAAGTGTAAATCCTTATATTTACAGATGTTAAATTGACATCCCCGCTTGTTAGCCACTTCCCAGCTTAGCATCATCTGCAAACCACTCAAAATATGATTAGCAAACAAATTAAACAGCAGTGGTCCTAGAATAGAATCCCATTGGACTCCACCGATAACGCTCCTCCAGAGAGACATTGCACCCCTCTATATATCACTGTTTGATATCGATTAGAAAGCCAGTTTTCTACCCAATCAACTACTAACAGATATTCCAAATCCATTTGCTGTAACTTATGCACCAGTTTATTATTACATGGCAGCCTGTCAAATGCCTTGACAAAATCCAGAAGTATTACTATATATGAATCACTCCTATCCAGAACTGTAAGTAAATTTGTAAAATAAGAACTCCCTTTAACAAACCCATGTTGACCTCTATAAAGCATCTTTCCTTATCTACTCAATCCTGTATTCTATTCCTGACCAATCTCTTTAAGACCTTAACAACCATTCAGGGGCACGCCGGCCATGGGTGCAATGTGTGCGATGTACACAGGCGCCAGGATAGTAAAGGCGCCAAAGAGGAGGAAATACTTAAGAAAAACGTTTTTTTAAAGTGATTTTTTTATTGGAGGAGGAATAGAGGCGCCAACTAAAGATTTGCACACAGGCGCCGGACACTACTGGGTATAGGGGTGCCAACTAAAGATTTGCACACAGGCGCCGGACACTACTGGGTATAGGGGTGCCAACTAAAGTTTTGCAGACAGGCGCCGGACACTACTGGGTATAGGGGCGTCAACTAAAGTTTTGCACACAGGCGCCGGACATTACTGGCATAACAATTCATAACGAGTGAAGAATCTTCCACTCGTTATGGATTGTTCGATCTATTTCTTTAGTTAATGAAAGGTGTTTTGCATTGGTTACAAAGTTCATAATGGTGGCGATATCATGCTGCTATATTTGTTTCTTACTTCTTTGGATGAATGACTTGTCATCCATCCAAATAATGCAACCGCCTTATTTCAGCCTTTCAGCTGAAAAGCCTGTGTAAATGTTATTGGATTTCTAGAGATTCGAACGTGCGTCTTTTAAACCAAAGCTCCTTGTCGTTATCAAATGAGCTGTAGAGGTTCGATGTTCAAGTGCAAAATTCGGTTTTGCCTATTTAGTGAGAAATATGAATATGTTAAATTCTTTTGAATTGTTTATATTTGTTTATTTGTTTCATATTTTGCTGTTGATATTTATATCAGATGTTGGCGTAGTCAGTTGTAGTGGTGGACGCACGTGGCTGTAGCATTGTGAAACGTTGTTTTACGACGGCTGTGAGTGTTGCGATATTACGTTTTGTTTGCGTATGTAAGCATCTGTGTTGTAATATAATATAATATATGTAGCTGCTGTATTCATTGTCGTAGGATAAATTGGAGGACTTTCCCATTAACGTTCTGTTCATGAAGTAAGTATTAAAAATGTGTACACTTTGTAATTGATGCTGCAGTAAATATGTCTGTAGATTTGATTTTTGTGCCATCTCCATACCTGGTTCAAGTCAGCTTTCAAAAGGAGGTTGTGGGTTGCTGGTAACGACTGTTTTCATGTAGTTTTATTTAAAAAAAAAAGAAAAAAGAACGCGGTTTTCGGTGTGTAGAACGATTATATCTCTGACAATAATTATCATATTTTATCAGTAGCGTAAGTATGATTTTTAGCCCCCCTCCCTTGTGATCTTGAGAATCCATATTTCATTCTTCAGGAACTGTTTCATGAATTAGGTTCATATTTATTATTTGTTAATTCGAAGTAGCGTCCTTTTTATTTTATCTTTATATATTTTTTTTATTGGAATAATGCACTTATTTTAATACCCCCCCTCCCTTCATTCCAGGAATTATTGTACACCCACGGTACATTAATAGTTTTGGTGTACTAAAGATTAAATAATCCCGCTGAATTAATCGAAAGTGGTACCTTTTTCGAGACCTCCAGCATCTAGGGTATCTTTCAGTGAGATATAAGTATCATATTGCACTGAAAGATATTCACAGAAATCCATACCACGCTAGGTAAGACACAGTCCACTTGGCTAACCAGGCAAGGATTTTTAAGTAATGGCCTAGTAGGCCCAATTATGTTAGTATTTCTTGGTTATTTGATTGCTGGAGGTGTAGTTGGTGGATTAAGTGGAGATGGAGCATTGAGTAGGGGGGTACCCTCCCTCAATGAATCTTTAGACTCCTTGCAGGTGTCATGAAATAATAATACCACGTATTTGAACTTTTCCTTATATCTCACCTATTTGAATGATTTTTCTAATAATGCATCAGCTTTCATTCTCCATCAAGGCATAATTGTATCAATCGTTTTAGGTGATCAAATCGGCTGTTAAAGTTACAGCATCTCCCTCTACAGTACTTAGTCAATTTTGTTATAACTAAAAAATTTTATTATGATTATTATTATAGGCATATCCATGGAGTTGAAAGACTCATTGCAGGAGGCCTGAACAAATAGTTATTCACACAATACTTAACCTATCTTTCTTTAAACTCATTTACAGTTGGAGTGCTTGCTGCCTGTGGCATAGTTACACTGTGATCAGCATTCATTTCTTTGTATATATGTGTACACACACACACACACACACACACACACACACACACACACACACACACACACATATATATATATATATATATATACACACATACATACACACACACATTTACACGAGAATATTATTTAATTTGCCAAATATTTCATTCTGAATATTACAAACCATCTTCGGTGGCTACGTAGGAATAGTTTTTTAAAACTATTCCTACGTAGCCACTGAAGGTGGTGGTCTGTAATATTCAGAATGAAATATTTGACAAATTAAATAATATTCTTGTGTAAACGTGTATATATTTTATAATCCTAATGTCACAAGTATCTTTAAAGAATCAAAATATATATATATATAAAGTTAGACAATTATTTTGGGTTATATTAATCTGAGTTTTACTATAACATGGTAGTTGTTTCCATAATTTTTTTTAATAATGAACTGCCTCTGGCAGTCCATGCTAGTCATTCACCACTGTCCAAGCAAATAATCTAGTCCTCACATCCTTCTGATCACACTCTTAGTTTTCTCTTTTCTGTCAGTCAACTAAACTTTACAATCCACATCCTTTCAATTTTCCTCATAGGGAGTTTTTATTATAGGCCTTGCATCTCATCTCTGGATCCTCTCCAAAACCTCCCCATTTCCAAGAAATAGGTCACTCTGCATTATGGTCTTATAAACAGAGGGAAAACGACTTTCTTATCTCAACTTGTCAATACGTTCTTCAATATTCGCGTAATCCTGTGAGCCGTTTTGCCAACTTTTAAGTATGCCCTCCAAATTTCAACTCTGTCCATCACCCCCCCCCCCCAAATCCCTAGCCTCATTAATGTAATGCACAGCATTTAATCTTCTTATCAAGGATTAGCCATTTGACTGTTTCAGCTTAACCAGTTTTACCATCTTGCAAGTGTTCTTCCTCTCTTTTTCCCATTGTTCAATATTTATTCACATCTTTTGGTGGCTGATATCTTTCCATCCTATATAAAAGCTCTTTCCATTTCTCTCTGTAATGATTTTTCTTTTCATTTAAAGTATACACTACTGTTTTCTTCATTTTTATATGGTCTAATTTTGCACATCCTTTTAATTGTTTTTAAAAATTACATTTTTGCTTCTGTTTTGATCTTTTTAACAGTCCACTTTTCTGAAGCATATACTAATAACAGCATTTTAAAAAAGCCTCAAACTAAAACTATAAAACCATTATTATGCCTACAACAATGTATGGAGCCGAGACTTGGACACTCAATCAGAAAGAAATACAGAAAGTCAGAATGCTTAAGAAAAATGACTCAGTCAGAACGCAAAACAAATGAGCATGTCAAACACGAATTAAACTATAGGGAAGATGTGACAGCTATAATTTTTAAAGCAATAAAGATGGTTTGGATGCCTCCAGAGAATGTCCTTTCAAAGATTACCAAATATAGTCATGACTGGAATCATTGGAGGAAGATGATCAAGAGGTAGACCAAAAAGAACTTGGCAGTCTTTGAAGGAAAGGTCACAATTATTGAGCTTCAGAGAGATCACAGAATGGCCAGAGATAGATATAATAAAATTAGTTTAATCCTTTATCCAAGTTTGAGCAAACAAAGTTTGCGCCTGAAAGTATCTTCAGGACTGGGGTAAGGTGGTGCAACTCGTTGCAAAGGTGGAGCAAGCTACCAACACTGTGTTGTACCACCTTACCCCAGTCCTGAAGATACTTTCAGGTGCAAACTTTGTTTGCTCACACTTGGATAAAGGATTAAACTAATTTTATTATACTCTAACCAAGTGAAAAATAAACTTTCAACATCTTTCTCTAAATCCAGAGTAATTTATTAAAAAAGGGTGGCACACCATTTGGCAACTCCTATAGGTGGAGATGACCTGCTAATGCTTCTGCCTGGTATCTCCACTTGGGCCTGGCTCCCACTGAAGAGACCTCAATAAAGGTCGAAACTAGTCTGGGTAGTGGCCCTTCCCTTAATGCATAACATTAGACATATCCGCAAGGCGATGTGTTTTGCATTATAGGAGATACTGAGATAGGAGTGTTGGTAGCTTGCTCCACCTTTGCAACGAGTTGCACCACCTTACCCCAGTCCTGAAGATACTTTCAGGCGCAAACTTTGTTTGCTCACACTTGGATAAAGGATTAAACTAATTTTATTATACTCTAACCAAGTGAAAAATAAACTTTCAACATCAAAGGCCAGAGATAGAATCAGATGGCAAAGAGTTGCACATAGGGGACTAAACCCATCATATGATGGATGAGAAAGATGATGATAAAGTGGGAGAGAGAGAGAGAGAGAGCATTTTCCATGATGGACCAGTGTTCTCAGTCTTGATTTCTCCATGCCTGTATGTAGCAAAGATTCCAACCTTCTCTATCTTGAGTCAGTCTTATCCATTTCTTTCCTTTTGATTTTAATATAGTATCCTTCCATCTCCTATGTGATCTATCAAGTTTTCTTTTGATGTCTGGGTTATCAGATTGTTTTTCTTAAACTCCATCTATTGTCTTTCATGTGTGCTGTATGTCCTGCCCACCTTTTTTTTTTTTTAAAGATGTTTTCCATGCTTTGTGATCAATGAACATCTGGAAAGGTGTGTGTGTTTGGGGGAGGGGGAATCTTGGTGGTCTGGCAATACTTTGGTCTCTACCTCATCTTTAAGTCCAGATTTTTTTCATTATTTTAGCATGTCATATATAATTGTTCTTGCTTATGTTGCAGACTTGTTTCTATTGCCCTTTGAGTTATCAGGCTTTAGTCTTCCTTTTTTTTTTTTTTTTTTTTAAATGCTGTAGGTTATTACTGATAGAATAATACTGTTAAAAAGCTTTGATCTTATTTTTATATCTTCTTTTTTAGTTTAATTTGTGATAGTGTCTTTTATCTGGTTAAAAGCTTTCCAAGCAGTCTTTTTTGCATCAGTTTTATTTCATCTGCTATATCATTGTTCGTTTGGATTGCTTCTCCGAAGTAAATGTAGCTCTCCATGCTCTGATTTCATTTTGCAGTTTGATTTGGTCATTTAGGACAGTATTAATTTTTCATCCACTTGGTCTTGAAAGCATTATTTCTAACAACCTAAAATTTTTTTTTTGTCTTGAAAGGATGTATTTCTAAAATGTGTGTGTGTGTAATTACTTTATTTTATTTATTTATTTCTTAATTAATAGAAATAGTGAATATTATAAATTTATCCTTAATGTCATTGCAAAATGTCTAGGAACTTAGTTTTGAAAAAAGACTAGAGGGCTTATGAGAATACAATCCTCAGCATTGGAATTCCCTTGGCGTGCTCTCCTTGAAAGACTAGCCCTGTGCAAGAACTTACTTGTATGCCTTTTACAAGAACTTGCTTGTATGCATTGATTAGGTTTCACTGCCCTGCTGTTTCAGAGTGTTGGCTCTCATCAGAGACTAAGAGAAAAAATCCTCTATTCAATATCACAGCAGTCCCTTGTCAGAGAATTGTTTTTCATAAGTGAACTCTTGATGCATTACTGCAATTATTGAAGAAGAGCCTAAAAGGCTTAATTTCAGCAATTATAAATTAATAGGAATAGGGGATATTTTAAATCCATTCTTATTTCATAGCTAAAGGTATAGACACCAGAAAGAAATGTATAAATTTTACATAACATTTTTTTAAATTTTACATAATCCAGAAATCCTGCTCAAGATAGCAATCATGAAACTTTTTTCAAGCCACTTTAGGCCCTCCAATGAGAACTGCAGTGGTCTCACACTGGGTAATGAAATTCATCCTCCAACAAAGGACAATCACAAACATCTATGCCCACCATCGGATTCGAACCCACAGCCTGTTGGTTGAAGAGCTAGTAGATTTATCCAACCAGGCCAGAAATTAGGAAGTAATAATAGTGATAGGCAACAGTCTGTACAGCTCAGTGGAAGTGGCATTTGTACTCTGCAGTGCTTGACCACCCGAAGGAAGACCTAGCTTCAATTCTAGTTGTCAACTAGAGGAACATTTTCTAAGCTTTTTTTTGACTGGTTCCCAAGTTAGTAGATCTCTGGCACAGGCAAACGGGCTTTTTCTTCCAGAAACTTGGCGAGTTTTTTGGCCCTCGGAGATGCCTTTGCCATAAGGTATGGGAATCCTATGGACTTCTTGTCTGGGTTGATGTGTGGGAAGATGACAAGAAAATTAACTGTGGAACACACTATCTCAGACAATAAATATATAGTTTTTTGTCCCTCTTACTTGGAGAGCAAAATATGTTTATAGTTAGAGCAAGTGTTATAACAAACATCATTGCAAGAGGTATAATAACATTGTAATGACCAGTGAAAGATATTTATATAAGAAGAGGAATTATAAAAAATATATACAAAACAGATAATTGCTTTTATTGCATTATATGAGTAAGAAAGTGTGCTTTAGGGTGATCACATTTCTAGATTGAGGAAGTTTCAATCTCCACTGGTACCTAGAGATAGCTGTAAGACTATGACTCATTTATTAATTGGCATCCAGTGAAGAGATGCCATATGTGTCCTTCACCATAACAGTATGTTATTTTTTGAAATACTGTGGACTCTAAGATCGATTTCTTTGTTTTCCAGGAGAAAATACCTTTCGCAGTTATTCTTCTTTTATTTATTTATTTATTTATTTATTTATTTATTATTATTATTATTATTTGTTTTTATTTTATTTTTATTTATTTTTTTATTTTTTATCACTAGAGGTCAGGCTAGAGAAAAGGATTAATTAACTACGTAGATTTAGTTTACCGGTATATAGGGCTAGAGCATGTATCTTGGTTCCTTATACGCTTGTATCCTTCTGATGATGACCTCGATACAGGGGTTGAAACTTCGAGTTTTATTTTATTAATAATTAATAAAATAATCTGTTCAGCACATGTGTTTTTGTTGTGTCGCTAAATTTATAAATATAAATATGAATGCTGATCACCGTGTAACCTTAAAAGAAAGAATAAATATATAGTGTTAGGATTATGGACTACGAGATGGCAGCACCTGTCAGCCCCCCCCCCCCTCTTCACCAGGTGCCAGATATTGTTAGTGACAGTTTTTGGCTAGCTATCTCTAATTGGCCTCTGGTGGAGATTCAAACCCCCCCCCCCCCCAGTCTCCAAAAAGTTAGGGCTAAAACGGCCTTGCCTGCTTCCTCTAAGGGAATCAAAGGCATTAACTTTTTTTTTAATAATAATAGGCTTGGGTAGTTTAGTGAATAGTATCTCTGTGTGACCACTAATAAGCTGAGTTTAGATTCCACTGTGGAATGTTTGTGAATATTTTTAGGTAGTAGATGAATTTCATATTGTAAAAAATAATAATTCGCAATTGTAAATTCTTTTACTTCTGTTGTTGTTTGTTATTAGTTTTGTTTAATAACTGCATGTGATAAGCACTTGCCATAATCCCAATTACAGTTTGATTGTTTAACCCCCCTCCCCAAAAAAAAACTTCAATTTTTTTTCTCTTTAATTGTAGTTAGCAGAGACCTGATATTTGTTATAATTTCAATGGTATTTATTTAATTCATGGAATTTGCTGATGAAGACATTCATATTTTGCTAATGAGCATGTCTTTAGATTCTCGGACTCATGGGAGGTTGACTGCTGGACTTGGAAAGTGCCAGTATCTATGTAAATTGGTGGGCATAGGAGAAAATTAGGGATTAATCAAAGAAGAATTCAGTGGCTAAATGGATTATTAGTGTAATTAAATGGATAGCACCATAAAGGAGAAACCCAAGAGGCATTTTATTTCATTGTTAAAAAAAAATTCTAAAAGGAAAGATTCTTCTTTTTCGAGAGCACAAGTAATATGATAAATGAATTATTATGATTCAGAAACAAATGAAGTATTTTAGACAATTTGTAAAATAGCCCAAATAATGAAGAGCCCTGTTTTCCTGATGTGCATCTTATTTGTAGGACATTAAAAAAAAATTGTTTTTACTGATAAAAAAGAATTGTGATTACACTTCCTAATATGAGAGAGAGCTTGAGGGCAGACAGTATTCATGCCTATTGTGACAGAATGTGGAAGAAAATACTGTCCAACAACAGATGTGAGAAATACTGTGATTCTGTGCACTCGGATAGAGTGCGGTCATTACTGGAAAATGGAACAGAAGTCGAAAGAGTGAAGTCATACAGACAAATCCGCCCTTCAGAACACACGCAATTTACAGACAAAAAATACTAGTTGTGGTGGGCGATAGATGGCATTGATAGAGATCATTCGTAGCAGAAGCTCGATGTAGTGGTTGAGACAGTTGTAGGTATCCTCCCGCGATGAGGCTTCGGACTCCTTGGAGGTGTCAGGAATAATAATAATAATTACATGCACCAAAACTAATCTGAGATAAGGGAAATTTATGAAGGAAAAAATAATAATTTGGTACTTTCCTGATAATTATCTTTTAAAATTCTTTATTAGGCAGTACATAACATGTTCTGCCACCACATATTTAGAAGTTTTCAAAGTTGATTTTTGTGTTGTGGCAGTTGTTAAAAATGTCTTTACATAGAAGAGATAAATGCAAGGCGATTCAGAGTAGGGGAGAGAGAGAATTTTGGGAGTATGAGTGAGAGGTATGGGGGTGCTAGAAGAGGAGAGAATGGAAACAGTAGAAGAGAGGGAATTAGAGAGAGAGGTATGGGAATGCTAGCAGACGAGAGGATGGAAACAGTAGGAGAGAGATGGAATGAGAGAGAGGTATGGGAATGCTAGAAGACGAGAGGATGAAAACAGTAAGAGAGACGGAATAAGGGAGGAATATGGAAGTGCTAGAAGAGGAGAGAATGGAAACAGTAGGAGAGAGAGGTATGGGAATGCTAGAAGAGAGAATAGCAGTAGAGGAGAGGGATTGAGAGAGACCTATGGGAATGAAAGAAGAGGAGAGAATGGAAACAATAGGAGAGAGGGAATGGTAAGAGGTATAATGTATGGCGACTCAATGATCCGTGGTGTTCAAGATAGGATGCGTGAGGAGTGTTTGCCAGGAGGAACAATAGAAAGGGTGGCTATGGCAATTAAGAGAGGTGAAAGGTGGATGAGATGATTGTGATGGTAGGAACAAATGACTTGAGTGGTAATGTAAGTAGGGCAGCGAGAGATATGAGATTTTTGCTTGAGGCCGAACGGAAGAAAGACAGAGAGAGGAAAAATAGTGTGCGTGTTGCCGAGGTATGATAATGATGAGCTGAGCAGAAGAGCGGTGATATTGAATGGCATAATAGCGAGAATGTGTGACAAGAGAGGACTGGTATATGTGGATGCTGGAGTGCGTTTGAGGAAAAAGAGGAATTGTGTGCGAGAGACCGCTTACATTTGAATGAGGACGGACGTAGGCATCTGGAGAGATTGCTGTTCTGAATGAGTCAGTGTGTCCCAGGGAGGATGATAGCAGGGGTGGTCTTTTGTGGGAATGGATACTTGGGAGAAGGGAGACGATGTCAGGTAACACTGAGCCCAGTGAAGTCTAGAAGGGATAATGCTGGGTATAAAAACAATGGCATTTATATGCTTTATACTAATGCCAGGAGTATCCAGAATGAGGGAGAGGAATTGGTGGTGCAGATAGAATCAGCCTGGCCAAAAATTATTGGGATCACTGAGACGTGGTTGACAGAAGGGGATATAATAACAGGAATAGAAGTCGCTGGGTATAGCATTTTTTGTCAGGATAGGAAGGAAAAGCGTGGTGGTGGTGGGGTACTGCTTATGATAAGTGACCTATGTCCTCTAAGAATGGAGGCTTTGGAAGGAAGTGAGACAAATGATTTTGAGAGCATATGGTGTGAGGTAGAGGTAGGCAAGACAGGATATTTAGTGGGGTGTTGCTACAGACCCAGGAGCACAGAGGATGGGGAGCAGGAGATGTTTAGACAGCTAAGTTTGGCAAGTGCAAGAAGAATGATTGTTATGGGAGATTTTAACTACAGTAGTATTCCCCTATTGCATGTAGCAATAGGGGAATGAAATTTCTAGAATTCTTGAGGGACAAATGTCTAGGCAACATGTAACAGAGGGAACAAGAGGTTCAAGAGTTTTGGATTTGGTTATAGCATAAGAAGAGTTGATAATAACTGAGTTGACATCTCTCCCACCAGTTGGAGAGAGTGACCATATGATTTTGACTTGGAAAATGAATAGACATGCAGGAGTATCAAAGAGATGGGAACTTGTGTGGAATTATGATGCAGGTGATTATAATAGTCTTAGACGTCAACTTCGGGAAGTTTCATGGAGGGAGGAATTGAAGGCCGGGATATCATTAGTGCGTGGGAAATTGTGAAAGAATATTTGTTAGCAGCAATGGTAAGTTGTATACCACGAGTGAAGAAGAGGACACAATTTGGAGTAAAGTGGATGACAAACAATATTAAACAGGAATTGCATGCGAAAAAGAGGTTATGGAAGAGATATAAGGAGACAGGTGAAGAGAAGATGCATGAAGAGTATAAGACACAGGCCAGAAGAGTGACTAGTGTGGTAAGGAAAGCGAAACTGGAATATGAGAGGAGATTGGCCCTAAGATCCAAAGAAAATCCTAGAGAATTTTTTAGCTATGTGGCCAGTAGGAGGAGAAATGACTGTGGAAGAATGATATTGTGGGATAAAAATGGGAATAGAGTGACTGATGCAGAGGACATAGTGGAATTGTTCAATGAACACTTTATTGGAGTATTTCATCCTAGTGATGTCAGTTTTAATGCTAGAGGGATGGGGCTGGTTTGAGGTTTAGAGGTACAGCAGGAGAGTGTGTTTCAGATACAGAGTACTCTGGATGTCAGTAAAGCTTTGGGACTGGATGGTATTTCACCACGAGTTTTGAGAGAATGTGTTAGGGAACTGACAGTGCCTTTAACCTGGCTTTTCGATGAAAGTCTGGCTTCGGCAAAGGTGCCCAGGGAATGGAAGGAAGGTAAGATAGTGCCATTGCATAAGGGCGATAGCAGACTGGAAGTGTCTAATTATAGACCAGTTTGTGTGTCATCAGTAGTTGTTAAGATCTTGGAGAAAGTAGTGAGTGACCATATACAGCATTGGGCAGATGAGGGTAATGTTATCTGTGAGAGTCAACATGGATTTGTGAAAAGGTGCTCTTGTTTTAGCAATATGCTAGCCTTTTATAATAAAGTTACAAGAACATTAGATCAGGGAAAGGCATATGCTGCAATTTTCTTAGACTTAGCGAAGGCATTTGACAGGGTGCCACATGATAAGCTGATATTTAAGTTGCAGCACATGGGTCTGGATGTCAGATTGGTCAACTGGATTCAGGATTGGCTGTCTGATAGGTATCAGAGAGTTGTGTATGGTGGAGCAGTTTTGAGGAGGCAGAGGGGTTACAAGTGGGGTCCCACAGGGCTCAGTACTAGGACTTATATTGTTTAACCTTTATATCAATGACATTGCCAGTGTATTGCTAGGGGATATTCAGTTGTTTGCGGATGATGCGAAGCTGGGAAGGATTATTAGTAATAGTTCAGCCGTGGTAGCCCTGCAAGAGGATTTGAATAAGCTAGATCGATGGGCAAATGAATGGGGGTGTCAGTTTAATGCAGCAAAATGTAAGGTCTTGAGGTTTGGGAAACATCGATGGGATGCTGCATACTCTATGGGAGGAGTTATACTGGAGGAAGTAGGGGAGACGAGATCTGGGGATTGATGATTGATAGAAACCTGAAGTTTAGGGGACATATTGCAAAGGTGGTGAAGGTAACACAGAGGATTGCTGCAATTATGAGAGGGACACTGACCTGCAGAGATAAGAGGGTTATCATTCCGTTGTATAAGTCTCTGATCAGACCACACTTGGACTATTGTTCTCAGATTTGGTCCCCAGGATTTGAAGGGGATAAATTAACTGTGGAAAGGATACAAAGACGGATGACAAAGATGGTTTCAGGACTGTACAAGGATAGTTATGAGGATCAGCTGAGGGAATGTATACTGCAGAGTTTGGCAGATAGAAGGAGAGGTGATATGATTGAGACTTTTAAGCTGTTGAGAGGTGGTTACAGGGTTGATGTGGAAAACATTTTTCATAGAAATAAGAGAGGGTAGAACAAGAGGCCATTGCTGGTAACTATAATATATAATATTATATATTATAGTTTCCATTATTATAGAAACTATAATATATTAATAAGACTAAACAAAAGGAATGTACAAAATTATATAAATCAAGTGGATTTAATATCCACCTGATTTATATAATTTTGTACATTCCTTTTGTTTAGTCTTATTAAATATAACTTTTTTTAATTTGGTCTTGTCAATCATTTATTGGATTCTAAAAAGAATTGGTCATTGCACCAATGAGTTATAAACTTTTGCAGTTTTTTTCTTAATATTTGATATAAACACATATTTATATGTGTGCAATTGCTGCCCAGTGTGAGACTACAACCTAGCTTATTAGATGCCCGAAGTGACTAGCTCGAAAAAGGCCTTCTGTGATCTCTGGATCTAATTTTACAGCTTATTCAACTTTATCCCACTCGATGCATGTTATAATTTTCAACTTTTTAAAATCGGGGATTTTTCTTAAAAATATCATATTGTTTCTTACTTCATAGTTCACCAACTTATCTTAAATGTAACCTTATCACCATACCATGTTTACAGTTCAATTTGTTTTTGTTATGTCTCAAGAGTGGTATTATATTTACAACTATGATTTTGGCATCAGTTCTTTATACTTACATACGTATATACTTTTTTTAGACAATGCTGGACGCTCATCCAGTTCATACCAAACCCCACCAGAGATCACCTTATCACCACATATTTGTTGCCATTATTGATCTTACTGCAGGTTCAGCAGGTATGAAAGTAAAAATGTTTTTTTACAATTAAATTTAACCTAAGACATAATATCTGCTACATTGTTAATTATATTTCTTAAACTGAACAAATTATTAAAAAAATTAATTTTCTTAACACTACTTCAAAATGATATAATGTCAGCTTGTTCATGGTGCTTGGAATATAATATCTTGGAAATGTATCTTGTACTTCTTAATGAATGAGTGGTTCGTAAGTTTGCCGAAGCATGAAAAACAGCATTGTGTCTGTCCATGGTATTCCAGTGGTTTATTAGCTTATTAGCTTTTCTTTTCAGTTAATAACAGAAATTCAGATTTAGGATTTTTTTATGAAAATAAGTTAACTTAAGAGATTGAATGAGAGACGAAGAAAATTCAAAATTAATATCTTTTGTTTACAAACAAACAATATTAGTGTAACCCTCAAGAGCTCACTTCAGTGAGTAAGGAGTGGTGAAGCTGAGGTACCTGATACTGGACCATGCCTTATTTCACGTAATATACATCTATTCTATTAAATGTGGTCCCTTCTTTTTTCTTTCATTATTATTCCTTCCCTCAGTGCTATATTCAAGGGCTAGATTTGGACAATTACTATATTTTTCCTGTCTTCCTTTTTTCACCTTGTGCAGTAGGTGTCTGTTTTCTCTCCCACCATGCCCAGCTACAGCTAGAAGGCAAATTCAGCAGAGGCGTGGCAAACTGACTGCATTAAAATTACAAAAATCCCCTGTGGATAGGAATCATTATGGAGCCAAAACAATGTCACTGCATTCAGAAAAGCTGACACGACTGTTTTTAGATCACAGGAAATAGTTGAGAAATATTCTATGTGGTCAGCTCAAAAAATAATCCACCTCCTAACCTTGATTACAAGGAGTCTTTTTTAAACCCAAGAAAGAGCTAGAGTAGATCAAGTTGGATATGATAAGTATTGCCGAAACATACTGGTGAGGAGAAGGTGTAGTAAATCTGAAGAATGAAAGACTTTTACTCTGGAAGGAAGAGAAGATATCATCTTCAGAGAGTGAGTCACAATATTAGTCATTTACAGAAACTCCATCTTAACCACAGAAACACATGGTCCAAGAATTATAACAGTGGTGATTAAAAGGAAAAGAAAAGGGATATTTTTTTCCCAATATTATCCAAATTTATATCAATTGCATGAAGAATTAGATACTTTCTACCAGCAACTATAGGAGTTTATTGACAAAACAAACAAAAAGGACATTCTAATAGTGAGACTTCACTGCTAAGGTTAGGACCAGACAATGAAAGATTTAATGGGCAAATTTGGAGTGGATGAGAGAAATGAAAGAGGCAAAAGACACCTGGAATTTTGTAAATATAACAATCTATTCATCTCAATCGCCATATTTTCCACAGACCATCATGCAAATACACATGGCCATCTCCATGTGGTAAAAATTGTATTGATTATATTCTAATTAGAATATATTGATTGCAGTGAAAAGAAAAATAAAATCGTTTGTTGTAAACAAAATTACAGTTCTTTATTGGCATAAATAGTACGTCAGAAAGTTCAATATTTTCTTCTCAAGTTTTATAAGTTATATAATTAAAACTAAATTCCATGTGAGACCTTTTTTAGTAATAAAATTTGCAATTAAATAGTTTTGCAAAAAGTCATAACTATACAGAGATTTCTTTATAAAAAGCATTAACCTCCCTACCGACTAGGACATCTATAGATGTCCAACTAAATCTGGATATGATTCAGCCCACCTGTTTAACGCACCTGGATAAGAAGTGCAATTTGACCCTAATGTCCATTAGAAGGTATGATAAACCCTCATGCTGAAGAGAATGGTTAATCGGATTATCTCCTGTTCATAGCTGCCTCTCAGTTGCCTATAACAAGAAACGGACTTTCTTGTTCCATGCTGGTGAACTGGATTTTAGTTACATATAATACACTAAAAATAGAGAAATTATTTATTTTCGTTTTCTCTTTTTATTGTACAATACAATTTGGTCTTGCATAATTTCATCACTTAAATATTGCCTTACCTTGGAGAACTAATTTAATTATTTATATTTTTGTGCTAATTTTTTTCTAATTTTCACTTTTCACTTTCACTTTCTTGGTTTCCTTGTATAATTAGTCATTACAAAATGAAATTAACAGTTATGATTTAAATTTATATTTTTATTTACCAGACGAAAGATTTTTCTTTGTTCTCGAAGAAATTATTTCACGATAATTATTTGCAATATTCTTTTAAAAAAGGAAAAGAAATCCGGCTGCCGAAGTTCCAGTTTATATTATTTTTATTTTTGTACAAAACCTTCGAAATCGAATAGTACTTCACAGATTTCCATTAGGACATGCTTGAGCAACTTTGCTTTATAGAGAATAACATGAAATTCTTTAATCATATTACTAAATTTTTTTTTCATGTTGTATAGTGATCTACTGTTCTTTGTGCTGTTCTTTGTACTTTTCACTTTCTTGGTTTCCTTGTATAATTAGTCATTACAAAATGAAATTAACAGTTATGATTTAATTTTATATTTTCTGCATAATTCAGATATTTTATTCTCCAATTTTTAAAGTAAGTGATAGGTTTGCTTATTGTTATCATTCAAAATATGGATATCAAATGTGAAATTTCCTTTCCATATTTTTACAAGAGAATTGAACTTTATATCACCTCTGATAGTTTAACCCCCCCTCGTTGCATTACTATCACACACCCGAAAACTGTTATGAAACATAGGTACAGTTTTTATTTAATTCGTTATTTTTCTCTAGTAATTGTTCCACATAACTTTAATTTTTCAATACTGAAACTATGTGGTGATTATTATAAATTAGCAAATTATAAATCAGACAATATACATATTTCCTGATTATTATAAATCAGGAAATTATGTGATATTTGGATATAGGTGAATTTAATATTTAAAATCAATCACTGTCATCCTTCAAATGCAATATCAGAATAAAGAAAGTGGAAAACCCGAAGTTTCGAAATACATTTCAAAAGCCCGTTCTTGAAATGTATTGGTCTACATACTGGATTCTGAACACGCCAATGTTTCATGATGTTATGACTGAAAAACAATTCAGTCTCATCATGAAGTATTTGCATTTTCAGAATAACAAGGAATATGATTAGGCAACACACCTTGCCCAGTCCTCAACAAAATTTATGATTTTCTGATGAAAATCCGTCAAAAATGTAGATCACTCTACATTCCTGAGAGAGACTTGAGTATCGTTAAAAGCCTTATGCCATTCAAAGGTGGACTGAAATGTAAGAAGTATATTTTCAAAAAGAAAGTGAAGTATGGAGTAAAAATTTTTATGCTTTGCGAATCGCAAAGTGGATATCTTTGGGATTTCAAACCTTATATGGAAAAGCAAAATGTAATCGAGCACAATAAATATTCGGATCTCCCCTTGTCGATGCATGCAGTAATGCAGTTACTAGACCCTTTACTGGGGAAAGGTTACTACATTATAATGGATAAGTACTATATATGCATCCTGAACTCACTGATTTGCTTTTACAGAATTGTACAGATAGTTATGGTACTGTAAATGCCAAAAGATGTGCAAAAACATGTGCCTCCAGATCTGGCTTCAGGAAAGCTATCGAAGGGGGAAATCCGAACTTATCAGTGAGGGAAATTCTTTGCACTATGTTGGAAAGCCAAAAAAGATGTTTTTCTGCTATCTTCCCTGCACAATCCATCAACAGAATCCGTGTAGAAGCATGGTTTGAAAAAAGAAAAACCCATTGCTGTGTGTGCATACAATGATACTATGGGTTGAGTCGACAGATGCAATCAGCAGCTATCATTCTACTCTGTAATGAGGAAACAGCATACAAAAAAAAAGTGTTTGGACATATTATTTGAATTTTGAAGTGTTTTGATTTTGTTATTTGGAACAGTTTCCTCCTGTACTAGAAAAAATGTTTCTCTACCATAACATATGTAGAATACAGAATAGAAATTGCGAAAGCATTGCTGCATGCACATGCACCTTCTTCAGCAAGCAGAAAAACAGGAAATCCTGCTAGACATCTGAGGTTGAACGCTGCTAACTCCAACCATTTTCCCGAAAATCTACCACCAATGACTAATAAAAAAAACCTGCACGCAAATATTATGTATGTAATAAAAAAAATATCAGAAAGGAAACAAAAATCTGGTGCCCTAAGTGTAAAACTGCTTTGTGTGTTTACTCTTGCTTCAAGGTGTTCCACGCTGTTCAAGAATTTTAAATTCTGAACAGTATGAAATAAAAAATGTTTGTTTTCAAGGCCATCGAAACAGTCCTTTTCAGGACTACAAATATTGATAGAGGGATACCCGAATGCACTGTTTCTTTTTCATCTTGAAGGCTAATTTTTAAGTTCTTTTTATGACACAGAGAAACTGGAAAGAGTATTCCAGGTAAAGTATTTCATCAAAACAATAAAAAATAATGAAATAAATCTACCCCTATATATATATATATATATATATATATATATATATATATATATATATATATATATATATATATATATAAAATGATAAGCCTTTTTATGTCATGTTTATCGAAACGTTTTGAAACTCAGGGGCTACCCTGAGTGTCGAGTCTTCAGAATTCAGGGGCGGAACCCCCTTTCCAGTTATCACAATTGAAGGAGAACTGGTCTACCATACCGGAACACGGGGGGTTGGGCATAGCCCCCCTAGTTAATAAATGAAATATATAAATAATAACGGGAACATTTTCACCTTGCCAACACTCAACATTGATGTGATATGGGTTCCAAATTTCTTGTTTCGGAGTCAAGTCTTCCAAATTATTTGTTTTGGAGATATATATATATATTACAAAGTTTTGTAATAAAAATTTCTGCTACAATGAAGTTTGGCAGAATCAACAATATTATTACTACCTTATTTCTGTTTCTCGTGTGGGAGAAAAACGGGAAAATGTCACTCTTATAATTATATGAGATGTTATAATGGCCAAAATAGTAAGAAAAAAGTTATTTGCATTTTCTCTTCAAAACACAAAGAAAGAACATTGTAAATTCAGCCAGTGGAAAAGAAAATACTACATATTTTTCTCCTGTTATCTGATTTTTTTTTCTTGTAGTACAAAGAAGAAATCACTGCATATAACATGGAGTCTGCATGAGGGAAAAAATCTGGAAATTGGTTACATTATAACGAATAGAGAAATCATGTCAGAAAAATTATTCACGTAAGATTCTAAACTCAGCAGACATAACATTTTCTTCTAGATTACATATCTAAAGTAACTGAACCTTTGATACTATTTTACACTAAAATGAATGGGTATGTTCCCCAAGTGATTTACGTTTGTAACAGCTGTCTTGCGAACGATTTATGAAATAAATTATCTGAAATATCTGCAGATTGATTAGGTCTATACCCTCTCCCCCCCAAAAAAAAGAGATTATGAAACGCATATGCACCTTTTCTTTGAAAATAATTCAAATCCTCTTTTTCAAGATAATTGTATGATTTAATTTCTAATTTTTGATAATAAAAGTGAAACTGATCATTATAAATAAAGCAATTATTTTGACATAAATAATGTATAAGCACGTAAACGAAATATCAGTATTTCTGTTAGGATATGGGTAATCAACAATCGAAAAGGAAACAAGACATTCTTGACATATTCTGCACTACAGCCTGAGGCACTTTAGTGCAACTTTAGTGTTCTCCCCTTTCTTCTCAATAGCACTGAGAGTAATAAGCCTTCAGCTTTGCCTCCAGCTAAGAGGATATTACCAAGTATTTAGAAGACGTAGATTATTTCAGAAATAGCTTCCAGCAGCAGAAGAAGTAATATTTAGATTTTTTTAAAGAAAAACAAACACAAATAATACTACTGAACTTTCTTTTGTGTGGTATGCATATAAACAATTTTGCATGGTGAAAATATAGCATATTATTTCTAAAATTTCACATAATTTCAGCGGACAGTAGAACAGCTGGTTTTAGATTGCAAATAAATAAAACAGAATTAGAAGCTTCACGATACAATCTGATTGCCGTATATCTTTTGTCAAAATGGTAAAATGAAGTAATTGATTTTGAATGCTGTCTAGAAAAGCTTTCAAACCTGTATAGAAATTTAGAATAGTTATGCAATTGAGTTCCAGGAGAGAATAAGAAGGTGGGGGAGCATTAGAAAATCTTCAAAATGAGCAAAAATGTTGAATTATTCCGTATATGATATTTTTCACATTATATTTTCAACATTTCTACGAGGTTATGCACTAGATATTATCGTAATATGCATAATACAAATAAATAAATAAATGAAGAAGGCGAAGAATCACTGCTAAAATATCATTGGATGTAAATTTTTGATACCAAAAAGACTACCAATCGGAAACCGAGTAATGCAATTTAGCATTTTAACATTTTTTTTTTTATTTTGTCTTTACGAATAACAAATAATCGTTTCTAAAATTGAAATGTGATGATCCATATAATGCTATTTCGCTAGAAACGAAAGAAAAAGGACATTTTATTTCAATAAATATTATTTAAAAGTATAAATATTTGACATAATATTTTCAAAGCAAACATTTGAAAATTCTAAAATTCGAAAAAAAATTATTCAATTATTATAAGTAAAGTGAAAGAACAATCAGTGCAACTCTTTCGGTGCACTGATTTGTAGAATAAAATACACCAAATTTACTATCACTAAATAGATTCATTGCAAAATCTGATCAGTGGTCATTTCAGGATTGATTTTTTTCGCATATGTGAAATTCGTTTCAATTTTTGGGAAGAGAGACAATAAATCATTTTAGAGGCAAGAAAGGTCAAATAACTTAGGACAGTAAATGAAATTCTAAGCAACATAATAGACGTGAAGACAGGGGGAAGGGACACAAAGGTCACTCAGCAACAGTTAATCCACTAATGGCTATAGAATAGCCATAACGAGATTAACGGCGGAGGAAGGTAATGGCATGATAAAAGGTAAAATGCCGACGAAGTTTTGATCCATGAAAAAAGCTAGGGAGTGTTGAATATTTCATCCATACCGGCCGGTTGGGAGGTTACTAAAGAAAATTCTTATTGCAAGAAATAATGCATTATCACTATACATTTAAGAAATGTTTACATATAAAATTAAGATATCCTTTCCTTTTTATTTATTTATTCAAATTCAAATCTTATTTATTTATTTATTCAAAAATTGACCACCAGTAAAAATTAAAAAGAAAAATTTGCAAGATAATCTGATATCACTAAATAGCAGATATCCTACAATTGCACCAAGCATAGCAGTGGTTGAGTTGATATTAATGCCTGCTCACAAGTGACAAACTGAAAATGCAACTGATGATTTTCATAAATAAATGATCACTAGCACCAAAATTGAATATTGGGCTAGTATAAGTCAACTAAATCATTACATATTTGGGCTACAATAAGATGTGCATGTGTTAAGTGCCATGTCAGTTGACTAATGAAATCGCACGCGCACACACACGCTCTCTCTCTGTGTGTGTGTGTGTGTGGGTGTGTGTGAGAGAGAGAGAGAGACTGGAAGCATTTTGTATTGCTTCAATATTACTGAAGGGAAAGCATGTTTTTCTTCACAAATTGTGATAGGATGAAAGTGTAATGCTCCATCAATAAAAATCCAAATCTATGGAATATCATCATGCTACTTCGAGAACTTTCAAAACTCAGTGCTTGCTGACTGCTATATGGGGATTGAATAACAATAAATTTGCAAAGTTCTGTGATGACGTATAAATGAATCATGTTCATGCTAAGGAATAGCCATTGCTTTGCAATATGACAATGTTCAGCTGCACATGATTGTCACTTCAGTGGCCATCAGAATGATCAAATTTGAGGCTGTGGAACATCCTTCCTACAGCCTAGACTTGATTCCATTGAACTTCATCATTTCTTAAATGGATGATACATCTCAAGAATATTGGTTTTGAAATTAACAAACAGTTAATGCACAGGTGAGAAAATGATTCTGACATCAACCTGAAGTGTTTTGCTGTGACAGCTCAAAACACTTCTTCTTCTCTTCCGTCTAAGACGGGTTGAGTCTTCTCTTGAGCAGGATCTTCCAGTCTTCTCTATTCCTTGCTGTTCGAAAAAGTTCCTTATATGTTCTGCATCCCGAGATGTTCTTTATTAATTTCAGCCAGATAATTCTTGGTCTTCCAGGTCTTCTTTTTTCAGTTGGAAAAGTATTGATTAGGACGTTAGGAAGTCTGTCTGCATCCATGCGTACAGTGTGTACAAACCATCTCAGTTATTGTTTTCTAATTTTTTCCATTATTGTCTATTTATACAATAGTTCTTGTCTGACTGTGATGTTTGTTTTCTTTTCTATCCAACTTGTTCTATTTATTTTTCTTAAGCATTTCATTTCAAATGCCAGCAGTTTTTTCTCCTTTCTTTTTTTAACTGTCCGTGCTTCTGCTCCATAGATGACTGTTGGTATAATTATTGCTTCATATAATTTGATTTTGGCTTGTTTAGATATCTTGTTTGTTTTCCAGATTTTCCCATGGTGGTCCATCCTATCGCTATTCTGTGTTTGATTGTTTTGAGTTCATCTATTGTTTCTGTTAGTTTTGATCCAAGGTATATGAAGTTGTCTGCTTGTTCTAATTGTTCTCCGTTTAGGGTGGCTGAGATGGTAGTTCTGTTCCTCCCTATTTTCATCACTTTTGTTCTTTTGTATATTTATTGTCATGTCATATGTTTTACAGGTTTCATTTAGCTTGTGGATCAACTTTTGTAGTTCATTTGGGGTTCTTGCAAGAAGGACGAGATCATCTGCATATTTGATATTATTTATGTTTAAACCGTTGTCATTGATTCCAGGCTCATTGTCTATTGCTTTCTTTACAACTTCTTCTAGATATATGTTGAATAGGCATGGGGATAATGGGCATCCTTGCATTACTCCTTTTTGGATCTCTATGGGTTCTGTTGTGAGTGTGTCCTTTTTAATTATTGCATTTGTCTTAGAGTAATATTTTATCAGAAACTGTATTATATATTTGTCTATTGCTTTTTCTAGTAGAATTTTGAGAAGGATTTCTCTGTTGATGTTATCGAAAGCTTGTTTAAAGTCTACAAAATAACAATATAGTTCTTTATGGTCTTCCCAGCTGAGTTCTGCTAGTTGGTGCAATGTGAAAATTTGGTCTATTGTTGAATAGTTTCCTCGGAAACCAGCTTGTTCTATGCCTATCATTTCTTCGTAGGTGTTTTTTAATCTATTTTGTATAATTCTTATGAATATTTTATAGGTGTGAGGGAGTAAATTGATTGGTCTGTAATTTCTGCAGTCTCTTTTGTCTCCTTTCTTGTATATTGGGATGATCTTTCCAGTTCTCCAGTCATCTGAGATCTCTCCTGTTTGTAGTATTTTATTGGATAGGGTTGTTAAATATTCTATTAATATGCTGCCTCCATATGACCACAGTTCAGTAGGGATAGTATCAATGCCTGGTGCTTTATTGTTTTTCATCTGTTTTATTGCGTATCTAACTTCTTCTTGTAAAATTTTTGGGTGATCATTATTTTCTTCTATTATTGGCATTGTAGTTTTGTTTCGTTGGTGGAAGATAGTCTTAAAATGGTTTGACCAGATTTTTCTTATATATTCAATATTCCCGTTTTCAGTCATCTTGTTGTTCATCATTGTTACTGCTTTTGCTGAGAATTCCTTTGTAATTTCTCTTACAGTATCATGGAAGACTTTTGGGTTGTTTTGTTGGTATGCTTCTTGGCATTTCTTAGCTTTTTCTTCTAACCATTTTTCTTTGGCTTTTTTGCATAGGTTATCAACTTTATTTTTTAGTGCTCTGTATTTTTCTCTATTCTCTTCATTGTTTTGCTGGTTTACAAGTATCTTGGCCTCTCTTTTCTCTTCTATGGTAGCTATGATTTCTTGGGTTATCCACTGTTTTTTTTTTTTATGGTTTGGAACCTAGAGTGTCTTTTGCAATTGATAACACTGTTTCTTTTCCTTCTTCCCAGAATTTTCCGCTGTTCTGTAAGATGGAGGGTTTTAATTTCAAGCACATATGTTTTAAAAATCGACTTCTGCTTTAGCTATCTTTTAGTTTTGATAGGTTGATGTTTTCTTCTTTTCTGATATTATTTTTCCTGTTGAATTTTATCTTCACTTTGGCAGTTAATATTTCGTGGTCAATGTCAAAATCAAAACTTCTTAATGTTTGTACATTATTTACTGATCTTTTCCATTGTTTGTTTATGATGATATAGTCTATGCAGTTCTTTATATTACCATCTGGGGATGTCCATGTATATTTATTATTAGGGCGTTGCTAGAACAATGTGTTTGTAATCATTAGATCATTTGGTTTACAGAAGTGGAGTCATTGTTCTCCTCTGTCGTTAAGCTCTCCGTATCCAAATTTCCCCATCACATCTTTTTTGTCTGCTGTGAACTGTCCTATTTTAGCATTAAAATCTCCCATCACTATCATGAGTTCTCTATTTTTGGATTATCTATTTCCTGTCGTAGTTCTTCATAGAAATTTTCTATTTCTTCCTCTGAATGGTTACTGTCTGGTGCATATATTTGGATTATTTTAATTGTTTGACCTTTTTCTTTTGCTTGAAGTTTGACTGTTATTATTCTAGGAGACACTGGGTTTATTTCAATTACTGAGTGTGTAAGTTTCTTTTCAATTAGTAATGCAACTCCTTCTCTGTGTATGTTATCTTTTCTTCCTGAGAAGTACAGTCTTCCTTCTGGTAAATCCATGAATCCATCTCCGCACCAATGTGTCTCTGATAAACCTAAAATACTCCATTTCAGTCTTTTTAAATTTTCCTGGACTAATTGTAATTTTCCAGGTCGGTATAGTGATCTTATGTTGAAGGTGGCTACATGTTTCACATCCTTGGCTGACCACATTGCTGATTTCTCACCTACTCTATGTGGTCTTTGAGTAGGCACGTCGGTTGTCCCATACGCAGTAGCACTATCTCGGTTTGTAGACTTTCTCCTGCTCATGAAAGTTACTGGCATAATAATGTAGCCAGCTTGCCATGCCTCTGCTACATCCTTTGGTCCACGGTTCCCCCATCCGCCACCCGGGGGACGCGCCTGGTAGGAGTGTGGTCTCCCCCAAGACACTTCTTACACAGTAAAAACTTGAAAGGGAGGAAGAATTTTGTTAAAAAGTGTAATGAAAATAAAATCGTGACTTCAACTTTTCTTTGTGTTTTTACTCTCTATATTGAAAATGCTAATAATAATAATGGTAAGTACCTGTTGGACTTCTGCTTAGGATATAGACTAGTCATTACTAACACTAAATTGTAACACAAAGAAATGCACAAATTCACATGCAGAAAACACACAGAAATAAGAAAAGTATCATTGACTTTGTTATTGTTTCATAGCGATATCTTCACCTTGGTTCAGAATACAAGCATATAAATTAGTTTTAAGAAGGATAAAAATGAATGTCACTTTGAAAAGAACATTACGTAATAAAGTTTTTAAAAGAATTAAATTTAGCTTCTTTTTGCACATAAAGTGTAGACTCAACTATACAAACATTATTCAAGAAAACTCTAACATTTCAAAAACAAGAATCAAATTTTGGAGTCTCAGTGGCAAACTGAATAAAACACTGATTGAGTCAGCTAAGGAGGCATTTGGAGAAGTTGTTTGCAAGGATAGAAAAATAAGAACACTGTGATGGACACAAACAGTCTTGGAAAAGTAGAAAGCATACTGAAAGTTTATAACAAATAAGTCGATAAATGCTCTAAAAGAATACAGAGAAAAATGTCAGCAAGCTATGTGCAAAAGTAACTAAACAGAAGTGGGAAAAGTTTGGTAAGAATATCGAAATAAATATCAGGAAGATGATATTTATTTATATATATTTAATATTTATATATTTATTCAGTGTGCTTAAGGGTCAAAGCTGTATAACTGAGAACCGACCTAATCTTCTTTTTCCACAATTTGGAATTTAGCTGACCAAATTGTATTCTTATTGGCTTAAACCACAATATAAAACGATAGTACAACATGACAGAATTTCATGCCAGCTGGGACGTCACCCTGTTAAACAAGGCCCTCATTATTTTTGCAGGGGAACCAGCATGAACAATGAAAAGTCAGCTATTAGAACAAATCCTAAAAAACACACCCCAACTCAACATCACCAAAGTTCAAGATCGGTACTATCAACATAAGAAGCCTGAATGGCAAAGAAATGGAGCTAGCTGAGGAATTGGATAAGTACCAGATCGACATAATACAGGTGGCTGAAACAAACAAGACAAACACTGGTGAGATCTTTCTGAGCAATAAATACAAAATGTTAGATTCAGGCAATGACAATCAAGTAAAAGGAGTATCCATAGTATTCAACACTAAGTACAAGGCTAATCTTTTTGGATTGCAGGCTATTATCAAGTAGAGTGATGCGGGTAAATATCAGAATGGGGAACTGGACAATGAGACTTATTTGTGCTTATGGTCCAACAGAAGATTCCACTAAGGTAGAAGTGGAGGAATTTTTGAGACTTTAGAGAAAGCAACTGACACAATAAAAAATTAAAAGTTGATCCTTGTTGCAGATCTAAATAGCAGAGTAGGAAATGATTGTCAGACATACAAAAATATTTTAGGAAAATTTGGAGACAAGAGCAAAGCTAATAATAATGGCAAATACCTGTTGGATTTCTGATTAGGACATGGATTGATTATTACTAACACAATGTTCCATTATAAAAATGTGCACAAATTCACATGGAAAGAAGATGCAAGGAATAAGAAAAGTCTCATTGACTATCCTTTCTTTTAGTGTTACATGGTGATCAGCATTCATTTTAGAAATTATGGACTTTACAACCGTGTTATAAATAACCATTTTAATTTCCCAACGTTTTGACCTTCATATTAAGGTCATCATCTGGAGTATATACAAATATACAAGGACAAGCTGAGTTACATTTCACACAGTATGCTAAAGAAACAATGATTTGATCACTGGTTATTCTACTGGCATGACCTCTAGTGGGAAAAAAATACAGATAAAATTAATTATTTAGAAACTACATCAAAGCTAAATTCTTTTTTAAGATAACATAGGAGAAACATTTTTTCATATAGATAGTTTTCTTACAGTAACAATGATGTCCTATTTTTAACATGACAATTATTATATTAGATTTAAGATTCTGGATTATCTACAGTCCTTAAGAGTCTTTAGTCTCCCTAAGAGTTAACTATTTATAGTTAACTCTTAAGGAGAAAGGTTCTGTGGGTAGAATATGTGCCTTCCATATGTTTGGAATTTTTAGACCATCATCATCTCACAGGCTTCCTTAAATTTACGTTCATACCATGTTTTGGTGTAATGTAAACTACTGGTGCTTTTCCAGTCAGTTCTATGTGAAGTCTTCAGGGCATGATCAGAAAGGCCAGCTTCACCATAGTTATTATATTTAATGTGTCGTGTATCTTCCTTTTGTTTGAGAGGAATTGTGCGTCCTGTTTCCCCTATATATGGTAGATTACAGGTGCAATAAATACAGTATACTCCAGGGTTGACCAGCTGAGGGAATGGGTCTTTGGATGAGTTGCGTAAACTTTTTATTTCAGGAAGTTTAAAGGTGGCTTTGAGGCTGTATTTCTATAGTATTCTGTTTATTTTAGGAATTGTTATAGTTTTATTGTAGTCTGGTTTATCTTTGTTTTTTGTTGAGGTCTTGTAGAGAATTTTGTTAATAGTGTTTTGGCTGTAACCATTTTTTAGAAAAGTATTGCTGATAACTTTAAGTTCGTCTTTCAGCACTTGTTCATTGGAGCAGATCTTCAAAGTCCTGTTTATTAGAGTATTAATGACACTTAGTTTTTGTGTTGGGTGGTGGTAGAAGTTTATGTGTATATATTGGCCAGTATGTGTCGGTTTCCGGTAAACAGTGAACAAAAGACTGCCAGAAGGAAGACATGTGACAAGTGTATTCTGTTTTTCATCTCAATTGTGAACTGTATTCATTTCTGTTGTTTGTTTATGTGGCTAAGGAAAGTGTCTAAGCATGATAAAATTGAATCTTCTGAAAATATTGAAAAGAAGAACATGTAAGAAAGTTTTAAAGAGAATAAAAGTTGAGCAGCTCTCAGATGTGAACTGTAGACTAAAATACACAAACATTATTGAAGAAAACATGAAAGAGTTTGAGAACAGAAACGAAACCTTGGAGATTCAGTGGCAAATTCTGAAGAAAATGTTGATTGATTCTGCCAGAGAGGCATGTGGTGAGGTTGTCTTCCAGGATAAAAAAATCAGAACTCCATGGTAAACACAGAAAGTTAAAGAGGCAGTGAAGGAAAAGAAGAAAGCATATCAAAAGTTCCTGGCAAATAAGTCAGCTTGTGCTCTTAAAAAAAATACAGAGACAAATGTAAGAAAGCTAAACACTGTGTAAAACTAGCTAAATAAAAGTCATGGGAAGACTTTGGTCAGCACATGGAAAATAAATATCAAGAAGGTGGCAAGAAAACTGGAGAAAATGATATCCTTGATGTATGGAGTAATTATTTCAAAAAATTGCTAAATGAAACAATCACTGACAGCAGTGGTAAAAAACACTGACTAGGCATGCAATTAGGAATACATATCCATACTTGAAGTAGACAAAGCCATCAAAAGTCTGAAATGTGGAAAAGGCAGCAAGAGTAGATGATATTCTACCAGAAATGCTCAAGTATGGAGGTATAAAACTCTTGCAGTGGCTGCATTGTATAGTTCCAAAGACCTGGACAGAGGGTCAAATTCCAGATGATTGGAGTAGATCTCTCATAGTACCCAGATACAAAAAAGGAAATAAAACTGAATGTGAGAATTACAGAGGTATTTCTGTATTGTGTGTTCCTTGCAAGATTTATGGAAGTATACTTGAGAAATGGTTGAGAAGAACTGTGGAAGAAAAGCTCGGTGAACAACAAGCTGGATTCAGGCCAAATAGAGGCTGTCAGGATCAGATCTTCACTTTATGACAGATAGTTGAAAAATCATGGGAATATAACAAAGATCTCTATTTAAATTTAGTAGATCTGGAAAAGGCATATGACAAGGTGCCAAGAGAGAAGCTATTCAATATGCTACAGTTATATGGTGTCAAATGGGCCTTATATCAAGCAATACTTAATCTTTATTTGAGTTGTAAGTCAGCAGTTGAGATTGAAGGAATTACAGCAAGATTGTTTAATGTTAAATCTGGTGTCAGACAAGGATGTTCTTTATTCCTTCTGTAATTCATTATCAAAATGGATCACATTATGAAGGAAAGTGGTATTAAACCTGATATCAAAAGAGATGTTAATGTCATCTCTTTGCTTTATGTGGATTATTTATTCTTCTAAATAAATCTGCTACAAGTCTGCAAGATTCCCTGACTAAATTGAATAACTGTTGTAATAGATATGATATGAAGGTTGGCAATAACAAAGCAAAGACTATGAAAATATGCAGAAGCAATAAAAATACCAACTGCATTGTGAATGGAGAGCCTATATAACAAGTTAAACAATCCAGCTACTTAGTCACCATTTTAGTGAAGATGGTAAAATAAATTTGGAAATAGACAAAGAATCAGCTAAGCTGGTATGGTATGATGTCAACTGAATAAATTTATATGGCATAAGAGAGAAATTAGTTAAAACATTAAATTTGCTGTATACAAGACAGTGTTCAAACCAGTTTTAACTCATGGATCTTAGAGCTGGATTAGAAATAAAACACTTGACCAAAGACTAGAGAATGCAGATATGAGAGTCCTGAGGAAGATTAGGGGCATGAACAGATGGCATCAATGGCAATGTCATATTAAAAACGAGGATATTAGGAAAGAACTTGACATTATCAGCATCCAGGAAGGTGTTAGCAGAGCTAATCTCAGGTGATATGGTCACTTAAACAGAATGGGAGAGGAAAGATTACCAAAACAAGTGTTCTCTGCCAGGCTGGCAGGAAAAAAGACCCAGAAGAAGACTAAGATATAGATGGATTGATACAGTAAAAAGTGCCTTAGAAGATAGAAATATATGATCTGATAATGTTGGAGTCTTGAAAGATAACAGAGTGATTTGGAGGAAAATTATAGAGAAGTTAGTAATGATTAAGTTTTATGTAGTACTATCATATCCTGTACACCTCTTGAGTGTATATACATGTCATGAATTTGATGATGATGATATCAAGAATATTGTGAAATGTTCCAGAAAAAGTTGAAGGGGGAGAGAAAAAACAACAACTTAGAAATGGAGGAAAAAGTACTGTAAAAGAAATCCAAGATGATAAATGTGATATGAAAAACTAAAGATAATGATAGTCTAGATGTCTGGAGTAATTACTTGGAAAGGGTATTAAGGAAACAAACAAGAGTACATAATCAGTAGTTGAGTTAAAAAAAGCTATCAAAAGCCCTGAAATCTGCAAAGGCTGCTGGTAGATGATATTTGAACACAAATACTTGAATATGGAGGTATAAGTGTTTTTGAGTATGTGAGTGGCTGTTTTAAATGAAGCATGTTAAAAACTTTGGAATGAGGATCAACAGCAGTAAGAAAAAATAATGAAAATAAGGAGAGAAGTTGAAAACATCTCAATAACCCTGAACTAAACTCTAGAACAAGATTCTTTCTACTTAGGAAGCACCACTACACACAATTTAGACAGCACTGAAATTCAAAGAGAAGTTATAGAGAAGTTAGTAATGATTAAGTTTTATGTAGTACTATCATATCCTGTACACCTCTTGAGTGTATATACATGTCATGAATTTGATGATGATGATATCAAGAATATTGCGAAATGTTCCAGAAAAAGTTGAAGGGGGAGAGAAAAAACAACAACTTAGAAATGGAGGAAAAAGTACTGTAAAAGAAATCCAAGATGATAAATGTGATATGAAAAACTAAAGATAATGATAGTCTAGATGTCTGGAGTAATTACTTGGAAGGGGTATTAAATGACAGAACACTAGTAGAAAATATTCAAGAGGAAGACAAACAAGAGTACATAATCAGTAGTTGAGTTAAAAAAAGCTATCAAAAGCTCTGAAATCTGCAAAGGCTGCTGGTAGATGATATTTGAACACAAATACTTGAATATGGAGGTATAAGTGTTTTTGAGTATGTGAGTGGCTGTTTTAAATGAAGCATGTTAAAAACTTTGGAATGAGGATCAACAGCAGTAAGAAAAAATAATGAAAATAAGGAGAGAAGTTGAAAACATATCAATAACCCTGAACTAAACTCTAGAACAAGATTCTTTCTACTTAGGAAGCACCACTACACACAATTTAGACAGCACTTAAATTCAGTAAAACAGAATTAGCATTGGATGGTCGAACATGAATAAATTAAACAAAATATAGAACAATTACAAACTCTCAAAACATCTTAAAATCAAACTATTCAAAGTCATGATCATCCCTACAGCCCCATATGGAAGTGAGTAATGATGACTCACCAAGAAGGAACTACTCAAAATAAGTGCATTTGAGGGGAAGTGTTACCAGGACAACCTCACAGACATTATTCTTCAGCAATTACTCTGATGGTTCCGCCATGTCCAGAGAATGCCTCCTCACAGACTTCCAAACATCGTGCTAAATGGAAGAACAGGAAAACATCATCCACCCGGAAGACCGAGGAAAACTTTGCTCAGATCCTTAAAAGAAAGAGGCGAATTCCCTAGCTTCATTACTATGTTCGAGAAGACTAGAAATAGAACCATTTGGAGACAGATTGCACAAAGGGGGACTCAACCCTTCACAGATGAGATTTATAAGTGGCTATACTGCATAATTCAGAAGTTTTGTTTAGGCCAAATTCTAGATAATTGAAATAGAGCTTTCGTAGTTCCCATCCATATAAAGGGAAAGAAAACTGCGAATTACAGAATTTCTCTAGATAGTGTTCCAGGTAAGATTTATGCAAGCATAATGGGTTCATGCCAAAAAAAGGTGGTTATGAGCAGATTTTCACTTTATGACAAACAGTTAAGAAATCTTAGGAATATAACAAGATCTGTACTTAAATTTCATAGATCTGGTAAAGCATATAGCAAGATGCCCAGAGAAAAATTTCTTCAGAACTACAGTTATATGGGGTGAACGGAGCAGTATACACTCTATATTTAATTTGAGTCAGCAATTATAATTCAGTGAAATACAAGAAAATAGTTTGATGTGGAATCAGGTCTAAGACAAGGGTACACACTATCTCCACTCTTATCATCTGTATGGATCACATTATGAATGAAAGTCTTAAACTAGATATCAAACTTAGCTCTTTATACAGATGATGTACTTCTAAACAATCCAGTGCAAGTCTTCAGATTCTCCAATGAAGCTATAAGAAATTTACATTCTTGGTGCATCTCAATTTGCAAATGCATTCTCAATGGAGAGCCTATAGAACAAGTAAAATATTTCTGTTATTTAGGTGCCTAGAGAAATTTCTCTGTTATTCATATACAGAATAACAGAGAACTTAACCAAAACATTAAACTAACAGTATACAAAACAATGTTTAGACCAATTTTAACTTATGGATCTGAGAGTTGGGTTAGAAATAAAGCACACGATCAAAGACTGGAGACATACAGATATGAGAATTCTCAGAAAAATTAGGGGAATGAACAGATGGCATCAGTGGCAGAGTCATATTAAAATGAAGATTTTAGAAAGTACTTGAAGGTCGCAAACTGACATTATTAGCATACTTTTTTGGATGTCAAGGAAGCAATAGTTGTAATGTGCTTATGCCAAGAGAGAGAGAGAGAGAGAGAGAGAGAAAAAGTAATCCCAAGAAGAAAGTTATCCTCTTGTATAGAGATATGGTTGTTGTCAAGACTAAGACTGGAAGAAAATGGTTGTATTTTTGTGGGAGATAAGCAGAACTGTGTATTGCTAGCACTGAAACTGACTTAGTTGTCTGAACTCCCATTGAAGACAAGTTTGTAGATCACAATTTAGAGTAGTAAAGTTTGTTGTGTTGTGTAATTTATGTAATATTTGGTTTGTCAAATGAGCAGGAGTATAGTGTGCTGTCATCACTGAGGTTGTGTATTGGGTTGGTTGTCAGCTGGAGTCATTGATTATACAGAAGGAAGAGAGTCGTGAGAGAATAGAGCCTTGTGGAATCCTAGCATTAGTTACATAGAAGATAAGGAACCCTTACCCATTTCATGTAATGTGCATCCAGTCAGAAAGCTGGTAATATGAGTTAGACCAAATGATGGGAGCTTTCTCAATAGACCCCCTTGTGCCAGACTGTTGTGAGTCTTGTAGATATCAAGAGTGACTCACTGAATTTTTCCATGGAATTTGTTTAGAGATGGGTGGCAGGTAAAGATTCCTGTTCATCGACAGTGGTGTAATCCATATTGGCAATCATTTAGTAGTTGAGAGCTCTAAAGGTAACATACGAAGTAAATGTTGATGGTTCTTTCCATTACTTTAGAGAGAAACTGAGGTAAGAGAAATTAGGTAGTAGTTTGATGGTGAAGATTTATCGCTCTTCTTAAGTATAGGTTGTACGTGGGCTAGATTCCATTGGAATGTGCAGGACAGAATATGAAAGCATTGAAAAGGTGATAGAATGGGTAAATTCCCCCTTCCCCCCATTCATTCCAAACACATAACACAGTACCCTCTTTGACCTTTCACCAGGTCAGAAAAAAATCTAGAGCATACACTTTGAGAACATTTAGAGAAATGCCATCAACCCAGAATAGAGTTTTTTTCTGTATCTGATTTGGATAAAATTCTTCACATATTTTTTTGACCCTGATGAAAGGTTAAAGAGGGTATTGTGTTATTAGTGTTTGGAATGAATGAGGAGGAGAGATTTCCCAGTGTCAACCATACAAGAATTAAAGAAGAAGAAAGAAGCAAAGTAATTTGATATTTTCTGTGAGTGATGATGATGCAGTAGAGCTATTCAAGTGTAACAGTGGTGGGGAGCAGGGATGGACTGAAGTTATGGCTGATAGTTTTGGTGCATGATTGCCCTTTAAATAGGATAAATAAGCTCCTCTTTCAAAATTCATTTTTGATGAGTTGATAGTTTGTTATTGCAGCTATTCCATGCTTTAGTATAAGCAGTAAAGGAAGATGGAAGTTTAGATAAGCAATTATAATAGCTTGATTCTTCACTTTATACTTAGTCTAGTCATAAATACTGTTACAATTTGAACATTGCGTAAACCTTTAATCTATCAGTAAAGCATTTTATAGCTTTCAGCAAATACAAACCACATGTATAACATGCATATAGCAGCACTCAATGTTTTAAATGTCTCCCTTTTGCCTTCATGCACACCCAAAGTCTGTGAGGCCACATATCGATGGTGGCATGCACACCAATCAACAGAAACTCTGCCACTGCTCACTCCAAATCCACCTTCAGGCTGGTGATTCTGGGGATGTCATTTCTTAAAGCTATTCTCCCAAGCTCCAACCACAATTTGAATTCCAACAGGTGCAGATCAGGACTTTCAGATGGTGATATGTTCATTCATTCATCCATCTTCCTTATACCCTCTTTTACCTTGCGGTGTCGAGGGTCCATTGATCATCGGACCTCACTCCGTTTACAGGATAAGGTGGTCAGCCTTATGCCCCGGTGTATCCTACGGCCTGTAGTGTTGAGTTCTCAAGGCCAGTTTGCCTGCTTTGCGGGATGAAAAACCCCAGAATAAACTGTGGAAAAAACCCTGCTGTCCACGCCCAAGACTGGCTAACTTGGCTATGGCTGAGGAAGATCCTTCAGCTCCTCACGTCACCGACGGGAATCGAACCTAGGACACTCCTTCCCCTGGCATATGGTTGCGAAGCGCATAGCCACTAGGCTAACCGCGCGGACTTGGTGATATGTAGTTGGGCATAATTGCCTCCAACCACTGTTGTGTGGTCCTCGTCTTTTGTGCATGGGCTAAGTTCTGTTGGAAAGTCCACTGCCTACTGTGAAACAAGGTGTTGTTCAGGGCTGTACCACAGGTTCGATCAGTGTCTTGATAGTTTGGTAGAGCTTTTGACCCCTTTCTTGCAGAAATGCAACTTGGATATCCCCTGATATGTCATCCCCACAAAACAATGGCATGTGCTGTGTGATCATCCAGGGTATATACCTGATCATTTTAGTAGTTAAATGACTCTTCGGTGGTAAAAAATCTCCTCCTTTGTGAAGAGGATATCTCTGTGTCTGTTTGCGTATTGCCAGAGAAGTACTGCCTTTGATTTTATCCCCTTCTGCAGTATAAGTTGTGGTGTTGGAAGTGTCCAGTAGAATGATAGGCTCTGACCCTGACATTGTTCTCTGCAAAACATTCATCTCACATTGTTTTTTGCATTCCCACAGGATTACAGTGGAATAAGCTGTTGTATCCTAATGCGGAGTGGTTGACCTGTTCTTTGGCGGTCAGATACGTCTTCTTTATCATTATTATTACTATTACTATTATTACGGGCAACTCCAGGGAGTCATTAGACTCATCGAGGGAGGGCCCCAAATCATATTTATCACAACTATTCAACATTCATACAGTATCTATCATACCTCGCCTTAAACTCATTCACTGTCACAGCATCCACCACAGATGCATTCCACTCATTCACTACTGTAAAAGTAAAGAACCCAGCTCTAACACCTTCACTAACCACACTTTTGCCCAGTTTCCATGGATGTCCCCTAGTCCTCCCACAACCAGCCCTGTTCTCAAAAATATCTTCTGAATTAATTTTATAGAAACCCTTCAGTAATTTGAATGTCTCAATCATATCTCCCCTCCTCTACCTATCAACCAATTTTTGCAACCCACAAATCCTCAACCTGTTCTCATACGTTTCATTCCACAGACCTGCTATCATCTTGGTCACTCGCCTCTGGATCCTCTCCACCTCCTCCCCATCAAGAAGAAACCTAGGTGACCAAATCTGAGCACAGAAGTTGAGATGGGGTCTTATCAAGGCTCGATACAGAGGAACAATAACCTGCTTGTCTCTGCTTGTCAACGTATTCTTCAGCAACCAAGTGATTTGATGAGCTGATTTGTCCACTTTTGCAATGTGTCCCCTAAATTTCAATTCCTTATCCACCAACAATCCTAAATCTCGTGCCTCATCAATTTCCTGGAGCACGGTTTCACCAATGCAGTAAACTGCCGTCAATCTTTTCACCCCAAAATGCATAACCTTACATTTTGCCACATTAAATTGACATCCATTCTCCTTAGCTCAGACCTCCAATCTATCCAAATCATCCTGAAAAATTTTGACGTCATCTGCATTCACTATTGCCCTACCCAACTTCGCATCATCTGCAAACAAATGAACTGTTCCTCTCAGATCCTTTCCTATATCATTTATGAACAAATTAAACAGCAGTGGTCCAAGAACAGATCCTTGTGGCACACCACTAGTCACAGGCCGTCTTGTGAACTCTACTCCTGAGTAAACCACTCTCTGATATCTCTCCGTCAACCGCCCTCCTATCCATCTCACCAACCCTATGTCCATTCCCATATGCTGCAATTTACTGATTAGAATTCCATGTGGTATCCTGTCAAAGGCCTTAGCAAGGTCCAGTAGAATCACTGTAAACCCATTACCCTTATCCAGTTCAGCCGTCACTGTGTTATAATACGTGAGCAAGTTACTGAGGCATGACCTACCCTTCACAAAACCATGCTGTCCCCGATACAGTATCCCATTTTCTTCTATCCAATCTTGTATTTTCCTCTTGACTATTTTCTCTAAGACCTTGATAATGATTCCTGTTATGCTGATTGGCTGGTAATTTTCAACAGCAGCCTTGGAACCACCTTTGTGCAGTGGAACTATTTTCCCCTCTTTCCACCCCCTTGGGACTGACCCAGTCCTGAGGGTCAAATTAAACAAAATGGTCAAGGGCACTGACAATTCTTTGGCTGCTTCACGTACGACACGAGCTGGTATACCATCCAATCCCACAGATGTATTGACATTGAGGTTCTGTAATAGACTAGTTACCTCTACTTCATTCATCACAATTCCAGTATAAGCTGTTGGTTCTTCCATTCCTGCAAAGTCACCACCTGGATGCAGAGTGCTCGCTCAATAATTCCACAATATCGACTGATTCGGTTACCTCCCTCCCCGCAGCATTTTTTAAGATCATTCTACCATGAGCATTTTTCCTTTTTACTTGCAACATATTGAAAAAACTGTTTGGGATTCTCTTTAGCCTGCGTGGCCAATTTCCTTTCGTAATCTGCTTTTGCTTTTCTTACTGTTCCTGCACCTGATGGTCACCCTTCTCCTTAAATTCCCTCCACAATTGTTTCTTTTTTTGCAGCTCAAGCTTAATAGTGTTATTCATCAATTTAACCCCTACTTGATTTATTATTCGGACTCTTGTTATACAGTCAACCATTGCCTCCTGCAAACAGTTCTTAACCACCTCCCATGCACTATCAACATCCAGCCCTTGCAGTTTTACATGCCATGGCATTGAGCCAAGCATACACCTAAGCTTGTCATACTTACCAGCCCGGTAATTCCACATGTACCCTGTCTTAATTGTAAATTCGACTCCTTTAGTCACCTCCCAAGTCATGACCTTATGGTCACTCTCACGAATTGGTGGCAACATGGTCATGTTCGTTACAGCCACATTCTCAGTTGCAATTACTAGGTCCAGCACTCTCTGCCCCCTGGTATTTTCCAATACATGTTGCCGTAGATAGTTGTCCCTTAATAAAATCCAATTCCTTCCTCCCATGTGCCCTCCCCTCTTTCCAGTCAATGTTACCATAATTGAAATCACCCATAATAATTACTCTCCTTCTACTCATTTCTTCTATTTGCTTATGCATACTATCCCCACCATCCACTCCATCACCCGGTCTATAGCAGCACCGAATTGTATATTTTGTTCTGCTAGATTCTATCTCACACCAAACAACCTCAAATGTGCTTTTTTCCCCATCCTGCAGTTCAACTTCTATACTCCTTGGCTGAAGCTCATCAGCTATCATCAATAACACTCCTCCCCCCCCTTTTTTTTATTCACCCTGTCACTCCTGAACACGCTATACCCGTCGAATTCAATCCCACTAGCTTTATCTTCTTCTTTCAGCCATGTTTCACTAATACCGACAACCTGTGGCCTGGAAGTGCCAACCATGGCCAAAAACTCTTCCTTCTTGTTCCTAATACTCCTGGCATTAGTGTACATGAATCGCAGAAGCCCATTTGTCCCATCCCTACTTTGATGCCTTATACTAACTATCCCATTCTGATTTGTTGTCCGTCGTACTCGCTCAGGCATAACATACTCATTCATACACTTAACTGCCCCCCTAAAGTCTGCATATCTACTCCCCCCCCTCTTAATAAATCTAGTTTCCCTGAGTCTGTACATCCACTTCCACATCATTCGTCAACACTCTTTCAAGTCTCCGTACACCAACTCCATTCAAATGTAACCCATCCATCTTATATAAGTCCTTTCGCCCATCGAACTCATTCCACACATCCACAAATTCCACACCACTCTCCATGCATAAAGTCATTGGCAATTATGGCCCTCCTTCTAAACACTTCGCTGTCATACCGCGGCAAGATACTCACCATCCTAACTCTCTTACTCTTCTCTTTTGCTACCTCAAACAACTCCCTCACATCCTCTATCATTTCCATTTTGTCCTCTTTCAAATCATTCGTTCCTGCCACGATTATCATCTCTTTCACCCTCTGTTTTTGCAGTCGAATAGATTCGCTGACTTCCTTTATGTTTGCACCCGGCTGGTACGACTTCGTTCAACTCTCAATTATTACGCCTCTTAATAGCGAATCCCCATACAGTACTCGGCTCCTTCATTTTATTGACGTTTACGAACATTCTATTATTTGCCGTCACAGACTTCTGCCGGTTATTTGTTGGTACGTTCAACACACATTTTTCCATACGCTCCAGTTGTCTTTTAGCTCTGTGTATCGCACCATTCAAACGGGCAATTTCGCTACTCGCATTTATCTCACCATTTTCATTATCGATCAAATCATCCATTCTTTCTGTGTTTCTACCTTCATTTACACTTTCAGCGATGCTCTCACACCTATCTGGCACTACCATGCAATTCTCTAGCACACCGCCATTTTCTGCATTCTGACTATCGTTAACGATATCACTCTCGACACACGAAACACGCTTGAAGTCCTCATTCTCTTTACACTTTCTACACATATTAACTCCACTATCACTTTCTAACCAGACTCCCACCGCTCTTCGCAAGGCATACATCTCACAGACAGCACATTGCATAAATTCGTTTACATCAAAACTCTTAAACAAACATGGCGACCTGGCCGCCATTTTTTTCTTTATCGGTGCCATGTGTACGTTATCTTTTCTTAAAAATAATAATTAAAATAACAGAAAACATGCAAAAATTGCACAGATACACCAAGAAACAAAAAGCAAATAATACTACTTAAAATTCTAGTAAAATATCTAATGTTAACACAAAATACTAATCTTTTCAGGAGCTCTCGACAAGCTGACGATCTAATCAGTGCGACACCAAGCGAACTATTAACCATTATAATGGTTAATAGTTTGATACACAAACATCCTACTGATCCCAAATTTTTTAGCATGTTAAAAATAACGGGTGGCTGCATTCACACCTTGTGAAGTGCTATTATAGCTACATAGTTTTCATAATCTCCCCACTGCATGCTAACTCGTATAGCTAGATAAGTCGATCTTTCTAGTGCATCAATTCCCAACCAGTGGTATGCGTACCCCTGGAGGTACGTGCTGGGCCGTTCAGGTGGTACATGAAAAATAATCAGTAATGGTTGAAAAACAAGTAAAGTAAACAAAATGCAAAATGTTAGTTATGGAACAATAAATGTCAGTATTTAAAAACAGCTATTTTAAACATAAGGGATACAATTTATAGAAATGGATTTAAAAGGGGTACACAAGTGGAAAGAGGTTGGGAACCACTGCTCTAGTGATAAACATGTGACTGTTGGCTGCCCACAGCACCACTAATGGAACCGGCCTCGTGCACTTTTGTGTGCAACCGTGAAGATGTGTGGAAATTATAACAGTATTTATGGCAAGACTGTAGAACTGTAAAATATTTTGGAAACAAATGCCTTGTTAATGGTTAGGTGGAATGGGGAATAAATGTTTCCATACCAATGAGAATTATTTCATTGACTTGTTCAGTATATATATTTGGGTCAGAAAGGTGGAAATGGTATAGAAGTTATAAAGATCATCCCACTTGGCATCTTTATAATGCCAGGAGCAGCTGTTTAAATGTTGTTTCATGGGAAAAACAGATCAGCACTAGGTCTGGATTACATGAAGGACAAACAACATTCAAAAGAGTACTTAGAAGGGTCACTAGTAAGAAAGAGGTCCAGGATGTGAGTAATTATGGTTATTTATCTGCTGTCAAATAGGCATATGAATTATGCCTATTTAACATAAGGTTATTAGTGATAGAAAATGTCTCAGCATTTCTAACCTGCCTGATTTGTGCATTTGAAAGAGGAAAGCTAGATGCTGTTGTGAACATTAAAAGCCCTGAAGAAGAAGACTTTGTATTAGGAAAATTAGACTGAAGAAAATCAACATTTAAAGAGAGAAAATTAAAATGTTTAAAATGGTTGGTTACATGGAGATTGAGACAGCAGATGAATTTGATATAATGTGGTAGAAAGAGAGATTTTCTGTTAAAGGAGGTCAGAATTAGGAAATTGGATACCGATTTTGTATGATATATCAATGAACATGTTTTACCTTTGAGTTGAAATGAGTTGATGTAATTAGGAAAGTTGAGATAATCAGTGCTTGAGGAAGCTGCATTTAGACTTTCTGTCAGAAAAAGCAGGTAAGGTTTTGCACACTGGGGGTGGAAATGGACATTTTATGTGATTGTGACTGAGGCTGTATATATTTGTGAAGTGGTTTAGAAGATTCTCTGAGGTTTGCTGTTGACCACATGGGCCAAATGCATTCCCTGTGCAGTGTTTGAGTTTTGGTTTATGTGGTGGCTGTTAGTAATACTTGTTTTGCACCAGCATGCCTTGTTTATATTCAGTTATCCACACTTCATTTCCATTTTGGTATTTGTCCTCTAGTTGACAGTGTAGTTGGTGGCTCACATGAAGGTAAGATCCTGACTAGCTCATAGACATGATGGGGATTGAAGTGCGTTTGAATTTACTTTTTATGAATCCAGATCTGCTTGTTGGTGTTTTGCACCAGCATTCCTTGTTTATATTGTTATCCACACTTCATTTCCATTTTGGCATTTGTCAAAATGGAAATGACTTTTACTGGGTGCAAGAAGTTTGTTCTCTCTTTAAATTTGCATGAGTCAGAAGCAGTGGCACCTGACAGTTTTATTTTTTTTTTTTTGGGGGGGGGGAGGGCTGCAGTCCAACATGGGCAGCTCCCCTTTTTTTTTTTTTTGAAAGTTATTTCAGCAAGTATAATATTTTAATATCATCCTGTAGTGTTGTGTCTGCTTCTGGGAAGTTAAAGATGACTGCATTATAGTTTTTATTCTTTGCTTCTGTTAAATCATGCACTGCTTTTGTGATAAGGACTTGGTTGGTGTTTTTATTGATACTCATGTCATTGTCTTGGGACTGGTTGTAAATAACTTTGATGAGCTTTCTGTCTCTTTTATGAATTTGGTTAGCATAAGTCTTCTCAAGAGCAATAAGATGCAGTTCAAGACTTTCAACATGCTTGGTGATGTTTAAGAACTGTTTTACAGAGTAAGAATTGTTTAACTTAAACAGAATGGGAGAGAAAGATTAGCAAAACAAGTTCTCTGCCAGGTTGGGCAGGAAAAAGACCCAGAGGAAGACCAAGATATAGGGTGGATTGATACGGTAAAAAATGCCTTAGAAGATAGACAGGTAATAGATTGATTTGGAGGAAAATTGTAGATGTGAAGTTAGTAATGATGTAAATTTTTCATGTAGTATGTAGTACTATCATATCCTTTACACCAGCGCTTCCCAAACTGTGGGCTCCGGCCCCCTTGGGGGCCGTAGGTTTTGTTGAGGGGGCCGTGAAATAATGAAAACAAATTTAAAATGTTTTAAGACTAAGTAGATTTTTTTTATTTTAAAAGAAACATATTTAACTTTTATTATTTATTATTTCTTTTTTGTTATTTTTTATATTTTAATAGAAAAATTAACACATTGGTGTTGGTTCACAAACTTTGCTTCTTGCGTATTTCGGCGCTTAATGAATATTAGTAAATATTGCTTATTCATATGTTTCATTTCAAAGCAGTGGTTAATTGTATTTACTTCGAATGCTCTCCAGGGAAGCTTCAAATCTTCCTGTCCCTTTCATCAAGCATTCGTAATCAGGGACTGTTGATATTGAGTTTATATACATACCAAAACTCGTTTTATATTATCACTGTCATCCGAGCTAGTTTTCTGTTACCAATAAAAGTTTTGCATATACTTCACACATGAAGAAAAGCTTAAACAAGTTCATGTGGGAGATAGTAAATCGCTTGCAGTGGTAAACAACACCCCTCCCTAACAGCCACTATACTGCAGAGGCAATAAAAACAAGTAATTTTATTATGCCAGTGAATAAGGTATGAGGAAGCTGTGTAATATATTTCTCAACAACTAGTGCAATAAGAGACAACCGGGATAAAAACACACTAATTAATGAATCATCACATGTCCCCTCATACAGAAACTATGCTATATAGACTGAAACAAAACCAGATGTTGCATGGGCAAACACAGTATCTAACTAAAAACTATTGTTATTAATTAGGTGTGTGCTAGTTCGATTTCCCAAGGCAGCAATAAAATTCAACCGAACGTGTTAAAATTCGTAAAAGTGTTAAAACTAAGTAATATATATATATATATATATATATATATATATATAATGAATGTTATGGCAGTTTCATGCTAATTTCATGTTATCAGTCTGTGGTGTGCCAGTATCGGTAAGTGGTGATATTATTTGATCTATTCTACGTTAAAAACTTTAACCCTGAGATGGATAAGTGGCTGATAAAAAAAATAAAAAAAAAAAAATCCCGCGAACAATCAGAAGAAGAAGAAACAAACTAAACAAAAAGACAGTATTTCATATTTTACCAGAACAGCCCGCATCGTCTTCAGAACCAAACGGTAAGAGGCAAAAAATGTAATACATGCATTTGATTTTTGCAATATTCGCTGTGTATGTTTTGTATTGAATATAAATACAATTAATATTATAATAATATATCTCTCTATTACGATTTTTTTTCGAGGGGGGCCGTGAAATATTTTAATTTTTGCAAAGGGGGCCCTGACATCCAGAAGTTTGGGAAGCACTGCTTTACACCCCCTTGAGGATACATGACAGGAATTTGTTGATGATGAGAATTGTTTAACTGGGAGGTGCAGGGAACAGAAAAATGGTTGGTTGATGTTAGTTAATTTGTATGCCAGTTTGTTAATCTTTGTATAGTTAGCACAACAGAAATCACACATAACGTTTTTGTTTCTGTTACTTTGCAATACCAGAAGTGCCTTGATGCCACTAGACTTTGTTCTTGCCATCTTTACTATTGTATAGTAAGCATGGGTTGGTTCAATCTTGGTATGTTGTGTACGTCATGGTTACTCACAGCCAGTTTTTTTTTTTTTTGGATTACTCGCAAGTACCTATGGATTTATGTGGAGATCTCTACATCCTTACGAACTGTAGATTTGGTGTTAATGTTTGAAGGAAAATACTTTTAAAAATGATAAATAGAAGCATAAAATTCAAGTTGATTTTCCTCATTTTGCATTTCCAAAATGAGGAAAACAATCTAAGACAAACTATTATTATTATTATGTGACACCTCCAAAGGAGTCTACAGACTTGTTGCAAGAGGGGACCCCCCCCCCCTTTCTATGCCATTACACACATCTGACCGTCTTCCATACTATGTACCTCTCCCACTAAACACAACTACCGTCAATGCCATCTACTGCCCATCACCACCACCAACAGTATTTTTTGTCTGTAAATTGTTGTCTTTGTACTACAGCAGAGAAAATGATTAATGCCACATTTCTCTAGCAACAGAAATTTTCCAGAGCTTTCCAGTGCTTTTTGATGTTTTATTGAAATGAAGATCCTTAATTTTGATGTTTGATTGTGCTAGATATCTAACCGCATTGGAAAGAAGAAATTAGACTCCAGATGCAGCTGCTAGGTCAGCTTATATTTTCCTGTGTACTGTTTATTAGTCTCCTGTAAAGATAATTAATAACAGCAGAATTTATTAATATTTGACAGTCATTCTGGGAGGAAGCACTTACACAAATTGCATGAGATTAAGCTTGAAATGAAGCATTAACAGTCTAGTCTATGTAGGAACGAAATTGTACTTGCTAGGCTTTGCATAAGTTGCAGTCATCTTATGCATTCTTATCTGTATGTGAATTGTGTTTCATTTGAAAATTTAAAATTTACCTGTCATAGCTACACATAAATAGCATTTATGATCAAATACAATTACATAAACTTATTTTTTGTAAATCTTAAAACTTCAAGCATATTGTCGATTGTTGTAACCTCTGTTGTCCTTGTGCCAGTAAATCTGAAACTAACTAACCAACCTGCCAATGGAGGTAGTTTAGGGTTTTCCCTCTCAGAAACTCATCATCATCAAATTCCTGCCATGCCCTCAAGGGGTGTACAGGATATGATTTATTTATTTATTTAATTTATTCATATGGAGTTTTCTCCCTCGTCCCTATTGAGGCGAGTTGAGCCCCCTCATTGGGGTTAAATATTTATGGCTATAGATCTGTGTGTTCACGGGGCCGGTTTGCCTGCTTGTGGGATGAAAAACCCCAGAGAAACTGGGGGAAAAAACCCTGCTGTCCATGCCCAAGACTGGCTAACTTGGTTATGGCTGAGGAAGATCCTAAAGCTCCTCACGTCGGCGACGGGAATTGAACCCAGGACACTCCTTCCCCAGGAATATGGTTGCGAAGGTGTATAGCCACTAGGCTAACTGCACGGACACAGGATATGATAATACTACATGGAAAATTTACATCATTACTAACTTCCTATCTACAATTTTCCTCCAAATCAGTCTGTTACTTATCAAGACTCCACATTATCAGATCTCATATTTCTATCGTCTGAGGCACTTTGTACCATATCAATCCACCTATATCTTGGTCTTCCGCTGAGTCGTTTTCCTGACAACCTGGCAGAGAACACTTGTTTTACTAATTGTTCCTCTGTTTCAGTGACCATACCACCTGAGATTAGCTCTGCTAATGCATTTCTGGATGCTGACAATGTCAAGTTGTTTCCTAGTATCCTTGTTTTTAATATGATATTGCCATTGATGCCATCTGTTCATGCCTGTAATCTTTCTCAGGACTCTCATATCTGCAGTCTCTAGTCTTTGGTCAAGTGTTTTACTTCTGACCCTGTTCTCAGATCCATAAGTTAAAACTGGTTTGAACAGTGTCTTGTATACAGCTAATTTAGTGTTCCGACTAATTCTCTCTTATTCCATATGAATTTATTCAATTGACTATCTACCATACCAGCTTTGATTCTATTGTCTATTTCCATATTTAATTTACCATCTTCACTAAAAATTGTGCCTAAGTAGCTGAAATGTTTTACTTGTTCCACAGGTAATGTTCACAGTTAAAAATGTCAACTGCGTTCACAATGCAGTTGACATTTTCAACGATTCTGCCTATTTTCATGGTCTTTGTCTTTTTATTGCTAACCTTCATACCATATGTATTGCAACAGTTATTCAATTTAGTCAGGGAATCTTGCAGACTTGTAGTGGATTTATTTAGAAGGATAACATTTCCGCATAAAGCAAAGAGCTGACATTAACATCTCCAATTTTGATATCAGGTTTAATACCACTTTCCTTCATAATGTGATCCATATAGATCAGCGCCTTCCCAAACTATGGGCTGCAGCTCCCTTGGGAGCCTTAAGTTTTGTTGAGGGCGGCCGTGAAATAAAGAAAACAAATTTTAAATGTTTTAAGACACAGTAGATTTTTTTAATCTTAAAAGAAACTTATTTAATTTTTATTATTTTTTATATTTTAATGGAAAAAATCACACATTGGTGTTGGTTAACAAATTAGTGAATATTAGTAAATATATGCATATTCATATAACTTTCGTTTTAAAGATATTGATAAGCAACACAAAAAAGATTACAAACCAAAATCCTGAATATAAATTGTAATGAATATAAATACAATAAATATTATAATATTATATATGTGTATTATAATTTTTTTTTCGATAGGGGCCGTGAAATATTTTAATTTTTCCAAATGGGGCCTTGGCATCCATAAGTTTGGGAAGCACTGATATAGATAATGAATAACAAAGGGGATAATGTGCATCCTTATCTCACACCAGATTTAACATTAAACCATCTTCCTACTGCTGACTTACAAATCAAATAAAGATTAAGTATTGCTTGATATACTGCCCCATTGACACCATATAACTGTAGCTTTTGCTATAGTTATATGGTGTTATATAAGCCATTGCTGACTCAAAAAATAATCTTTCAGATCTATAACGACTCCTAAATAGCACATTCGTTTTTCTCCATCTAATCCTGTGTGAAGGAGTGTCCAAAGCGTGGTCTGCCACTCCCAACTTGCCATAGCAATAGTAGCGAATGTACCTTTCATGTTCTTCCAGGCGGATGTTCACTGATCTTCCTGTTTGCCCATAATAGGCCAAGTCACAGTCACATGGAACTTCATACACTCCTGGGTGTGCTAAAGGGTGAAGTTTATCCTTAGGCGAGCGGATCAGAGTTGCCAGCTTGACATGAGGTTTGAAAGTGGTGCAAAGGCCATATTTCAACAATATTTTGGCTATCTTTTCCGATGTACCTCTGATATAGGGAATAGAAATGGTCATGTTGTATTCTTGTGTATTAGGGGAGGGCAGAGTAATGGGCCTATGTAGTATTTTATCTATTTTGTAGGGATTGTAGCCGTTGGCTAAGAACGTGTGGCGCAGGTATTGGAGTTCAGTGGTCAGAGCTGTATCGTTAGAACAAATGGCTCTGGCTCTGTGTGTAAGTGTTTTTGCTGAGTTGAAAATCAGCAAAATATAAGCGTTAATAAAACATCTTTGTTGATAAAAGTGTTTGTGGTGTTGTTAATACCGTGAAAAATAAGTCATGAATAAATCACAAATTGCTAGCCCATCCTCATTTGTTCAGTATCCAGGTAGATACTGAACAGGGTGCACCACGAGAAGATGAGGATTGGACATTAGCTCAGAAGCCCTGGTCGGTTCTCTATGTGGAGGTCTCCTTTCAGTTATACAGCTTTGACCCTTAAGCATCCCCTCCCCTCTCAGAAACTTGGATGATTTATTCTTCAAAAGAAGCAAACACAAGGAGACAGACTTATACTTTGGTTACTCATAGCTATTATTTTTCAGGAAATAACAAAATATACTAAAATATTAATTATAATAATAAAATAAAATACTTTAAAGTAGTTTCTTATATGTCAGCAACATTGCATTGCCATCATTAGGGATCACTAAAACAGTAATATGTGCATGGAGACACTAACGCTGGACAAATGAAACTGAAGAAAGGCAACCAAAGTCAGCCCTAGAATCCTAAATGGGCTCAATCTACAATCAGATCTAGAGTCCCCTAGGGGAACTGTAGGTCTGCCTGTAGATTGAGCTTGACTGTAGATTCAATGTAGATAAATCAGTGGTCTTGGCTGTTGAGCTGATCTGAGGATGAGTGCTTCCCAAATTTGGGGCAGTCTCATGTACCCAAATCTTAAGGTTTTTTGAAGCTTCTCAGTGCTTATGCAGATTCAAGAAACAGCCTCTCAGTTATGTATTTGCTGCAGTGTAATAGAGTGGCCTTTTTCCAGTGTATCTTGTGGTGGGTGTCCAAAGCATGGTCACAGTCCTGAGTTGCTGTAATAATAGAACTGGATGTAGTCCTTGTGTTCAGAAATTCTGATATTGGTAAATTTGATCCTTGGATGAAGTTAATTTAATTTAGAGAGAAACTGTTATAATTCATAAGAAGAGCCATTCCAGATATCAAAAATGTCATCTACACATTTGAGCCAATGCATTAGGTCTAGGTGAAATGTCAAAAACACGTTGTTCAAAGTGCTCCATAAAGAAGTTGGCAATAGCATGAGAAAGAGGATTGTGCATTGCTTTTCCTTCAATTTGTTGATATCCAAGGATCAAATTCACCCTAGAGGAAGAAGTAAATAAACAGCCTTTTTAGATCTTTTAATTGTTTGCCAACCAGATGGTAGTCTACATTTCTCTGTTTTTAGGAAGAAGAAGATGCATTATATCCATGCTGAATCTCATCACCATCCCAGTCAAAAGGCTGGAACTATAAAAACACTGGTTCATCAGGCCCACTCCTTATGTTCTTCAGATTACAGAAAGAATTGCCACATATTTTTTCAACTTTTTTTTTATCTAATGGTTATAAGAATTCGTTCATCAAAAGACCTTTTAGAACTTTTGGTATCTCTACCTCTTCAAATACAGAAGAAATAACTCATATTTCATACTAGTGCAAGGCATTAGTGAACACATAGCAAAAGTTTTAAAACCACAATATTTTTTTGTTGCTTTTTGCCTAATCAGAAAAATCTCCACCTTTCTCACTTCTCCAAAGGACAAGCTTCCACATCTCAATCATCCAGGTGTCTACCAGATTCCTTGCTCTTGTGGGTTATCTTATTCTGGACAAACAGGAAGATCTGCTTTTATTCAGCTAGAAGAACACAAGTCTTATATTAAATACTTTGAACCTGAACAGTCTATACTTGCAGAGCATGCCATCAACACTAGACATAGAGTTCATTGGAACAATACAAGAGTTCTTCACAAAAGTCAGTTCCTCATGGAACAGCTTTATAAAGAAACGTGAAACTTTACTTCACTCTCCTAACTTAAACAGATCTGACGTCTATCCCCTTTGTGGGAGATAGTACTTTTTAAATCAGCTAATCTTCCCTACACCTTTTTTTTTATTTGTATTTATATATACATATATATATTTTAAAAAAAAATATTTAATGATTTTAAACCTAGATGAAATATTAAGTTTTAATGAAAATGATACAACTAGTTTCAGCCTTTTACAGCCGTCATCAGGTATTCACCAAAGGTAGAACACAATAATAAAAATTGAAGTAACAAAAAACTGAGAATTACAGGCAAAAAATGCAATACATAATTGACACAGAAAACATTGTATTTTTCAAGTTGTTCTATATAATGCGCTATTGTTTGTTGCATACATGCTTGCAAGTTCTTGTGAACGCCAGTATTGAACAACTGCAGCATGGCTATCAGCGATGTTGTAACTCAAATTGCTATTCAAATGTTCAGGATTAAGGAGGATTTACCTGGACTCCACGATTTTCCTTTCAAACTCATCACTGCAGCAAAAAATGTTTTCGGATTTATCCCAGAAAACCGAATGACTGTAGATCATCATGAGGATTGTTTGAGAAAAGAACATGACTGGATAGCACAGATGCATGTGATCTTTTATAGGAGATGTCTCTCTTATGCTCCTCTATACGTAGTTCAATAGATTTGTTAGTCTGTCCAAAATAATATATATATATATATATATATATATATATATGCATATATTATTTTATTTTTTTAATAAGTTATGAAATTTAATAACCTTTTTTTAGTTATCTTACATTAGCTACTTAGGTGGTGCCTTTTGGAATTGTCAGTTATTGTTCTCTCAGTTTTGTACTAAGATGCCTGTGATACTCATGCGAAAATTATACTAATAAATAATATTTTACGTGAGTTAATTCCGGTATTATAATTATTTAAATATGCCTACTCACAGTAATTCTTTATTGAGGTCACCTTGGTTGGTCAAGCATAATGTACTCACTTTCCATCTGGCCAGCCATTAGGCTGCACATGTTTGTGAACATCTTTTTAGTGCTGAACATATATCTTTTGCATGGAGTGTGACTTCTGCTACACTTATTGGAAACCTGAAGTGACTTGAAAAAGTTCCATGTTCTATATAAATCCAGAAACCCTGTTCTACATACCAAACATAGAACTTTTTCACACACACGTAGACAAAATTACTTCAGGACTTGTGTGTGTGTAGAAGTACAAGTAGATGCTTGCAAGGTTTGCTATAGTGAATTTAAAGAAAAAAAGACTGATTCACCCTTCCATTCCATTAAACAAAGGAAATAGTGGAAAAAGAAAGAAAGAAAAATCATGCAATGCATAAAAAATTACAGGAAACAACAGAGAAAAGCATGGAAACTGACGCAAATTTCAAGAAACAAAATGAAAGAAATCGTGTTAAATAATGGAAAAAATGTTAGAAACAACGAAAGAAATCATAAAAAATGGAACCAAAGACATTGCTGAAAACAGCAAATGAAAATTTTGGGAAATCATCAATTTACAACAGAACACAAAGAATTGGGGAACCAGACAAAATACACAACAGTGAAAAAGTACAAATGCAAACAATAATTGGAGACACAAAGAACTAAAAGATTATGAAATTATAAAAATGAAAATCCTGCGTTAATATTTAAATTTTGAAATGCCACATTAGCTTAAATTAATGCTACTTGAAATTTTTATTAACATCTAACTTTCATTGAGTCAAAGGATTCATTGTGGAATCTTTTTAATATCAATGATCTTTTTGCATGAGACAGAGTATGGAACCACACTATCAGGCAACACATTGCACTCACACTCTCCGTGCAAAGAAACTGCTTCTCATTCCCCTGCTCACACACCTTCCTGGAAGCTTTATAAGCTTCCAGGGATGGCCGCTTGTACTACCATTGTCTCCCACGCAATAAAAAATCTCCTCCACATGGATCTGGTAACAGTCCCTCACCAAATAGTATGTCTCAATCATATCTCCCTCTCCTATTCTCAAAGGCTCTGCAACTCAGATTCCCTCAGTCTCTCTCTCTTTATATCTGATATTCCACATACATTATATTGACTTCTGAACCCTCTGCAGTATAACTCTTTGAAAACAACCAAGTTACCAAATCTGCACACTGTAGTCCATATATTACGTGACACCTCCAGGGTGTCCAAGGACTCATCATGGGAGGACACACTACTCTACTTTGCTAATACATCTCATCCTCTCCACGACTAATTAATTCTCCAATTACGGCACTACTACCATCAACGCCATCTATTGCCCATCATCACCAACAACAGTATTTTTTGTCTGTAAATTGCTTGTGTTCTGAAGGCCAATTTGTCTGTACGCAGGATGAAAAACCAGAGTTTCTAGGAGAAAAAACCCTGTCACCGTATGAGATCGGCTAACTCACCTTCAACTGAAAAAAAAAGCCCATATGAGGTTCCCCTTGTATATATAGCCTGATAAAAGCCTTGTACAAGAGAATCATAACCTCTTTGCTTATGATCAATGTGGATTAATATCTTCATTATATTGCCATAATCCATTGATATTCTTACAATTTTAGCAAAGTCACACCTAAACTTCAAGTCTCTGGCCACCCATCACAACCAGATCTCTCAGCTCTTCTGTTTCCTTTAAAATTTTCCCATTAATTATATACTCTGCATCCCATCCTTACCTACCAAATTTCAGGACCTTGTGCTTTGCAACATTAAACTGATAGCTCCACTCACCTGCCTACTCGCATAGTTTATTGAGATCGTTCTGCAAGGCCACAACATCTGTTCTACTTCTCATAGTTCTTCCCAGCTTTGCATCTTCATCAAACAGCTGCACATCTCCAGATAAATCACTCTCGATATCATTAATGTACAAGTTAAACAATAATGATCCCAAAACAGATGTCTGTGGCACTTTGCTAGTGACCTTCTTTTGGGATAAAATTCACCCATGTGCAACCTGCTGATACCTGACAACCAGCCAGCTATCCAACTCACTAGTCTGTTATCTAATCCCATCTGTTTCAAATTAGTCTACCAGCTTGTCATGTGGCAGTCTATCAGAGGCCTTTGAAAAATCTAAGTATACCACCATATATTCATCTCCTTTATTGAGTGAATTTGTCACATTGTTGTAATACATAAGCAGATTGCTAAAGCATGACCCACCTACCCATAACAAGTCCATTTCTGAATCTTAGTCCTCACGAACTTCCCTAACAGGTTATCAACTCCAGACACACACACATTGGCATTTAGTTTGTGGCTTCCCCCTTTGTGAAGTGGATCAATTTTTCCCACCTTCTATTTCTTTAGGACACACCCTGTTGCAAGACTCATGTTAAGCAGGTATTCGAAAGGTGCAGTTAATTCCCTAGACCAGAGGGTCTTCAATGCATGGCCCACAGGCCACAGGTGGCCTGCAGAGCCCTTTGCTGTGGCCCATCGGCCATTTTGAAAAAATAAGTAGTTATTTTTTTAAAATGGCCTTGTGTTTTAGTGTTAACTACTTAACACTAAAACGCAATTAAATTAAAAATAATTTTAATGAAGCCCGCGGGCCACTAAGCTATACTGCGGTATTTAGAATTGTAAGATGCTTTCCAGATTCACAAGGAACGTTGTGCATTTGATACTTTACATAAAATCCTATAAAAATAAATATTAAATAGACATGCTTCTTCAGCCATCTACCAGTGCCAAGCGGTACTTAAGTACTAGTACTAACGTCGAAGGTAGATGGCTGAAGCATTAGTTCATTCAAGTTCGCTGTTTAGTGCCTTCCAGATACATCTCGAAGGTTCTCAATACTTCATTATTTTATATAAATACAAGAGGATCTCATCCACAGTCAGTCAGTTAGTCGTGAACAGTGTGATATTCGTGAATAAGTGCACGCAGGTTCATTGTGTCAGCCATAGCCTATTGTGGTTTTAAATTCCCAGACTTTTTTCATTAGTGCGAGACATATTCAGTGGATAATAACCATTACATGGCCAGTTTGGATCAATTTTTGGGTTCAACTTCCATCACCATGGCGTCTATAAGTAAAAAGCGTAAATCAAGTGATTCTTGTCAAGTTTTTAATGAAAAGTTGACCAATTTGTACTTTTTTTGTGCCGATCGATGATAAGCCAGTGTGTTTAATTTGTCTTGGTGAGTCAGTGTCAGTATCAAAAGAATACAATATAAAACGACACTATCAGACAAAGCATGCATCCAGTTTTGATCACCTTCAAGGACAACTTTGTGTGGACAAAGTGAACGTCCCCAAATTTATTTAAAATGCCAGCAGGGTATGTTTAAAAGGCAGAGGGAAGACAGCGAAGCGTGCATCAAAGTAAGTTAGGTTATGTTGGACGGCGATGGCGAGTTTATGAAAGAGTGTCTCATCACTGCTGCGGATATTCTGTGCCCAAATGATCAGGAAGTATTTAAAAAACAATTTGTCTGGGGTAACTGTAGCACGTGTCGAAGAACTTGCCAATGATATTGAAGGAACTTTAAAAAAAATGGTCATCTGAATATACATCATATTACTTGCTTTAGATGAGAGCACAGATGTGAAGGATACAGCACAACTGGATATCTTTGTCCATGGCATTGATCAACAATTCAGTGTGACAGAAGAACTGCTAGTGCATACCTACTGAACGATGAAAGGCACTGATATTCTTGAAGCCGCCAAGAAACCACTCCAGTATTTTGACCTCAGCTTAACCAACCTCGAGGGTGTGGTAACTGATGGTGCCCCTGCTATGGTGGAAAGAACGAAGGGTTTGTTGCACTGCTGCGGAAAGAACTGGAACTAGAAGGAAAAGATTTCATTCATTACCACTGTTTAATCCACCAGGAGAATTTGTGTGCAAAAACTATTGGATTTGAGAAGTCATAAAAGTTATTGTGACTATCATCGGCATTATTAGGACAAGAGGATTGAATCATTGTGAATTCCAAGAGTGCGAAGCAGATCACGGCGATGTGGTTTATTATAGTGATGTGTATTGGTTGAGCAGAGGGAAGTTTCTTAAAAGAGTCTTTGACTTAAGGAGCGAAATACAGCAGTTCATGCAAACCAAGGGGAATCGGATTGCGGAATTTAACGATCCGAAGTGGATGACAGACTTTGCCTTTGTGACCGACATCTCGTTGCATATGAATGACCTAAATACTCGCTACAATCCAAAGATCAACTGGTGCACACTCTGCTTGATCACATCAAAGCTTTTGGAGGCAAAACTCACAAAAAAAGACTTTACTCATTTTCAGCTTCTTGCTGAGTTCAACTATTTGTCTCTTGATGAATACACTACAAAATTAGCCATGTTGCGAAGTGAGTTCGAAGAGAGATTTAGTGATTTTCATAACCAACAGTCTTCTTTAGATTTATTTTCAGTTCCATTCAGTGTCAATGCTGCTGAAATGCCAGACCCAGTACAAATGGAGCTGCTTGAACTCCAAAATAACTCTTCTTTGAGAGAAAATTAATCAATGTGCCCTTGCTTACATTTTACAGACTACATTTCTGGGGACACATTCCCAAATCTTCACCGGCATGCTTTTGAAGATGTGCGCTTTGTTAGGAAACACATACTTATGTGAGCAGTTCTTCTCCAGAATGAAGCATGCGAAGTCCAAGACAAGAATCAAATTACGGACCAACATCTGAGAATACTCTTCACATAGCAACTTCTAGCATTGATGCCAACATCGACATGCTGGTTCAAGGAAAAACATTGCCAAGTTGCCCATTGACATTGTAAAAAATGAATGTTTTCTTCATTAAATTATCTTTTTTCAAGTATTGGTTGTATTTACTTATCATGAACCCGACTCCTACTTGCGCTCTTAAAGCTGAGTTTTTTTATTTTTATAGGATTTTATGTAAAGTATCAAATGCACAGTGTTTGTGCATTTGATACTTTACATAAAATTTGTTCTTTGTGAATCTGGAAAGCATCTTGCAATTCTTAATACCGACATATAGCTTAGTAGCCCGCACTGCCTGAAAGGTTGAAGATCCCCTGCCCTAGACCATTCCTTCAAGCCGTGTGGCAATATATTATAAATTCCTACTGCCTTATTAACACCAAGTTTACTTAATTTCTCATATCTCCTGTTCTGAAATTATTGTGTAGAGTCCTAAAGTAAGGGTTTGCTGGAAAACTTGAAGAATTTAAGTGGGCTGAATGGGTGCCATCCAAATTTTTGGGATTTTTATGTCACCGTTATTGTTAAGATTGGGATTGTTGATCAAAATTTCACAGGCTTCTTTAAATTTGCGTTCATACCAAGTTTTTATATGATGTAAGGAATAGATATTTTTCCAGTCAATTTGGTGTAGGTGTAAAGAGCGTGATCTGAGAGACCTGCTTCACCAAAATTGTTAAATGTAATGTGTCATTTGTATTCTTTTCATCTAAACTGGATGCACAATTTAGGAATTGTGCATCCAGTTTCACCAATATAGTTATAGGTGCAATAGATACAGTATATTCCAGGGTAGGTTAATGGGGTGAGGGGGGGGGATCCATAGAGGAATTGAATATGTTTTTTAATTTTATAGGTGGTTTAAAAGTTGCATTAAGATTGTAAACAATGGTGTGGAATTCTATTTACTTTATATGATACTTTTAATGTGTAAGATCGCTATGGTTTTACTGTAATCTATATTATATGCATTTTTTGATGAAATTTTATGAAGAAAACTTTATCAGTGGTATTTTTTCTATAGCCATTATTTATATAAATGTATTGCTAATAATTTGTAATTTTTGTTTAAGAGCTTCATTAAAGCAAATTGTTATAGCTCTGTTTTTGAGGGTGTTAATGACTCCAAGTTTTTGTGAAAGGTGGTGGTAAGAGTTAGCATGCATATATTGGCTGGTATTATGCAGGCTTGCAGTAGACATCGATGGAATATGTGTAACCAGTGTATCCAAGAAAGGAAGTGAGTTTTGATTTTTCAATTTCAATAGTAAATTATATGTGCTCATGTTGTTTGTTCAGGTGGATGAGGAAGGTGTTTATAGATTGGTGGCTGTGTGGCCAGATAACAAAAACATTGTCATGTATCTAAGCCAAACTGTGCGCTTTAAAGTAAAGGAATCTAGAACATTTTGTTCAATGTCTTCCATGTAAAAGTTAGCAATTTGGGGGGGGGGGGATAGTGGTGAGCCCATGACTGTACCTTCTTTTTGTAGGTTAAAATTATTTTGTTACACAAAATAACTGGAATATAGTATGTGGGCCAAGAGAGCTGTGATATCAAGCAAAAATTTGTTCTGTAAGAAAAGAATAATGTCACTAACTGGGACATTTGTGAAAAGGACAGAAACATCAAAACTGACTAATAAATCATCTTTGCTAAGCATTATCTTTTTAATTTGTTTATAAAGTATGTGTTCTTTATATAGGAGGGGAAATGACCTACCAACTACTTGAATGTTGATGCCAAAGTGGAACATTATCTTTGTGTACTTTGGGAACTCCATATATGTGTGCGAGCTTGTTGCTCCCTAGCTTAATATATCTGTTAATGATTTGTAACCAAATAGATAATAATAACAGGACTAGCGTTGATGTAATTTTTTTTTCCAATAGAGGTCGGATCAGTAGTTTTAACAGTTGACCAAATTACTGTTATTTTGACATATCACGTAGATTGTAATGTAGCTTGTTTCTTTGTGTGTGCGCGTCCGTCCGTGTGTGCGCGTGTACACACACACACACACTCCGGATAATGACTTTGATATGAAGGTCGAAACATTGTGATTATTTGGGTCTATGTTAAATTGAAGTTATACTATAACACGATGGTTGTTTCTATAATTTTTAATAATGAATGCTATAAAGCCCAGCTCATCTCCACTTACATGGTTTGCATGTAAGTGGAGATGAGCTGGATGCTATTCACAACATTTTCTATTTCATCTCTCTAATTCTAGTATTTCTTATTTTATCATGTTTTGTTATGTGGAGCATTCTTCTCTGTAAAACTCTTTGAGCTACATGTATCCCATCTTTGCGTTTTCTCAGTTATCGTCCATGTCTCACTTCCCTAGGTAAACACTGGAATGAACTGCTTTCTTTTTTAGGCATGTAGGTAAATCTTCTAACAAGTAATTTTTATACAGCCAAAATGCTTTGTTTCCTTGTGTGATTCTTCTGCTTATTTCTTTATTTTGCTTTTCATAAAAACTAACTAATTAACCAAAAATAAATATAATCCTCCACAGTTTCAATATGATTATCTATTAATTTTAGTTCGGTACGATATGAATTTGTCATCAGTTTGGTTTTAGTTAGATTAATCTTTAAACTGTCTTTCTCTATCAAGGTCATTTAACATTACCTGAGTTTCTTCTTTATTTTTTGCTAAAAGAACAATGCCATCTGCAAAACATAAGTGATTGAGATATTTTTCATTGATGCTTATTCCATAATTTACCCATGAGATGTTCTTAAAAACTTCTAATGTAGAGAAAACAAGCTTTATATTGGCTGTTGATTTTTGATCTACAGTTTTTAATGAGTGGATATATTTTGTTGGAATGGCATGTTTTAAAGCTGTTTATTATTTCTGAATGATATAGAGAATCAAAAGCCTTTTAAAAAATCTACAAACACTAAACATGCAGGAAAACAACATTCATTTGCTCTTTCAGTTATATACATCTAATTTCATTTTATATACACCTCATTTCATTTCTTATCATTTCATTCATGCATTTGGGCAATCATTCTCATGATTGCTTTGTCAGTCGGGCTTTCTTGCATTTCCCACAGTCGCTCCAGCTCTTGTACCATCAGTCAAGGTTACTTCTGCTTGGGGGCAAATTCTCTATGCTTGTTGCGTAAGCTCATTAATTGAGAAAGAAGTAATATTTATTTCTTAATAAATGCATGCATTTATAAGAATTCCATTTAGACACTTTTATTTTTGTAGACAGAAGACATCTTCTGTCTTCCATTTAGGTGCTTTTATTTTTGTAGACAGAAGATGTCTTAAGCTTGCTCGGCAATAATTGAGCTTTGCATTGTGTATCGAAGGCTGATGCTTGCTTGTCTAGTCAAAGCTACCTTGGCTTGCTCAGTTGTAGGAGCTTCCAGGTTCTTGCTGCAGCACTGTGATTTCATGCGTGCGCATAGCCATTTCACATTGTCTCACTCTGTTGCTTAAACACAGGCCATATGCAGTCAACATAGCTCTAGCCAGTGAGCTTCAGCCAGCTTTTTGAAGTGTGCATGTTGCTTGGGAAAATCAAGTTACAAACAACTTTTTCTGACGATGTTATTGACCAGTTCATAAAGAAGATCCGTAGGGTAGAATTTGTATTCAAGTGGCTAAATGGAAAAAGATAGAATATAATTTGTAAAATAAATGTTGTATTTGTATGATTAAATGTACATAAATTTCTAAATATATAGTTTTAAATGGTCAGTAATTCATTATTCCGCTAATCAGACTTCAATCACACCTCTCACTCCCTGAATGATAACAAGAGCAAGTGTGAATTTCAAGATCAGCATTTGCTTCTGCTTTCACGTTTGCACTCTTATCCTTTTTTCAATAATTTCTGTACTCAGTATCGCATTCTCCCCACCCATATTCGTGTGCTTATTCTTCTGTTTGTCGTTCTTATTCTTATGCCTATCATTACATTTTGTTTAGTATTCTTCACTTCCCGTTCACGACTTTCATTCAAATCACTGTAGTCCATTAATATATCACACTTTCTGCAGACCCTGTCACTTCTTTTGTTTAATCATAACATATGAAATCTTCATAACAAACTAAATATATGCGGTCTGAACCATGGAAGTCAAAAATTAAGTTGAAAACTTCAGCAATCAATCAGTTTTCTGTGGTCTCCTCCATTTATGAAAAAGAGATACAAGTGATGGACATTAATTCTTTCATTACTTTAATAGAACATTAATGATATGAATAAAAGAAACTTGATTGACACACCTGTTGGGAATATCTGCTTCCTAATTGGGACTGAAACCATAAACTTTAATAGAACATTAATGATATGAATAAAAGAAAAGTGATTGACACACCTGATGGGAATATCTGCTTCCTAATTGGGACTGAAACCACATGATGTACAGTGGCAAAAATTTATACTGTTCTTCTAGAACTGTCAGTTAAAGAAATGTTGTTTAATATATAATAAATCTTTAATTCAAAGTTTAAATAAAATTTATGAAATTTGTGTGGGTAACAGTTCATATTGTGTGTGTAAGATTCTTTATCCATAAGGTAAAAAATTCTCCATTTCTGTAAATTAATGATGCCAAGAAATTATATTTTGGGTTTCATACTTTATCCAAGTGCAAGCAAACAAAGTTTCATGTGAAGTAATTTTTGGGCTACTTGTATATAGAGTCTGATGACTTCATGTCAATTGTCTTAGTATCCCATAATGTAACACACATATAGTACGCCCACAGATACGAGACCCTTCGACACGTCTGCGCATGGCAACAGAAGGAGAATCCATTCCGATAATAGGGTAATCAATCCGTATTGTGGGATGAATTATTATTACATGTCAGAAAATTAACTTATCTTTTATTATCAATGTAGTTTTTAAAGTGGTAACTATTTTGCTTCTATAACAGTTGAAAAATTTTACCTATAAAGCACGTGATTTTGCATGTTGTTGACCAATTCGTTCATTGCCTTATTTCTTTCTCCCCTTCATCATGAATTTACTCTTCTTGGCAGTCTGCCAACAATAGCTCTCCCTTCTGTGGGCAGACTATATCTTTATGGACATGTATACTGCTATGCATTATGGGAGGGGGTCACTACCATCAGTGGGATCCAAACCAAAAAGTGATACCAAGGCTGAAGTAATTCAGAAGTCACATTTCCATATACAAGTAGTGAAAAGGTGTCATACCTTATTACTAAAATACTCTGCATTAGAGATAGATACTAAAGTTTTTTCACTTGGCTTGGTTATACTATAAATTAAAGATGCCAAAAAATTATATTCTTGGTTTCATCCTTGATCCAAGTGTAAGCAAACAAAGTTTGTATGTGAAGTAATTTCATGAGTCGGCTTCTTGTACAGAGCGACTGATAAGTTAACATCAGTTGCCTTAATATTATAGTATAACCAAGTGAAAAACTTTCAACATGTATTTCTAATCCAGAGTATTTTAGTAATAAGGTATGACACCTTTTGACTATTTGTATATGGAAATATGACTTCTGCCTTACTTCAACCTTAGTATCACTTCTGTGTCTGGCTCCCACTGATGAGACCTCAATAAAAATTGAAACTGGTCTGAGTAGTGGCCCCTTCCCATAATGCACAGCATTATACTTGTCTGTAAGGATATGTGCATTGCATATAGGATACTAAGGCAATTAATGTGAAGTCATCAACCTTTTACAAGTAACCCAGTGTGAAATTACTTCATGTGCAAACTTTGTTTGCTTACACTAAAGGATGAAACCAGGAATATAATTTCTTGACGTCTTTAATTTATAGTTTAATTTATTGTTTGCATTTGTATTGATCCAAACTGTCCATGCAATCTGTCATACCTCTCTTTGAACCCATTAACAGACAAAGAATTAACAAATGACTGGCAATACATTCCATTCATTGACAACTCTTCAGCAATAAATGTAGTCCTCACATCTCTACTAGCCACACCTTTACTCAACTTCTAAGAATGATCTCTTGTTCTGTCCCTGTAGCCAAATGCTCAAACATTTCCCCTGCATCATTCCTATAAAACCGTTTAAGTAATTTAAATGTTTCTATCAAATCCTCTATTTTTTGCCTATCTACCAATTTCTGCAGCCCAAACACCCTTGATCTATTCTCATGGGGAATGTTCCACAGACCACTCACCATCTTGGTTGCTTGCTCTGAATTCTCTCCTCCACTTCATCATCCTCCAAGAAACCCAGGAGAACAGACCTGAGCACATTAAACCAAATATGGATATTTCAATGCCTTCTAAAGAGGAATAACAACTTCTTTGTCTCTGCTTCTTAGTGTGTTCAATAGTCAAGTAATCTTATTAGCATACTTATCAGTATCTCCTCTAAAATTCAATTCTCTGTCTACCACAGTCCGTAAAGCCAGCTTTATCTATTTCATGAATAAGTTCCATTAATGTGGGACACATCTTGTAATTTGTTTATTCCAAAATGCATAATTTTATATTTCTCCCCATTAAAACTTACTCTCATTATATTTTGCTCATACTAACAGCCTATTTAAATAATCCTGCAGGCCCTCCACATTGATTCGATTTACTATTACTCTACCAATTTTGCATCTTCAGCAAATAACAGAATATTCTTTTCAGGATATTTCTAGTTGCCTGCTTTTGCCTGGACTTTGCTCTGCTCTTCTGTATACCACTTTTTCATATCTGTCCAGCAACTACCCTCTTATCCCTGTAACAAGTGTCATATCTATTCCCATTTCTAATTTGTGTAACAGAGTTCTACTTGATATTCTATCAAATGCCTTTGCAAAATCCAGCAGAATTATCATGTACCTATTTCCCTTATCCAACTCAGTCAGTCTAATATAAAAAGTTGGTACTCATAAATTAATCAGACATACCCAACTCCCTAACAAAGCCATGTTGCCCTTCATAGATTATCATACTCTTATTCATCCATTCTTAAATTCTTGTTTGACCAATTTTTCCAGTAATTTTGCCACTACTCCTGAGATACTGGTTAGTCTATAATTTGCTATTTCAGTCTTAAAAACCTTATTCAAGAGAATTATTTTGCCTTCTTTCCACTTTCTTGCAACTTTACCAGAATAGATTTCAAGAATGAGACTTAAATTAAAGAACTTAGTCAGAGGCATTGCCAGCTCCCTTACACATTCCTGTGAAATGCAAGCTGATACCATATCTTAATTCCACAACTCTGTTTACATTGAGATTCTGCAATGTCCTAAAACCCTACAATTCATCCACATCGATTGCTGTCATATATGTCCAAGCGGTAACCTCACTTGGATAATATATATCCTTGCAAAGTGTGGTCACTCAGTAAATCAACAGTTTTGTCTGCTTCTGTCACCTCGTCACCATCAGCACTCATTAATATTAATCTTCCATAGTCTTTTTTCTTCTTATTTGCATATAATGAAAGAACATTTCGGGGTTTCCATTGCCCCGCTTGTCTAGATTCTTCTTGTAATCTGATTTTGTCTTCCTTACCATGCTGATCACATTTCTTGTCTGACATTTGTACTGTTCATACCCTTCACTGCATTTTCTTTTTCCATCATGCTTAATGACATTACTCATCCATTTAACTCCTACCTGATTAATCCTCTTTACCTCAGGTATACAATGTTTGATTGCTTCCTGTAGATTCCCCATTACTATCTCCCATGTACTACTAACATCCTTCTCTTGCAGGGTTTTAAGCTATGGCGCAGCTTTAAGCTTCCTTCTAAGCTTGTGATAATCACCTGCCTTGCAGTTCCACATATACTCCTTCTTGACAGAATATTTCTCATTTTTTAGAATCTCGTAAGTTAAGATGCATGGTCACTTTTGCCAGTCGGAGGCAATGTGCCCGCCTTGGTTACGAAAGCTGTTCTGATCCTATGACCAGTTCCAATATTCAGGCACCTCAAGTCCCCTCCATTACATGATGTCTGAAATAATTATGTTCAAATTCCATTTCCTACCTGCCATATGATTGCCCTGCTTGTCTAGATTCTTCTCGTAATCTGATTTTGTCTTCCTTACCATGTTGATCACATTTCTTGCCTGACATTTGTACTGTTCATGAGTTTGCTGGTCACCTTTCTCCTTATATACCCCTTTTTTCCTTTCTATCTACATCTCCATAGTAAAGTCCCTCATAATAATCACTTGACCCATACTTGTATTAATTTCCTGATGCAAGTCTTCCAAATCATCTCTAGAACCCCCTGACCTATAGCAGCAACCAACCATATATTTTGTCTTGCTGGCCTTGATCTCTCACACCAGACTGCCTCAAATAAACAACCACCCCATCCTTCCTATCTCCTGTTCTTTTTGGCCATAATTCATATGCTACCATCAGTAGTACCTCTCCATCCATCCTATCTTTATTTTTCTTGAAAATACTAAAACTTTCACATTCTGTCTGTGTAACTACATCATCTGCTGTCAGCCAACTCTCACTAATGCCTATAACTTTTGCAAAGTTGTAACAACCAATGCCAAAATCTCTTCCATCTCCTTGTTCCCGATACTTTTGGCATTAGTGTATAGAAACTGCAGCATTTCTTTATTCCTCAGCCACTTTTACTTCTTGAATTGACCATCCTATTCAATATTTTTGCTTGAGAGACTAGATTCCATACTTGTTGATCATTCTTACACTCACTCACCTCATGGGTGCCTTCACACACGTTCACCAGCATCTGCCATAATTGCTAAATTTTCCTAAATTTGTGCTTCAGCATGCTTGGTGAATAAAGTTTTCTTTCTCTCTCGACACCTAACACCAAAACCATTTAGGTACAGTCCATGCATTATACAAATCTTTGTTTCCATCAAACTCAGACCATATGTTCACCAATCCTACATCATTCCTTCTGCACAACTTGCATGTTGATTCATTTGCTATCATTGCCCTCCTCCTCCTCAATTCACCTCTATCATAGCGTGGGAGGAGACATCGTCACTTTCTTGCTCTTCATTTTTGCTACAACAACTGCTTCACATCCTCCCTCATAGAATACTTCTACCTTCTCAGATCAAGACAATTTGTTCTTTTGCCTTACCTTTTTGTATCTGGATGGCATGACTAATATGATTGATTTTTATGCCAGGGAAACATGATTTTGTTATACTTTCATTAAGTACTCTGATTATAGTCTTCATATGTAATTTTCTTTTTACCTCGCTTTTCTCATTTATTCACATGATCTCGATTTTTATCACAGACCACCAGCTTCTTTCTCTTATCAGCCTTGCTAATTAATCTCTTGCTGCTGCTGCAACTTTTTGATTTCGTGATTTGTCCTGTGAAGGGTAGCATACTTCTTCTGCAGCTTCTCCCACTTAAGTGGGGTCACTTTGTAATGAGTCTCCTCCACACCTTCCTGTCTTGGGCTGTCACCACATCCAAGTTCTTCATCTTCAAGTCCTCTTCTACCAGCTCCCTCCATCTCTTCTTTGGCCGCCCACGCTTCCACCTTCCTTGCACATCCATCTGCATGACCCTTCTTCCCACATATTCGTCCTCCCTCCTCATCACATGACCAAACCATCTCAACCTTGCCTCCTGTATTTTTGCTCCTAAGTTTGTAACTTTCACTGTTCCCCTGACATAGTCATTTCTCAGACGATCCTTTCTGGTCACACCGCACATCCACCTAAGCATTCTCATCTCTGCTACTTCCATCCTGCTGATGTTATTTTTCCTCAGGGCCACAGTTTCTATAGCATATGTCATAGCTGGCCTCACTACTGTCCTATAAATTTTGCCTTTCAGATTGATCGGCACCCTCTTATCGCATAACACTCCAGCCATCTCCCTCCAGTTCCTCCAACCTGCTTGTATCCTGCATCCCACTTCCTTCTCAGCTCCTCCATCTTCTTCCACTGTTGAACCTAAGTATCTAAAGTCTCTCACCTTCCTGATGGCATTTCCTTCCAGCTCCAGATCTGTCTCCTGGCTGCCACTGCGCAACACATATACTCTGTCTTACATCTGCTCAGTCTCATACCTCTCTCTTCCAGTACTTTTCTCCATTTTTCCAGTTTAGTTCCCGCTTCTTCTCTTGAATCTACACACAGCAAGATGTCATCTGCATACAACATTGTCCAAGGCGCATCTTCTCTCACCTCCTCTGTTACCACCTCCATCACAATATTAAACAGAAACGGACTTAATGCTGACCCTTGATGCAAGCCAACTGTTACTTGAAAACTTTCTGTCTGTCCCAAACAGGTCCGAACACTTGTCTTCACATTTCTGTACATTTCCCGCACCAACCTGACATATTTCTCCGGCACCTTCTTCTCCCTCAGACACCTCCAGACTTCTTGCCTTGGCACTCTATCGTATGCTTTCTCCAGATCAATAAATACCAGATGTAGCTCCCTTTGTTTCTCTCGATATTTTTCCATCATCTGTCGTAACCCAAAGATAGCATCTGTTGTTGATCTACCAGGCATGAAGCCAAATTATTCCTTTGCAATCTCCACCTCCTTCCTCAATCTGCCATCAAGAACCCTTTCTAGGATCTTCATTGTCTGGGACATCAACTTTATTCCTCTGTAATTTTTACAGTCTTGTGCATCCCCCTTTACCCTTGTAGATGGGAACAAGAGTACTCTCCCTCCATTCCTCGGGTATATTTTCCTGATGGCAAACTTTCATGAAAGGTCCCACAGCAGGTCAATTCCCTCTTCCCCCAGTGCCTTCCATGCCTCCACTGGAATTCTGTCGGGGCCCACCGATTTTTCCATTCCTCATCCTCTTCATAGCCTCCGTCACTTACATTCTACTGATGTTCTGCACCATCCCCTCAGAAGGCTGCCCATCTCCTCTGTGAGTCCTTGCATTTTTCTCGTTCAAAAGTCCCTCAAAGTATATTTTCCATCTGTTTCTTATGTCCACATCCCTCCATAATACTCTTCCTTCAGCATCTTTGATCTGCCTCACATATAAGATGTCCTTTGCTGCTTTATTTCTGCATTTTGCTAGTTGGTAAATTTTTCTCTGTCCTTCCTTTGTTTCTAATTGATCATACAGATCTTGATATGCCATGGCCTTCGCCTGTGCCACAACTCTCTTGACTTCTTGCTTTCTCTCTTTGTACACCTCTCTGTCCTCTTCCACTCTTGACTCATCCCACTTCTGCTTTGCCTTCCTCTTAGCTGTAACTGCCACTTGTACATCATTATTCCACCACCAACCCTCCTTCTGCTCTCTAATCTTTCCAGATGTCTCACCAAGCACCTCGATTGCACAGCTCAGGATTACTTTTGAATTATGTTTCCACCAATCTTGTACACTTTCCAGTCCATCTGAAATCCTCTCTAACACCCTCTCCCTAAAACGATTCCTCACACTCTCCTCTTTTAAGCGAAACCACTTAATTGTCTTCATCCCATGGCATCCAGAAGTTCTTATCTTCGATCTTATTTTAAAGTCTGCGCACAGCATTCGGTGTTGTTGTGCTACTTGATCTGTTGGAATTACTTTACAATTTGTCACAACCTTAAGATGTTTTCTTCTAGTCAAAATGTAGTCAATTTGTGAGCTATTGTTACCACTCCTAAATGTTATCAAATGTTCTTCCCTCTTGTAGAAAAACGAGTTCACAATTGCCAGATCAAACGCTACTGCAAAGTCCACAACCCTTTCTCCTTCCTGGTTCATCATTCCCACTCCATGGCCACCATGCACCCTTTCACAGTCTCTATTCTGTCTTCCTATGTGCCCGTTCAAGTCTCCTCCGACAATCACCATCTCATTTTCTTCCAATTCCCTCATTTCTTCATATAACACGTTCCAGAACTCATCTTTTTCCTCTGCTGTACAACCAACTTGCGGGGCATTTACACATAATACGACCACCCGCTCTTCTCCAAGACCCAATTTCATTCGCATGATCCTGTCGTTCCTTCTACCCACGTCCAGTACCATTATGCCACACACCACAATTCCTACACCATTTCTTCCCTCTTTATTCGCTCCAGAGTAGAACAATTTATATCCATCTCCCAGTTCCTTTACTTTTCCCCCTTTCCACCTTGTCTCCTGCACACATAAAATGTCCAACTTCCTCTTCCTCATCATGTCTGCCACCTCTCTTCCCCTTCTAGTCATGCTTTCAACATTCAGTGTTCCCACTCGCAACATCTTCTCCACCTGCTGGGCTTGCTTCCTTAACCGCACCCGCCCTTGATGCGGTAGCCCTCATCCACTTCTCGCAGCTGTAGGGCAGTGTGGCTGTGCATTGCTTAAGGGGTACGCCCTAGCCCTTATATCATTTTCTCTTTGACTCTTAATCATAGTTTGAGTTGGCACTGAAGTTTTACGACCGGATGCCCTTCCTGACATCAACCCTCGCCATTTATCCGGGCTTGGGACCAGCACCTATTGAGATTAGCTTGCCTCCTTCGGTGGCTGCATAAGACGAAATGACTTAGCAAGATAGGAAAGACTCACCCCTAGCCCTCGAATACTCTAATAGCATCAGGGGGAAGGAGCAAGGAGAGAAGAAAGAAGCAAAGAAAGATAAGCAAAGAAGGGTAGCATACAAGCATGCTATTTACTTATTTAAGTCTGTTTCTTTCTCCTGTATTTCTACTGTCATACATTTAATATTAATTTTGACATTCACATTTTCCATTCTACCATCCATACTATCCACCAACATTCATTTCGTTCTTGCCACCTAAGTTGCACTCACTGTCAAAACACTTAATTCACACTCGTTCACCAGTTTCACTCTCCTTCCATAAATCCTTTAATTTTCACAACTAGTGTATCTCGCACACACTGCACAAAAATCATGTAAATTTAAATCACCGAACAGTGATGTCTTTGCTGTCATTGTTCTACCATGTGGTGGCGTTACTCAGTCAATCACGCACATGTATAAAATTACAACGAATTAACCTAATATTATTAACTAAAGCATGAAAAAATGATTTGTCTTTCAGTAGTGCTAATAACACAACACACAATGTGTCTTTTACTGTGTTTCTTGTGATTTTCTTTTGTTTTATTTCTCGCAATTTTATTTTTATTTCCTGTGGCTTTCTTTTGTCTCGTGATCTCTTTTATTTTCCATGATTTTCTTTGTTTTATTTCCTGTGATTTCTTTTCATTTTATTTTTCTGTGATTTCCCTTGTTCTGTTTCCAGTGATCTGTTTTGCTCTATTTCTTGCACATTTCCTTTGTTCTGTCACAATTTTATTATTATTACGAGCAACTCCAAGGAGTCCTTAGACTCATCGAGGGAGGCCCAACATCATGTCAAGAACAACTATTCAACATTCACAGAGTATCTATCATACTTCCCTTGAACTCATTTACAGTCATGTCACCCACAACAGACTCTGGCAGCTTATTCCACTCATTTACCACTCAACAAGTAAAAAACCTAGCTCTAACATCCTTGCTAACCACACTCTTACCAAGCTTCCATGGATGGCCCCTAGTCCTCCCACCACCAGTCCTATTCTCAAAAATATCTTCTGGATTAATCTTATAGAAACCCTTCAGTAATTGGCCGGTAAAGGAGGATTGGCCGCTAGAGGGCCAGATGGTCGTATTTTCATGGAGCTCCCGAAAGCTAAGTATAATTTTGAATGAAAATTAGAATATAGGTTAAAATCAAAACGTAATATTGTCTAATTTTGGTAGCTTGTTGTGTCTGTGTGATTTTGGTGTGAATTCCGTTATTTAATTCAGTATTTAACGATACGTTTCGTAGATTTGAGTATGGCGCCAATGCGACGTAAGATAATGGCGTCCAAAAATACGACGCCATTGTTCAAAAACTATAATGTGAGAGAATTTGTCCAATGTGATGTGTGTGGAATGTATGCATTCCCTAATGAGGCTGGAGTTTGGATTGAAAGTGATAGCGGAGGGAGAATGTGAGGAGTTGAAGTATGTGTCAGGTTGTGAGACAGTTATGGTTGAAGAAAGCCAGAATGAGAGTGAAAATAGTAGTTTGATAGGGAATTGCGATGTACAAGATGGCAATGAGAGCGGTGATCTAAGAAAGAGTGAGAGCAACTATACAGAAAGAGAAAATGGTTTGAATGATAAAAAAATGAGGAATTATTTATAGGAAGTGAGATCACTAGGTTGCGCACAGTGATACAAAATGTGCAGCGGCAATTAGAGCACCTGCAAAACTCTTTCCAGAGTGATTCGGCTAACGTAAATAAACAGCGTAAGAGTGGGAGAGTTTCTGAAATGAAGGAAAGAGTGTTGTATGGTGACTTTATTAAGAGGAGTGATAGATGGGAGTGTAACTAAATCGTACTTACCGGGTGCGAAATTTAAGGATGTGAGAGTATTAGAGTGCAAAAACAGAGGTTGAAAGAATTAATAATTGTGGCAGGTACAAATGAATTGAAAGGTGATAAATTTTTTATGAGAGAGGATTTGAAAGTATTGTTAAAGTAGCGAAAGAAAAGAGTGGCAGAGTTAAAATGGTGAGTCTGTTGCTGTGGTATGACAGAGAGGAGTTTAGAAGGAGGGCCATAATCGCAAATGACATTATGCGCAGGTTATGCAGACGGTGTGGTGTGGAATTCGTGGACGTGTAGAATGAGTTTGATGGGTGAAAGGACTTATACAAGATGGGCCTGCATTTGAATGGACTTGGTGTGCGGAGACTGGAAAAAGTGTTGCTGAATGAAGTGAAAATGGATGTGCAGAACCAGGGAAACTCTAACTACCAAGGAGGGGGGGGGAGTGGATATGCAAACATCAGTGAGACAGTTGAGTGTAAAAATGTATATAATGTACCTGAGCCAGCACTAAGGACAAAAAATGGGAATGGGACATTTAGAATAGCACATCAAGATAGGGATGGGACAAAGGGATCACTTCATTTCGTGTATACTAATGCCAGGAGTATTAGGAACAAGAAGGAAGAATTTTTGGCCTTGATTCGCTCTTCCTGGCTGCAGGTTATTGGCATTAGTGAAACATGGCTGACGGAAGATGATATAGTTAGTGGGATAGAATGTGTAGGTTATAGTGTGTTTAGGAGGGACAGAGAGAATAAAATGGGGGAGGGGTGTTATTGATGATAGCTGATGAACTGCAGCCAAGGAGAATTGAAGTTGTATTGCAGGATAGTGAAAGGAGCTCATTTGAGGCTATTTGGTGTGAGATTGAGACTGGCAGAATAAAATATACAGTTGGGTGCTGCTATAGACCAGGTGATGGAATAGATGGTGGAGATAGTATGCATAAACAAATTGATGAAATGAGTGAAAGGAGGGTAATTATTATGTGGGATTTCAACTATGGTAACATTGATTGGAAGGAGGAGAGGACACATGTGAGGAAGGAAATGGATTTTATTCAATTATTAAGGGATAACTATCTGAGACAGCATGTAATTGAAAATACTAGGGGTGTGAGAGTGCTTGACCTGGTAATAGCATCTCACAATTTGACTGTAATGAATATGACCATGTTGCCACCTATTGGTGAGAGTGATCATAAGGTCTTGACCTGGGAGGTGACTAAAGATGTGGAATTTTTGATTAAGACAGGGTATATGTGGACTTACCGTGCTGGCAAGTTTGACAAACTTAGGAGATTGCTTGGATCAGTGCCATGGCATGTACAACTGCAAGGGCTGGACGTCGATAGATCATGGGAAGTGGTCAAGGAGCATTTACAGGAGGTTATGGCTGATTGTATACCTAGGGTCCGAATAGTAGAACAAGTAGGGGTTAAATGGATGAATAACACCATTAAGCTTGAGCTGCAAAAAAAGAAACAACTGTGGAGGGAATTTAAAGAAAGGGGTGATCTGCAGGCACACGAACGAGTGTGGTAAAAACAGCAAAAGCCGATTATGAAAGGAAACTAGCTATGCAAGCAAAAGAGAATCCCAAACAGTTCTTTCAATATGCTGCAAGCAAGAAAAAAACTGTACATGAAAAAATGATTTTAAGGAATGACGATGGTAAGGAGGTAACTGAACCAGTCGATATAGTGGAGTTACTGAGCGCGCGCACTTTGCAAAAGTATATCATCCAGGTGGTGACATTGAAAAAATGAAGGAACCATTAGTTTATACAGGAATTGTGATGAATGAAGTGGAGGTGAATAGTCTATTACAGAACCTTAATGTGAATACACCTGTGGGATTGGATGGTATACCGGCATGGGTCTTACGTGAAGCAGCTAAGAAATTATCAGTGCCCTTGACCATGTTGTTTAATCTGAGTCTCGGGTCTGGTTTAGTCCCGGAGGCATGGGAAGAGGGGAAAATAGTTTCACTGCATAAAGGAGGATCCAAGACTATGGTGGCAAATTACCGACCGATCAGCATATCAGGAGTCATTGTCAAGGTCTTGGAGAAAGTAGTCAAGGGAAAAATACAGGAATGGATTGATGAAAATGAGATACTGTACAGGGGACAGCATGGCTTTGTGAAGGGTAGATCATGCCTCAGTAACTTGCTCAAGTTTTATAACAAGGTGACTGCTGAACTGGATAAGGGAAATGTATTTACAGTGATACTTCTGGATCTGGCAAAGGCGTTTGACAGGATACCACATGGAATTCTAATCTGTAAACTACAACATATGGTAATGGATATAGGGTTGGTGAGAATGATAGGTGGGTGGTTGATGGAGAGATATCAAAGAGTAGTTTATTCAGGAGTAGAGTCCAAAAGACGGCCTGTGACTAGTGGTGTGCCGCAGGGTTCTGTTCTTGGACCACTGCTGTTTAATCTGTTCGTTAACGATATAGGGAAGGATCTAAGTGGAACAGTTCATTTGTTCGCTGATGATGCAAAGTTGGGTAGGGCGATAGTGAATGTAGAAGATGTCAAAGTCTTGCAGGATGACTTAGATTGGAGTTAAAGAGAATGGATGTCAATTTAATGTGACAAAATGTAAGGTTATGCATTTTGGGGTGAAAAAATTAGCAGCAGTATACCACATTGGTGAACTGTACTCCAAGAGATTGATGAGGCCAGGGACTTGGGAGTGTTGGTGGATAGGGAGATGAAGTTTTTTTTTTGGGGGGGGGGGGCACATTGCAAAAGTAGCTAAATCAGCTCATCAACTCACTTGGTTGTTGAAAAATACCTTGACAAGCAGAGACAAGCAAGTTATTGTACCTCTGTACCGAGCCCTGATAAGACCTCATCTCGACTACTGTGCCCAGATTTGGTCATCTCGGTTCCTTCTTGATGGGGAGGAAGTGGAGAGGATCCAGAGGCGAGTGACTAAGATGATAGCAGGTCTATGGAATGAACCATATGAGAACAGGTTGAAGATTTGTGGGTTGCAGAAACTGGTTGATAGGCTTAAAAGGGGAGATATGATTGAGACATTCAAATTGCTGAAAGGATTCTATAGGATTAATTCAGAGGATATTTTTGAGATCAGGACTGGTGGTGGGAGAACTAGGGGGACACCTATGGAAGCTGGGCAAGAGTGTGGTTAGCAGGGGTGTTAGTGCTGGGTTCTTTACTTTTAGAGTGGTAAATGAGTGGAATAAGCTGCCAGAGTCTGTTGTGGGTGCTATGACAGTGAGCGAGTTCAAGGCAAGGTATGATAGATACTGTGAGAATGTCGAATAGTTGTGTGGACATGATGTTTAGGGCCTCCCTCGATGAGTCTAAGGACTCCCTGGAGTAGCACAAAATAATAATAATTTGAATGTCTCAATCATATCATCCCTTTTCTGCCTGTCAACCAATTTTTGCAACCCACAATGTGTGCTCATAAGGTTCATTCCACAGACCTGCCACCATCTTAGTCACTTGTCTCTGGAGCCTCTCCACCCCTTCCCATCAAGAAGAAACCCTGGCGCCCATATCTGGGCATAGTAGTCTAGATGGGGTCTTATCAAGGCTCGATACAGAGGAACAATAACCTCTTTGTCTCTGCTCGTTAAAGTGTTTTTCAGCAACTAAGTGATTTGATGAGCTGATTTTGCAACTTTTGCTCTGTGTCCCCTAAACTTCAGCTCCCTATCCACCAACAGTCCCAAATCCCTGGCCTCGTCAATCTCCTCGAGTAGTACAGTTCCACCAATGTGATATACTGCTGCTAATCTTTTCACCCCAAAATGCAAAACCTTACATTTTCCACATTAAATTGACATCCATTCTCCTTAGCCCAGTCCTCCAAACTATCCAAATCATCCCGCAAAATTTTGACATCCTGAGCATTCACTATTGTTCTACCCAACTTTGCATCATCCACAAACAGATGCACAGTTCCTCTCAGATCCTTTTCTATATCGTTAATGAACAAATTAAACAGTATGGTCCACTCTCTGATATCTCTCCATCATCCACCCTCCTATCCATCTCACCAACCCTATATCCATTCTCATATGCTGCAGTTTACTGATTAGAATTTTCCATGTGGTATCCTATCAAAAGCTTTAGCAAGGTCCAGTAGAATCACTGTAAACCCGTTACCCTTATCCAGTTCAGCCGTCACTGTGTTATGGAACGTGAGCAAGTTACTGAGGCATGATCTATCTACCCTTCACAAAACCATGCTGTCCCCCGTGCAGTATTCCATTTTCATCAATCCAATCTTGTATTTTCCTCTTGACTATTTTCTCCGAAACCTTGACAACAATTCCTGATATGCTGATTGGCCGGTAATTTTGAACAGCAGTCTTGGAACCTCCTTTATGCAGTGGAACTATTTTCCCCTCTTTCTACCCCCTTGGGACTAACCCAGACCCGAGACTCAAATGAAACAAAATGGGTAAAGGCACTGACAATTCTTTAGCCTTCTCGTACGACGAGCTGGTATACCATCCAATCCCGCAGATGAATTGACATTGAGGTTTTGTAATAGACTATTCACCTCCACTTCATTCACCACAATTCCTGTATAAGCTGTTGGTTCTTCCATTTCTGCAATGTCACCACCTGGATGATATACTCTTGCAAAGTGCTCACTCAGTAATTCTACTATATTAACTGATTTGGTTACCTCTCTACCATCGGTATTCTTTAAAATCAATCTGCCATATACATTTTTTCTTTTACTTGCAACATATCGAAAAAACTGTTTCTCTTTGGGATTCTCTTTAGCCTGCATGGTTAATGTTCTTTCATAATCCATTTTTGATTTTCTTACCACACTTATTACCCTTCTGGCCTGGGCTTTATACCGTTCATGTGCCTGCAGGTCACCTTTCTCCTTAAATTCCCTCCACAGTTTCTTTTTTTGCAGCTCAAGCTTAATGATGTTATTCATCCATTTAATCACTACTTGATTTATTATTCAGACTGTAGGTGTATAGTCAGCCATTGCCTCCTGCAAACACTTTTTTACTGCCTCCCATGCACTATCAATATCTAGCCCTTGCAGTTGTACATGTCATGCCATGCCATAGCACTGAACCAATCAAACTCCTAAGCTTGTCATACTTACCAGCCCAATAATTCCACATGTACCCTGTCTTAATTGTAAATTCCACACCTTTAGCCACCTCCCAAGTCAAGACCTTATGATCACTCTCACCAATTGGTGGCAATGTGGCCATATTCATTACAGTCAAGTCCTCAGATGCATTTACTAGGTCAAGCACTCTCTGACCTCTAGTATTTTCCATTACATGCTGTCGCAGATAGTTATCCCTTAATAACCACATAAAATCCAATTGCTTCCTCCCATGTGTCCTCTCCTCCTTCCAATCAATGTTACCATAGTTGAAATCTCCCATAATAATTACCCTCCTTCCACTCATTTCTTCTATTTGCTTATGCATACTATCTTCACCTTCTATTCCATCACCTGGTTTATAGCAGCACCCAATTGTATATTTTGTTCTACTAGCCTAAATCTCACACCTCAAATGTGCTCTTTTCTCTATCCTGCAATTCAACTTCTATTCTCTTTGGCTGCAGCTCATCAGCTATCATCAATAATACTCCTCCCCCCATTTTATTCTCCCTGTCACTCCTGAACACTCTATACCCCTCACATTCAATCCCACTAACTATATCATCTTCAGTCAGCCATGTTTCACTAATGCCAATAACCTGTGGTCTGAAATGGTCTGAAATCATAACCTGTGGTTATGATTTCCATTTTCTTGTTGGCTGAATGTGAAATCATTTGCTAGAAAATTCAGTTTAATTTCATGACGGTTTTGAGCTTTTACTATTATAGTGAGCTTAAGAAAGATTGTCACCAAAGAATTAGGCTTTTTCTTTTGCTCAAGGCATTACTTTACTTTTGAACAGCTATTACTCTATGATGATCAAGCCTATCTCACATATATATGTGAGATAGGCTCACATATATATGTAATACTATCTCACATTTGGGGTGGTGTCTGAAAAAAATATTTTCTGCTCCCTAAAAATACTTGACTCACTGTAGAACTCAACATTCCTTCATAGTGCACCTTGAGACCCACAGAACAAGTTTCTTTCCCTCCTCCATCCCTGCGACTGCCATACTGTGGAACAGTCTTCCCCCTGTTGTGTTCCCAAAGGAATACAATATACAGTCATTTAAATCAAATGTGAACAAGCACCTCCTTTCCCAACCCACTACCCATCATGGTATTAATGTACTATAGGTTGATCAACCAACCTCTCGTGTATGGGCTCAACATTAAAAAAAAAAAAAAAAAAAAGAACAGAGCTATTTTTTAGGTTGATTAGTGGCACATCCTTCACTAGTTTGCTCTACTCTGTTTCACAAAATGTTTGGTTTCTGCTGCTTGCATTTTCTACAAATATTTCTATGTCACTACTCATAAGAATTAGCATTCATAATTCTCCTGCTGTTCTCTAAATCTGTTAAAACATATTTCACAGGTGAGCAGAATTTGAATTCAACTTCTGCTCTCCTGCACCTTTACCTCTCCCTCATCCAGATGATGCTGCTGCTGTTACCTCACCTAAAGATGAACCCTTTTTTTCCCAGCATTGCTCTTTTCCTTGAACTCCTGCAATGATTATCAAGGGAAATTTCTTCCTACCATACTGGAATCTGAGCACTGAATGCCGCCTGTAGTTTTTCGATGAAAGGACATTCAAAAATTACTAAATTACTTGGACACTAAAAAGTCTTCTGGTCCTGATGACATTTCTCCACTTGTTCTTGAACATTGTTCTCCACAACTAATATTGGTCCTATATTATGTCTACAATCTATTATACATAACTGGTACTTATCCCAGTGTGTGGAAACAATCAACATGTCCAGTGGAAAGGTTCAGAGAAACTTGTGCTGTTACTCTTGATTTCCAGAGCTTTTGATTGTGTCTGACATCAGACCTTCTAAACAATTGTCATTCTTTGGTCTATGTACCATCCTCTCCAATTGGGTTTGTAGTTTTTCTCTGGTTTCCTCTGGTTTGGTTTTCTCTGGTCATGATTGATGGCTTCATCTATGCAAGCTTCACCACAAATGCAGCAGTACCTAAGGTTTCTGTCCTCTCAACTACCCCTATTAATCCTATCCACAGCTTTGCAAATGATAGCACTCTCCATCCTATTTATTTAACAACCCGTGTAGTGCGCAAGTATCACATCAAAGTCTTCTACAACTAGTGTTTTAAACATTGATCTATGTACTAGTACTATTATTCAGTGCTGCAAGGAGACCCTGGTCACATTCACTGCCACCAAAACATAGTCTTGCCTCTTCTTTCTCCAAAAGAGATCTCAGCTCACATTCCCTTACTCTCAGTAATACACAAATCACCAGAAAAGATCAAATCTCCCTTCTCGGACTAACATTCATCTCCAATCTCTCTCTCCTGTCACAAATAGATCACATCAATAGCTTCTTCAGCATCCAAAAAACTAGACATTCTCTTTCATTTAAAATTTTTTTTTACACCTAACCCACTTTTAATTATATACAAATCCAAAATCTGCCCATGCATAAAATACTGCTCTCATGTTTGGCATAGAATACCTAAAACTTCTCTATACCAAACATGTGAGCCGTATTTTCTTTATGCTGTCCAGAGGAGAGCAATTTGACTCATTAGATGATCCCTCTCTTACAGATTCACTTCGACCTTTATCTCATACATGCAGTACTGTGTCAGTTTTACAGGTACCTCAATGGCCATTGCTCTTCTGAGCTGGCACCTACCATTCCTCAGTTTTCTGTTGCACCTGTTAGTACAAGAGCAAAAGCTGTCCAGAACCCTTTTACCATGCAACTGCAAACACACTGAACCTACTTCTCCTCTTCCTTTTTTATTCTGTCCACCTCCATCCTTTGCAACAGCCCTACTGCAAGAAGTATTTTCAAACAACTACAACATGCAACTTTTAAAAAAAAAAGTCGATGAAATGAACATCTGAGTTCTCACCCACATCTCAGCCATGGCACTGAGGTGCTTATAGGTCCTTCAGCCTCTCATGTATGGGTTCAGTATTTAAAAAAAAAAAAAAAAAATTAACTCTTGCTGTAGTAAACACTATTATAACACACCTTCTCACTATGACAAACTATCAGTGTCAACATTGTTTCATAGGTACAGTGCTGGGCTAAAAGAAATTCGTTATAGCAAATCTTTGTTGTTGTTATTTTCCATCAAGTCGTTTTCAACTCCTGGTGATTCTATAAACATACATTCTCCATTCAGATCTGTCCCTGGCCTTATCTTTCAGAATTTCCAAGTGTATTCCAGATTCTTCTTTAACTCTATCCACTCCACCTAATTCTTGGTCTTCCTCTTCTCCTGCTTCCATCAACTTTAGCAATCATCATCATCTTCTCCAGACTGTCATTTGCTCGCATAATATGTCTGAAGTATGACAATTTATGCTTGATGATCATAGCTTCGAGGAGGCAATCTGGCTTTATTCTGTCTATCACTGATTTATTGGTTTGCTTTACAATTCATGGTATTCTTAGTAAGCATCTCCAAACCCATAATTCCAATGCATCTATCTTCCTTCTTTCGCTCTTTCTCAGGGTCCAACTTTGACATCCACAGGGAATACCATTGCTTTCGCGATTCTGATTTTTGTTGCAAGGCTAATATCTTTAAAGATCTTGCTAAAATTTATCATTGCTTTCTTTCTGAGTAATAATCTTCTAACTTCTTCAGTACAGTAACCATCTTGATCAATTCGGGATCCTAGGAGCACAAAAATGTTAACTGCTTCTATTTTCTCCCCATCTACTTCAAAATCATTAAATTCACATGTTGCCATTACTTTTGTCTTTTTGAGGTTCAGTTTAAGACCATATTTAGCATTTTCTTCTTTAACTTTCATAATAAGTTCTTCCAAATCTTTGCATTCTGCTAGAGGTGGTATTATCAGCATACCTCAAATTATTAATATTTCTTCCACCAATTTTGATTCCAACTGAAGACCCCCCCCCCCCAGCCCTGCCATTCGTAAAATGTATTCGCTGTACAAGTTAAACAGGTATGGAGGTGGATAGCAAACCTATCCACCTATAAAAAAAAATATTTTTGCCCCTTATGACCTTACTGTAGTGACACTTGACTCTATTATGCTCATTTTATTAATAAAAAATTATGGACAAATTTAGGAAAACTCAAGTATTTGTTATTCATATTGATTCCCACCCACCCCATCTTTTTTCACTCTGAGTTTCTTTATAGCAGATATGGACTGACAATGACGCAGGGTTTGCTACATCACCCTGACATCACTGTTCCGGGCATATTGAAACTACCTGGGCTTTATTTCTTTTCTGTTTAGACATGATGGCAGTTTTTATAGAATAGTGGCAGAGTTTATGGACTGGGCCACCAGAACCACCCAACCCCCAATATGAATAATAATAAATCTAGTTTAATCCTTTATCCAAGTGTGAGCAAACAAAGTTTGCATCTCAAAGTATCTTCAGGACTGGGTTAAGGTGGTACAACACCAGGGCACTCCTTGCAAAGGTGGAGCAAGCTACCAACACTCCTATCTCAGTATCTCCCATAATGCAAAACACATCTCCTTGCGGATATGTCTAATGTTATGCATTAAGGGAATGGCCACAACCCAGACTAGTTTCGACCTTTATTGAGGTCTCTTCAGTGGGAGCCAGGCCCAAGTGGAGATACCAGGCAGAAGTATTAGCAGGTCATCTCTACTTATAGGAGTTGCCAAATGGTGTGCCAGACTTTTTTAATAAATTACTCTGGATTTAGAGAAAGATGTTGAAAGTTTATTTTTCACTTGGTTAGAGTATAATAAATTTAGTTTAATCCTTTATCCAAGTGTGAGCAAACAAAGTTTGCACCTGAAAGTATCTTCAGGACTGGGGTAAGGTGGTACAACACCAGGGCACTCCTTGCAAAGGTGGAGCAAGCTACCAACACTCCTATAGGTAGAGATGACCTGCTAATGCTTCTGCCTAGTATCTCCACTTGGGCCTGGCTCCCACTGAAGAGACCCCAATAAAGGTTGAAACTAGTCTGGGTTGTGGCCCTTCCCTTAATGCATAACATTAGACATATCTGCAAGGAGATGTGTTTTGCATTATGGGAGATACTGAGATAGGACTGTTGGTAGCTTGCTCCACCTTTGCAAGGAGTTCCCTGGTGTTGTACCACCTTACCCCAGTCCTGAAGATACTTTCAGGCACAAACTTTGTTTGCTCACACTTGGATAAAGGATTAAACTAAATTTATTATACTCTAACCAAGTGAAAAATAAACTTTCAACATCCCCAATATGAATGGAGGACCACAACTATCGTTGGTTAGTGGGTCCCATGGACCTAGCTGGGAGGCCTACACAGTAGTGCCACCGTTCATTCTCCTCATCCACCCCTTCAGTGGTGGATGAGGGATGGGGGATGATCGGTGCACCGTGACAGCCCAGCAACCAGCTCTTTTCACATACGCTGATATTAATGAACTACTATCATTATTAAGTCTAGAAGGAACTTCATTTTTGCAGATTTTGTATGATGATTAGGTCAGCATGGTAGAAGTAGGAGTGTTGTCGCATGTTCAAGTTGAGTATATATGACAGTCATGTTGGAGGCTTGATAGCACTGGGAAAGAATTAAAAGCATTGCTTAATTCTTCCAATATATCATTTCAGTCGGTGACATTTTCAGAGAGTACAATATAAACTTGTAACACACACAGATGCACAAAGGCAACACTCAGTGAAACTTGGGAAGAGAAGACTAGATTCCTAACTAGGTGGGTACCCCTTCTGTGAGTGCCTTATATGGAGGCTTCAGTTGTAATCTGTGGTCTTAGAGGATTAATGTTTCTCATATTTTGGGAAGTTTTATGCATCTTTATTTATTTACATATGTTGGTTTTTGAAAGCAATACAAAATTGCATAAAACTTCCCAAAATATGGGAACAGTTAAGATCCCATATTACAACTGAAGCTTTTAGCAGCCATCCACAGATGGTATCTCGCCACTAGTTAGAACTAATATTTTGCCCATTAGTTGCACTTAGTTTTGTATTGTGTGTGTGTTCTGTGTATTAGAAGTTTATATTGTACTGTGATGGAGATGAAATATCAATTAAACAACATCTTCACTCTTTTCCCAGTGCTGATTTACTTCATTAAGCTTCTAACATGTGATAAATATTAGAATTTCAAGTGACCCTGGTCAATTGTAAAAGAAAGACAGGATTTAAAAATATTAAGTTATCCCAGAGGATCATAATACCGAAGTTTCTGTATAAGCTCTTTTAACTTTTTTAGTCCCATTTTATTGTTATAATATATATAGTTTGAAATATTTCAATCTTGTTAACATTTCTGTCATGAAATTCTAATTACTCAAACCAGTGAATTCAGTCTGTTTAGATAGAAATCATTCATGTGAATTCTGAAACATGAATATCATTCATGTTTCAGAATTTCACTGAATTATATTTTCTGTTGATTTTCTGTTATATATGTTTTATATATTATAAAAGGATGTTTTTCTTCTCAGGTGGTACAGCAAATGTCTTAGTTGGGCAGCCTTTAGATACAATAAAGGTAAAGATGCAAACATTTCCTCATTTGTACAGAAGCAGTATTTACTGTTTTAAACAGACTTTGATGAAAGAAAAACTGAGAGGCTTCTATGCAGGCACAGTACCTGCACTTATGGCAAATATATCTGAGAATTCTGTCCTTTTTTGTGGTTATGGAATTTGTCAGAAAGTGGTCCAGTTTGTATTGCAAAAGAAAACAGTCGAAGACTTAAATCCCTTAGAAAATGCCACAGCTGGATTTTTGGCAGCTTTTTTCTCATCTTTCGCTCTTTGTCCAACAGAACTTGTAAAGTGTCAATTACAAGCAATGAGAGAGAAAAGTCTTCTAACATCAGAAATGGAACCACTGAAAATGTAAGTATTGCCTCAATAAATAAATTAAAAACAAAAAAAACTTTAATCTTCTTCTATCTACTGTTGGGCCTACTGGTCTGTTTCAGAGCTATCTTAAGCCCTTCTAAGTCATACCCATCCTGAGGATAAGGTGACTAGTCCTATGCCTCCTGGTATATTCTATGGCTGTAGCTGTGTGTGTTCACCGGGCCAGTTTGCCTGCTTGCGGGATGAAAAACGCCAGATAAATTGGCGGAAAAAACTACTGCCCGCGCCCAAGACCGGTTAGCTTGGCTATGGCTGAGGAAGATCCTCAAATTCCTCAAATTCGATTCAATGGGAATCGAACCTGGGACACTCCTTCCCCCAGTCATATAGTTGCGAAGTGCAAAGTCACTAGGCTAACCGTACAGACACCTTCAGCTGAAAAGCCCTTAATAATGTTTCTCATATAATAAATTTAGTTTAATCCTTTATCCAAGCGTGAGCAAACAAAGTTTGCGCCTGAAAGTATCTTCAGGACTGTAAGGTGATACAACATCAACACCAGGCAACTCGTTGCAAAGGTGGAGCAAGATAACATCACTCCTATCTCAGTATCTCCCATAATGCAAAACACATCTCCTTGCAGATATGTCTAATGTTATGCATTAAGGGAAAGGCCACTACCCAGACTAGTTTCGACCTTTATTGAAGTCTCTTCAGTGGGAGCCAGGCCCAAGTGGAGATACCAGGCAGACACATTAGCAAGGTCATCTCTATTTATTTCAGGACTGGGGTAAGGTGGTACAACACCTTACCCGAGTCCTGAAGATACTTTCAGGTGAAAACTTTGTTTGCTCACACTTAGATAAAGGATTAAACTAAATTTATTATAGCCTAACCAAGTGAAAAATAAACTTTCAGCATCTTTCTCTAAATCTAGAGTAATTTATTAAAAAGGTGGCACACCGTTTGGCAACTCCTATAGGTAGAGATAACCTTGCTAATGTCTCTGCCTAGTATCTCCACTTGGGCCTGGCTCCCGCTGAAGAGACCTCAATAAATGTCGAAACTAGTCTGGGTAGTGGCCCTTCCCTTAATGCACGACATTAGACATATCTGCAAGGAGATATGTTTTGCATTATGGGAGATACTGAGATAGGAGTGATGTTAGCTTGCTCCACCTTTGCAACGAGTTTCCCGGTGTTGTACCACCTTACCCCAGTCCTGAAGATACTTTCAGGCGCAAACTTTGTTTGCTCACACTTGGATAAAGGATTAAACTAAATTTATTATACTCTAACCAAGTGAAAAATAAACTTTCAACATGTTTCTCATATCTTTAGATATGATTTGAATTTGGGTCTTTCAAAACAAAAGTATTGTCGCTACCATCTGCAACTATATGTTTACTTTTGTAAATTTCTAAATAAAATTATGTTTGTGATGCATGTTTTTATGCTGAAAAGCCTGCAACTTACAATCAAAAGAAAGTGGAGGAGAACAAAAGGCGTGCCGAATTTGAAACTTAAGATGAAAGATTCATACCGATTCTTTGGGGGTTGCCAAACTTCATGCGAGGTCTCAGAGAAGGCCTAATAAAATGGGACTGAAGCAAACAGAAGGGGTACCGGTTCCAGAATTGCTGTCAGAGAGGTTTCTCATATCTTTAGATATGATTTGAATTTGGGTCTTTCAAAACAAAAGTATTGTCGCTACCATCTGCAACTATATGTTTACTTTTGTAAATTTCTAAATAAAATTATGTTTGTGATGCATGTTTTTATGCTGAAAAGCCTGCAACTTACAATCAAAAGAAAGTGGAGGAGAACAAAAGGCGTGCCGAATTTGAAACTTAAGATGAAAGATTCATACCGATTCTTTGGGGGTTGCCAAACTTCATGCGAGGTCTCAGAGAGGGCCTAATAAAATGGGACTGAAGCAAACAGAAGGGGTACCGGTTCCAGAATTGCTGTCAGAGAGGTTTCTCATATCTTTAGATATGATTTGAATTTGGGTCTTTCAAAACAAAAGTATTGTCGCTACCATCTGCAACTATATGTTTACTTTTGTAAATTTCTAAATAAAATTATGTTTGTGATGCATGTTTTTATGCTGAAAAGCCTGCAACTTACAATCAAAAGAAAGTGGAGGAGAACAAAAGGCGTGCCGAATTTGAAACTTAAGATGAAAGATTCATACCGATTCTTTGGGGGTTGCCAAACTTCATGCGAGGTCTCAGAGAAGGCCTAATAAAATGGGACTGAAGCAAACAGAAGGGGTACCGGTTCCAGAATTGCTGTCAGAGAGGAGGCTGCCCGGCCCAGAGTTGCCGTCAGAGAGACTGCCCGGATCCACGGTGCTTGAGAGAGGAGTTTCCCGCTTCCAGAAAGGAGCTTCTCGGTTTGAGACATCACTAGAGAGAGAGAGAGAGACTACTTCTAGGCTGCAGACAAGGTTTCAAATTGCTGAAAGGAAGAATTCCAATTGCTGGATTAAAGTTTCCAGGCCAGGTTAATGTCAGACATTCACCAGTGTGTTGCGTTTTCATTACAATTTGATTAATCAAATGACTTCACTGATATATTGCTCAGTTAATGGTATTTATTCACATGCTATTTCAAGATTATTCAAGTAAAGAAGAACTTTTGAAATGAAAATTATACCATTATTGGGAAGGACTTAGGGGAGAAGACATTTTTTTGATATTTGTGAAACAACACAAACTTCCGCTTTGTAAACTTGTGTCTATTACTACTGATGGTGCTCTGAAATGATAGTTAATAAATCAGGCTTCATTTCATTATGTAAAAACGATGACAAATATCCAGATTTTTTAACGTACCACTGTATTATTCACCATCAAGTACTGTGTAGTAAAAGATTAAACGCAAAAGATGTTTTGGATGTTACATTTAAAATTGTAAATTCTGTTCAAGGAAAAGCCCTGCAACAGCGATTATTTAAATTACAGGCAGATGATGATAGGGAACTTCTGTTGTACAATAATGTTCGCTGGCTCAGCAGAAGTCAGTTTTTAGAAAGATTTCTTGTATTAATTAACAATATAAAATCTTTCTTGATGAAAAAGGAGATATTTATCCACAATAGAGTGATAAAAGATGGTTGTTACACTTATCATTTTTAGTAGATTTCTGTACGAAATTAAGCAATTTAAATTTATAGTTACAAGGTAGAGATAAAAATTTAATTGACATGTTAAGTTCAATAAAAACTTTCCAACAATACTTACTTTTATTAAAGAAAAATATAAATGATCACGAATTTAGACATCTCCCATATTTATTAAAATTTTTTTGTGCATACTTCCAAATGACTTCATTGTTTATTGATTTTAAATGTAAACTATTCTGAATGTTTATTATCTCAAGTTCTATTTCAGCTTGGTTTATATCAAACAGCCCACTAATTTTATTTGAAATTTCTGTGATGTTCAAGTTTTCTTCAAATGAATTATTGGTAAACGATACAATCATTTCAGTTTTATTAAAATCTTTAAATCTTGAATTTATTTCTTCCTCACTAATTCTATTTCACGAATAAATTCTTTTAAATCATAGCGAAGCATTTCTTGATTTTGTTCAAAAAATTTTAATAAATATGGGAGATGTCTAAATTCGCGATCATTTATATTTTTCTTTAATAAAAGTAAGTATTGTTAAAAGTAAGTAAGTATTGTACGAAAAATATAAATGATCGCGAATTTAGACATCTCCCATATTTATTAAAATTTTTTGAACAAAATCAAGAAATGCTTCGCTATGATTTAAAAGAATTTATTCGTGAAATAGAATTAGTGAGGAAGAAATAAATTCAAGATTTAAAGATTTTAATAAAACTGAAATGATTGTATTGTTTACCAATAATTCATTTCAAGAAAACTTGAACATCACAGAAATTTCAAATAAAATTAGTGGGCTGTTTGATATAAACCAAGCTGAAATAGAACTTGAGATAATAAACATTCAGAATAGTTTACATTTAAAATCAATAAACAATGAAGTCATTTGGAAGTATGCACATGAAAAATTCCCAATATTAACTGATATTGCGCGAAAAATTCTGTCATGTTTTGGATCGACATACTCGTCAGAATGTGCTTTTTCAAAGATGAACGTCATAAAAAATCAATTACGAAAAAAATTACAAATGATCATTTGGATGATTGTCTGCGATTGGCCGCTTCTTCATATCAACTTGACTATGAAAATATTGCGAGGGCCAAACAATGCCAAATTTCACATTAACTTTTTTTTTTTTAATCAACCAGCATTTCCTGTAACTTGTGAGTTTGTAATCAATCTGTTGCTTTTTCTAACTTTGGTTTTCCAAAATGGAGAAATATTTTATCCCAATATATATATATATTTTTTTTTTGTATTAAAATAATTAAAAGTGATAAATAAATTTTTAAATACACAAAGTTTTTAGTTGTGCATTTTTTTCAGTTGTTTATTTGTACGTAATCAGATATCAGGTTGGGGGGAACATGATCTAGATAAGAGAGTAGATTGCCGAATAACTTTGTATAGAGAAGTAGCTCGCATAGTAAAAAGGGTGATCTTGCTACAAACTGAAAACAAGAACATACCTAGAAAACATAAATACCTAAAAGAAATATAATGGAAAAATCTGGCACTGGTTACACACAAAAGCATCAGGAAAAAAGTCAAAGAAAACAAGACTCCTAATTATTATTATTATTTTTTTTTAAATGTATATGTTAAATAGTTCGCTGGAAGATGAAGTAAAATACAATAGGAAAAGAGCAATAGCAAAAAAGAGAGACAAGAAAACTATAGAAAAAGTTTGGCATAATTATATTAGTAAATTAGGAGAAGAAATATAGAAACCACAACCCAAAATCTGTGAAACAAAAAAAAAAAAAGTTCTAACATAAAAAAAACAATAGATATTGGAGAGATAGATGAGGACCAATGAATAGATTACTATTATAAACTTTGGAAAATAGAGATTTGAAGCTTAAAATTTGAACCAGTCCACATTCACTTTCTTCTTCTTCTTCAGAGCATTTAGAACTTCCACTTTGTAGATATTTTGGGCTCACTCAATTATAGTATGCTCAGGTTCAGCTATTTGTGAAATAAAAAATTTTCAATTTTGGTATATCTGTTCTAAATAAAAGACAAATTCAGGAAACTTTTGTTAGTGTAACTAGTTTCCACATGAATATGGGAGTTAATTTATTAATTAGAATTTGCTTTAATTAGAATACCTGTAAATTATTTTTAGTTGATGCTTTTTAATCAGATTAACATTTTAAAATCATAAATGAGATGCACTTCTTAAATATCACTATGTGCAGTTATTATTTCAGCATCTTCCCTGTTCCGAGACTCAAATTATTCAGTTCAGTTCATTCAATTCTTATGCTTGTGTATCAACTCCAGTACTTCCTCCTCATACACATGAATTTTTTCATACAGTGAAGAGTAGTGTTGAGTTCAATGTTCCATATACCAGGTTGATAGCTTTTAGCAGAATGGCTACTCATTAGTTGAACAATCACTTCTGCATCAGTCACTTATACAATCTGCATTCAGTAGATTTATTCTTTCAAAGTCATTCTTTCTTTTACTTGCAGCATAACGATAAAATCCTCTTGGTTTGTCTTTGATTTGCAGAGCTGGTTTCTTTTCATATTCTGACAGTTTTCTGCACAACACTTGTGACTCTTCCTGCCTGCTTCTTATAATTATCATAACTGATATCTTCCTTATGCACATGGTATGCCTTCCAGATCATCTTTTTCTTAGGAATCTCTTGCTTAATTAGATTACACATTAATTTCACTCCTACTCTATTTATTCTTTGAACTCTAGGGCACCTTCTGATATTGCATCGTTGAAGTATTTTTTAAACACTTCCCACGTACTGTTGTCCTAATTTCCTACTTTGCAGTTCAGCATGTAATCAAATATTTCAAAGTAAATGAAATAAATAAACAAAAAATTATGCCAACAATAGTTATCAAAAAGAGCACACTAAGAATGTATAATATTTTATCAGAGCTATCATTATTATAATTATGGACAATAAGAGAAAGAGGTAAGAAAAGAATCATTACAGCAGAAATATATGAGAAGAACAGCAGATTATACAAGACTAGATAAAAAAAAAAAAAAGAAAGAAAGAGAAATGAAGACATACTGGAAACACTAAACCAAACACTAATATTGGAAACCATAGAAAAATACAGAATGAAATGGAAAGAGCATCTATAACAAATGACATAGAATATCCAGGAAAATGATGAACTACAAACCAAAAGGTCATAGAAACAGGGTCAGCCTGATGAAACACTGAGCTGAGACTGAAACAGCCATCTGCCCTAGATTTAAGAGGAAGAAGAAGACAATGTGTTATAAGATTTGGCATGTCGCTTTAATTTAAATCCCCTTTTCAGCATTTTATTTATTTCATCTGTTCTAGCACCTATTAACCAATCATTGGTCTTTCACAACAAGAATAACTTCATCATTTTGCTCTCTTAATGTATTGAAGTACTCAGGAGTTGTTGAGTTTTGGATAGGGATTATGGAACCAAATGCCTCTTTGAGTTTCCAAAGACTCACTCTTCTAGAATCTTTGATTTGTTTAACTAATTTTAGTTAAACAAATCAAATCAAATTTAGCAGAACTGACACAGATTCTTTACATTTCCTGTCATTTTGGTACTGTTCTACTGCTAGGCCTCGACTTGTATCATGGTTTTTTAACAGTGCTGTCTAGTTTTAAAGTCAGTAAATGGTTTATTGAATTTAAGTATATAATAGGCTGTATATTAAGCACTTAAAATGTTCAAACATTTCAGAATTCACCTTTCCTTGGTAAGTAGTTAGAGGTGTGATTTCTGACCAAGTCCATGTCACAGTATTTTTTGTGAGAACTGGATGCTTCATGAAACCTCTAAATGTCTTTACTTTGAAAGGTCTTCAAAAACCTCATAGTAATCTGGTGTCTGTCAGAAGCCCAGGATGTTTTCCTGTATACATTACAAATGCAATTTTGTCTTCCTAGCACAGGCATTGAATTCCTTGAGCCGTTTGTCTTGGAAAGCATGTCTTCCTTAATTGTTTTGACTTGAACAACAGAAGTATTTTTCTGTGATGTTTTTAATACTTTCTGTTCCTTGTAGTTTGCCTAGCTTTGCACCATTTTGCAAAACTTAAGTGTAGTTTGTGTTTTAAATAATGAAAGATAGATTTATATAAATTATCCAAAAATTCATGAAAACAACAAGAAAGTAGATAGCACTTTCTGTGGAGATGCTCACTTTTCACAGTATAGTTAAGTGGTCGATATCGACCCCCAGGGGGCAATATAACATTGTTAGGGGTCGATAGAACTATATAAGACATCATTGTATGGGTAATATTTAATTCAGTTAACTTGGATTGCCTCCATCCTGCATGACAAAGCAATTAAGAGTGAATCGTGGGAACAGTGACACGAATAGGACCTGTAAGATGGAGCAAAGTCATGAAAATAGTTACGGAGACCAATCAAGTAGGCCAAAATGACGTATTTACCAATAAACGAATGTCGGTGGGTCCAGCCTGGCGGGAGCGAGATTGCAACATGTGCGCGGTTGCTTATTTCTTTATACTTACACGTATCAGTCTCATTTTTGGCGATCGACATATAATTATGCGTTAATGTTTTAAAATTCATCAACATACATATTATAATTCAATCGTTATTCATTCACAAACTAAACTTCTCTATGTTGAAGAGTTGAACAGGGCTGGTAGTTTGTACATCCTATAGAAATACGTGAGTAGGTATATTATTTAGACTTATTACTTATCGTATTACGTTACTTATTAAGAAACGAAACGAGACCTATGTGTGTGAAAAAACTTTTAGTAACGATGCAATGAAACCAGCAAAAATGAAAGATCATCTGCAAATACTGTTTGAAACTTATTAAATTTGAACCCAATATTGCTAATCTTGTCAAGAGTCACGAAGCACACCCTTCACATTGACAACGTTAGTAAATTGCATACTAAGTTAGTAAAAGCCTTATTTTCATATATATAAGGAAGATTGTATTATTGTTATTTTTTTATCTAAATTAAATTTTATATTTTATATATTATTTATCCCTCCTATGAAATATGTAATGTTAAGAAGGATGTCAAAAACAAAAATGTATCCTTTTGACATTAAGCCAATATAATAATATATACTATATTATACATACAATAAACACTGTAACTATAAAATAAACAATCTAAAAACTCACATAAGCGTCTTTTTTGCTTGTCCTATTATAATTGCTTAATAGTAAAATAGAGGGGGTCGATAAAAAGTCAAGAAACTCTTGAGGGGGGTCGACGGCCAAAGAAGTTTGGCGACCCCTGGTATAGTCAGTCACAATGATCTGGTTAAAACTTGTCTTTACAAGATAATTGTATTTTTTAAATACAGTATTAAAAATGCCTTTGCATTTATGTAAAATGTTCAAGTATGTAATTACATTATTCTAATTCATTTTGTGAATAAAAGCCAATACTATATTACTACAGCACATCTACCTAAAGGTTCACGATGTTGGAAAAATAAGATGAAAGATGTACTACAGTATTTGATTAAATTGTCAAATTTTTAATTTTGTTTGTGGTAGATTTTTGTCGACGATATCCTTCATAACACTTGAATCAACCTCAGTCAGGCGACTGGCGCATCACTGACGTTGAAATCTCCAGAACGGGATTTGGCAAACCACTTTTGGCATATGCGTTCTGTTAAGGCACCATCCCCATATACGCTGCATATTTTTTATGGGCCTCTGCAGCTTGTTTGCTTTTTTGAAATAAAAAAGCAAAATATGCCGGTAATGTGACATCATTTCCTTCCATTTCTAAAAATATGTTACATGCAAGTGAAGTAGGCTGAATGAAAATTCACTGAAAGGTTATGTTAAATGTTGCCATTCAACTGCACAATAGCATTGGTAGTACCAATTTGTTGTACTACCAATAACATGGTAGTACAACAATAGCAACAAGCGAAATGCCGTAAACTTGTACTAACGCATAACCGAACAAACTTATTTGCCATCCCAATAGCTTGCGCGCTGATACGTCTATTTTTGTGCAGGAAGCGTGTAGCCAATAGCAACAGAACTTGCACAATATATCCTTTTATAATCAGTGACATCAATTTTACAGCTGTCCACTTTGTAGGTTTGTCGGCTATTGACGATGCAGCACCGCAGCACCATGAGACATGAGGTGCTCGTTCGTCATTGGCTTTTGTTGCTGCAATCTTTGCTTCATACAGTAGGCATAGTGGGCACTTACACATATCTGATTTTTAACTGGAAAGATAACTGATTTAATGCACTGCAAGTTAGGGTTCCCATAACGTTTTACTAAAATCTGGGACATTCTGAAATTTTTACTTAAAAAAACCCAGGACATTTTGTTAAAAAACAGGATGTTAAAAATTAAGAAAACCAAAAATAAAACTATTATATATGTTGTGCTTTAAAGTAAATACTGCTATAAACATAATAAACATTAAATCCACTTTAAAAAAAGGATCATTAATCACAAACATATTCAATTAGAAAAATATTTATCAGATTTATGGACCTGTTCAAGAATTGTTTTTTTTTCTTTTGATATTTGATCATAGAACTCAACACAAGAGAAATTCTTAAAATATGTCTTTACAATGATTAAAGCTTTTACTGTCTCAATTTGAAGTCTGTTTTTTTCATCTGTCCAGAGCGCATTTATTAATGAAAAAAAACATGTTCAACAGCTTCATTAGTTCCTGGCAGCGCTAAACAAAAACTAACTAACTAGGCATTTAATACTCCCAAAATTTATACCCTGCTTTGTAAAATGAGCAAACATTTCACACCATTTATCACTGACAACACTTTGATCCTTCTGTTCACTCCATGCTTCAAATTTGCTTTCACAATATTTTTTCACACATACAAACTCATCAAATAAGTCTTCATTCACAGTAAAACTTGGTGGCACTGTCTGCATGAACATGTAACTTTCTTGTATGTTCTTCCAAGTCACAGGATCCTTTCTCTTCAAATTAATCCAATCCATAGACTGAAGAGGTGTGAGAAATGGTGTACACCATTCCTGAATATATTAAATACAGGTGCAGTAGAAATCTACTGCATAGCTTTCAAACTTTTCAACTGTTATATGTCCTCCTTTTTCTAATTCTTACAACTGTTTTCTCATAGTAGTTGTAAGAAACTTTTCTGCCTTCCTACAATTTAACCTTTCCACCAGTTTGTTTCATCCTTCACTTCAATTACTGTGATATCTTGCTTTTCAATACATTTAATGGTATCATAAAAGGTTTTTAACTGGCTGGAAAGGAAATGCAGGAGTGTAATTGAAAGTGGATTTTCAAAGAAATTTTTGAGACTGATAGGACATTTGTCAATAGAAAGAAAATATGACTTCAATGAAGGGAACTCTGTATTGCAGGCAAAAGAGAGAGCCATCTTATCTTGCTTCTACCCAAAACAGTTTTATACTCCGTGTTTGTGAATTCACAAAATGATTTAAGATCCTCAACTCATACACAATATATGTGGAAATGTTGGTAAATCTTGTTAATTATTAACTGAAGATTGATAGGTAAGCAGTATGCACAGCATTATATATCACATGTAATTCTCATGGAAAGGCTTAGACGTTGGTTATGCATTTTCACTATATTATTTCAGGAAATTACAACGTACTAGGATATACATTAAAATAAATTTTAATATATTTCGGCAACGTCATGCTGCCATTTTCAAGAACTTATGTACAAGATATGTGCACGCAGGCACAGCACAAACAATAAATGAGTAAGAAGAATGAAGCTATTATTTCTCCTAAAGTCCTGATGGTGTCCTCTAGCAGGCGATGTTGGTATTCTTGGGCGATTGGGCTGGAGGTCTTCTGATGTAAGTTTCCCAAATTTGAGGAAGTCTCATGCAGCCAAATTTGTTGAGGTTTGGTTTCAGAACACAAGGACTACATCCGGTTTCACCAACACAGCCACTCTGGTCTTGCTGACCATGCTTTGGATACCTGCCATAGAATACGGTGGAAAAAGCCAGGATAATACACCGTAGCAAATACAGATATGAAAGGCTTTTCATAGAATCAGCTTCAGCCCTAAGAAATGAACCAAACCTCAACAAATTTGGCAGCATGAGACTTCCTCAAATTTGGGAAACTTACATCAGAAGACCTCCAGCCCAATCGCCCAAGAATACCAACATCGCCCGCTAGAGGACACCATCAGGACTTTAGGAGAAATAATAGCTTCATTCTTCTTACTCATTTATTGTTTGTGCTGTGCCTGCATGCACATATCTTGAACATAAGAGCTTGAAAATGGCAGCGTGACGTTGCCGAAATATAGAAATATATTAAAATTTATTTTAATGTATATCCTAGTACGTTGTAATTTCCTGAAATAATATAGTGAAAATGCATAACCAACGTCTAATTCCACGAGAATTACTATAATCCACGGAGATGTTACTGCACGTAAAGCACGCCATTACGGTAAATTGAAGTTGAAGCTAGCAAGACAACTGAATCGTCTCGCCTTCCTGAAGCGCTGCCGGGATAACCAGGTAATCCCTAACTGTGTGAAATTCAAGCACCGTTTCTCTTCACAAAAGGCACTTCGTATCTATAACCGTGCCAGCAAAGCCTTACTCAGAGAACAAATTGCTGCCACTCGCCGTTTCCTGAGTGAAGCTAACTCAGCTATACAGGCACTCGAAGTTGACCTTTCAAGCACCTTAAGCCACGAAATTTGGTCGATTTTACGCGACATCTCGTGCACTGCAGCGGAGAAAGAGTTTAGATTAGTCCGAGATCGACACATCAAAAAATTCTAAAATTTAAAAAAGGTCGCGATCTCTAAACCGCAACTTCCTACCAATACGGTAGTGAATCTGTCGTCACTAAGTGTGAAACCCGAAGCACTCGACGCCCTCGCACGTGGCCACAACTTCGCCATTGCGCCCAAAAGAATACCTGCTGAGGATATCATGATACGGATTGAACGCGGGATCTGACACCTCCCAAGCCACGTCGCCAACGATATTAGACTGGATGTAGCTTGTGTTCTGACTAAAGCCAAACCACCTAAAACCAACATGCCCAGTAAAGAAATTAAATCTCTATTAGAATTAAAGAAAAACAAGAAAATAATAATCACCAAAGCTGACAAAGGGAATGCCACAGTATTGCTGAACCAAAAAGATTACACAGGTAAGCTGAAATCTCTATTGTTAGATCGTGCCACTTACCTCCCTATCGAATACAATCCCACCAACTCACAAATTAGAAAACTCCACAGACTCCTTAAGAAGGTCACTTCTTGGGCTGTGGAAATCACCAACAAACTAAAACCATATAACTCCATACCCCCCCCCCCCCCTGTATTTATGGACTCCCAAAAATTCACAAGGAAAATGTGCCATTACGTCCCATAGTGGATGGCATTGATTCCCCCACATACAAAATATCTAAACATTTGGCCAAAGCTCTCTCACACTATACTGGCAACACACCTTCATACATAAAAAAAACTCAGCCCACTTCAAAACCAGCATAGAAAACTTTACACTCAAACACACTGACATAATGGTCAGTTTTGATGTCTCCTCCTTATTCACCAATGTCCCACTCAAGGAAACTTTAGAGCTAATCCAAGCTAAATTTTCTCCCGATATCTCAGCCCTATTTCAGTTCACAATGAACTCAGGCTATTTTGTTTGGCAAGGAAAATTCTACAAACAAATAGAGGGGACAGCCATGGGTTCTCCACTCTCCCCACCCTTGGCCAACTTTTATATGGAGACTTTTGAAGAGCAAGCCTTGAACTCTGCCCCACAAAAACCAACCATTTGGCTTCGCTATGTAGATGATGTATTCGCTATTTGGCCACATGGCTCCGATGCACTCCTCTCCTTCTTAACACACTTAAACAACCAACACCCCAGAATCAAATTCACCCTGGAAGAGAAAAAACAACTGCATTTCATTCTTAGACACACTGGTCACCTGCCAGCCTGATGGAACCTTGGTTTTCTCAGTATATAGAAAATCCACCCATACAGGCAGATACATTCACCAACAATTCCCCCCCCCCCCTCACAACAATATGGAGTCATTAAGACACTACACAACAGGGCTAAACTTATCTGCTCGAATGACAATGCCCTAACCACAGAACGAAACCACATCCTCAACACATTCTCAGCCAATGGCTACCCCCCAAAAAAATCCAAAAAATATTAAAACCAGTAAATTACAATCCCCCCCTCCCCCTCACAACAAGGATTACTCTAAATCCATCACCATACCTTACATCCGAGGCACCTCAGAAAAAATCACAAAAATCCTAAAAAAAACATAACTTAACTTCTTGTTACAAACCATATAAAAAATTGGCATCCCTTATCCGCTCAACAAAAGACCAACCTCCTCCCCCCCCCCCCAGACCTACCTGGGGTGTACCAGGTCCCTTGCAGCTGTAAGCTGTCCTACTTCGGCCAAACAGGCAGGACAGCAAATATCAGAATTTCAGAACACAAGGACTACATCCGGTTTCACCAATACAGCCACTCTGGTCTTGCTGACCATGCTCCGGATACCTGCCATAGAATACGGTGGAAAAAAGCCAGGATAATACACCGTAGCAAATACAGATACGAAAGGCTTTTCGTAGAATCAGCTTCAGCCCTAAGAAACGAACCAAACCTCAACAAATTTGGCTGCATGAGACTTCCTCAAATTTGGGAAACTTACATCAGAAGACCTCCAGCCCAATAGCCCGCTAGAGGACACCATCAGGACTTCAGGGGATATAATAGCTTCATTCTTCTTACTCATTTATTGTTTGTGCTGTGCCTGCATGCACATATCTTGTACATAAGTTCTTGAAAATGGCAGCGTGACGTTGCCGAAATATAGAAATATATTAAAATTTATTTTAATGTATATCCTAGTACGTTGTAATTTCCTGAAATAATATAGTGAAAATATATATCACATGTGCAGGGCAACCAATTCCAATTAAATTGTTCACAGTGTTTTCTTGCTTTTTGAAGTACAGATTATCCTTTCCCTTTCTCTTCTTTCCACCAAAGTTTGTATTTGTATTATCTGCTAATATAGCAATAACCTTTTTCAGGATATCTAACTTCTGTAATACTTCCAACACATAAGAAAATAAAATTTCTGAAGTTTCACCACCTAACTAACTCTAACACATTCACCTTCACACCTTTTTCTGGATGATAGTATCTAATGACCAGAGGCATTAATTTCATGTCAAAGTGGTTTAATGAATCGATTAGTACTGATATAAAACAAACTTCTTTTAGCTCTTCCTCAGTCTGCTTTGTCGCTAATGCCGCAATAACATTGGTTATTATTGCCTTGCACTTTGTTTGCGAACACCTGAATTTATCGTTGAAAATTTTTTTCACGATGGTTATTGTGCAGTCCGTGGAGTTGAAGCTGTGGTTATGCACCGCTGTGTGATACGTGAAGGTTGCTTCCTGCGCTGCCAGTGATAACGCTTTTTCCCTGTCACTCTTGGTTTTCACAATTAAAAAATTACTTATACTGCAGTTGGAAGCCTTACTTTGAACAGTAGCTTTATTTTTTTTCGTTTTCACGTGGTTGACTGTCTGACCGACCACCATGTGAAATGCAAAATTTACTGTTACATAAAGTACATTCCACATTTTCATCTACACCTTTAATGAAAGGAAATTCTCTTCTAATATTATCATTAATACTGCACTTGCGTTTCGGCATTGTAGGGGTAGAAAACAAAAATTATGACACGCAAAGTATTGATCAAGTAAGATACTGTTATAACAGATGCACAGGGAAAAAAGAACATTGCCATTAGTTATTATTAGTTAGTTATATTATTTATAATACTAATGATTATTATTATAAATAATAAATAAATAAAATTTATTATTATCAACATTGTAATAGAAATTGGTACTAAAATTGATATAAAATCCATTTATCAATTTTTTCCTGAAGAATACTTAAAAAAGCTGGACTTTTGGAATTAACTCAGGACATTTTTATAAAAAACAGGATGAATGGGAACCCTACTGTAAGTACTTATAGATCGTGCAGAAGTAATCGACTCCTTAGTACCCGCTTTTAGGATTTCGATTTAATGATTAATTTTAATGAAAAACACTTACAATACGATGAAATGTGGGAACACAAGTTTGGAGTAACTTATTCACAGGTGCTGCCTGTTGGTCAGTTTTGAGTAGGGTGGTGAAATTGTGTTTAGTGTTTCCATTAAGAACTGGTAAATTCAGATCTTATTATTATGTTAATAGTATTGTATATTGATATTCAAGTATTATTATTAAACAAAAACATACTTTTATTCAAAGCAAAATACATGAGTTATGGTTCACAAAACTCTTTCTTGAAACTGCCACCAGGATGATAGAGAGAGAAAGAGTGAGAAATGAACAAAATTCACTCAGTGACCTATGCAAGAGACCAGAAGGCATGAGTGCCATTTGTGCAAAAAACGTCAGTTTTCTGCACTTGTATTTCTTGATTATTGTTCTGTAGTTGTAAGCTTTGGTGTAGGTTGAGAATTAAACTGGAGTTTTTGTCTTTATACTCCATATAAATTTATACAGCATATTGCAACATATTGTGATATGCTGTTTTCTTAACACACTTGTTGAAAAGCCAATGCGTGAATGTTTATTTGGAATTTTGAACAGAGTCTACTTAATTAGTGAATTTGATGCCAATTTTGAGTTTTTGTGCGATCCTCTTTCTTGGAGGATAAGATGTGCTGCTGTGGTTGAATGAATTTTCATTTTTAAAATATTTCTTAGAAGATGTTATTTCGGAAAATTCCCATGTTACTCCTCTAAATAAACTATTATTTTTTATGGCTATATAGCCTACTTTCGTTTAGGCGTGTCCTTTTTTTTTTACAAGGGATAACACAAGCACACCAAAGACAGAAACACCAAGCCGACATGACATAGCCTTCACTTCCCCCACGAGTTCTGAAGACGATGCACTGTCGAAATGGCTCACACCCCATTACTCCTGCCCCTGACCTTATCCCATCAATCCTTCCTCTTCCCCAAAAAAATAGTTTCTATTTTTAGATCCTCTCACCCCCTTCCAAAGCGCTCTCTACCCACCCTTAATAACAATAATATTATACATATAAAAAAACCCAGATTTTTTCAAATAATTACCCCACATTGCTTTACCCCACCTTTCCCAAATCCCCCCCCCCCTCTTTAACAGCAGATAAATGCATATTGCCTGCTGGGAAAAGGAGACGGCCAACAACAAAAAAGGTATGTCCGAATTTTCCTCCTATATTATTCTTCATATATTAGTTTTATAACACATCAGTAATAAAACATGTTGCCAATGCAGAGCATATAACATGCCAATGCAAGGTCATAACATGGTCCTGACCATGCCCCTTGCTACCCAGCCTTCCTTATGGTCTGCAGGTGGCAGTAGGCTTATGCACTAGCTGATTGGGAGGCCTTTTGATGTGTTTCCATCAGCTTCGGTCCTGTATACTATTTGACTTATGGAACTGCTTTATTGATATATCTTCAAATATAGGAGATTCTGAATCTCCTCCAGTATGTTTAGCATGCCCTTGAAGGATACTTATACACTACATGTATAAGAAAGGGAGGAGAGTAGAAATTGGAACTCTTACCCTGGAGAACCAAACATGACTAAGCATGTCACTTCTTCCAGCTAGCAGGTTATCTATTTTGAAGTGATTCTTGTAGATAAACTTATACGTTTGTTACACATGACTTTAAATTTTTTTCAGGAAAAGACAACGTATACTAAAATATTAATTAAAAAACTTGAATCGATATCTTCCAATATTTTGGCAATGTTACATTGCCATCTTCTAGGAACATAAAACTATGATATGTGCATGCAGGCACTAACAACAATCAAATGAGACTGAAGAAGGCAACTGGTGTTGATTCTAGAGTTCCAAAAGTGCCCCCTAGTGGGCTAAATTGGGTTTTCTTGGCTGTTGGGCTGATATTCTAAGGAGGCAAGCTTCCCAAATTTGGGGCAGTCTCATGCCCAAATTTGTTTGAGATTTGGGAAGTTCTTTAGAGCTGAGGCTGATTCCAGGAACAATCTTTCATATTTATATTTGCTATGGTGTAGTAAAGCGGTTTTCTTCCAGCATATTCTGTGGTGGGTATCTAGTGCATGGTCCGCAAGTCCTGAATGGCTGTATTAGTGAAACTGGATGTAGTCTTTGTGTTCAGATATCCTGATATTAGCTGTCCTTCCTGTTTGGCTATAGTAGGACAGTTTACAGCTGCAAGGGACTCCAGGTAGGTCTAGGGGAAGTGACTGGTCTTTGGCAGATGGAAATTGGCATCCCTTATCTGCCTGTTTGGCAGATAAGAGATGCCAATTTCTTATGTGGTTTGTAGCACATAGTCAGGTCATATTTTTTCAGGATTTTTGTGAGATCTTCAGACATTCCCTGGATATAAGGAATGGTGATAGATTTAGTGTAATCTCTGTTAAGAAGGGGGAGGGTAACTGGTTTTAATATCGTCCAAAGGTCGATATTAAATATTTTATTTAGTTTTTTATTATATAATAAAAAACATCCAAAGGTTCAGCATAGTGGCAAGCTCTTCCTCTAACGCACAAATAGCCTCGTTTCTGTTGGCAAAGAGAAATCAAGTGGCGCAATTGTTCTATAACTGCCAAACAGGCAGGACAGCTAATATCAGGATATCTGAATACAAAGACTACATCCAGTTTCACCAATACAGCCACTCAGGACTTGCGGACCATACACTAGATACCCGCTACAGAATTCACTGGAAGAAAGCCATAATGTTGGAGGTTTAATGGATTTTTTACAACACTCAAATTTCAGGATTAAAAAGAATTTAATACTTTCTATATTTCGTCCTAGTCACTAGGACATCTACGGGGATTACAAAAATAACTAATGTAACATAACACAAATATCATACAATACTAAGCCCAACCACATGGGTGACACTAAAGTCCTATCTAGGTGGAGTGCCCTCTAAGGGCGGGTGTAGGTGGCCTGGAATATAAAGTAGGATCTCTGGTGATGAGTATTTCCCAAATTTTCAGAAGCTTAATGCAACCGTATTTATTAAGATTTGGTTGATTTCTAAGAGCTGCTGCTTCTAGGAATAGTCTCTCTTTCTTGAATTTGCTATGATGGAGCATGGTGGTTTTCTTCCATGATACTCTGAGGGTGGTGTCCAAGACATGGTCAGCCAAGCCTGAATGACCATAGTTGTGTTTACAGATGTAAGACTTGTGTTCCTCTAAGCGGATGGATGCTGATCTGCCTGTTTGTCCAAAGTACGCCAGCTTACAGGAACAGGGTACTTTGTTAACTCCAGGCAGAGAGAGAAGAGGGAGCTAATCTTTTGTAGAACGGATAAGGGTAGCAAGTTTGCAGTGGGGTTTATATGCTGTGTGTAGGTTGTACTTTTTTAGAATCTTGGCTATTTTTTCGGATGTGTCACAGATGTAGGGTATGGTGATGGCATTTTTAAATTCTTGTTGACGAGAAGGACCCAGAATGGGGGAGGAACTAATTATTTTTTTGATACTGTGATCGCTGTAGCCATTGGAGAGGAAAGTGTTGTGTATGTAGTTAAGCTCAGTAGTGAGGGCGGTTCCACTGGAACAAAGATTGTGGGCTCTCTTGGTAAGAGTTTATAATGCCATATTGTTGAGAGGGGTGGTGGTGTGAGAGTTTGTGAATGTATCTACCTGTGTGTGTGGGTTTTCTGTATACAGTGAAGGCAAGTGTATCATTAGGCAGGCATGTGACTAAGGTGTCTAGGAAGGGTAAACAATTGTTCTTTTCCTTTTCCATAGTAAACTGGATTCTTAGATGTAGGCTATTGAGATGACTGAGGAAGGAGTCTAATGTGTCTGGGCCATGAGGCCAAATAGAGAACACATCATCTACATATCTTAGCCAGATAGAAGGTTTGAGTGGGACTGAGTCTATGGCTCGTTTTTCAAAATCTTCCATATAGAAATTGGCAAGGGAGGGGGGGGGGAGAGAGGGGGGAAACCCATGGCAGTTCCCTCTATCTGTTAAATTCAAGAAAGAGAGACTATTCTTAGAAGCAGCAGCAGCTCTTAGAAATCAACCAAATCTTAATAAATACGGTTGCATTAAGCTTCCGAAAATTTGGGAAACACTCATCACCAGAGATCCTACTTTATATTCCAGGCCACCTACAACCGCCCTTAGAGGGCGCTCCACCTAGATAGGACTTTAATGTCACCCACATGGTTGGGCTTAGTATTGTATGATATTTGTGTTATGTTACATTAGTTATTTTTGTAATCCCTGTAGATGTCCTAGTGACTAGGACGAAATATAAGAAGTATTGTTGTAAAAAATCCATTAAACCTCCAACATTATGTCTTCACAGCACTTAAGCCTCTATACACGAATGGAAGAAAGCCACTTTACTACACCATAGCAAATATAAATATCAAAGATTGTTCCTGGAATCTTCCTGAGCTCTAAAGAACTTCTCAAATCTCAACAAATTTGGATGCATGAGACGGCCGCAAATTTGGGAGGCTTTGGGGTATCAGCCCAAGAGCCAAGACAACCCACTTTAGCCCACTAGGGGTCACCTTTAGAACTCTAGGACCAACACCAGTTGCCTTCTTCAGCCTCATTTGCTTGTTGTTAGTTCCTGTATGCATATATCATAGTTTTTTATTCCAAGAAGATGGCAATGTAGCATTGCCGAAATATTGGAAGGTATTGATGAAAGTTTTTTAATTAATATTTTAGTATACGTTGTCATTTCCTGAAAAAAATTTAAAGTTTTGAAGTGAGAATACTTGCTGATTTCCTCAGAGCCTTTTCTGGAAATACTTCACAGGTTCGTTAGTTGCTTACAACTCTTTTTGAGCTTTAGTATAGGCAGAAAGGAAAGTGTGGGTGTTTTGACAGAAAATCAGTTGAGTAAATGTGCATTTACCTTGAACAACCTTGGCACGCTTGTTAGAGAAATGAGACTGGAATTAGAATTTCATTTAAAATGGGGAATGAATGTTTTGAGTTTTAGTATAGCAGAAAAGGAATATGGAAGGATATTTTAATGAAACTAGTATAACTAAATGACTGTGTTCTCAATTCTCATGGGTTCCTAATAGTATCACGTGATTGACTATAGAGAGGCAGAACAGAAGCATCTGTAGCCGCTGTTTTTTTTTTTTTTTTTCTTGTTTCATGTAGTGATCCATTCTCTTGCTGCAATGAGATACCAACACAAAATATTAGTAGTTTATATAAATCCCATGTTTTTTTTGCATGATTTTGTGTGCAGTCATTTAATCATTAATTTTTGCACCAGGGGAACAAGGTTGAGTCATGTTCCCATTAAGTGCACTTGTTATCCTAGGATCATCATAAACATATTCTTTGTTTTCTCTTAATTAGTCATATGTTCTTGTTTCTTATTTTTTACCCTTTCTCTTCCATATATGAGCTGCCTAACATTTCTGAAATTTTTCGATCTCATGCTTTGTACTGTGAAAGGATTTGATGTAAGGATGCAGTTTCTTTCACAAGATTCTCTTCATTTTGACCTTCCATATTCTGCATTTTCATCAATATTGCCAACACTAACATTTTATCAACTTTTGCCAGTATTCGCTACTTTGCTATCACATCTTTTACTCTCTTCACATAACCGATGCTCACTCTCAAAACACTTGGCATTTGTGCTCACACCATTCTCATTTTCCTTTTGCAAATCTTTCAACTTTCTTAATAGATATTTCTCACTCGTGCTACGCTGAGCAAAATCTTGCATATTATTACCCCCCCCCCCCCAAAACTAAGATATTTGTCTTCTATTATTCTCTTATACACCATACTAACAATATCTAGTGTCTCTAAAAATTACTTATCTTTCTACACTGCTCTAAACATATGTCCTTTCATGATTTCAACTTATCTTTTATAGAGAAATGATATAACAGCTTTTTTCCTGTGCCTCCTAGTGGGGCATTCAAACGCCAACAGATAAAATACCTTAAAATGCTTAAGATAGATACGGACATCTGTGAGAAAGCAGTTTGAGCAAGTTAGTGAGAGAGAGGAATCATCTGCTAACTAGATTATCTTCTGCGTATTCATTCCTAGTGATGGTAATGGTCCATTTTATTTTTATTCTTTTTCTATGATTTTCTTCTTGTATTCTTTGCTCAACATCTCCAGTGTCCCTATTACTGTCCTTTTTTCCCTGAGCACCATTACTGGGATTGAACCACTTGTTGATGTGCTTGCTATGCATTGCAATCTATGGATATCCAGAAAAGGAGATCCTGATAGTCCTTTTTGCCTCTGCTTTGGCAAGATGGGCAGACCTGGATGTCCCAGCCAGGTTTAATTAGCTAGTGACACAATAAGTCTACTTCTCCATGGCCTGGAGATATGGTCCAAGGCTTTTTGTGTTGTTGGTATGGTATTTGGGGTAGCTCATGAGTGGAAAATTGAGCAACCTGACTTGTCCAACTTCACTACTTAAACCTGGCTGGGACATCCAGGTCTGTCCCATCTTGCCAAAGCAGAGGCTAAAAGGACTATCAGGATCTCCTTTTCTGGATAACTGTGTGATCGAGTATTACACAAGCTGCGAAAACATCAATTCCTAAAACATTTAGGAATTGATGGAATGACATTGCACAACAGAAGAAAGCATGGAGTATCTTCCCTAGATACCTGGCAACAAAAAATTTCATTGCTTTAAAATATGCATGAGCCCGAGCAAGACACAGATATCATCAGAGGAATTTTGATCCAATATACATTTTCTATTACAACAGCAACCAAGAACAAAGAAGTATGGGATAAAATCTTAACAGTGAAAAGCAGTGAGAAAGCCAGGGCTCTCTCTCTCATATGTCATTTCTCAAGCTTCCAACTCTGCCTGTACCCTATATTTATTTCAGACAGATAATAAAACAAACTTTTATTTCAGTGGCAGTTGTCATGGAATTCAGAGATCAATAATCTGTGAATCAACCTGAAATTGTGGCAGTTAAGTCTATGTGGGCTTTGTAAAGAGGAAGTTATTCTTGCTTGATTCTGGGTCATAGTTAGGCTTACCATACGTCCCGGTTTGAAGGTACGGTCCTGGCCAGTTTGTCATTTTGTCCCGGTTATTTGGTAAAAATTTAAAAGTGCAGAATATACATGCAGTACAAAAAGTGCAGCCTCGGAAAATGGCAATTAGGCAACACAGATACCCCACTTTGACTCTATCCTGTACGCTGCATCACAAGTCATTGTTGAGCATGCACAATCTTAGTTGAGTTTAGATTGTGAGTCGGTGTTTCTTTTCGGCATGTTGTTTGTGATTTTTTTTACTTCATTAAATTAATTTAACCCCAAAATGCCAAAAAGAAACTGTGTGTTTACGGATGAATTAAAAAAGGATTATCTGTTTTTGAAAAACGTTTGTGGTCATATTGACAAAGTGAAATGTGAACAATGCTCTTCAGAATTTTCTGTGTCTCATGGTGGGTGTTCGGACATAAAAAATCACTTGACATGTGCGAAACATAAGGCTAGTCTAGCAGTGGCAGGAACTTCCTCAAAGTTATTGTCATATTTTAAAGGTGCTGATCCAAGTGACAAAGAATTTTTAATAGCTGCTAAAGAAACAACTTTTGCATTTCATGTTGCTATTCACAATCTCAGCTTTAAGTCTGCTGATTGTTCATCTAAATTGATATCAAAGCTTTTTGAAACAAAGTTTAGACTGGGTAGAACAAAATGTGAAGTTGTCATTGTTAATGTGATTGAGCCACTGTTGTTTCAGCAACTTTTTGAAGATTTAAACAAAACAAATTTTGTGACGATATCAATTGATTCTTCCAACAGGAAAGAAATTAAAACTGTACCATGTGTTGTGCGGTATTTTGCACCAGATTGTGGAGCAAAAGTTAAACTTTTAGACTTTCAATCATTTCCCAGTGAAACTGCAGAAATACTGACAAACCATTTAATGTCAGTTATGAAAACTCATAATATAACAAAAAAAAATTATTGGATTTTGTGAAGATAACTGCAATACCAATTTTGGAGGTGTAAAACAGAGAGGAGAAAACAATATTTACAGTCGATTGAAGAAGGAACTAGGAAGAAATATTGTGGGCATTGGTTGCAGTTCTCACATCGTTCACAACTGTTTTCAAACTGCAGTTGATGTTCTATCTATTGAAATAGAAGCTTTAGTAATCAAAATTTATAAATATTTCCACATTTATACGGTTTGAGTCACTCAACTAAAAGCGTTCTGTGAATTTGTAGATGTAGAGTATAAAAAGGTTCTTCAACATGGCAACGCCCATTTTCTTTCACTACTTCCAGCTATTGACAGAATACTTGAAATCTATGAGGGACTGAAATCATATTTTATTTCACAAGAACACTGTCTGGTGGTGATAAAGCAGTTCTTTGATAATTGTGGTGAAATTTATTTGTGGTTTGTGCATGGGCAACTCAAATTGTTTGACAAATCTATCTTGATTATAGAAAGTACAAAAGCAAGTGCAACAGATATTGTCATTGAACTCATTGTCTTAGAAAATTAAAAACAAATCTTGAGGAAAGAGGTGATAATAAATTTATACCTCAAGAAGCAAAAAAAGCTTTTTAGAATACTGGAAAATAATGGAAATATTAATACAATACTATAAGAGTTTACAAAATTTTATGACCGATGTCTTTCTTACGTTGAGCTTTGGGAAAACAGTTTTGGCGGAGCAGAATCTTTTACTTGGATAAACAACAATGAATTAACTTGGTCGGAAATTGAAGCTTCAGGTGAAAAAATTAATTGAAATTCTTGCAAATAATGCAGTAAACATGGATGAACTGTTTGATGAAGTGGTGATTGCAAAAGCTTTTTGGTCGGCAAACATGACATTTTGAAAAATACAAGTTGCGAAGAAAAATGGATACAACTATTCAGTCATTTCAAAGAAAAGAACATTTCGTTGCCCAATCTTGTCCAAATTATAGAATACATTTTCAGCCTGCCAGGCACATCTTCACCTGTTGAAAGGATATTCTCAATAATGAATAACATATGGTCTGAAGAAAGAGGTAGAATGGCTGAATCAACAGTAAAAGCTGTATTGCGCTGCAAACTTAATAGTGAACTAAATTGTAGTGAATTTTTCAATGTGATTAAAAATAACAAAGAATTTTTAAAGAAAGTTCACTCTGGTGATAAATATTAATAACTTTTTAATAATAAGTTATGTTCAGTTAAGAGTAATTAAAAATTATTACTATGAAATGTTGTTTTTTGTCAACCACTCTGTTATTTAGCCCTTTGAATCATAAGTACTTAGCGTAGAAGGCGTTACTTTCTGTTTTGAGCAAACTCTCAAAAATGTCCTGGTTTGATTTAAAAAAAAAAAAAAAATTATGGTAAGTCTAGTCAGTCATTTTGCACACTGCCTTTTCCTTTCAGGGGTAATCACTTGTGATATGCCAACTTTTTTTGGATACCCAATACTTGGGTAGTGTAGTAGTCAATGAGTTTGGAGTGTTTGGATCAGAAGAGTGGAAACAATCAGACTCTGGAAAGAAGTATGTTATGGAGGATCATCCCATTTGGCTTTGGCAAAATGGACACAGGAGTAGAATTGAAACTGGCTGAGTTTTGGAATGGTCTGGGTTATCAAGAAGAGAGCTGTCATTTACAATATATTAAACTGGTTAAGAAAAGTTCAAGAATATTAGGAAGGTAATGATTGCCTGATGTTCTGAACATTGTGAACAGTTTGTGTAAAGTCATTGCTAACAGCAAAAACTTACCGACAGCATTATTTTTGTTGTGCAACATACACTCACAAGCATGGAAAAGCATTTATTGGTTGGATTTTTGTGTAGATTTTGTGAGTTTTTTCATTCTTTGGTGGGAGAGAGCTAAATAAAAGATATGGCATGCAGTGTGAAGAGGAAAGATTAACAAAGCATGTCACCTACTATATTTGTGGATTTAAAAAAAAAAAAGAAGTAAGAATGTCCATTGCCAGGGCTTCCTGCATCTGTTGTAGTTTCTTTTTCTTGGCATGATCTGTCAGAGTATATGGTTCTAAGGTTATTTTGCAAACTATTCAGGAAGTCTGCTGATTTGTTATTGTCAGATTCATTCCATGTATTAGCTAGGATCTGGTAAGTAAAAGTTACTGCTTTTTCCTCAAATGAATGAGATTCTGGGACTCTACCGGGTTGCAATATTGTTGACATTCAATGTAAATGCTCCCCCCCCACCACCAAAAACCAGGTGATGAGTGTTGCATATTAGATGTTTGGAGGAAGAAACCAGTCATCTTCCTTTTGATTCCAAACAGGGCATCAGCAACTTTGACCCCTTTAGCATTTGATGTGGTTCAGTGGTGATGGAAGCCACTTACCTACTAGAATTCTAGATGGCAGTCCCTCTATCTTGAGCAGTGGTTCCCAGCCTGTGCTCTGCGGAGCCCCAAGGGTTCCATGTGCACTTCCCAGGGGCTCTGCTGCTGCTCCAGGAAAATAAAATAAATAAAAATTGAATGAAATTAAAGAATAAGAAACAAAAAGTAGAATCAATCACTTCACAGTGAATTTTCATAGCGATAACATTGCGATTTCTTAGCGATTCTTCCACGAGTTTTCTGTGCGTTTGACCTCTTTGTGAGTATTTAGTTGTGTAGTTGGTAAGTGTTCATTAATAAAGTGTTGTAAATTAATAAAGTAAAATTAAATAGGAATTGTCTTTTATAATAAATAATAAAAATTTCGAATAACAAGTAATGAACGAATATGTATTTGAATTGAATTGGATGTAATGATTAAATTGGAGGAACTGGGTTTATTGTATGAATCTTATTGTAAGACATAGGGTAGGTATATCTTTACAATATAAAGATATTGTAAGTACTGTCGGCACCTAGTCTTTTTCTTGTGTGTGCGATTAATGTTCGGTGTATTTTCCAAAAATGTTTTTTTTTTGAATAAAGTGTGAATAAACTAAACATATTTGGTCGTTTATAATTAAAATACAATTTTATTTAATGCTGACCATAAAAACAAATTTATATTATAGCCTACCAGTTTTGCCAACAGACTGTCTGGCTTTTTCAAGGCGTTTATGAAAAGACATAAAAACTAGTAAATGCAAATTGAAAGGAACATAAAAAACATTGTAAACCTACTAGTAGCTAAGGTTACACGTTCGCATGACAGAGAGGACTTATCGTTCTTATTCATTATCACGGATGCATGTTTGTTGTAAATGTGTAATGTGATTACTGGCTAGCTGTAGTTCAGCTTGATTAAGAAAGAGGATAAGGTTTTTCCACGAACTGTTTAGAATTACATCATTTCTGTTGAGGTTTCCGCCGATTATTGACACTATTGTGGCTTCCTTGAATAAACGATGTCTGTAGTCGTCATTGAGATATGGCATGGAGCTGTTTTGCCACTCTATTGTGTGGTTAGACGTACAGAAATGATGTGTGCTAAGCCAGAAGAGATACTTCTGTTGTGGTTTACATCAACAACATGTTCTTTTTGTCTGATTTCTAAACTCGTGAAGTTTGTCCTATGTAGGCAAGACCACAGGAGCAGGGAATGTAATATACTCCTGGATATTTGTAGAAAGGAACCTTATCTTTTGGGGGCTCCTAAAACTTGTCTGATGCTGGTGGTTGGTTTGAAGACCACTCTGATGTTGTAGGCTCTTAGTATTCTTGCTATTTGATAAGAAATTGACTTGATGAAAGGGTTCTTGATCACTACAGTAGAAATGTGCTGGGAGTGTGATTCTTCTTGTCTGGGTTGTCACTGTAGAGATATTTTTTTATGATGTTTTGAGGATATCCATTTTGTGATAATGTGTTGGCTATTAGTGAGAGTTCAGTCTGAGTATCCTCCTCTTCTGATATAAACTTTCTGGTCCTATATTTCAACATGTGGATAATGCTCAGTTTGTGTGTCTTGTGATGGTTTGAAGTATAATGAAGATATCTTCCAGTATCTGTCGGCTTTCTGTAAATAGATAATTTGACACTTTGATTGTTTCTTTATCAAAATGTCTAAAAAATGCAGTTGGTTGTTGTTTTCCACTTACAGAGTGAATTTTATCTTGTTATGTATTGAGTTGATTTTATCCACAAACAATTTTAGGTTTTCTAAGCCGTCTTGCCATATAATGAAGATATCGTCAACATATCTCCACCATGTAGATGGTCTGGCTTTTAATCACCAGTGTACCAGTAGAAGAGGTAATAAACATCATCCAAGATCTTTTTTCTCTAGACATCACACAGATGTTTAGACACTGCCTTCAATCTAATTTCTTCAAGGTTAACAACACCATATACCAACAATTAGAAGGCCTAGCAATGGGAAGCTCACTATCACCATCTTGTGCAGACCTTTTCATGGAAAAACTTGACATATGTTGACGATATCTTCATTATATGGCAAGACAGCTTAGAAAACCTTAAATCAACTCAATACATAACAAGATAAAATTCACTCTGGAAGCAGAAAACAACAACCAACTGCATTTTTTTAGACATTTTGATAAAGAAACAATCAAACAGTGTCAAATTATCTATTTACAGAAAGCCCACAGATACTGGAAGATATCTTCATTATACTTCAAACCATCACAAGACACACAAACTGAGCATTATCCACATGTTGAAATATAGGGCCAGAAAGTTTATATCAGATGAGAAGCATACTCAGACTGAACTCTCACTAATAGCCAACACATTATCACAAAATGGATATCCTCAAAACATCGTAAAAAAATATCTATACAGTGACAGCCCAGACAAGAAGAATCGCACTCCCAGCACATGGGATGTAGTGATCAAGAACCCTTTCATCAAGTTACCCTTTTCAAGTCGATTTCTTATCAAATAGCAAGAATACTAAGAGCCTACAACATCAGAGTGGTCTTCAAACCAACCACCAGCATCAGACAAGTTTTAGGATCCCCAAAAGATAAGGTTCCTTTCTACAAATATCCAGGAGTATATTATATTCCCTGCTCCTGTGGTCTTGCCTACATAGGACAAACTTCACGGAGTTTAGAAATGAGACAAAAAGAACATGTTGGTGATGTAAACCACAACAGAAGTATCTCTTCCGGCTTAGCACATCATTTCTGTACGTCTAACCACACGATAGAGTGGCAAAACAGCTTCGTGCCATATGTCAATGACGACTACAGACATCATTTATTCAAGGAAGCCACAATAGTGTCAATAACCAGCAGAAACCTCAACAGAAATCAGGGTGTAATTCTAAACAGTTCGTGGAAAAACCTTATCTTCTCTCTTAATCAAGCTGAACTAGAGCTAGCCAGTAATCACATTACACGTTTACAACAAACACGCATGCGTGATAATGAATAAGAATAATAAGTCCTCTCTGTCACGCGAACGTGTAACCTTAGCTACCAGTAGGTTTACAACGTTTTTTATGTTCCTTTCAATTTACATTTACTAGTTTTTATGTCTTTTCATAAACGCCTTGAAAAAGCCAGACAGTCTGTTGGCGAAACTGGTAGGCTATAATATAAGTTTGTTTTTATGGTCAGCATTAAATAAAATTGTATTTTAAAGTGTGAATAAAACGAACAGGAAATGAAAACCGCTTTACAGTATAATGTTACCTACAGATTAGTCCTGTTTATACAATTTTTTTTTACATGGAACTCAACAATCAATAAGTTGATTTATGATGCATCAAAAAATAAAGAAGAACTATTTTAGTTTTATTTTCGTAAATTTTAATCAAAAATTACAATGATATAATTGGGTCCAGGATACAATTTCAGAATTTATTTATTCGTTTCCAGGAAAATCTGAAGGGGCCCGAACGGAAGACGACGTACATTCATAATTATATGTACCATTCGTTATTAGTTTAAACTCTTATCTCATATTTTTTGACATATTTTAGGTGCCTTTTCTTCTGCGGCACCTGTGTATATTGCACACTTCACACATTGCCACCAGCCAGCATATTGTAGTCCTATGGGGTTCCGCCATAGAAATTGATTCTAAAAAGGGCGCTGCAAGCCAAAAAGGTTGGGAACCACTGATCTAGAGAATGTATACATTTATGACAGCAGCACTGATGGAATTTATCAGTTCCATATTGAGAAGGTCTAGTTCGTTTGGCTGTAGAGGCTATACAGATCAGTGTTGTGACGTTCTCTTTCTATTCTCTTTGTTTTTTATCTTTACTATCCTCTCGACTCCACCATTTATGTTATTGCCCTTTTCTTATCTTGTTTGCTATTTCTTTACTTAATTAGTTGTTTACCCTTTTCTACCCTTTCTTAACTAATCCAGTATTCTATCTTTCTTAAATTCAAAACTCGTCTAACACTGTACCTTACTTATACATATTTATCCCTTATAATTTAAACTCTACAATCAAATATTCTCTCCTTCAGTGTTTTGCAGTCCTATTGGCCTCTCTATGTCCTAAACAAACAATCTGAAGAAGTTCACCCTATAAGTATTAACACATTTACATTTATACTGCACCAGCTAATACCTGGGTAGAAAGGATTCTTGTTCAGGGTGACCCTTTCAGAGAGTTAATGATCAAGCATAAATTTATCTCCCCCCGCTTGTCCTTTTCTTTCTTACAGTCGCGGCTTACTTATTGCATTAGTACTGATGGGTTTATCCCGCTTGGTTCGTTGTTATTTTTATGAGCGGTAGTTTTGAATTCATATAACATAGGCAGATCAGGCAAGTACATGAATGAAACAATTTAATGAGCTTTAAGGTGATACACTATAATACATTTCAAAACAGGATAATATGGTTGCACTCAACTCAGATCAAAAGCTCTAGTTAACTTGTACTTATCACACATATTAAATCTCAATAACCTTAAATACAATCATAAAGTAAAATTCATAGGTCATCATTAAGCCATTTGGATACACGTGGCCATCAGTGAACACATCAGTACAATTACACTTTTAGTTTAACATAATCTTATATCTATTCGGCCCAGTGGGCAAACAATTCTTAACACCGTTTCGGACATGTATCTAGTTGTAGGCTACTCTTACAGTTCTTTAAGTTCAGTCCAATATAAACGTTCACACAGGAAATTCACTCTCTTCTTACAACTGGAATTAGTATTTCAAAAGTCTACATTACCATTTCTGTCCTTGAATCCTTAAAACTTGTTCCCGCCTTGTCTAATCATCAAGGCCTTCAAATACAATCGCTTTGGAGGATATCTTCCGTAGATCTGTGCGAGTAGAATCTCCGAGGGAAACTTGGGAGGTGGCACAGTAACGTCGCCTTGAATGGACGGCTCAATTTAGTTCCTTCGTCGTACGACAACATCACAGCTATCCTAGAACATGGACATAGCTTGGCCCAATATGAACGCTACGATGGACGAACTAAGTGCCTTCCGCGACTGGCCAGGAACTTCCCTCCTATGGCGAGCAGGACCACTACGAGAGATCAGGAATCCAGGAAGAAAAAAAAAGATCTCGAATCTTCATGCAAGGCCTTTTTGTTTAATTTTCTCCTCTCAGTAAATCTCGATATTTGCGATACGCGCCAACTCGATCACGTGTGTCCACGTCAATCTCATTAGCTCCCTCTATTATTTTTTCTGCACGTGTGTCTGCCTCCTATTCTTGGAAGACGCTTAGGTTTCCCTTTCCAATACTTTCATAATGCAGGACGGTAAAAGTGACCCTTGAACCCTGACTCACAGGCTTTACTATCTCAGTGCAAGAGGCTGGTTTTTCAAATGGATTTTGCCAGCTTACATGGATTTCTATTATCAGGCCCACACTTAATACAGATTATATTTAAACTCTTCATACAATTTTATACAATTCCTTAAACTTTATCTTGACTTGTATTCACAAACTTATTTTTTCTATTGCCAACGTTCCATGTTCTCTGCCTGAGTAGAATTAATGTTGTGACCTGAATATTTTAATATAAACCTTTTTAATGCTTATTCAGGACACAACATCAGTTCATTAGTGTATACTATTGTGTCGTGATTAAGGTTATAAACCTAGCATACTGTGTATGCTAGGTTTATATATGATGTTCTAAGGATGAAACTATAATCGTGAAACTCTTCTTTGGGGACTAAACATGAAATATTTCAAGTTATTTAGGCCTCCAGTAAGTAGAGTGATAATCTTCCAGTGGACAATGAAATGCATCTATCACGTAAAGTGTGTTTGTGTATACATGCACAATACATATACAAGGATATCTTGGGAAGAATCTGCCATGGCTACAGCTGAGTGTTGGATGAGCAGGTGGGTGGGTGCAATATATGATTATCTCAATTCAGCATTATAATTGAGGAGTACTGTACTCCGCCTCAACACAAAATGACAATCTAATACTATAATTTTTCATGAGGGAAATTATTATAAAAATTTATCAGAATTCTTTGAGCTGTTTTTTTTCCCTTTAATATGTTTAAAGTTATAAATATTTTAAATTTATAAATTAAAGTTATAAAGTATTAAATCTTTTTGTATAAAGATTTAACATTATTTATTATTCACCATGGTGAATAATAATAATAATTATTATTATTCATCATGGTGTGCAGTGCATATGCCACTTGTCTCATGAACTGATATTGTGAATATTTTTGTATTTCACTTTGCTTAGTATTTCATTTATACATTTTATTTATTCACATTTTTTGTTAATCTGTTTTCTAGGCAATCAAACCAAAATAACAGATAGAGTATAACAATTTTCCTGTGTATTGGGGCTATTTATAATGTACGTATGCATGTTAAATACCATGAAATGCACCACTAGCTAGTGAGAAATTTTCGCTCTTAATGCTATGTTGATTAGATTCAATATCTGTGTAAATTTTCTTCCTTAAACATCTTTTATTAATAATTGTGAATAGAATATTCTGGCGTGAGCAGTGTATTTTAAGTAGATAACAAGCAGGATAATAGAAGCTTAACATCAGCACTCCTGTAAATCAGTTTTGTATAAATTTTGATACAAAGATGTTATTTGAAATTTTAATAATCTTCTATTAATCAGAAAGAGTTGCATTTTTCTTTCCATAATACATGCACACCCAAAATTCAGTTTAATTGCACATTTACATAGTTTTTTTTTTTTTGGGGGGGGGGGGGGGGGAATTAGAATGACATAACTTTTAATTTTTCAGGAAATGACAACATATACTAGAATATTAGTTATAAAAAAACTTTAATTAATACCTTCCTATATTTTGGCAATGTTACATTGCCATCATCAGGGATTACAAAAAACAATATATGCATGCAGGCACTAACACTGAGCAAATGAGGCTGAATAAAGGACAGAAGTTCCACCTAGATTCCTAAATGGTGATCCCTAGTGGGCTAAATTGAGTTGTCTTGGCCATTAGACTGACAATCTTAAAATGCATGCTTTCCAAATTTGGAGCAGTGTCATGCACCCAAATTTGTTGAGATTTGGAAAGTTTTTCAGAGCCGAGGCAGATTCGATGAATAATCTTTCATACTTGTATTTGCTGTGGTATAATAGAGTGGCCTTCTTCCATCGTATCTCATGGTGGGTGTCAAAAGCATGGTCAGCAATTCCTGAGTGGCTGTATTAGTGGAACTGGATTAGTCCTTGTGTTTGGATATTCTGATGTTGGCTGTCCTGTCTGCTTGGCTGTAGTAGGACAGTTTGCAACTGCAAGGGACCTGGTAGGTCTAGGGGATGTGACTGGTCTTTGGTACAGTGGAAAAGAGATGCCAATTTTTTATGTGGTCTGTAACTGGTTGTAAGCTCATTTTTCCTTAGGATTTTTGTTAATTTTTTGGATCTGCCCCAGATATATGGAATGGTGATAGATTTTTGAGTAATCTCTGCTTTGAAGGAGGCGGGGGGTGTGTGCATTAACATGGTTTTAATATTTTTTGGGAGTTGTAGCCATTGGCTAAGAAAGTGTCAAGGATATGGTAAAGTTCACTAGTTAGGGCACTGTTATCTGAACTGATTAATTTTGTCCTGTTATATAGGATTTTTATAATCCCATATTGGGGGGTGGGTGATTGCTGGTGAATGTATCTACCTATATATGTAGGTTTTTCTGTAAACAGAGAATGCCAGGGATCCATTAGGCTGACACATAATCAGAGTATTTAGGAATGGGAGACTTGTTGTTTTCCTTTTCCAAGGTACACTGGATCCTGGGGTGTTGATTGTTTAGGTGTGTTAAGACATTGTGGAGTATATTCAGGCCATGCGGCCAAATGGAGAACATATCATCCACATAATGTAACCAGGCAGTGGGTTTATGTGAGGCAGAGTTTAAGACTGTTTCTTCAAAGGTCTCCATAAAGAAGTTGGCCATGGGTGGAGAGAGAGAGAGTGGAGAACTTATGGCAGTCCTCTATATCTGTTTGTAGAATTTTTCTTGTCAAACAGAATAGCCTGATTTCATAGTGAACTGAAATAGGGCTGAGATATCAGGAGGAAATATGACTTGGACGAGATCTAAGCTATCTTTGAGTTGGACATTGGTGAATGAGGAGGAGACATCAAAACTGACCATTCTGTCAATCTGTTGGAGTGCTAGATTTTCTATACTGGCTTAAAAGTGGACTGAGTTTTTTCTGTGTGTGAAGGTATGTTGGCAGCATACTGTGTGTGAATCAGTGTCATCTGCAATGGAACATAATGACACATTTTGTTTATGGATTTTTGGTAGTCCATATATCTGGGGTGAAGGTGGGGTCTAGAGTTATAAGGTTTTAGTCTGTAACTTCCACAGACGAAGAGTGGCCTGTGGAGTGTTCTGATTTGTGTGCTGGTTGATCATAGTCTATGGGGAGGGAGGGAGGTAGAACAATCTAGAAATAAAGAGGTGAGCTTACCCGAGTAATCCAACTGGTTTAAAACCACTGTGGCATTTCCCTTATCTGCTTTTGTAATTATTACTCTGTTGATGGTTTTAATCTCTTGCAGAGCTTCAAATTCTGTTTCTGATAGGTTGCCTTTTGGTGGTTTAGCTTGGATACAAACACTGACTAGATCAGCCTGATGTTATCTGCAATGTGATTGAGAAGGCCGCTGATACCTCATTCTTATTGTACCATTATTTCCTCTGCAGGAATTTTCTTAGGTTCTATTGCAAAGTTATGGCCACGTGCAAGTACACTAATTGCTTCAGGGTAAAGGATAGGTTTATTATCATGTTAGGAAGCAGACGAGGTTTGGAAGCTGAGTTTTTTTTGTAGATTTCCAAATTTCTTGATGTGCCAACATTGTATTCTTTGCAATTTGCTGTCTGCTGAAGTGTTCAAGACACCAGAAAGGATTGTCCAAAGGTCACCATCACAGATAACATCATTTGTGTTGGCCAGGAGAATGTGGCAGCAATCTGCTCCTGTAGAAGAGCGAAGCTAGTACATCTGTAAATGCACAGAGCCTTCTGTGATGTAAATCAATGTTTTATTTTAACAGAATTCAGGATTACATTTTTATCCCTCCATTGTTTCAAAAAGGCTAATCGATTGAGTTGTCTAGATATATTCAGTTTCAACTTGCCATATTGACAGGGCCTTGCGTGCAATGGATTCTCCATGGATGATACTCCATGGAGTATATGTTGTCATTTCCTGAAAAATTATGAGTATTTATTACATATGTGAGCTGTATGTAACCAATGTACAAGCTAATCTACAAGGATTAGAAAGGCAGTTTTACATGTAATTTCACTAAAAATGTATATATTATTATTATTAAGAGAGACCTCCAGGAAGTCAGAGACTCATTGAGGGAGGCCACATACTATACACACCAGCTATCGTACTTGTTCTTGAATTCATTCACACTGCTTGTGCACAGAATATCCATTGGCAATCCATTCTAATCATGCACCACTCTATGAGAGATAATCTAGCCCTCACTCTCTTCTTAGTGGCATTCATTCTCAGCTTCCAAGAATGTCCTCTTGTCCTTTCCCCATCCTCCATAAATTGAAAAATTCCATCAATTGAAATCCTCTGACTCTTTCAGAAGTTTGTAAGTCTTAATCATGTCACCCTGCTTTCTTATGTTTGCTAGCATCTGCAGTCTACATGTTCTCAATCTGTCTTCATAATCAGTATTCTACAATCCTGATATCATTTTTAACACTCACCTTTACACTCTCTCTCCACTATATCAAAATCACAATGGAGACCAGACTTGAGCACAGTAGACTTCACAATAGTAAGGCCTTGTTAAGAGGCAAAATGTTAAAGTTCATTTCAGCATTGCAATCATCTTTTGAGTTGTATTTACAATCTTTGCTGCATGGTCCCTGAACTTTAACTTGGTATCTAATAACACTCCTAGATCTCTAGTCTGATGAGTTTCTTGCATTATCCCACCAATATAATACTATATTGGATATGTAATTACACCAAAGTGCATGACTTGACATTTACTGACATCCATTTTCCCATGCCTACAATTCCAGCCTATTCAAATCATTCTGCAAATACTGCATATCAGCTGCATCTGATTGGAATACATATCTTTGCATTATCAGATGATATACAGCTATCAAATGCTTCTCGGTGTCATTAATGTACAGATAAAATAACAGTAGACCAAGGGCTGATTCTTGTGGTACACCACTGGTTACCTTAAATCTTGCAGACTCACATCCCCTGTATACAACTTTTTGATATGTCAGTCAGCCATCCTCTTATCCAAGCCAATATTTTATGATCCAAACCCATATTCTCCAATTTATCCAACAGTCTTCCATGCTGTATTTTGCCCAATGTCTTCGCAAAATCTAAAAGTACCATGGAATTATTATAGAATATGAGTAATTTGCTAAACATGACTTTTCCTTAGAAACCTATGGTGTTCATTGCAAAGTAGAAATTCTCTGTCAAACCATTTCTGAATGCAAGCCCCAACCAACTTTTCCACCACCACTCCTGAGATACTGATTAGTTGATAGTTGGATATATCGGGCTTTGCAACACTCTGGTGTAATAGAATTACCATGCATTCTTTCCACTCCTGTCGAAAAATCATCCCTTCTGCAAGTGTCACTATTGTGAGACTCAAATTATATAACATTGTCAAAGGAATAGCCAGTTCATCTGAGCACTCTTTTAGCACCTGTGCTGATATCCCATCAGTCTCTATTGCTGAATTCTTGTTCAGTTTGTGCAACAGCTCTAATACCTCCTCCTCATACACATGAGTTTTTTTCATCCAGGCACTCATTAGTTGAACAACCTCTTCTGCAAGTGTCACCCTCACACCATCTGCATTCAGTAATAATGAATGCATACAAAAGTTATTCTTTTGTATTCATTCTTTCTTTTACTTGAACCATAATGATATAATTCTTGTGATTGTCTTTTTAGCATGCAGACTAAGTTTGTTTTCATACTCAGACATATATTTCCATACAACAGTTGACTCGTCTGGCCTGCTGCTTATAATTTTCATAAAGGACATCATCCTTATGAATGTCCTTTATGTTCCTTCCACAACATCCTTTTCTTAAGAATCTCTTGCTTGATGAGATTACATGTCCATCTATTTATTCTTTGAACTCTCAGGAGATTCTGATGTCATTCAAGCAAGATAGCTTTTAGAATATTGTCAATATTCTTTCCATCCAGCAACTGATACCAGTGCTGAGTGCTGAACCCTGTATACTCTTCAAATTTCCTGCTTTGTAATTCAGCATGTAACCTTTCCTGGATGGAATATTCATAAACTTGCCACTTCCCAAGCAAATACCTCATGATCACTGTCACCATCTGGAGGCAGAATCAAATCTAACACTCTTTAACCTTGAATTTCTTCTGTCACATGCTGCTTGAGAAAGTTGTCCTGCAACAGCTCAATAAATTCAGTTTCATTCTTATGAAATTTTAGTGCTACACAATCAATGTTTGGTTTTGAAAGTTTATTTTTCACTTGGTTAGAGTATAATAAAATTAGTTTAATCCTTTATCCAAGTGTGAGCAAACAAAGTTTTCACCTGAAAGTATCTTCAGGACTGGGGTAAGGTGGTATAACACCAGGGCAACTCGTTGCAAAGGTGGAGCAAGCTACCAACACTCCTATCTCAGTATCTCCCATAATGCAAAACATATCTCCTTGCGGATTTGTCTAATCTTATGCATTAAGGGAAGGGCCACTACCCAGACTAGTTTTGACCTTTATTGAGGTCTCTTCAGTGGGAGCCAGGCCCAAGTGGAGATACCAGGCAGAAGCATTAGCAGGTCATCTCTACCTATAGGAGTTGCCAAATGGTGTGCCACCCTTTTTTAATAAATTACTCTGGATTTAGAGAAAGATGTTGAAAGTTTATTTTTCACTTGGTTAGAGTATAATAAAATTAGTGTTATACCACCTTCCCCAGTCCTGAAGATACTTTCAGGTGCAAACTTTGTTTGCTCACACTTGGATAAAGGATTAAACTAATTTTATTATACTCTAACCAAGTGAAAAATAAACTTTCAACATCTTTCTCTAAATCCAGAGTAATTTATTAAAAAAAGGGAGGCACACCATTTGGCAGAGATGACCTGCTAATGCTTCTGCCTGGTATCTCCATTTGGGTCTGGCTCCCACTGAAGAGACCTCAATAAAGGTCGAAACTAGTCTGGGTAGTGGCCCTTCCCTTAATGCATAACATTAGACATATCCGCAAGGACGTGTGTTTTGCATTATGGGAGATACTGAGATAGGAGTGTTGGTAGCTTGCTCCACCTTTGCAATGAGTTGCCCTGGTGTTATACCACCTTACCCCAGTCCTGAAGATACTTTCAGGCGTAAACTTTGTTTGCTCACACTTGGATAAAGGATTAAACTAATGTTTGGTTTATTAAAATTCCCCTATTATGAATACTTGTTTTGTGCCCATCATCTTTATTTGGTGATGCATTTCTTCATCACTAGCAACTAATTCACAAGGTATATAATAACACCCACTATGTTTTTGATTTTATTAGATTTTATCTCACACTAGTTAGCTTCAAACTTACTTGTATCTGAAAAACTGTTACTAGTATTACAATCATAGGTTCCAACTCTAACTGGATTCTAGTCTTTTGATATCATTAGCAGCATGCTCCTCTCCTATCCTGTTTAGCCATCCTAAAAATACCTGTATCCTGGTCACTCAATACCAGTTAATTTGTCTGATTCTGATTGTCAGGTCTCACTAATGCCTAAAATCTGAGGTACCAACATATTGACGAAGGGCAACAAACTATTTAAAAAATAAAAATAAATTCACATTTGACATCCATAGACATCGTATGGTCACTCCCATACCTCACCAGTTTTTTTTTGGTGGGACGGGGGGGGGGTGATGCCTTCTGCTAGAAGAAAGTGGTAGGGTTGCAGATGCCCTTTCCACACAGAGTAAGAAAGACAATCACAAACATCCATGCTGATGGTGGGAGTCAAACATCTAGGCTGGAGAGCCGATATGCTAACCACTCAACCAATCAGGTCAACAATCAGTTCTTGGTACACTGTTATTCAATCTGCACATTAATGACATTGGTAACGATTTGACAGGTAACATACAGCTATTTGTTGACGATTCCAAAATAGGTGGGATAATCAGGAATGCAGCTGATATGCAATACTTGCAGAATGATTTAAATAGGATGGAATTGTGGGCATTGGAAAATGGATGTCAGTAAATGTAAAGTCATGCACTTTGGAGGGATTAGATATCCAGTGTTGTATTATATTGTGGGATTATGCTAGAAGAAACTGATCAGGCTGTCAAGGAAAGTGGCATTAAACAGAATATCAGAATCAGAGGTATCAAAATTAGTTATTTGCTTTATACAGATGATGTACTACAACAAATCCACTGCAAATTTCCAGTATTCTTGAAGTAAATTGAATGATGGTTGTAACAAATTTGACATAAACATCAGCAATAAAAGACAGACTAAGCAGGAATTGACATCTTATTTAAATGGTTTACTTGAATATTTATACCATCTTTTCAACATCTTTTCCATGATCTATAATATTTATTCTATCCTCATCCTCAGTTATTCAGCCAATATGAGCAAAAAGCTCTAATTTCTTTATTATTTTGTATACTTTTGTATACAAAATGATTATTCCTTTGAAGATTGTCCTCAATTTCTGATATAGGTTTCTCTTCTTAAAATATTTGCAGCTACTTCAATGATTGTCCATGAAAAATTTTGATAAGATTCATCAGGGTCAAGGGAATCAGTAGGAATTTTGGAAAGAGGGAAGCAATAATTTGTTTTAAACAGCCAGCTCTAATAGTATGTGATTTGAGTTACGTAAGGTTTCTTGTTTTTCTTGTAGGTCTTAGTCCTAATTTAAATATAAATATTTCTCTAACTAAATTGTGGTCACCTTGGAAGAATGTATTTCTCGTTGAATTTTATAGATTTTATATTTAGTTATATACACACACACACACACACACATACAGTAGAACTCGGTTATAACGAATTCCACGGGACTGCATATTTGTTCGTAATAACCGTTATATCCAAGAAGGTCATAATTTGAGCGAATTAAAAATGTTTTCAGATTTTTCTCAGCATAGGTATATTGGGTAACATAAATACATATGTGCATACATACATATAAAGAAAAAAACTTTATTTTTAAAACTTCACATTTTTACATAAAAAATCATCAAGCATGCTTTGCACAAGACGCATATTTCATACGTTTGAAATTGTTCCTTATACCTACTAAGATGCTTGAATGTGTCGTCTGAACTTGCAGATCGCGATTCCATAAATCTTGTTCCATAAATATGTAAAGCACTTTCTGCTTCACGCCAGGTAACGATTTTCTCATCATTGCTATTTTCTTCCTCGGAGTCACTACTACTATTATCTTCTTCTGGTGTATGAGAGATTTGTTTTACGATGTCAGCGTCTGTCGGTATACCCAAAGTTGCAACGCCATTATCAATGTCTATAAAATTATCAATCTCTGCGCACGTTTCAAAATTGTTCAAGTTTCACGCTTTTAACCACGCTGATAACGGTAAATTATCCTCTTCATCTTCTTCAGATTCGCACTCGTATTCTGCAAGACCGGCTTTCTTAAAACAGTTTTGTATCGTAGACGATGACACCAAATTCCAAGCATCACTCATTAAACGTATTGCGTGAAGTACACTGATCTTCGAGTCGTAAGCATAAGCATTTTCCGCGGATTTTTCTCTGCGTTCTATCAGTACCAAGACTAACAGACGATGAAAATAGGATTTAAAACATCTAATTACGCCTTGATCAAGTGGTTGCAAGACATATGTCACATTCGGTAGCAAAAAAACAAGTTTTATGTTTGTTAAATTAGCCACTACAGGATGGGCAGGACAGTTGTCTATCAATAACAAAATTTTCCGGTTTTCACTGTGAAAATTTTTATCCCACTTGCGAATTTCATTTTTGAAAATGGAAGATGTCATCCAGGCCTTCTTATTCGCTGTATAATCAGTGGGATGTTTCTTTATGTTTTTAAAGCATCTAGGCTTTGCTGATTTTCCAATTACAAGAAGCTTTCTTTTATCTCTACCACAACCAGAAAATGCGTATGTATGAAATGTCAGTAAAGGAACGACTAACATGTGTTATTCGTTCGTTATTCCCGTGAAACAAATTCATAATAAACATGAAATACATGCATTAAATCAAATGTAATTCAAATATACCTTCAAAATTATTCGTTATAAACGTGAATTCGTTGTAACCGTGATCGTTATAACCGAGTTCTACTGTATATATATATATATATATATATATATATATATTTTTTTTTTTTTTTTTCATTTTGAAGAGATCTCAATTCTTCAGGAGTATCTGAGGAGATACTCCTGAAGAATTGAGGAGTATCTTGAGACAATCTACAAAGAGGTTAAGCCAACTTCTGAAGTTAACTTCTCTTAAGGTTCTGGGAAAATTTATTTGTTCCGCTGTGCCACCTAGAACCCTTAGATTGGAAAATCTTCTCAGTCAAGAAGTGAACCTTCAGATATGCACGTGGTTAATCTAATCTGTTTCTATACTAAGTTATCAATTACACTGGCCAACAAAAAAAAAAAATTTTTCTGCTGATTATGATCTGACACTTGTTTTTTTTACTAATTTGGGTGTGCTGATTTCAAATATCAAACCCATTTTTCTCTATCACATCAGGTTTTCCCTCTATGGCATTTTCTTTTTGCTAATTTGTAAGTTTTTGATAGTTTTAAGGAGGCAGTACTATTTAGAGGATCAAAAAATCGATTTTTTAATATTATTTTCTGAAAGTATGTACTTTTAAAAATCTGTTCCTAACTTTTTATCAAGAAATTCAAAAAATTACCGAAGATATAGCCTATTATTCAAAGCGGTGCGCAGATCAGAATCAGACCGCTCACTGCTCTCGCTTGTTAGTAAACAAATAAATGCGTAAGAACTTGCAACGGCACGTACTGGCGCTTTGAATGCGAGAGAGGCTGTTAACCGACCTAATACATTTAGGTGATGAAAAGTAGGAAATGACAACTGCCTAAAACAAACGAATGCTATATGCGTCATAGCAGACAAAGAACGATAAATCAGTCAATCGTTAATCGATCGTGAAAGTATGATGAGCGCTTATAACGTTTCAATAAAGTCTCTGGTTTTTTTTTTTGTCTTGTTAATTGCATGTTAGTCGGCAGTGAAGAAAATACATCATGTCTACCACTTGAAAATGTGTCAATAGTGTAGATTCCTTCTGCACTACATTTGTGGCAGCTTTACTGTTCCCAGTCAAAGGACAAATATCACTGATTTCGTTAAGAAAGTGTACTTTGCATACCTTGACGTAAAAATTGCAGATCAGGACAAGTCATGGGCTCCAAATAAAGTGTGTAAGTCATATGTAGAAAATTTACAACAGTGGAGCAAGGGAAAATGCCAAAAATTAGCTTTTGGCATTCCAATGATTTGGCGTGAACCAAAAAATCATGTAGATGATTGCTATTTTTGTTTAGTTCAGACTTCTGGTTATAATAAGAAGAATAAGAAAATAATTGTGTATCCAAATCTCGACTCAGCAATTCGGCCCGTTGCTCATTCCAGTGAAATAGCCGTGCCAATTTATAAAGGACTTCCTTTACTTGAGAACGAGCATGATCGGGATATGCCAGATGTTCTTGAGGAGCAAGATCCAGATGTTAATTTAGACAATGAAAATTTAATTTCTAGTTCTGGACCGCAATGTTTTACTCAAGCGGAATTGAATGACTTAGTAAGAGATTTGGACCTACCTATCAAAGGAATCATCGGAATTGTTAGCTTCAAGATTAAATGAAAAAAACTTACTGGAGCAAGATACGAAGATAACTTTTTATCGTAGCAGGGAAAGTAATCTTGTACAATATTTTAAACACGAGTGTGGGTTTGTTTACTGTAACAATGTGTCAGGTTTACTAACTGAAATGAGTGTTGTACAATATCATCCAAATGAGTGGCATTTATTTATCGACAGTTTAAGCAGAAGTCTCAAGTGTGTCTTACTACACGATGGGAATGTATATGGCTCAATTCCTATTGGCTATTCAGTCCACTTAAAGGAAACATATGAGGTCATTGAAAAGGTTCTGAAGTTATTAATACAGACCATAACTGGATCATCTGTGTGGATCTTAAAATGGTGAACTTTTTACTTGGCTTTCAAAGAGGATATACAAAGTTTCTGTGTTTTCTATGCTTCTGGGATAGTCGAGCTAGAAACCAACACTGGAGTCAGAAACATTGGCCTCTTAGAATATCCTTAAATGTTGGAGAACAGAATGTTATAAATCAATCTTTAATCGACAGAGAAAAAATAATTTTTCCACCTCTACACATCAAACGAGGTCTTATGAAGCATTATGTTAAAGCTTTAGATTTACAAGGGTGACTGTTTCCAATACATATGTGAAAAATTTCCACGACTTAGTTATGAAAAAATTAAAGCCGGTGTATTTGATGGACTGCAAATTAGAACTTTAATGAGAGACCCGTGCTATATGCGCGCGTTACCACTCAAGGCAACTTACTAATCTGGTGTCTTGCCTGCATACTTTGACCTTATAATCTCAGTTGGTTATATGCAATTTACACAGTAAATCTTTTATATCAATTCTAACAGAAAATATGTATATAACAAATTCATTGTCTAACATACAATTTAGTAGGTATTTTACATGGGAATATTCGCAAGTTATACACTAATTACAGTATCCAATATTTTTTAGGCTATATACAACTTATACTAAAATACAAGCATATCCTTTTCAAGGGTTTTAACTTGTCAAATTATGAATGAAACATTCCTTAGTGAATTGTATTCATTCACAATTTAACAATCAAAATGTTTAAATATTCTTACACAATTCAGTGTATAGCTTGGAAGTCATGAGTAGCTGTGCATTCATATGTTACAAGTGATATTCCGCATTATTTTTTGCTGTCAGTTTGGTTTAACATGTTATGTAAAGATTTGTGGTATTTGACAGTAAATTGTATCTGAGAGACCGTGACCTCCGATGTCAGTATAGTATGGTTTAGTTTTTTTTTTTTTTATTCTTTGTTCAATAATTTCTAGATTGTAATTGAAAATAAATAAACCATCAGGTATTACTGAAATAGAGAGCCAAAAGCTTATTTATCATATATGTCCTCTAGGAGATGTGCTTTACATTATGGAAAATACTAAGTTGCCCACAAGGTTGCTTATGCTTGCATCTGCCAAAACTTTTAGTTTCTATATACAGTATTCGGCACAAAACTCTTGTAGTTTCTATATTCGACTATGAAATAATGTTGGCTTCAATATCCACTTAATTTGTACCATCATGTATTATATTTGCAGCAGTTTTTCTTTATGTTTTATTGCCTGTTTGGCGAGGTCTGGAGAGTCATTTTGCTTGTTATCGTAGAATTTATGCCAATAAGAAAAAAAACTAAAACTGTTCAAACGACTCTTGATAACTTCTTTTGATAAAAAAATTGGTAAAGAATGTAGGCACAAGTATTTATTAAACATTTACTTTGCATTCTTTTTTTATCTTTCCTAAAAGAGTACCATATAAAACGAATTATTAATACAGTAATCGATCATGGACGAATTGTAATTTTTACCATTGATTATTAGATTTGATTAACGTGATTTTGATATATGCGGTAACATCGAGGGATTAATTAACCGTATTAATCAAGGGATACCTGTATATATTTTTTTGTCTTATTCAAGGGCGATATTTAATTGTTTGCCTCAGGGCACGATCTAATCTGGCGACTGCCTGTGTGCATAAATAGCACTTGCAGTTTGTAAACTTTAAATGTCTCATAGTAACGTGATTTTAATTTTTTTTTTGGACCAGCTACAGAGGTCCTTAATACTTATTAGATTGATTTTATTTTGTGTGTGTGTGTGTGTGTGTGTGTGTGTGTGTGTGTGTGTGTGTGTGTGTGTGTGTGTTCGGCCCAAGTTAGCTTATAAACATCAAAATCCTGGTATTGACATCCTATAATAAATATTCCATTATGATCATATGAACATTCATGTCTAAAATTACCCTGGTGTGCTAGCTTTATCAGTTGTGAAAGCACTGTGAGGTTCTTCATTATATATATTCTTTTAAATTGTTGCCTCCAGTATGTTCCACGTAGTTATGAAGACGCCAACTTGGTTATATTGGAAATGTATGTTGTTTATCAGTGTCACACACAAATGGCATATACATTATGTGTATGTAATTATACAGTTGTGTTAATTTATCAGATTAATGTAGATTTTTATCAATTATTTCATATAATTTAATAGTTTTCCAAATTTTGTACAAAGAAGTTCATCATTGAGTTATGAGATTTGGACTGTAATAAAGCTTCTGTGTAGCATTACACAAAAGGAATATATATACCAAGGATTGTATGACTAGTGTCCACTTAATGTTGTGTAAGGCGAGATGTATATATTTTAACAAGCTATATGGTTATGTTGTTCTACTATTTGATGTTCTCTTCTTTAAACCAGACAGTCCTGGACTCCTGGCCAAATTACATAAACTGGGAACTTGATAGAGAAATGTAGGTAAGATACTGACACAGTTTAGTTATTAAATGAATTTCTTTTTGCACTGTGGTCACTAGTACACTATAAAAGCTGTATTAATAAACAAAAGGTATGCTTGAAAGTCTCATTAGACAATTTAATAATTGTTTAAATTGTCTAATTCACATGACTTTGAAGCATCTAATGCAGCGATTTCAAAACCGTGCATCTCAATGCAACTGTGACACACAGTTTGGGAACATATTTTTGAAATGGCTACTAAGTTTTTAGGACACATACTTAGTAAGTAATATGGACCTGACTACTTAATAAACTGAACTGTTAGGTATTTCTTTTGGCCTAGGGGATACAGTGAAAAAAAATTACTGAGATGCTAAGGGCACAGTGAACCTCTAATTTAATGTATTAATTAATTTAAGATTAAGTATTTAGTATCATTTAAGAGAACTGAAATAGGAAAAGGATATGTTCTTGATAAGGACAAAGCTACCTCTGCCTTGACACAAAATGTCTAGTTATATGTGACAAAAAGATCCCTCTTAAGCTAAAAGTAGACATTTATAAAACTGATATAACCAAATCTGTAATATGGAGTAGAAACAGATACTCTTAGACAGGATAGAGGTGAAAATGATTAGATGGATAAAGAAAGTTATAAGGAGAAAGTGTATCCGGTGGCGCTAGTGTCCTTGGTAAATGTGGCGGTCGAGTTAAGCTAGTCTAGAAAACGTGTTTTTAAAGTTAAATATAGTGTGGCTTTTTGTCACAAATTGTGCTAAAATTGTGCATCGGTTAGAAACAAGTGTCCTTCAGTGGTATTATTGTTTAGAACTGTGTTGTATATATTGTGTTTTCACTGCCGTTTGTTTCACTATATCAACGTGTAAAGATGGCGTCCAACAAGAAATGTACGTCAGCGGCGCGCAGGACTTCTACTATTACACGAAAGGCTGGCTCAGCATTAGATTTTTCGCAATGGATGCGTTGCGGAAACTGCTACATGTATGCACCGAAAAATGTGAAGGATCTGTGGTCGGTCTGGCAAAATGAAAAGAAAGAAAATGTCGACGTATGTGAGAAGTGTCGGGATAGGCTGGAGCGTTTAGGAATGGAAGCTGACATCGGTACCGTAGCGGAAGAACTTCGGCGGGAGTTTATGAAAATGAAAAATGACCTTCATCTTCTTCATGAGGAAGTGGAAGTGATCGGTAAGGAGATACTGGAAGTTAAAGCTGAGTTTAATGTGTTAAACAGAGAAATTAGGACTATAGAGATTACTTTAGCTGAAGTAACTAGAACAGGATTACATATGGGTGAGTCTTTGGTGAATGATTCAGTAATAAATAGTATGGGAGTGATTGGGAGTCAACATAATAAAACCACAAGTGGCCAAGAAGAAATGAGATGTAGTGAGAGTGGGGGGGTAAGTAATAGAGAGTTGAGTAATGAAGCTGGGAGAGTCATGCTGAATAGTGTAGAGAATGAGTCCATGAGTGTGAACTTGAATGAAGTTAATAGTGGTAAAATATATGGTGATTCTATGATTAAGGGTATGGAGAGTGGTATGCATGAGGAGTGCTTGGCTGATGGTACAATAGAAAGAGTGGCTTTAGCAATAAAGAGAGGGCATGAAACAGACAAGATGATAGTTATGGTGGGTACGAATGACCTGAGAGGTAGTATAAATCGGGTAGGAAAAGATTTAAGAACATTATTAGATATTGTGAAGAGGAAAAGTGTCAATGGGAGAATAGTGTATGTGCTGCCTCGTTTTGACAATTACGAGTTAAGTAGACGAGCAATGATAATGAATGATATGATTGCAAGAATGTGCAGAAAAAGAGGTCTGGAGTTTGTTGATGTTTGGAGTGTGTTTGAAGGAAAAAGGCAGTTGTATGCTAGAGATGGACTGCATCTTAACATGGAAGGACATAAGAGATTGAAGAAGTTATTGTTTTCTGAACAGGTTGAAGTTATTGGGCAGGGAAACTAATATTGAAAAGGTTGAGTGTAAGAGAGAGAAACTTTAGCACTGATTGTGTATTTATTGATCCTTACAGGCAGAATAAATTGCAGAAGAGAGGGGGAAAAAATCGGCATAGGACTACGGTAGTTAGTGACTTATATATCAGTTCTAAAGCCGGTACAAGATCTAGAGGGAATCTGCAATTTTTGTATACCAATGCTAGAAGCATTAGAAATAAGAGAGAAGAATTTTTGGCATTAGTCAGTGAAATCTCACCAAAAGTTGTAGGCATTAGTGAAACTTGGCTGTCAGCAGAAGATGTGGTCACTGGAATTGAATGTGATGGGTACAGTATTTTCAGGGAGGATAGAGAAGATAGAACAGGAGGAGGAGTACTGTTGATGATAGCTGATGTGTTGCAGCCAAAGAAAGTAGTATATCATGATGATAGACATGTGAATGAGAGTTCATTTGAGGCAGTCTGGTGCGAAATAGTGACCAACGCAACCAAATATACAGTTGGATGCTGCTATAGGCCAGGGAGTACAGGGGGAGATATTGAATTCATGCATCAGCAACTTAGTGCAATGAGTGAAGGCTTAGTGATTATTATGGGGGATTTTAATTATGGTGATATCAATTGGAAGGAGGAAATATCACGTAGCAAAAAGGAAATGGAGTTCATACATCTGCTACGAGATAATTACTTGAAACAGCACGTAACTGAAGGGACACGTGGTGTGAGAGTGTTGGACCTGGTTATTGGTTCAGAGGTTATGTGCATAAGTAAGGTGACCTCGTTACCTCCAGTTGGTGAAAGCGATCATGTGGTATTGACTTGGGAGGTTGCAAAATCTGTGGATTTTTCTATTAAGAAGGGGTATGTACGAAACTACAGGTTAGGCAATTATAACAAGCTTCGGAGTGAGCTTGCAGCCATCCCATGGCAGAACATATTGCAAGGGAAAGATGTTAGCAGTGCTTGGGATAAAATCAGTGGGTATCTGAGGAAAGCAATATCAGATTGTGTCCCCATGGTCAGGAGGTCAAACAAGGCAGGCATTAGATGGATGAGCAGTAGTATCAAGCTTGAACTACAAAAAAAGAAAATGTTATGGAGAATTTACAAGGAGAAGGGCGATCAGGACACCCATGAGCAGTACAAGGCTCAAGCTAGGAAGGTTACCAGCATAGTAAGAAAAGCTAAATCAGATTATGAGAAGACCTTAGCCAAAGAGATCAAGGGTAATCCCAAAGAGTTCTTCCGCTATGTGGCAAGTAAGAGGAAGAATGACTTCGGAAGGATAACCTTAGTGGGTGCTGATGGTATTGAGGTGACAAAATCAGATGTAATAGTCGAGTTACTGAGTGATCACTTCTCAAAAGTCTATCACCCAAGTGAGGATATCTCTATACCTATAGCAATACCTAATGTGAGAATTGAAGCTAAAGAATCAGAGGTATTAAATATATTGCGAAACTTAAATGCAAACACTGCGGTAGGCTTAGATGGAATATCAGCTCGGGTGTTGCGTGAATGTGCAAATGAATTGTCAACCCCTCTTACCTGGATATTTAATTTAAGTTTGAACTCTGGTATGGTCCCTAGGGAGTGGAAGTTAGGCAAAGTGGTTCCTTTGCATAAGGGTGGCTCTAAAACTGCAGTATTGAATTACAGACCAATCACCATCTCAGGAGTAGTGGTAAAAGTATTGGAAAAGTTGGTTAAAGACAAAATTCAAGAATGGGTGGATCAGGATATGATACTCTATAGAGGCCAACATGGTTTTGTTAAAGGTAGATCCTGCCTTAGCAATCTATTAACTATCCATAATAGAATAACATCAGAGTTGGACAAAGGAACTGGCTACACAGTGGTACTTCTGGATTTTGCTAAGGCTTTTGACAGGATACCCCATAGAACACTGTTACGCAAATTGGAGCAGATGGGAATGGATATTAAATTGGTGATATGGATAGGAGAATGGCTCAGGGAGAGATACCATAAGGTGGTGTATGGAGGAGCCGAGTCCAGAATGAGGCAGGTGACCAGTGGTGTGCCTCAGGGCTCTGTGCTTGGGCCAATGTTGTTTAATTTGTATATAAATGATATAGGAAACGGCTTAAAGGGAGATATTCAGTTGTTTGCTGATGATGCAAAGTTGTGTAGTGCAATAAAAAATCAAGCTGATGTTGAAAGTTTGCAGGAGGATTTAAATAAGCTGGTAAAATGGGCAAAAGAAAATGGATGTCAGTTTAATGTGGAAAAGTGTAAAGTCTTGCATTTTGGGATTAAAAGATTACCAGCTGTGTACTACATAGATGGAAAGGTACTCCAAGAGATTGATGAGGCTAGGGACTTAGGGGTATTGGTAGATAAGGAGATGAAGTTCAGAGGACACATTGCTAAGGTGTCCAAGATTGCACATAGGATTACTTGGTTGTTGAGGAACACACTGACATCCAGAGATAAAGAGGTTATTATTCCCCTTTATAAAGCATTGATACTTCCACATTTGGATTACTGTGCTCAGGTCTGGTCACCTGGATTCCTTGGAGATGAGGAGGCTGTGGAGAGGGTTCAGAGAAGAGTGACCAAGTTGGTGAGTGATATAAAAAATGCTCCCTACATTGATAGATTGAGAGCTTGTGGATTGCAGAGATTGGCTGATAGGCGAAGAAGAGGGGATATGATAGAAACATTCAAATTACTAAAAGGTTTTTATAGGATTGATGCAGGGGAAATGTTTCAGCTGTGTGATAGTGATGGAAGAACAAGAGGTCATCTCTGGAAATTAAAGAAGAGTGTGGTTAACAAAGGTGTCAGAACAAGGTTTTTTGCCTGGAGGGTGGTGAATGAGTGGAATTCATTGCCTGACTTTGTTGTGAGCTCTTCATCTGTAAATGAATTCAAGAAGAGATATGACAGATATTGTTTTGCTAGTTTGGGTCTCCCGCGATGAGTCTACTGACTCCATGGAGATACCCGTAATAATAATAATAATAAATAATAATAATAAAATCCAAAATCAATATATAAAGGCTTGGTTGTAAGAAAGATTACAAAAAAGAGAGAGAAGTTATCTTAGAGAGAGAGAAAAAAGCTAATTAGAAAAGGATTTGATAATGATTGTAGCATCCAAGAAGAAGGCCAAAAAGAGATGGTGATGGTTCCTTGAGAAAAAGATAAGGAGTTACTGAAAATTATATCCAATATAGTTGAATTCAACTGAATCCATATCCTAACATAGACTGCTGAAAAGAAAAAGAATCTTCATTTATGAGAGAATATCATATCTGAGGCTGTCTTCTGTTTGGCATCTCTTTATTGCAGGACAGATAACCTAGTTAACTTCAACACCTCAAAAAAAAGTTCTTATTTCTTGATGAGGAGGATCTTTTTACTTATCCTTGTCCAAATTTTCTAAGTGTCACAGATAAGATTACGATTAAGTATAGATTATTTCCATATTCATTCATTTTGAATATATACATTCACACACATTGTTCCCAAAAGTATAAAATATTTTGATATCTATATTTCTCTGAATTTTTTGGTGTTTCCTGTATGATTTCATACAGGAAACATTGGAAAAAAAAACAGTACATTTAATCAAAAATTCTTCTTCTTCCTAACATGGATTTTAGGCCAAGTGGCCAGTTTCGGTCTCATTCCATCTCTTGGTCTTCCGATTCTTCTTTTTCCACTTATTTTGTATTTATATAATATTTTTGGTAGTCTGCTGTTGTCCATTCGATTTAAATGTTCTAGCCATTTTTGTTTATACTTTCTTATGTAGTAGTTAATTGATTTTATTTTCAGGGATTGTAAGATTTCTTCATTTGTTTTATGGTCCCACTTGGTATATCCAGCTGTTTTTCTGAGAAACTTCATTTCTGCTGTTTGAATTCGTTTTTCATCTTTCCTTTTTTATGGTCTATGTTTTGCTTCCATATAGTAGAGTTAGTCTTGACAAGACATTATATAGTCTGATTCTAGTGTGTTTTTGTACTAGGGATGGCTTAAATATACTATTTATTATGCCATTTACTTTGACAAAGTTTGATATTTTGGTGTCTATGTCCTTTTCTTCTTCGTATGATAAATCACATCCTAAGTATCTGAAAGTATTTCCTTGTTCTAATATTTTATTATCTATCACTATTTTACTTTTTATTGGGTTTTCTTCTTTGAATGCCATTATTTTTGTTTTTTCTTTAGATATTGTCATATTATATTGTTTTGAGATATCATTTAATGATCTTTGTAAATCATGTTGTGGTGTAGCTAATACTATTTAATCAAAAATTAAAAACATGAATAACTTAAATTTTGCTTTAGATTTTCCATATGTGTGTACTAAAGTTCATATTTCACAAATTTTGTTTTTTGAATATTTTTATTTAGAGGTCCATGGAAACTTACCAAACAGATCTTAAAGGATGAAGGTTTAGCAGGGCTGTTTCGAGGTTTGACATCAACTTTTGCCAGAGAAATGCCAGGTTATTTCTTTTTTTTTGGCGGTTATGAAACATCGCGAATGCTTCTTACTCCATCTGGCAAAACTAAAGATGAAATAGGTAAGAAGTTGGAACAAATGAATTATATAATGAATACCCTGCTGTTAAAAGATATATATATATATATATATATATATATATATTTCATCCCACTATATATATATATATATATATAGTGGGATGGGGAAAGGACAAATTTTAAAAAATTCTCTGAGGAGTACGGTATCTTTATGGCTCTAGCACATCAGGAGGGGGGGGGGGAGTAGAATGTAAACCATTTGAAGTTAGATATCCTAGTGTAAATCACATTGGTTTATCTGTTATTATTTATACAGTGAACCCTGTATTATCTAAATAGCTTAGGAAAATGTCTTCAGATATGGATTTTGAGGCCTCTAGATCGATGCTTTCCCATGATGCAGAAGCATGTAGTGAAGCAGTGCCATCATGTTTTGGATTTGTGAATTGTGCTGTCACAATGCAAGTGCTCTTGGTCACATCACAAATGCATTAACAAACTATACACTTCAAGTTATCTTGGCAGTAAAGAAATATACTACATGTGTACCGCTTCTGGAGGTAGTGGGATATTAGTTCACTGTTACTGTGGCAAGGTTGTAGGAGCCCATGTGATAGATAATTGCATTTTCCAAAAATAAGTTCCCTGTAACAATTTAATGGTATGAAACATAATTCTAGCATCAGCAAGTAAGGAAGTAGTAAAATAAACCACATGATGTGATAACATAAAAAATTTAAGGGACTATTTTATGCAGCGTAAGCCTATAGTATAAATGGTAAGAAAAGCCAGAAATGTAGCTTATACCACTACTTCCAAAATAACCTGAAAAAGAGTATAGTAATTTATGACTATAAATTACTATACTCTTTTTCATACAAAAAAAACAATTATTTATTCTGAAAGAAAAAGAAGCCTGAACTATATTTTTATTTGTAATATGAAATTAGTTCTTTTTAAATTAATACAGAATGCTTACAACATCAAATACACAAAAGAAACTGAGATGGAGGGGGGGGGGAGAAAGAAACATCACCTCCATTTTCCATTTAGTGAAGTAAGAGCAAACCAAAGTTTGCATTACAAAATGTGAAATTTTTCTGCAAGCAAGAGTGTGATAGTTATTGCTGCCATCTTACTCTATATGGCAACCTCATGTTCATATTTGGTTAAGAAATGCAGGTAGTTCTCACGTTATGAATTCCCACTTTACAAATTTTTGGATTGGAATTTTTATTTTAAATTTTGCGCAGCAAAGGCAATTAGGGACATATACGGAGAATTATGCAGTATGTGACGTAATGATCAGTTAGAACGAGCCTCAGTCACTCACGAGTCTTGGCAACATGAGTGTGTTATTCACAGTCTTCTTCAATTACACCTGATTTTTTTTTTTTTTTTTAGGAATTAATAAAGATACTCTCCCAGTAATATGGAAGGTAAATAAGAAGGCTTGGCTCATGGATTCCCTATTTGAAGATTAGCTTATGCATCACTTTGTTCCTGCAGTGAAACTTTGTTGTGAAAAAAAACAAATTCCATTTAAAGTGCTTCTGATAATTGACAATGCACCCAGCCATCCCTCATCAGTAGCTTACATTTGCCCTAATGTAAAAGTAGTCTTTTCATGTCCAAATACAACTTCTCTTTTACAACCAATGGATCAGAGAGTGATTGTGATGTTGATTACAATCACACTATCTTATTACAAAGCACATTATCTCAAAGAGACTTTTGAAAAGTTAATAGAAGCAACTGATAAAAATGGAAACTTTTTTATCAAACAGTTTTGCAAGAGATTCAACATTTTAGACACAATTTAGGTAATGCAGAGTGCCTGGTATAATGTTTCTGAAAAAACTATGAAAGGAGTATAGCATAAACTTTGTCCTCAGTTTAATGATAATTTCGAAGGCTTTGAAGATCCAACAAAGATTAAATTCTGAAACTCAAGTGATCTTAACATGTTCATTGCCAAGCTGAAAATTGGAATTTCGTGTGGTGGTGGCCAAATTTTTTTATTTAGTTTTTATTGTGCTCAAAATAAGTTAAATATATTATTTATATGCTTTTATTATTATGTACATAGGATTTATGTACTCTAAATATCTATTACGCGATATCGCGTGATATGTAATTCGGTCAAATAAGTTATATATTTTACAAATAAAAAACATTTAAATATAACAATTATAACTTTAATTATCAGTCTTTTATAATCACATAGAATTTTTAAAAATAACGTACAAATAGAAAAAAATAATTATCAAAAATCAACATTTATAGGGAACTTACTAAAAAAAAAAAAAACAGTACTCAAAATAAATAAAAACCAAACTTCAAGCACACTAAATCAACGAATAACTAAACAAAATCGTCGCCTTGTCCGAACGCCGCCACTGTGCGCACTGGCTAACATAAACAATAGACAATGGCTGGCGGCCATCCCCACTCCACGAAGGTCGATCCCTTCCCTAGTGGCCAATATAAATATTACGTGCCGTTTCGCTGTGGCCACTATACTATCCCGCACAGAAACTTGACAGCGACGTTCACGCGATAACGCGTGATCAGCCGTCAGGTGAGAGCTCGCATCGCGCGATATCGGGCGATTGGCAATGAATGTGTTAAGTATGGCTAACCAGTTGCAAAAGGTGGTGATAATGAGCTGCTTCAATCTCACACTGTGACACTCTCACCCAATGATCTCCTTGAGTTAGAGGAACAAGAAAGAAACAAAGAAGATAACGAATATGAAGCTCCAACTTGGTTTTTCACTTTAAAAGGCCTAGAAGAAGCAGTTAAACTTCTTGAAAAAGCTCAAGCAATCTTTGAATCAGTTCAAATCTTTGATTTAGTAAACTTTCCTGTGAAAGGAATAATGCTAACCTAACCTATTTTAAATGAAAAAAAGCGAAAGTCAATGAAGCAGATGATACTTGAGGCCTTCTTTGGAAAAAAAAGATGCACCAGAGTTTCCTAATATATCTCCTACTACCTCAACGGCTGCCATTTCACCTGGTGATATAGAAATGAGCTAATTTTTTTTTTTTTTTTCAAAGAATCTTTTTTTAATTTAAAATTTTTCTTATGCTATTTTTTAAATATGTAAATCTTTGGCCAGTAAAGTCTTTCCTTATTATTTAATATTCATTTTATATTTTATATATTCTTTCTTACGAACGTAACTCTTGCTTATAGCATTATTTCTAAGGCAAATAAACTCTCGCTTTAAGAATTATGAACAGTCGCAAGGAACCAATTAATTCATAAAGGCAGGAACTACCTGTATTATTCTTCTTTGAGAAACTTTTGCCAGTTGCACAAATTAAATTGATAAATATGGTAATGTGCCAGCAGTAACTTTTGTGCACAGTTCATATATGCCCTCTTGGGGAGGGGAGGGGAGGGCACTTTCCATTTCATAGTGCATACTTTGAATTTGGTTTGCTGCTGCTTTGCTAAATGTAAGCCAATGGAAGTAATGGTGATCATGCCTCAGTTTCCTTTGGATGTGCATATTCATTTACATGCAGGTTTTGAGAAGAGTGGGAATTAAAGCACTCATCCCAGCGAGAATAATTTTTGTTCTTAGATCAGAAAAACGGATGCAACAATCAGACCATGGAAATGAGGCATAGAAATCCCAAAGGTCATCCTAATTGGTGCTGTTGTTGTTGTTGTGCCACAGGATATGCTGTAAAATTTTTGATTGTTTCTTTTGTTCTGTAATTTATTTATGTTTTTGTATGTTTGTTCTTATAATTTAATTATTTTCATTCCTTTGACTGCACTAATTTAAAGGCATTCTTGCCTACCTTAAGTTTAGTCCTCTATACCAAATTGATTGCACTATCTCACAAAGCTTATCTACACTACAATGCTACCCTCTATCTTAATTTTCAGCTCCTCCTATCTTCCTGCTCTTGCCCTTTGTTCCTACCGCACGTATAGTAGACCCTAAATATAGTTATCGCTGGTTATACAATTGCAGTATATTCAATTTCTCGCACTCTTCAGTCATCAAATTCCTGATATACCCTCAAGAGGAGTGGTGTACAGGATATGACAGTACTACATGAAAAATTTACATCATTACTAACTTTCTATCTACAATTTTCCTCCAAATCAGTCTGTTACCTATCAAGACTCCAATATTATCAGGTCTTATATTTCTTCTTCTAAGGCACTTTTTACCATATCAATCCACCTATGTCTTGGTTTTCCTCTGGGTCTTTTTCCTGCCAAACTTGCAGAGAACACTTGTTTTGCTAATCTTTCCTTTCCCATTCTGTTAATGCATTCCTAGATGATGACAATGTCAAGTTCTTTCCGAATATCCTCGTTAATATGATATTACCATTGATGCCATCTGTACATGCCCCTAATCTTTCTCATGAGTTGCATATTTGCGATCTCTAGTCTTTGTTAGAGTGTATTACTTCTAACCCAACTCTCAGATCCATAAGTTAAAATTGATTTGACCACTGTTTTGTATACAGCTAATTTAGTGTTTTGGCTAATTTCTCTCTTATATGTATAAATTTATTCAGTTGACTTCCTACCATACCAGCTTTGTTGATTCTGTTGTCTATTTCCATATTTAATTTACCATCTTCACAAAAAATCGTGCCTAAGTAGCTGAAATATTTTACTTGTTCTATAGGTTCTCTATTCACCATGCAGTTGATATTTTCAATGCTTCTGCCTATTTTCATTGTCTTTATCTTTTTAATGCTGACTTTCATACCATATCTATTACAACAGTTATTCAATTTAATCAGGGAATTTTGCAGACTTGTAGCAGATTTATTTAGAAGTATAACATCATCTGCTTAAGGGTCAAAGCTGTATAACTGAGAGGAGACCTCCACATAGTCTTTAAAGGAACACGGAGAACCGACCAAGGCTTCTAACCTAATGTCCAATCCTCACCTTCTCGTGGTGCACCCTGTTGGGTATCTACCTGGATACAGAACGAACGAGGATGGGCTGGCAATTTGGGATTTAGCTGACCAAATTGTATTCTTATTGACTTAAACCAATATACAAAATGATGGTACAACATGACAAAATTTCATAGCGGCTGGAGCGTTGCCAGGTTACACAAGGCCCCCTTTGTTTACACCAGGGGAACTAGGGTGAACAGTGAAAAGTCAGCTACTGGAACAAATCTGAAAGCACACCCAAACTCAACATCACCAGAGTTAAAGATCGGTACTATCAACATAAGAAACCTGAATGGCAAAGAAATGGAGCTAGCTGAGGAATGAGATAAGTACCAGATCGACATAATAGGGGTGACCGAAACAAAAAAGACAAAAACTGGTGAGATCTTTCTGAGCAATAAATACAAAATGTTATATTCAGGCAATAACAATCAAGGAAAAGAAGGAGTAGCCATAGTATTCAAAACAAAATACGAGGCTAATCTTCTTGAATTGCATGCAGTCTCAAGTAGAGTGATGTGGGCAAATATCAGAATGATGAATTCGACAATGAGACTTATTTGTGCCTATGGTCCCACAGGAGGTTCTACCAAGGTAGAAGTGGAAGAATTTTTTGATGCTTTAGAAAAAGCAACTGACACAGTGAAAAAGGAAAAGTTGGTCATTGTTGGGGATCTAAATAGCAGAGTAGGAAATGATTGTCAGACATACAAAAATATTTTGGGAAAATTTGGAGAAAAGAGCAAAGCTAATAATAATGGCAATACCTGTTGGATTTCTGCTCAGGACATGGACTGGTTATTACTAACGCCATGTTCCAACATAGAAATGTGCACAAATTCACATGGAGAGAACAGGCAAAGAATAAGAAAAGTCTCATTGACTATGTTATTGTTGATAGTGATGTTTTCTCCCTGGTGCTGGAGAGTGTACAGAGGATTTGAAATTGGAAGTGATCACTATTTAGTCTTCAGCATGATAAAACTGAATTTCATATTGAAAAGAATAACATGTAAGAAAGTTTTAAAGCGAATAAAAGTTGAACAGGTGTGAACTGCAGACTAAAATACACAAAGCTTATTGAAGAAAAAATGAAAGAGTTTGAGAACAGGAATCAAACCATGGAGATTCAGTGGCAAACTTTGAAGAACTGATTGATTCAGCCAGAGAGGCATTTGGTTAGGTTGTCTGCAAGGATAGAAAAATCAGAACTCCATGGTGGATACAGGAAGTTAAAGAAGCAGTGAAGGAAAAGAAGAAAGCATATCAAAAGTTTCTGGCAAATAAGTCAGCTTGTGCTTTTAGAGAATACAGAGACAAATGTGAGAAAACTAAGCACTGTGTAAAACTAGCTAAACAAAAGTCATGGGAGGACTTTGGCAAGAACATAGAAAATAAATATCAAGAAGGTGGCAAAATATTCTGGAGGTTGTTGAAGAAGCTTAGAAATGGAGGAAAGAGTGCTATAAAAGGAGTTAGAGATGATAAAGGTGACATGAAAACAGGAGAAAAAAGATATCCTTGAAGTATGGAGAAATTACTTTGAAAAATTGCTAAATGAAACAAGCAGTGATAGCACAGTGGTAAAAAACACTCAACAGGCATACAGTCATGAATACATATCCATACTTGAAGTAGAAAAAGCCATCAAAATGCTTGAAATGTGGAAAGGCAGCAGGAGTAGATGATATTCGACCAGAAATGCTGAAGTATGTTGATATAAAAGTCTTACAGTGGCTGCACTGCATAGTTCAAGAGGCCTGGACAGAGGTACAAATTCCCGATGATTGGAGTAGAACTCTCATAGTATCCATATATAAAAAGGGAAATAAAACTGAATGTGGGAATTACAGAGGTATTTCCCAACTGAGTGTTCCTGGTAAGATTTATGTATACTTGAGAATTGGTTGAGAAGAATTGTGAAAGAAAAGCTTGGTGAAGAACAAGCTGGATTCAGGCCAAATAAAGGTTGTCAGGATCAGATCTTCACTTTACGACAAACAGTTGAGAAATCATGGGAAGATAACAAAGATCTGTATTTAAGTTTTGTCGATTTGGAAAGGCATATGACAAAGTGCCAAGAGAGAGAAGCTATTCAATACGTTACAGTTATATGGTGTCAATGGAAAATTATGTCAATCAATACTTTGTCTTTATTTGAGTTGTAAGTCAGCAGTTAGAATTGAAGGTAGTACAGGAAGATGGTTTAACGTTAAATCTGGTGTAAGACAAGGATGTACATTATCCCCTCGGTTATTCATTATCTATGTGGATCACATTATGAATGATAGTGGTATTAAATATGATATCAGAATTGGAGATGTTGATGTCAGCTCCTTGCTTTATGCAGACCATGTTATACTTCTAAATAAATCCGCTACAAGTTTGCAAGATTCCCTGACTAATTTAATAATTGTTGTAATAGGTATGATATGAAGGTCAGCAATAAAAAGACAAAGACAATGAAAATAGGTAGTATCGTTAAAAACGTAAACTGCGTTGTGAACGGAGAACCTGTGGAACAAGTAAAACATTTCAGCTACTTAGGAACGATTTTTAGTGAAGATGGTAAATTAAATATGGAAATAGACAACAGAATCAACAAAGCTGGTATGGTAGGAAGTCAATTGAATAAATTCATATGGAATAAGAGAGAAATTAGTTGGAACACTAAATTAGCGGTATACAAGACAGTATTCAAACCAGTTTTAACTTATGGATCTGAGAGCTGGGCCAGAAGTAAAACACATGACCAAAGAGTAGAGACTGCAGATATAAGAGTCCTGAGAAATATTAGAGGCATGAACAGATGGCATCAATGGTAATATCATATTAAATACGAGGATATTAGTTAAGAACTTGACATTGTCAGCATCCAGGAATGTGTTAGTAGAGCTAACCTGAGATGGTATGGTCACTTAAACAGAATGGGCAAGGAAAGATTAGCAAAAACAAGTGTTCTCTGCCAGGTTGGCAGGAAAATGACCCAGAGGAAGACCAAGATATTGGTGGATTGATACGATACAGTGTGCCTTAGATGATAGAAATATAAGATCTGATAATGTTGGAGTCTTAACAAGTAACAGACTGATTTGGAGGCAAATTGTAGATAGGAAGTTAGTAAATGATGTAAATTTTTCATGTAGTACTATCATATCCTGTACACCCTTGAGGGTACATGTCAGGAAATTGATGATGACATCATCTGCTTAAAGAAAAGAGCTGAGATTTACATCTCCAATTTTGATATCAGGTTTAATACTACTTTCCTTCATAATGTGATCCATATAGATAATGAATAACAGAGGGGATAATGTACATCCTTGTCTCACTCCAGATTTAACATTAAACCATCTTCCTGTACTTCCTTCAATTCTAACTGCTGACTTAACTCAAATAAAGACTAAGTATTGCTTGATATAATGCCCCATTAACAGCATATAACTGTAGCGTTTTGAATAGCTTCTCTCTCTCTCTCTCTCTCTCTCTCAGCACCCTGTCATATGCCGTTTCCAGAACTACAAAACTTAGATACAGATCTTGGTTATATTCCCATGATATCTCAACTATCTGTTGTAAGATTAAAATCTGATCCTGAAAGCCTCTATGTGGCCTGAATCCAGCTTGTTCTTCACCAAGCTTCTCATCCACAATCCTTCTCAACCGTTTCTCAAGTATACTTGCATATATCTTACCTGGCACACTTAGTAGGGAAATATCTCTGTAATTCTCACATTCAATTTAATTCCCTTTTTATATATGAGTACTATGAGAGCTCTACTCCAGTCATCTGGAATTCGTCCCTTTGTCCAGGCATTCTGAACTATACAGTGCAACCACTGTAAGACTTTTATACTTCCATACTTGAGCATTTGTGGTCGAATATCATCTATTCCTTCTGCCTTTCTACATTTCAGGCTTTTGATGGCTTTTTCTACTTCAAGTATGGATGTGTATTCCTGACTGTATGCCTGTTGAGTGTTTTTCACCACTGTGCTGTCATCACTGCTTGTTTCATTTAGCAATTTTTCGAAGTAATTACTCCATACTTCAAGGATATCTTTTTTCTCCTGTTTTCATTTCACCTTTATCATCTCTAATTCCTTTTACAGCACTCTTTCCTCCATTTCTGAGCGTCTTCGACAACTTCCAGAATATCTTGCCGCCTTCTTGATATTCATTGCTTGCCACTGAATCTCCAAGGTTTGGTCCCTGCTCTCAAACTCTCATTTTTTCTTGAATAATATTTGTGTATTTTAGTCTACAGTTCACATCTGAGAGCTGCTCAACTTTTATTCACTCTTCAGTCTGACAAATTTATTTGATTTACAACCTTGCCAGTCGTGCCAAATAATAGAGAGTTAGGAATCAAAGAAGTGGATTAAAGACGATATCTATTCAAATTTCTATTTACCATATAGCAAGTCGTGGCAATATCTAATTAACACACAGGTTTGTAATTTTTTCGGGATAATGCATTGGCAATGATCAGATAAATTGTTGGCCAACAAAGCATTTATTATAAATAAAAAATTGTAATTACAAACTAGACATGTAACTACATTGCACAAATATATCATATACACTACTGAGTATTATACAAATTTAGCCCAGACTCTTGCTTAACAAATATATACAATTATACATGTCTACAATCCAAGAACACTGATATGATGTGCTTACCACAGTGTTTTCTTTATAAACAGTCCTTTACCATGAACAAAGTTTCCATTGGGACATCTCGTATCTTTGCCTTGATCTGGATACTTCTTTCCTTAACTTGGACATTTCTGTATGCTATATACCAAGGGTGGCCAACTATGCGTCCTTTTGGAGCCACGATAAATCCGTTGAGATTTAGAAGAGCCACAACCTTTGACTGATATGATGGTACAAGAATAAGTAAGCGTGCGCATGTCAAGGATGTAACAAGCTTGTAAGAACTGCTTTTGGCTAATTACACATAAAATTTTAAGGAGCTTACTAAGAAAATGGATACAAGGAAGGCCTCTACTAGCAAATAAGTAACTAAAATTATTGTTTCGACTTTAAAATTATTCGAATTGTTCAAAATAGACTTCATTTAATGTATTTCGAATTAAACTTTTTTATTACAGCAATTTTTATCAACCCTGTTTTTCTCTCTGTTCTCTTTTTATTTTGTTCCTCTTTTTTGTTCTCTTTTCTCTTTTTGTTTATTTTTTCCAATAGATCATGAAGAACCACCTGATGTGTGAACACAAGCTGCATGCAGCTCAACAGCCACTCTGTGGCCACCTCTGCTATATACCGTCGCAGTTGTCCTGGCCTGAGTAGCAAACGATATCTTTTTTTTTTCCCTCAGCTGGTGGCTGCCTGTTGTTTACAGTAGTAAACTCAGTAACTGGAGAGACTGATTTTACCTTCGATTTTTATCCATTGGATCCCGGTCAGTCGTGTTTGAGATTGAAGGGAGTGCAGCTTGCTATACTGCGGGATACATTGGTGGACATGCCAATATATCCCGTAGTATAGCAGGCTGCACTCCCTTCTGTACTGCGGGATACATTGGTGGACATGCCTTGGGAACTACCTGGAGAATTTCAGGGAGAAGGACTGTTGACAAAGCTCCAACGATAAACCATGAGTGTAATCTCAGGGTCAAGAGATATAAGCTACCAAGCTCCCAGCAAAGAACTCCCAATCATCTCCTCTTCTCCCTCCCCATCTTTTCTTTTTTTTCCATTTCCTCAGCCCCTTAAAAGTCCCTCTTGTTCTTTGTTTCGACTCCGAAGTGTCCGTGATCATCCTCCGGCATGATGATGTCACTCGTGTTCTCTTTTGCTGGCAGTCTTTGTTTTAGGTGGCTAATGTTTTCAATGTGTTTATCTTATTTCTTCTTTAATCTGGCCAGCTTAATGTCCTTTCTTTTATTTTTTTGCTGACTCACTATACTAATAAGGCATAATCCCTTTCCTCTGTTTTTTAAACATTATAGTTACTCAGGTAATATCGAATACATTACACAAAGTAGTAAATAATCTTGAAATTATAAATTCGTTTTTTCATTGTAAGGCTGAGAACTTTACATACCACCCTAGTATAGTCAGATAAGTTAGTTGAGGTCATTGGACTTTGAATAATGGTGGAAACACCAAATAAAAGCATCAAAGTGAGGCAAGAAATCTTGAGCCAAAGCAGATGATATAAAATTGGTTACAGGTCCAGTAACCTTTAGCATGGATATTAGACTTGACAAATGTGCAAGTCCCACCATTCTTATAAAAAGCAGCATGGAAGATGCAGTGTGGACAGTTGAGGTGAATTGTGGTTACAAAGGATGTTAGTTGTTATTTAGTGGTTAATAACATGTTGAATTTGGATGTAGGAAGTGATAAGAATCATTGATTGTTAGAATTAAGATATCAAATGTTGGTAAAGTTGAAGTTTTTTTATTGCATAGAATTTTTTTAATTTCAATGGCTCAGGAATTTTTTGTGCGGTCTATCATGGTTGTAAGTGAGAAGTAAAAGGAAAATTTAAAGAGTAGGTACATGCAATGAGGATGGATGACTAATGGTCCACTCCCACAGTGGGAGTGCCCCCATGCACACTACTCTATTCAGCCTTCCTCAGGTACAACCTGCAGAGTAAGCAGTGGCAGCATTATTCACCAGCTGATCAGGAAACCTCCAAATGCATTATCGGTTAGATTTGGTTTTATATACTATCTGGTAGCCAACCTGCTTTATTGTATCCTCCATGGAGGAGATACCAACTCCCATGTTAAATAGTTACAGTGTGTGTGGAGAGCATGAGCAGGGAAACCTGCACTACATGTAGGAAGAAAGGAAGGAAAGGATAGAAACTGGAAACCCTACTCTAGAGACAAAATGTCAAAGGCCACATCGTTCCTTCAGTAGAGCCTCTGTGGTGTTGTGTTCCCCTTTCTTAAATTCTATTAATATATGTACTATATGCTGGTTCCTTCCTAAGGATTCACGTGGTACCTCTAAAACACAAAGGAAAAAGGAATTGCCTCAGGGTCGAGCCAAAACTAGCATGGAAAAGTCTTTGAAATCTCACTTCTCTTAAAGCATTAGGAATATTTAAATTTTTTTTGCTGCGCCACCTAAGCTATTAGATTAAGTTAAACATATCGTAATCAAGAAATGATCTCAAAGGTGTACTATAATGACTACTGATTTGCAATCATGACCTATAACATAATCTATTTTCTCCCGTTTAGATTTGTATCTTTTTTTTTTGCAAGTGGTGCATCGGATTCTAATACTCAGACACTCGGATTAAAGATAGCAAAGGTTTATTTGACACATTAATACAATTTACAATACAAAGAAACTCAATCCAAAACTTCAATGGTAATCAGAGAAAATTATAGGTGTCCTTATTAAGCAAGGACATCAAGAAGCAACATCAATATGTTAATTTACAAACTGACAAAACTTGACTGCAATATTCACATTAATCTTCATATCACGTTACTCAGACTAAACCTTCTTAATACTTTCAAAAAAACATACACATTAGTTTAACCTTATAGGAGTTACCTCACTATGCATTCTAATATTAAGGTGCTACAGTCCTGTCTTAATTATATGAAAATCCTCAATTTCCCTTAATTTCGTTTATAACATCTTAATTTTCTTATACACATTATATAGACAAAGAATTTTCAACGTTACCGTACACACTGGTTCTTCATACTTGTTCGTTCAACTTCTGACTGCCGTTCTCTGATCAACCATGCCATAGCACCAACAGATTCATTTAGTCGGTGCTATGGCATGGATTTCTCCGGTCAAAGGTAAGTCCACACGATCCCAGCATAACTAGCCGACTCCAGATATAACAATGGCGTAAGGCGATTCTGCTTCCATGAGGCCTGTTGCCTAGATGCTGAGCCCTTTCCATTAATTGCTTGTCAGTCGAAAACGGGGATGTGTTCTTTCATCGTATGATAAGGAGTGCGTGATCCTGCCAGCTCGTAAGCGGCATATCCTATTACCGCCCTGGACAGAGACGCTCCTCCGTGCAACCGTCTACCCACCAGAATACAGGAGACTACCAGCCAAGAGAGAAGAGGAAAAAAAAAAGCCGTGTGTGTATTGGGGGGGGGGGGGTTTCCTAACCCTTTTATATAATCTTCCCTATCGGCAATCACCGTTACTCATATAGCTCACACAACGTGTATAATTTCTCCCATGTGGGTCTCGTTTTGTATCTTTTTTTTTTTCTTCTGACCACTTGCTTCTATACATGCCGTGGGCATGCGACTGCCTGAGAGCAACCTTTCTTTCTGTCAGCGTGCCCATGCACTTTGAACTTTTGTTCACAGCAGCTTAATGCAAGTCATACTACACAACATTGTATTATCAATTCTAACAAAATATTATTAATTTATAATGCATCACTGGCATTATACAATCAAGTAAATATTCCTTCCTTGAAATATTCACAATCTTTTTTCTTTATAATAATGCAATCTATATTTTACCAGTTTCATACAGCACATACCTAGAAGCAAGCATATTCCCTACAAGGTTTTTCCTGTTATACGATAAAATTAGAATTCTAGGAATCTCAATTTATCAAAGTTTAACAGTAGCTTATTCAGTATAGATGAAGCCCTTTGGTCAGAAAGACATGGGTTCGATTCCCATCTATTATGTGCAGAACCTTTATCTGGCCTATTTTGACTAAAGGTGAGTTAGCTGGTCTCTTACGGAGAGAGAGGGTTTTCTGGGTTTTCCACCTGGAAACTAGTTTTTTCATCACTCAAGCAAACCGGTCCTGTGAACACACATGTATTTACAGTCATAAAAAATATTTAAAAAATATATATTTACAGTCATAAAAAATATAAAAAATATGTAGTAGTATAGCATACCAGCACCTGTGTTGACAGTGACTCATGACATACAGATGTGGTATCATTTTAATTTTCAACATTTCCTGCTAGAAAAGAATGCATACCAGTACCTATTGTTTGACAAGAAAAGCTCTGGCTCAAGTTGTTGCAATGAAGGAAAGCAACAAGAAACTACAGCATTATGTTTCCCAAGATACGTTTGTCATGAAAAAAAAAAAGATGGAAATACAAAAATGGAACTTCAGTAAAAAAAGTTATTAACAAGACTTTCATCATGAAGCAAAACCCTGGCATCGATACATACCATCAGATCACATAACAAAAATTGCAGATACACACAATGTCAATGTCAAATATGAAGACTATCAAGTCATATTAAATGGCATAATAATGGCTTATTAGACATTGATATTGTGTGTATCTAAAGTAAAATGGGAAGGAAGTGGAGATTTTTAGGGTGTGATGAATACTGTGTTATTTATTCTGGATAAGAAAAAGATGTTGGACAATTGAATGGTGAATACTTTACATATCGGTAATAGAATAATCATGGTTTACATAGAATAATCATAAATAGCTGGCAAGCCTGTTATATTTAAAAGTATATATGTCTACATCTGATACAGTAGAAATAGAAAGAATATTTGAGGTAATGTTTGGGTATTAAAGAAGTAATTATTATGTGTGACTTAAATTGTCCAAATATTGATTGGGTAGCTGAGAAAACTCATAAGAAAGAAGAATTTATTGAAAGGTTGCGTGACAACTTTCTTGTCAAAAAGTATTAGATTTGATCATACCATCAGAAGGTGTCTCAGTTAAAAATGTTAGTTTTGCCACTAGTTGGTAGCAGTGATCATGTCATAGTGACTTGGGTAGTAGCAAACTATGTGGATGTTCCAATTAGGGTGGGTTATAAACCAAACTACAATGCTGAAAATTATGACAAACTCAGAGAATATTATCTTTGGTGGTATGGGGGAAAGATATCAGCGATGCATGATAAGTTTTGAAAAAATGCTTAAATAAGTGCAAATCTTATTAAGTAACAGAAGAAGATGATGGTGTGGAAGGAATATTATGAGAATAAGAGCAAGAGGAGTTATATAATGATATATATAAGGGACAGGCCAGGAAAGTTACAAGTATTGTACAGAAATAAAAAGAAATTGGCTGAACAAGGTACAGCCATAATACACAGTGTTACTGCTACATTGGATGAAGAGATGCGAGGTGTATGAAAAGGATGTTAACCTGAATAAGAACTCTGCAACAGGGACAGATGGGATATCAGCATGTATGTTGAAGGAATGTGAATGTTCAGCCAAATCGGCTAGGCCCTGGATGTTTTTGTATAATTTGATTCTTAGTTGAGGAAAGGTAAGAACTCACATACAGAAATGGGTGGGAAAACAATCTGTATCTTGCTGTTCCTTGCAAAGTATAACTTGTTTTTCCATCTTGCTTTTTAAGTGAGTTACGTCTAAGCAATTTGCTTTTATTTTATAATGTTACAACTGAGTTGGATAAAGGTAATTGATACACTATGATACTGTTGGATTTGCTAAGTCATTGTAGGATACCACATGAAAGGCTGTTGTATAAACTGGAGAATGTGAGATTGGAATATAAACTATGGACTTGGATAAGTGGATAGCTGACTGGCAAGTATCAGAAAATAGTAGATGGGGTGGGGAGGGGGGGATAAACCTCCAACAAGTCCTATTGTTTGCTTACTAAATAACTTAAGGAAATTACAATGTACAATAGAATATAATAAAATTAAACTTTAATATATTTCCAATATTTCGGCAACGTCACGTTGCCATCTTCAAAGGAACTTATAATAAAGACGTGCATGCAGGCACTATGGTTTTCCTAAAAGTCCTGATGGTGCCCCTTAGTGGACTATGTAGGTATTCTTGGCACTCTCCCCACACTTGGCCAATTTCTTTATGGAGACCTTCGAAGAGAAAGCCTTAAACTCTGCCCCACAAAAACCTACCATATGGCTTCGCTACGTTGATGATGTGTTCACTGTTTGCTGCATGGCTCTGATACACTCCTCTCCTTCTTAACAGACTTAAACAACCAACACCCCAGAATCAAATTCAACCTGGAAAAAGAGGAAAACAACAGCCTCACTTTCCTAGACACACTAGTCACCCACCAGCCTGATTATTATTATTTGACACCTCCAGGGAGTCCAAGGACTCATCGAGGGACAGTGTGCCAACAGCATCTAACGGAACCTTGGTTTTCTCAGTTTATAGAAAACCCACCCATACAGGCAGATACATTCACCAACAATCCCACCATCTCCCCTCACAACAATACGGAGTTGTTAAGACACTATACATCAGGGCTAAACTAATCTGTTCGAATGACAATGCCGTAACTAATGAACTAAATCACATCCTCAACACTTTCTCAGCCAATGGCTACCCTCTCTCCCTCCCTCCTCCAAAAAATCCAAAAAATATTGAAACCAATAAACCACAACCCCCTTCCCCCCCCCTCACAACAAGGATTACTCTAAATTCATCACCATTCCCTACATCCGAAGCACCTTGAAAAAAATTACCAAAATCCTAAAAAAACATGACTTGACCTCTTGTTACAGACCATATAAAAAATTGTCATCCCTTATCTGCTCCACTAAAGACCAACCACTCCCCCTAGACCTACTTGGTGTATATCAGGTCCCTTGCAGCTGTAAGTTGTCCTACTTTGGCCAAACAGGCAGGACAGCGAATTTCAGAACACAAGGACTACATCCAGTTTCACCAGTGCAGCCACTCTAGTCTTGCAGACCATGCTCTGGATACACGCCACGAATACGGTGGAAGAAAGTCAGAATAATACACCGTAGCAAGTTCAAATTTGAAAGACTTAATGGAATCAGCCTCAACCCTGAGAAACATGCCATACCTCAACAAATTTGGTTGCATGAGACTGTCCCAAATTTGGGAGATTTACATCAGGAGACCTTCAGCCCAACGGCCAAGAATACCTACATAGCCCGCTAGGGGGATACCATCAGGACTTTTAGGAAAACCATAGCTTCCTCTCTTCATTTCTCATTTACTGTGTTTAGTACCTGCGTGCACATGCCTTTATTGTAAGTTCCTTTGAAGATGGCAATGTGACGTTGCTGAAATATTGGAAATATATTAAAGTTTAATTTAATGTATGTTCTATTGTACGTTGTAATTTCCTTAAGTTATTTAGTAAGCAACGTTTAAGCCTTTCTACGAGAAGTCCTATTGTTGTTTAATCTATATATATTAATGATATTGGGAAAGATAGGATCTGATAGGAGTTGAATTATTTGCTGATGATGTAAAGATAGGCAGGGTAATCAGAGATGTTGTTGACATATAGCATTTTATGTTATGAGCACATAACAAAAATTGCAAATACAACTCAGAGGATAATCATGTTGAAATAAACACTAATGTATAAGAATAGGGAGGTCAATTTGCCTCTTTACAAGGCTTTGACATAACTGCCCCTGAACTACTGTGTGCAGATTTGGTCTGCACACAGTAGTTCAGGGTTTGGAGGGGGTTCACTGATATATTAAATCATTCTCTTATATACAGTAACACTGGTCAATTACAGCTCATGCAGAATATAGCAGAATTTAAATAAAAAAACTAATTAAAATATTCTGAAAGCTTTATTTCAGAAGTACAAAATGGATTTAGAAAAGGATGATCATGTATAGACCCAGCCTTTTGCGTGGAAAGGCTGCAAAGAAGAGTTACAAAGATGATATCAGGATTGTAGATTACAAGGATAGATTGAGAGTATGCACACACACACACACACAGACAGGAATAAGAGGGGTGATATGATATAAGAACTTCTTGGAGGAACATCAGTTGTTGAAATTTTTCATTATGTGGAAGGTGGGGAGATGACATGAGGGGTCATCCATGGAAGTTAAGTTTGTGTGCAGTTAAAGGGATGAGTGCTAGATTTTTCTGTCACAGAACTGTGAATGGAACATCTTGCCTATTTGAAATAGTTTTTTTTTTTTTTAAAAAGTGCTTAGCTTTTCTTTAGTGTACAAATGCATTTATAGAAAGTTCATGTCCTACAAACAAGTGTATGAAGAAATGAAAAAAATTGTTTGCAAATGATGCATTTTTACAATAAATGTTTTTAAAAATTAATTTTCACTATCTTTCTATAAAGATAATTTATTTGAAAAACACAACAAATTTTACAATACATATTTAATGAAAAATAAATTCGAACATTTCAGATTCCAAGAACTCATTATGCTCATAAATTGGGGTTTGCTTGTAGCATGGAATTTTGGTACAAGAAACAAAGTGGTGAAAAATTAGAATTTCTACACAAAGAAATTTAGTCATTAGTAATGCAGTCAGTCAAGTTCACAAAAGAAAATATACATTGAGAATGCAAGGATATTTAAGAAGATACCAAATTGGCTATATAATAACAAAGCAAAGATTCCAAAACCTAGTTTAAATCTTGCAAAGCTTATCTAGGAGCAAATGTTAACAGCAAACTTCTGGTCATAGCTAAGTGTACTCTCAAATTCAAGCAGCAAACGTTCAAATGGAAAAGTTTATGATGTGAATAAACTAAAAAATGAATATAAATCTGTAACATTCTCACATAATAGTGGTTTACTCATGTTTCTTTTTTACAGAATTATGAACAGAGTGTAAATTTCGTAAATCGGGTTTAAAATTAAGTTTTAATTAGACGATAAAACAATATTTTGTTCTCATTTCTGAATGCAGTTATACCCCTTAATATTACAGAAATTGCCATATGAATGAATAATGGAAATAAAAACAAACTCTATTTTAAGTAATCAACTTGCTTACATTAATACTGAACCAAGTTGGGGGGGGGGGAAACAACTCTGCAACTATCTCTGATTCCGAGTATTTAATAATATAGTGATACACCATTTTACTACTTGTATATAGAAAATATATAATTTCTGTATTGGTTTAACTTTGGTATATTGCTAGGTTTAGTTCCCATTGATGAGCACTCGATAAAGGGTAGTGACCCCCCTCTCATGATATTTTTGCATTGCGATACTGAGGCAATTCATGCGAGTTCAACAGCCTATATATACACAAGGGTGGTCTGAAAAGTTCCCTGCCTAACAATGAAAAAACGAATGTATAATTTGCAAATTATTTTTATTTTTCAAACATAATCTCCCTTAAGACTAATATATTTATTTCAGCGATGCTTCAGCGCCATTATCCCGCCCTGTAGTGGTTCTCAGTGAGATCTGCAAAATACCCCTCTACAGCAATCACCTCTTGATTTGAAGAAAAATGCTGACCAGTAAGGAAGAGTTTTAGTTTTGGGAAGAGATATAAGTCAGAGGGAGCCAAATCTAGGGAATACGGTGGATGTTCCAACAATTCATAGTGCAGATCCCTTAATTTTCCCATTGCCAAAACACCTTTGTGGGCAGGTGCATTGTCCTGATGAAAGATGATTTTTTTCTTCTGCAAACTGGGTCTTTTCTCATGAATTTTTTCATCTAGTCTGGTTAAAAGATCGGAATAATATTCCCCGGTTATCGCTTTACTCTTTTCAAGATAATTAATAAACAAAATGCCTTTAGCATCCCAAAACACCGATGCCATAAACTTTCCTGCTGATGGAATGAACTGACTAATGTCTTCTTTGGTGCTGAACAGCCGGTTTCTGTCCACTGTTTTGGCTGCTGTTTGAATTCTGGTGTGTAATGGTGAATATCCAAGTCTCATCCATAGTAATAAATCGACACACAAAACAGTTTTATTCTTGTTAAAACGCTCCAAGCACTGTTCAGAGATTTTCATGCGAGTGCGTTTTTGATCTGCTGTGAGCAAGTGCGCCGTCTATCTTGCACAAAGCTTTTTCATTAGCAATTCTTCATGCAAAATATATCCTACACGTTCTTTTGAAATGCCTATGGTCTCAGCAATTTCATGCACTTTGATTCACGGGTCATCCAATACCAGATCGTACACTTGATTAATGTTTTCTGGTGGTGTTAACTTTTTGGACGTCCTTCACGTGGATCATCTTGAAAGCTGGTACGGCCATGTTTAAACTGCCCATTTCTTAATTGTCGAAAATGAAGGAGAAGAGTGCCCATTAACTTTTATGAACTTCAGATGAATTTCTTTTGGCTTTAAACCTTCTTTTACAAAGAATTTTATAACGCACGATAATCAATTTTATCCATTTCAAGGGATACAGACAACGCTTTTTCTTCAGACAACTTTATAAAAGAAACTACTTGATAGAATGACTTGAATTTCACATAGATGCTTATGACAGATGTACCAACTTAGAAAAAAGAACCTTGCTGATAGTGTTGCCATCTATGATCCAGGCTGAGATCATTTCAAACCACCCTCATGCAAGTAGATTAGTCATGAAAATGCTTCGTGTGCACTTTGCTTATTACACTTGGTTTAAGGATTAAAACAAGAATGTAATTGCTTGTTTTACCCAGAACTTTGATATCTCTTATCTGGATCTGGCTCCCACTGATGAGACCTATCAATAAAGGTCAGAAGCAGTCTGGGTAGTTGCCCTTCCCATGCTGCATTGCATTATACACACCTGAATGTGTATCCTATAAATGCTAAACGTTGTATTATGGGATACTAAAGTAATTAATGTGAAGTCATTAACCTCTATATACAAGTAGCCTAGTTGTGAAATTACTTCACACACAAACTTTTTTTTTTTTTTTTTGCTTACACTTCAATAAAGGATTAAAGAAGAATATAATTTTTGGCATCTTAAATTTAATTTATAACCAAGTAGAGAAACTTGCAACAACTCTTGGCCCTAAACTGTAAAAACAGAGTGTTGTTTATAATAGAGAGAGGTCTTATAGTAAATTTTTAAGGTGTAGAATTAGAAACCTGACAGCTTTCAAGAGATAAAAACAATTTGCTCATGCCAAAAGTTAACTAACTTGAGAACCAGTCAAAGAAATGCCTAGAAAACATTCCTCTAGTCAGCAACTATAATGGATCAATAAGTCTCCATTTGGTAATTATTAATTGATTTAATTTTAAGTCTTCATTTGGGTAGCTAGCATTAAGGAAGCAAATACCATTTCCATGTGTCTGTGCACCTGGTAAAATGTTGAGTGTGTATATGCACTGCTTGGAAAAAAGCCAACAGACACCATGGCACCCACCTTAAAAAATTGTAGGATCTCCTTTTGCTGTAATGGCTGTAGCAGTCCTATGGGGCATAGCTTCCACAAGCATATAATAGTGATCAATGAGAATTTTGGACCATTCCTGTTGGCACGTAATGAGGTTTTGGAGTGTTGTGTGTGTGTTGGTGGGGGGAAGATGTTTCTTGGCTTCATCCCACAGATGTTCAATAGGGTTGAGATAATGGCTCTGTGGAGGCATCAGTTGTGATGATGTTCATGTCCACAAACCATGCAGTTACAGCAGCTTTATGAGACAGTGTATTGTCTTGCTGAAAGAGACAGTGGTCATTTCCATAGAAACCATAAAATAGAAAGCATTACATTGTCCAGAATTTTCAGATACTTCTCAGAGTCCAGTGTTCGTGGTATCGTGAACAGAGGTCCGAGGCTAACCATTACACTGTCACCTCCGAATTTCATAGTTGGGATGCACTCTGGTAAGAGACATTCAGCAGGCATCCCCAAACTCATCCATCTCCATCTACTCAGTAGAGGGATGGTGTGATTTGTTGTTCCATAACACCACTTTCCAAGCTTCTACATCCCACTGTATATGCTCTTTGCACCATTTGAAATGATGCTGTATGTTGGTTCAGGTATTGGGGGCCTTGCATATTGTGGTCATTCCATGGAAACCCACGTTGTGAGCCTCAGTTCTGAATGTTTTTGTGCAGATTCATGTTCCAGTCTGGCTGGAACTCTGCATTTGATGTGTTGGCTGACAAATGTTGGTTTTTACACATTATCCTTCATACCACTTTACAATCACGTTCAGTGAGTGTGATGGGCTGTTCATTGAGGACAACCAGCACTTGCAGTTGACTCCTGCACTTCCATCTCAGTATGGTATCACTGATTGTTGACCTGGGTTGGCCTAATTTGTCGAACAAATAGGCCTGCAACATTGTATCCTATCACAATGTCTCTTTCAAACTCAGTCAGTTCCCTTCAGCCATTTCACCTGGACACAACAGTTGCACTGACTTGGGAATAGCATATTCCTCCAATTTATATCGGCTACAAACATGTGACTTGTTACATGGCACAACGCACCTTGCCTACGGGGGTCTGTTGACTTCTTTCCAAGGAGTGTAGTTTTCCTATATCATATGAAAGTTTATTTTTCACTTGGTCAGACTATAATAAATTTAGTTTAATCCTTTATCCAAGTGTGTGAAAACAAAGTTTGCACCTGAAAGTATCTTCAGGACTGGGGTAAAGTGGTACAACACCGGGCAACTCCTTGCAAAGGTGGAGCAAGCTACCAACACTCTTATCTCACTATCTCCCATAATGCAATACAACATAGTGTTGTACCACTTTACCCCAGTCCTGAAGATACTTTCAGGCGCAAACTTTGTTTGCACACACTTGGATAAAGGATTAAACTAAATTTATGATAGTCTGACCAAGTGAAAAATAAACTTTCAACATCTTTCTCTAAATCCAGATTAATTTAATAAAAAAGTGGCACACCGTTTGGCAGCTTCTATAGAAGGAGATGACCTTGCTAATGCTTCTGCCTTTGTATCTCCATTTGGGCCTGGCTCCCACTGAAGAGACCTCAATAAAGGTTGAAACTAGTCTGGGTAGTGGCCCTTCCCTTAATGCATAACATTATACATATCTGCAAGGAGATGTGTTTTGCATTATGGGAGATACTGAGATAGGAGTGTTGGTAGCTTGCTCCATCCACCTTTTGGAAGGAGTTGCCCAGTGCTGTACCACTTTACCCCAGTCCTGAAGATACTTTTAGGCGCAAACTTTGTTTGCACACACTTGGATAAAGGATTAAACTAAATTTATTATATCCTATATCATATGTTACTTTAACATGATATCACATCTAGTAGTAGCCATGTTATGATAACATGGCAACAAAGCAAAACTCAAGGCTACTCCCTTGAGTTTTTGCTTTGAATCATGGTGATGTGCATGCACAGTGGGCTTGGAACAGCTGTCTAGAAAGCTAATAGAGAAGCAGAAAAGAGAAAATAAACTACTGAGTCGAATCCTGTGATCTCAAAAGAATTTTTTATATGGATATTTATTTACTTTATCAAGGAAGAATTGTGCAATTAATTTTGAAGGATGTACATTGTGTTAGGTCTTTGAATATCAGTGAATATGGTATATGCTCAAAGTAATTGGAAGCAAAAAGTATATGCTATGTAAAGGAGAACAAAATCTACAGTAAAAGTCATTTCTTTGGAACTGCTCAATTAAACGTGTAGGTAGCTCTCATTATACGCACTTTCATTATCTTCGGTTTCATCTCGGTACAAAAGAACTACTGCTGTTTGCTGTCCAAGGTCGTGGTATTGGTTTATAAGCTTCGTGTCTTATTTGGTATATTCATTCTTGTCTTTTTCTGTAAATATGAAGATCCAACAAAAGATTAAAAGCAACCTTTTGTCTCAAGTTGTGCATTCACCTGCTATAAGAATTGCTGTGTGTTCTACAATCTCAATATGACTGGTGAGGATGCAGCTGCAGTTCATGTTGCTGCTGAAAATTGTCATGAGCTCTTCAAAACTAAAAAAGCAGAAAAACAGGTTTACCTAGATGAAACTGGCCTGTTTTGGAAGCGTATGTCCAGTTGTACCTATCTAATGAAGAGAAGAATATAGAATAAGTTCTTTGTACCACTCTTGAAAACCTGTGGTCACTGAAAGGATACATACAGGCAAGAATACAGGATACAGGCAAGACTGCTTGTTTGGAGAGGAATAAGGAGAGCTGGATGCATCACAGATTTTAAGCTAATGTTTTTTCAGGACAGTTTCATGATGTATTAATCTTGAAAACCAAGAACTACTTTAATAGTTATTTGTTTTATACGTAATGAATATTTTACTTAATACTCATATGCCTTAATATGTGTAAAAAATAAGTGCATTTTCATTTAAATTAATCTCGAAAGATGGCAATCTTGCTCATTTGGGAATGCAACTTCTACTATCCTATGTTATAAGCTTCCTGTTTTATGCGTTTTTGATATACGTGCTGATTCTTGAGAACGTAACCCCTGTGTATAATGAGAGTTACCTGTATTTCTATTGCGAGGGTAATTATCTTTGTAGCTACTTCAAAAAATTAAAAAAAAAAAAAACTTCAACTTTCTTGCTGACAGTCAAGTGAGATTTTCTGTTCTTTTATTGCTAAGGAATTTGAGACGTGTGACATACTAAATAAATGAATAGGTAGAAATTAGAGGGAGGGAAAGTGAATGAAGATAAAGAGGATAGTGATTAATATAATAACTTCAAAGGAAATAAGTTCCTCATAGAGTTAAGTGAAACTATAGAACTTTCAGCTGAATGCTATGTTTCTTATTTTTGTATATTGATTGATATCATCTCTCTCAGTGTGTATTTGCTCATATTTAATTTCTAAAATGGTCATATAAGTTGTCTTTATATTCAGTAAGAATTTAAAGGTTACATATATATTAGAATAGAAATTATTCATTAATTGCAGAGAATTTTTTTAGAAGGATAAAGGAATAATTTATTATATTGAATTATATTCATTGTATACATACATGTTTGTTCACAGTGAATATTTCTTTTTAACTTCAGCTTCATTCTTTGGAATTTGCATGTTGATTTTTGAAGTCGGTGCACCATAATAAGTATGAATCTAAAATATTAACCAACCAATAAACAAATAATTATATAGTTACTCTTCATGACTGACTATCAACAGAATAGATTGGATAGACAAAAATGGAGGAGGGTTGATTACTGTAACTCATGCAGCCAATGGGATCACACTAATAGTTAGCAAAACGTTTGGTAATGAATAAAACAAAATATAAACAACCACAAAAAAAAATGAACATGTGAGAAGTGGGGGATATGGCCAGAAATAAAAGAAACAACGCTAAACACAGAAAAGCGTGGTCAAAGCAAAAAGAGAACGTGAACCTAGAAAAACTTGGTCAACAAATGAAGTGATCTCAGTGATAGATTAGTGAAATAAAAGGAGAAAACATCATGATAAGAGGAATATGTAAGATTAAGAACTTGTTGCTTTCAGTGTACAAGACTGGAGGAAAAGTGGATAATAGAAGTTAGGAGATTGAAAAAAGGAAAAACAAATATTGCTTACAGATTAATAAGGGAAAATCAGAAGTACCCCAACAAGAGATCAAAATAATATGTTGATAGATCTAAAAGATGTGGAAAAGAGAAGACAGTATGTGGAGGAACATGATTCACAAATGAATATGATTCTTTAAAAAAAAAAATGATGCAATTGATATTAAGGGACCTGATATTCTAAGATAAGAGTTTGAAAGGATACCAAGTCAGAACGGTGCTTTTCATTGTATAGTAGCAGAACTGATAAAGGAAGCAGTTGATATAATAAAATGTAAGTTGTTTGATCCATGTGCTAAGTCTTAAGTGCTGGGAGGACATCATGTTATTTGAATTTATTAAGGTTTCAGAGAAGTATTTAAAGTCTCTCGATATTTTCAAAGTGTAACAATCCCAATATCAAAGAAAGCTAATACTACAGATTGCAAAAAAAAATTGTACATTTCATCTCTATTCATATATTTCAAAAATACTTCTCAAAATAATGCAAAGCAGAATTAGAAATAAAATAGAATGGAATGCAAGTAAAGACTGGTTTGGATTCTGGAAAAAATCTGGGACAAGAGAAACAATCTTTATCATGGGAGGGTAGGGGTTGGAAATGACATGTTATGGCTTTTGTGGAACAGTACTGACATGTTCAACACTATCGTTAGCTACCATTCCTATAACATGTTAATGAAGGCCATTTATTAATTTCATATATTTGTTGTATTTCTGGTTTTCTTGTCTTTTTATTGTTCTGAACTAAGCTTTCTTCCTTAGGATTCCTGGGAAAATTTGTAGTTTTAAAATTCGTGATGACCAGGAACAGTACAATTATTTCTTGAGAAATTTGAGACATTATTATTATTATTACATGACACCTCTAAGGAGTCCAAGGACTCATCATGGGAAGGCACTCTACTCCTGTACATCAGCTTGAGCACATCCCCTACTTAATTTTCCAACTACAGACAATGCCATCTACTGACCACCATCTACACAACAAAGTGTATTTTGTTTGTGAATTGGCTGTGCTCATTGCTGATTTTGCCTGTTATGTGATTGGCTAACCTTCAGTTGAAAAAGCCCTTATAAAGATTCCTCTCGTCACAAAACTCAGATTTTAATAATCTTATCTGTTTATTAAAAAAAAAAAAAATCTTGTCTGATCTCACAATTCTCTTCTTATGGTGCTATCTTCTATCGAAGGTCAGCGACCATCTTGGCGAACAAACTGCATTCTTGTGTTAATCGGAGAAGTTCACTGTGATCCCAGTCCCTTCATGCATGTCTGTTTATGTTCAGTGTGAAACTGAGGTTAGAATGATTATTAGTAATTATTTAATTATTCAGATATTGTTGAAAATATGTTATAAATTATATAAAATTGTATTGAAAATATATCAAATTGAAGCACTGCTGAATGAAGATGAACGTCTACTAGCAAGGGAGGAAATTTTTAGATTCTTCTGTATTAATTTGAATAACAAAATTCTGTTTTGAGTGATATGCTTTTGAAAGACATTAAACTGCAAGTTTTTAAACATAGAGGCAAAGTATTAGTATCACTCATTAAATATCTGAATAACCTAAATTGTTTAGATGATGAATTTTTTGTTATGACAAATAAAAATGAAATTATGTGATCTGTGAAATTGATAATGGAACAAATTTTCAAAGAAAAGTGTACTTCAGTAGAAGAGTAGAAGACAATACGAACAAAAAAATTTAAAATTATGAACGTGGAGAATTACAAGTGGATCTAAAAGCAGATCTAGTAAGAGATGTATTTGACTGCAGAATCAAAGCCAGTTGAATCAAGCAAAGTGTTTTTATCATTAAGAAGTGAACTAATTGTTCTTAAGTCAACCCAAAATGAAAGAATTTTTTCTATTTCAGGCTTATTTGCAACTAAACAAGGATAGAGATTTTCCTACTGAATATTTACCATTTTGCGTATTTTTTTTTTCAGTTTTATTTTAGCAGTTTATTTTTGTGGTTTGCGGTAATTAGTACATACTTTGAATTTCTTATGTTAATCTCAACTGAGTACTTTTCAAGAAACATATAATATTACTCATGTACAAGAGGATACCCAAAAATAACCAGAATTATTTTTTAAAAAAATTATTAAAGTTTATAATACCATATTCTAGTCTCATTCAAAGTACTCTCCATGTGAATCTATGCACTTGGCCCAACATTTTTTCCATGTCTGGGAAACATTTCTGGAACTGTTCAACTGGAATACTCCAGTGATTTTTCTTTCACTTTGTCCACATCAGTAAATTGCTGTCCTTTCATGGTTTTCTTTATCCGTGAGAATAAAAAAAAAGTCATGTGGAGAGAGATCAGGCAATTAGGTAGGGTGGGGAAACAACTGCCATGTTGTTTTTCACCAAGACAGACAAGGTTGTGTGGGCTGGGGCATCATCGCAGTGCAGCAACCAATCTGTACAACTCCAAATTTCTGGCCATTTTCATCGCACACTATCACGCAGTTTTCTCAAAACGTTGAGATAAAAATGTTGGTTCACTGTCTGTCCAGGAGGAACAAATTCTTTGTGTACAATTCCATTCACATAAAAGACAAACATCAGCATTGTCTTGGCAATTGATAAAACTTGATGTGCCTTCTTGGGTCTCGGTGAATTTTCATACTTCCATTGGCTTGATGTTGTTTAGTTTCTGGATCATAACTGTAGCAACAAGACTATTCCCAATCACAACTTTTTAAAGAAAGTTCTGGTTATTAAGAACTTGCTTCCTCAAATCGCGACAAGCATTCACACAGTTTTTTTTTTTCTTTTATCCTCTGTGAGCAAACAAGGCACAAATTTAGTGGACACACGTTTCATTTGTAAATCTTCTGTTAAAATTCACTGGCACGAACTCCATGATAAATTTGTCTCTTCAGAAACTTGTTCATTAGTCTTTTGATGCCCTTCATTGGTTGCCTGGCATACCTTTTCGATGTTTTCATCATTTCTGCTTGTTGAAGGTTGGGTTGGTCTTCAACTGACACGTCCCTATTTTTGAAATGGGAAGCCACTCATAGACCTGTATTTCAGCTGCAGTTTTATTCAAAAAGAAAATTTCACACACACTCTCTGTTCCTTGTGGTCAGCCATCACAGAATCACCAAACTTGCGCTTGTAATCCCTAACAAAAAGGCAACCAGAACAATGAACCAGTTCACACAGGATGACGCCACTTGCCAGACTAGCACAGAAAACGTGTGTGGCAAATTCAGATTCCCGTTATTTTTGGGTGCCCCCTTGTACTATCTACCAATATATAATATATATATATATATGTGTGTGTGTGTGTGTGTGTATTCTTGATCTTCTACTCGGTTGTAATGATACATTTTAAAGAATAAATTTTAAGTGACTTTAAACCGAGATAAAATATTAAATTTTAATGATAATGATGCAACTAGTTTCAGCCTTCTTCAGGTATCCACTAAAAGTAGAACACAGTAATAAAAAATTGAAGTCACAAAAAACTGAGAATTACAGGCAAAAAATGCAATACATGATTGACACAAAAACGATGTATTTTTCAAGTCGTTCTATCTAATGTGCTATTGTTTGTTGCATGCATGCATGCTTGCAGGTTCTCGTGAGCACCAGTATTGACTGGTGCTCACGAGAACAACTGCAGTATGGCTATCAGGGATGTTATAACTCAAATTGCTGTTCAGTTTTATTACTGTGTTCTACCTTTAGTAGATACCTGAAGAAGGCTGTAAAAGGCTGAAACTAGTTGTATCATTAAGATTTAATATTTTATCTCGGTTTAAAGTCATTTAAAATTTATTCTTTAAAAAATATATATGTTAAAGATACCAAGCTATTTTAAACCTGGTTTTACTCTATTTCCCAAGTAAGCAAACAGACAAATATAGGTCAAGTTTGTGCCTGCACGTAGTGCAAGTCTAACTGACCCACAAGGTAGTGCATGTCTAGGCAACTCGTGGTAAAGACGGAATGAGCTCTGATCACTAGTCTTGATATTTACCCTTAATGCAAACACCATCTCCTTGAGATGTATGATGCTATGCATTAAAGGCAAGGGGCCACTACACAGACCGGTTTCGACCTTTATTGAGGTCTCATCAGTGGGAGCCAGGCTTAGAAATACAGAGGTTAAGTAATACAGAGCTTATAAGTATTTTACGAAAACAAGTTACCCAAAGGTGCTCTGACCTTATTAAATAAAAATCTCAGGATGAGAGATAGATGTAGAAAGTTTTTTTACCTTGGGTATAATATACGTTAAAGATACCAAGCTGGTTTTACTCCATTTCCCAAGTAAGCAAACAGACAAATATACGAGTTGCATAGACTTGCACTACCTTGTGGGTCAGTTAGACTCACACTACGTGCAGGCGCAAACTTTTATTTGTCTGTTATTTGACTTATATTTGTCTGTTTGCTTACTTGGGAAATGGAGTAAAACTAGGTTTAAAATAGCTTGGTATCTTTAACAGATGTATATATTTATAATCACCAAACTTTGAGCAATTTTTCAAAAATATGCACTTCATTATTATAGCATTTTATGACTAGATTAAACTAATAATTAAACATTTCAAGAATTCTAGTTAACCCCAATGTTGTTCAATTTTGAATGAAGAATTTTATGATTATTAATACTTCATTCATGATTTAACATGGATTGCATTTCCTGAGCTAAGTTTGCTTCTAAGTAAATTGTAATTTAAACACTTACTGTTATTTGTTCATTGAAATAATAATTGTAAATTTTTTTAGTTATTTATCTTATATAAATTCTTTATATTAACTTGTAAATGTATCCTAAGCGAATTGTAATATATGCATTTTATTTGTTGTTACTGAAAGTGAAAGTATTTCTAAGGGACTCTGCTAATGTGATTTGATTGGCTGCTGTCAGAAAACTTAGTTATTTTGAGATAGCACGTGCCTTAGTGTTGGGAACTGTACAACAATCATGTGGGGATTTCATTGTAAACTAAAAGAGCGGAAAAAAACAAGTGTGGGCGAGAAAGAGAGAGAGAGAATTTATGAGATATAGGAAGAAGGAAATTGGAGAGAGTGTGGGAAGGTCATGAGATATGATCTAACCTGGGATCGTATGACGTAACAAAGATTTGGAAACTTGTTAAGATTTTAATGAATCTTACTTCAAACTCATATTTATTTATAGTTTCCTGTCACCTTGTAAAGGAATTTACCCGAGTGAAAGGATAATAATATGATTGAAATTTATCGTAAGATAAGTTATTATGAGCAAGAAAATACATTTTCCAGTCTTAACAAATAAGTTATTGAACTCAGGGATACTATAAATTTTGTGTTGTCTATAGTAAGATTATTCAGTGCCTAGAAGTGTTGTAAGAGTTTTCCATAATGTGCAAGCTATGATGATCATACCCAGTGGCGCACCCAGAGGGGGTGGGGGGAAGAGGCCTGGGCACCCCCCCAAAGAAAAGGGAAAAAACACTAGAAAAATTTCCAAAAATCTTTTCCTAATTAAAATTCATTTTTTTTATGTTGTGTGCTACTTATGAATTAGCGATCACTGCAGATGCTCAGTTATAGGTCGTATGCGATGTGTAGTGTGTATTCGCAAAACGGCTACTCAACTCAGTCCCCCCCAAAGGTTAAATCCTGAGCGCTCAGCCCCCTCCAAGATTAAATCCTGAGTGTGCCACTGATCGTACCGGTAAGAATATCTATTCTATAACTAGCATGTGATACTGTTGCTTGTGTCCGGAGAACTTGGTCAAATTTCATGTTGCTGGAACTAGCAAGTCAAGCTTGAATGAGTGATATTATAAAACATTTTCCTTGTGAAACTAATGTGAGAAACTTCATTGAAGAATTAATTCGTGTTTGAATGTGTTATCTCACAATGTATATGTAAATGCAAGACTGAGCCTTTTAAGAACTGTTTTAATCCTCTGATAGATATTGATGATGCCAGCTAAGTGTTTGATAAAATTGAAGTTTGTGATTATTCTATGAGACTAAAAAGAATTACTTTTTAAGTGTTTTGCTGAATATTGTTGTTGTTTAAGGTGAAACTAAGTTGAAATCCTAACGGATGAATTGTGAAAGCCTTATATACATGTTCTAGCAGTAAATGATGCACTCAGCTGAGTAGAATCTAAATACTTTATAGAATGCATAAATTATTATCTAATTGTATTGATCTTAATAGAGTTCTTGTTTCTTATGTAAAAATAATTTTGTGAGAGAAATAAATATCTTGTTTAACTTGATTCTTGTGCTTGCCTAATTTCAGTTTCATTGCACCGCTCATTAAAATACGAATCTTGCAGGAAACCCTATGTATAAGTAAATTTTGGCCTGTAGTAAGTTCACGTTGCTGTTGTATATTTGATGCTTGACTCCTTCACAATAATTGTGTGATTTCAAACATAGAGTGGCGCAGTATAATAAAAATTTTCTTTATGTTTGAATGTGGGGTCAACCAACAACTAGCAAATATATGGTTGGATGAAAGACTAAAACCAACAATAAACCATTCCTGAAGATTAAGAAATTTTGGGAATTTAGAAACTCTACTCTGAACTAACTATTAAACTGCAATGAACTCTCCTCACCTCTTCCCATTTGATAAATTCATCAGATTACAATAAACCAACTAATTTTTAAAACTAAAATGATATGATCTTTACACTCTTCTTCTCTGAATAACCTTAGTTTTCTTCACATCCATTAAAATAACTCAACAGGTAAAGCTGGTAGTCAACTAATATTGGCATGACTCAAGACTTGTATAGTATCATAACGTCCTTTTCCTTACAGTTTGAGGCCTCTTTTAATTGATCTTATACTCTAATGTTAAGCTTTAGTGGTCTTACTTACATAAGATGAACACAAAGTGATGACTTTTTTACATCATGATTGCATGCATAGAAAGAGACAACATTACACCCTTTCAAAATGCATGATCTTAAAAATATGGGGGGTGATGCATTTCCTTAATCCATTATTTGATATTTGCTAACAAGATTATTCATTAGTGTGTAGCATGCAGTGACTATGTTAGGAAATTTGGACCTCTCTTTTCCTTGAAAGTAGTTCTTTGATATAATAGACAGAAATTGGTAATTATGCCTGCTATTTTACCCATTTTTATTGTATTGAATTTTTGTTACTAATTAAAAAAGACAAACTTGGATCCATGTCCTCAGGCAATAAAGACTTCACCTTAGAAAAATCTTTCATATGCTATTGTCACTCACATGTATAAAAATTTTATTTGTGCCTCTATTGCTTGAGGGCATGAATCAAGTTTTTTTATTTTTTTGCTATTATCATTATAGTAATTATTTTGAACTACTTAAGAACATATTTCAAAACAGTTTACTTAAGTTTGAAACTGAAGCTGTGCAAATCATGTTTAAATGATAATTTATTGAACACATGCTATTTACAGGACCTATACGCACAATTATATGTGGAGGAATTGGAGGAATAGCACTTTGGGTATCAATATTTCCAGCAGATGTCATTAAATCCAGAATACAAGTAGCAGGATCTAAAGAGCCGATGTTGTCAGTTGCGAAACAAATTTTTCAACAGGAGGGTAAGTAATATTTCTGTTACTTCATGTAGGAATAGTAGAATAAAATTTTTCAGCACTGCAAATACTGTATGTATAATCCAGAGTATGAGCCATAATACTGTAGTTCATACTCAGAAAAAGAGTATGAAACTCTGTGTGAACCATTGTTATTCATGCATTTCATAAAATGCATAATAACAATAATTCTATTAAATATCATACAAGTTAATCTGATTTTTGATAATAAATGCAAATGTTTTAATTTAAAAAAAAATAATAATAATAAAAAACTTGGACACTATGTCCTCAATATTTGGAACCTTACTAAAAGTTATGAAGCAGTTTTCATTTTTGTTTCATTCCATCTACATGTTCCACCCATACTAGCTGGGTTACTTTTTCTTTTTATCATTCACACTAAATTCTCTTACCATTTCAATAGCCAAACTGTTTCATTCACTCATTGCTCTGCAAGAGAAAAATTTAGCTCTTGCTCCTTTATTAATTACTTACTTAATTATTTAATTTCTTAATCTTTGTGGTTGCCTCCTTGTCTACTTTCATCAATTGGTATGTCCTAAAACAGCTTTTCAGAATTTATGGGCCTCTATCATATCACTCCACTTTTTCTTGTTTACCAGTATCTGCATTCCATATATTCCCAAGCTGACCTATAATTTATTTTTTTGCATCTTCTACACAGTTATTAATCCTCTTTTGAAACCAGAAGATGAAATCTGCCCACAGTAGTCCAGGTGTCTTTATCCTTACATGTCAGCAATGCAGTTATACTCTGAGTAATTGCAGTGCTTGCAATTTTTTGCTGTGTGACCTTTGAACCTCTTATCCAACATAACTCCAAGATTCCTAGCCTCATCAATAGCATATATTCTAATCCTTTATTCTCCAATTTATGCAACAGCCTTTCACGTGGTATCCTGTCAAATACATCAGGAAAGTTAAACAGTATCATAGTATCCATTCCCTTTATCCATCTCAGCTGCAACATTATTATAAAATATTAGATAACTGCTCAGACATGATCTCCCATCTCTAAACCTATTCTGTTCCTTGTAAAGCACTGCTAGTCTGTCTACCCATTTTTATATACTACTTATATATATAAGTAAAAAATAATAAATATATAAATAAAGGAAGATAAATACTTCAAAGGAAGTTAAGTCCCATTTAATCAAGAGGAAACTATAGAACTTTTAGATGAATGCTATATTCACTTTGTATGGGATTTGATCTTGTCTTTCAGAAAAGATTTACCTGTGCAAGTCAAAAAAAAGACAATTTTCTTTGAACTCATATTGTGTAATTCTTAGAATAGCCATATAGTTATTTTTTGGATTTAATAAGAATTTAAAAGTTCATCATATAGAATAGAAGGCTTATGTAGCTCAGTGGAAATGATATTTGCATTCTCTGGGCTAGACTGCCCAAAGAAAGACTTAAGTTTAATTCTAGTTGCCAACTAGAGAAACTTTTTCTAAGCCTTTCTTTGACTTTTGCAAGTCGACTTTTTCGACTCTTTTCTCTGGTTTGCAAGTTAGTCGATCTTTGGCATGGGCGAGCAGATTTTTTTCTCCTGGAAACTCAAGAAAATTAACTGTAGAACCTACACTATTTCAGATAGTACATGTTGTGTTAAGGTTAGGGACCATGAGATGGTGGTACTTGATTGTCTTTTCATTGGATGCTGATTATAAATAGTGATAGTCTTGGGCCAGCTATCTATGATTGGCTACAATAAAGATTGAACTGCCCTCAGTCTCCAAAAGTTGCATAGGGCTAAAATGGCATCATCTACTCCCTATAAGGAAATAAAAGGTATTAGCTGACTTATTTTTTATTTTATTTTTTTATTTTTATTTTTGACATAGAATACTGGAAATTCATTTTTACTAATTGCAATTCTGCAGAGGATGATTGTCAGATCACTTAAATAGATAAGAGAATAACAACCTACAGAATTGTATTTGTTGTACATATATATTTATTAGTAGTAAATAATTTTTTTTATACTTGTGCTTCATTCTTTGGAATACATAACATGCTGATTTTGAAGTCAGTGCACCTTTACAGATATGAATCTAAAACATTTTAACCACTGGCGGGGGGGAGGGGTGAAATTACACCTATATTCATGTCCCAAACATGAGGGAATGGTTGTACACACCGAAACCACCAATATTCGTAATAGAATATGCGGCTGCAAACACAGTGAGGAGTCGGAAATGAAGGACAGACACAGGTTTCCAGAGTGACATTTATTGGAGATCATTACAACAAATGCTAAAGTGTCTGCCCACCAACGTTGATACATGCGATACAATGGCAGAGTAGTGATTGGTGTACCTGCTCGTAAACACCGGGCTTGTCACGCACATAGCCAGCTGCGATGGACAGTTCGGGCTACTAGATCCTCCGCAGACTGCACGGACATCTTATACATGACACTCTTCAAATGTCCCCACAGAAAGAAATCAAGACAAGAAAGATCGGTCAATCGGGGGGGAGGCATGGGATGGGACCACCTCGCCCAATCCATCGGTTCCCAAATGTGGCATTAAGCTGCTGACGCATGTCCATGCTAAAATTGGCAGGTGCCCCGTCATGCTGGAACCACATACGGGAGTGGATGGCGACTTGGACATCCTGAAGCAAAACCTGTTGCAAAAAAATACGGTACGTTCGCCCATCAAGGCAGTCCAGCAGTAAGTAGGGTCCAATTAAGTAGTCATGCACGATCCCCACCCAGACATTGGATGGCGAACCGCTGCTGGTTTGACTGTGGATGTGTACCGGGGGGGGGGGGGGGTTCTGGGCTGCCCACAAATGCGCATTATGGATATTGACTACGCCTTCACGTGAGAAAGTTGATTCATCCGTAAAGAGCACATGTGCGGGGAAATCGGGCTGTACGACACTTTGCTGCAGGAACCACTGGGCGAAATCCATGCGGAGGGGATAATCAACAGCTGTCAATGCCTGCACTCGCTGCAAGTGATAGAGGTGTAGTCCTTCTTCATGCAGTATTCTCCAGACACTGTTCCGGTGTACACCCAGGCTCCGGACGCGGATCGCATTCTTGTACCTGGGTTATCTGTCACCATGCACAAGATGTCCTCACTCGTAGCTGGCATTCCGACCGTCCGTGCTTGTCTGGCATCATGTTGACTGACGTGGAAAGTGCACGCTTTACACAGCTGACAGTGCAGTCGCGCAAACATTTTATGATCGGGCACACGGCACATAGGATATCGCTCACTGTACAGTCTCTGCTCCTCTCTACCATTGCCCTCGGCTACACCGTACATCAGGTGCATATCGGCTTTCTCTGCATTCGTAAACTGCTCCATCTTGTGTCCGGTCGATGCTGAGAATACTGGGATTTGACCGATCCAGCTCTTTTAAGCCATGCCGCCTCATCTGCGCCTCCTACCGGCACCGGACTGCGTATGCAGCCGCATGTTCTATGATGAATATTGGTGATTTCGGTGTGTACTACCATCCACTCATGTTTGGGCCATGAATTCAGGGACACCCCAGAATAAGTAAGTTAACGTCTATATAGTTAACTTACTCTTCATGACTGACTATTAATATAAAATAAGTTGGATGCAAACAAGAGGGGGACTAACATAATTGACATACTCATCAGGATATTGGTTTTGACTTAAATATCTATATATTGTATTAAGGTTTACATTTATCCTTTTCTGATATACACTGGTTTCCATAAATTAAGGAACAAAGAGAAAGAAATAGCCCACTAACTCAAAACCAATATGATGAATTATGTAATTTGATGAAAAGCAGTATGATATGATATGTTAATACCTATCATATCATAAAGAAAGGAAACGCCTACAAAAATTGGAAATAAATAGCTTAATTCAGTAACAAATGGATACAGGAAAGACAATAATCAAATACGAGGTCAAAAGGAGATTGTCAAAGTCTGTTAATAAGGAATGTGGTCGCCCCTCCCAGCAATATACTTCTCACCAAGTGTTTCATAATGTATATAATAGTGTCTAGGAGCTCAGTCAGCAATAACAACCATTGCTCCTGCAAAGCTCTCCTAAGTCTCTCAAGGTTTTGGAGTGGGAGTTTGAGAGTAGCAACACATCTATCTGGTTCATCTGATATATGCTCAGCAAGATTAAGGTCAGGAGACCTGTCTGGCATATGATAGTCTCTTCTTGAAGATATTGGTCTACAAATTCCATTGAATGAAAACAAGCACTATAGCCTTGTAGGATAAATGATTTCTCTTGCACCTGCATGCAGATGCAAGCGAAATCATACTAGAGGATATTAGAGAGATGATAATGTGTCTCTGGTTCCAGATCACAGCACACCTGTTGCCGTTTTAGAGCATATACAGTCCCATTTGTAAACAATACCAATCCCATTGGTTTTGGGTCTAGTTGACATGGCAGATTTCAAATATTTTCTCCTGTGGTGTGGGTGAGAGGGGCACAGACTACTAGTTGCCTAGCATATACAGAAAACCTTGGTGTAAAGTCTTCTGTGCACAATGGAAGCAGATAACATTCCTGTAGCTTTGTGGATAGCACTCCTGTTTCAGCAAGCAGATAATTGGAGATATTGGCTACTCGCTGCAGTTGTAACCATTGAGCTTCCTTCACTGGATGCTGTTTATAACTCTTGGATTGGTTCCACAGTCTGTGAATCATGGAATGACTTGTGTGCAACCATATGGCTATCTCTATCTCAATTTTTGCCAGCTCTAGTCTTACAATGGCTCATCACTTGCATTCATTGGTTAAATGATGTTTTGCAGCCATATCCAAGAATTTTGCTATTACAAAATATCGTGTTTTCTCTCTCTCTCTCTCTCTTTCCAGACACGAAATAGAAAACTGTTCCAAAATGCTTGCTTTTATGACATGGTTCATTTGTGCCATTTGCTCATTGTCACTTTTTACATCATGTACCTGACTTTCATATAGCTTTTCTTCCCCCCCCCCCCCCAAGTTATTGCGATTTTTCTCTTTGTCTCTATTATGTACACTAGTTTCCAGTGTACATAATAGATTCTGATTCTGATTATAAGGATGAAGTTTTTGTTGATGCAAACAATTTGATTGTAATTCAGAATGATGAATGTTATAAAACAGTTAATCCTAACCTGTCATTCCTGCATATTCTGGAGACGATAATGAACGTATCGAATCACACTTTAATTTTCCTTTAGTTATCCTTAGAAATAAGTTGATAGGTAAAAGTCGCATGGAGCTAAGTCTGGAGAGTAAGGTGGAGGATCCAACACAGAGATCTTCTTATCAGCCAGATACTGCTTTACAGACAGTGCACTGTGGGCTGTAGCATTGTCCTGATGCAGAATCCAAGTGTTGTTGTTCTTCTTCAAAAGATCGGGTCTCTTTTTCCTCACTCGTTCTCTCAGCTTGGCCAGAACCTCAAGATAATAATGTTAATGAACGGAATGCTTAATCGGCGATTGTTGCAGAAAATTTCATTAATTTTTGCAATGTTTTGTTCAGTTCCTACCATGACAGGGCAACCCAATCGCTCGTCATCTTCGTTTTCTCAACCTTCAGCAACTCACTGTGGACTTAGCTCCATGTGACTTTTACCTTTTTCCAAAATTTATGGGCACACTTCTCCTTCGTTTTCAACAATTAAAAAATGGGCTGCCGAGTTTAAACGTGGCTGTACCAGACTTCAAGATGATCCACATCTGTCATAAGCATCCATGTAAAATTGCAAGTCATTCTATCAACTACTTTGTTTTATACAGCTGTCTGAAGCAAAAGTGTTGTCTGTATCTCTTGAAATGGATAAAATTGAGTATCGTGCGGTTATAAAATTCTTTGTAAAAGAAGGTTTAACGCCAAAAGAAATTCATTCGAAGTTCATAAAAGTTTATGGGCACTCTTCTGCTTCATTTTTGACAACTAAGAAATGAGCTGCCAAGTTTAAATGTGGCCATACTAGCCTTCAAGATGATCCATGTGAAGGACATCCAAAACGTGTAACAACACCCGAAATCATTGATCGAGTGCACGATATGATATTGGATGACCAGTGAGTCAAAGTGCGTGAAATTGCTGAGACTATAGGCATTTCAAAAGAACGCGTAGGATATATTTTGCATGAAGAATTGCAAATGAAAAAGCTTTGCATAAGGTGGCTGCTGCGCTTGCTCACATCAGATCAAAAATGCACTCACATGAAAATCTCCAAACAGTGCTTGGAGCGTTTTAACAAGAATAAAACTGATATTGTGCATCGATTTATTACTATGGATGAGACTTGGATTCACCATTACACACCAGAATTCAAACAGCAGTCAAAACAGTGGACAGAAGCCGGTTGTTCAGTGCCAAAGAAGACATTAGTCAGTTCATTCCATCGGCAGTCAATTGTTGTCAATGCACTGTCAATTGTTGGAACATCCACCTTATTCCCCAGATTTGGCTCCCTCTAACTTCTATCTCTTCCCAAAATTAAAAATCTTCCTTGTTGGTCAGCATTTTTCTTCGAATCATGAGGTGATTGCAGCGGTAGAGGGATATTTTGCAGATCTTACTGAGAACCACTACAGGGACGGGATAATGGCACTGGAGCATCGCTGGACTAAATGTATTAGTCTTAAGGGAGATTATGCCAAAAAATAAAAATAATTTTGAAATTATAAATTCGTTTTATCATTGTTAGGCGAAGAACTTTTCAGACCACCCTTGTATATGGATCACATTATGAAGGAAAGTGTTATTAAACAAGAGATCAAAATTGGAGATGTCAGCTCTTTGCTTTATGCAGATGATGTTATACTTTTAAATCTGCTAGAAGTCTGCAAGATTCCCTGACTTAATTAAAGAACTGTTGTAATGAAGGTCAGCAATAACAAGACAAAGACAATGAAAATAGGCAGAAGCATTGAAAATATCAACGGCATTATGAATGGAAAACCTATAGAACATGTAAGACATTTCAGCTACTCATGGATGATTTTTAGTGAAGATGGAAGCCTGTGTAGCTCGGTGGATGTAGTGTTTGCACACCACAGCACTTGACTGCACAAAGGAAGACTTGCTTTCAAATCTAGTCGGCAACTAGAGGAAATTTTTGTACACTTTTTTTTTTTTTTTTCGACCAGTTTCTGAGTTAGTCAATCTCTGGCATGGGCAAGCAGGTTTTTCGTCCTGTAAATTGAAGAAAATTGACTGTAGAACCCACATTATTTCGGACATTCAAATATATATTGTGTTAGGGTTAGGGACAACACATGGCAGCACTTGCTGAGCCGTCTCTCTCTCTTTTCACTGTGTGTCGCTTAATTAGTGATAGCCTTGGGCCAGCTATCTCTGATTGGGTAACAATGGAGATTGAACTGCCCCCCCTCACTCTACAAATGTCAGATAGGGCTAAAATGGCCTTGCCTACTCCCTATTCAGGAATAAAAAGACATTAGCTATTTTTTTTTTTTTTTTTGATGGACAACAGAATCAACAAAGCTAGTATGGTAGGAAATCAAAACACTAAAATTAGCTGTATGCAAGACAGTGTTTAAACCAATTTTAAATTATGGATCTGATAGCTGAGTTAAAAGTACAACACATGACCAAAGACTAGAGACTGCATATATGAGAGTCCTGAGAAAGATTAGGGGCATGAACAGATGTCATCAATGGCAATATCATATTAAAAATGAGGATATTAGGAAAGAAGTTGACATTGTCAGTATATAGGAATGCATTAACAAGCTATTCTCAGGTGGTATGGTCACTTAAACAGAATGGGAAAGGAAAGATTAGCAAAACAAGTGTTCTCTGCAAGTTTGGCAGGAAAAAGACCCAGAGGAAAACCAAGACATAGGTGGATTGATATGTTAAAAAGTGCCTTAGAAGATAGAAATATAAGATCTGATAATGTTGGAGTCTTGAAAGGTAATAGACTGATTTGGAGGAAAATTATAAATAGGAAGTTAGTAATGATGTAAATTTTTCATGTAGTACTATCATATCCTGTACACCCCTTAAGGGTACATGGTAGGAATTTGATGATGTGGTGGAGCATGCTGGTTTTTTACCAGGTGATCTTGTGGGTTGTATCCAAAACATGGTCTGCCAGACCAGACTGACTGTAGTCTTGATTGGAGATGTATGATTTGCGTTCTAAGCGGATGGTTGCTGATCTACCTTTCTGCCCAAAGTATGCCAGCTTGCAGAAACAAGGTACTTTATAAACTCCAGATACTGAGAGAGGAGGAAGCTGATCTTTTGTAGAACGGATAAGGATAGCAAGTTTCCGGTGGGGCTTAAATGGTGTGTGGAGGTTGTAGTTTTTTAAGGACTTGGCTATTCCTTCTGATGTGCCTTGGATGTAGGGTATGGTCATGGCATTTCTGAACTCTTTCTGAAGAGATGCCCGGTGAATGGGGGAGGAACTGGTTATTTTTTTAATACTGTGATCACTGTAGCCATTGGAGAGGAAGGTGTTGTGTATATGGTTGAGTTCGGTTGAAAGGGTGTTCCACTGGAACAAAGATTATGGACTCTCTTGGTTAGAGTTTTAATCATGCCAGTTGAGCATGGCAGGGAGGGGGGGGGGGCAGAGTTTATGATGTATCTGCCTGTGCGTAGGTTTTCTACATATAATGAAGGAAAGTGTTACCATTAGGAAGGCGTGTGACTAACATGTCTAGGAAGGGTAAACTATTATTATTTTCCTTTTCTATCGTAAACTGTATTCTTGGATGTAGGCTGTTAAGGTGACTGAGAAAGGCATCTGATGTGTCTGGGCTATGACGCCAAAGAGAACACATCATCTACATATCTTAACCAGATAGAAGGGTTGAGAGGGGCTGAGTCTGGCTTTTTTTTTTTTTTCAAAATTTTCCATATAAAAATTGGCAAGGGGGTGACAGGGGGGAACTGCCATGGCAGTTCCCTCTGTCTGTTTGTAAATTTTGTTCTTCCAAGAATAATAACCAGAATTAATGGCAAAGGAAAAGAGATCTAAGATGTCAGAAGGAAGAACTCCTTTAAATGTGTTAAGGTGTCATTTAAAGGAATATTATTAAATAGTGAGGTGATGTCAAAGTTTACCAATATATCTGTATTATTTAAAATTAGATTTTCTATTAGGGTTTTAAAATGGGTAGAGTTTTTTTTATAAAGGATGTGATAAGTCCATTGGGGGGGGATCAAACAGTAAGCTTTGACATTTGTAGCACGGTGCGTTAGTGGCATCTACTATAGGTCTTAGGGGGAATTACGTTTGGGATTTTTGGTAAACCATATATTCGGGTGGGAGTGGACAAGAACAGAAAGGTTTTGAGTTTTTTTTTTGTAATGTCCGGAAGCCAGGAGGATACTTTTTAAAGTAAGTTTTTTAATTTTTTAGGTTGTGTTGTTGTTGTGGGATGTAGGTAGCGGCATCTCAGAGAATAATCTCCATTTTTCGATTATATTCTGTGGCATTACTGTTATCCGCTCTGGTGATGCCGACGACTGGGCGAGGATATTGACAACGTCAAGTCTGATGTTATTGGTTATTTCTGGTGCTAAGCGACAGATTCCACATTCGATGTTATACAATATATATAGCACTGGCACTTCCTTCGGTGTGATGGTGAAATTGTGGCTGAGGCTAAGGGTACTGATGGCATCTTCAGTGAGCCCCTTTTGAAGATAGACTGATTATCTTCAAAAGGGCTCGCTGAAAATTATTGTCTGGAGCAGTTGAATTTGCAGTTCTGGTTTCGATTTACACAGGTTGTTAAACTTTTTGATGTGCTCATTTTTTTATTTTGTGGAATTCTTTCTGTGCAGAAGCTTCTGAGATGTTAGAGAGAATGGACCAAAGTTCAGGATTAAGTACTGCAGAGAACTCTGATTGTGGCTCGTGTTGCGACAATCTGTTCCTGTAGTAGTGCAAAGCTGGTGCGTTTATATATGCGGAGGGCTCTTTTTTTTTTTTTTTTACTGAAATTTGATTTTTAGTTTAACGCAGTTAGGTATCACTCTTGTATCCTGACATCTTTTTAAAGGGCAGCCGATTTATTTGCCTAGATAAGCGTAGTTTCGACTTACTGTATTGTCTTGATTTGCATGCTATTTCTTTTCCATTAATGATAAGAATCCATGTGTTGAGGCTTAAGTCCTGTGAGGACATCATGTTGGAGACTTAATGGAATATATACAGCACTCGGAAAGGATTAAAACTGATTTTAATACCTCCAATATTTCGCCTCAGTCACTGAGACATCTTCAGGGATTATGAAAAACTAATGTAACACACACACACTCAAATACAACACAATACTAAGCCAAACAGGCCGGTGACTCTAAAGTCCTATTTAGGTGGTGCACCCTCTATGGGCAATTGTAGGTGGCCTAGAATGTAAGGTGGGATTACTGATAATTAATGTTTCTCAAATTTTCGAAAGTTTAATGCAACGTTCTTTATTTAGATTCAGTTGATTTTTGAGTGCTGCTGCAAATTTTAAAAATAGTCTTTCTTTTTTGAATTTGCTGTGGTGGAGCATTTCTTATTTTTTCTGGGTGATCCTGTGGCTTTGACTTTCTCATAAATAGTTTGATACCATTGTTTGCCTTACTGCCAGTGAACCCCACATTCACTTTCTGGAACTTTGTCTTTATTTGCACTTGTGTATACAATGAAATCAACCATATATCCAGTCTTATAATCACATAACATGAAAGTTTTTATGTTAAATCTTTTTAATGGGACGAATTGAATGAAGGGGAGATGACCCTTGAATAATACTAAACTCTCATCCTATGTAAATATTTTGAAATGGGATAAATACTTCACTGAAAGTTACTGGCGTCATCAATTTTAAGTTTTTAGCTTGTATATTCTTTCTTTTTGAGGCTGATTTTCATTGTCACTGAAATATAACAAATACAAAAGCAACAAATATATATATTTATTTTTTTATTTTTTTTTTTTTGAGACAAATACGGAAAATTGGGAAGTTGAAATGAGAGGATCTGGTTTAGTTCAATAGTCAGGGCCTTGTCATCTGAGCAGATTAATTTTGCCCTGTTATATAGTGTTTTTATCACCCCATATTGTTGTGAGGGGGGGGGGGATTGCTGGTGAATGTATCTGCCAGTGTGGGTGGGTTTTCTGTAAACAGAGAAAACCAAAGATCCATCAAGCTGGTGGGTGATTGAAGTGTCTAGGAAGGGGAGGGTGTTGTTTTCCTCTTTTTCTAAGGTGAACTGGATTCTGGGATGTTGGTTGTTTAAGTGTGTTCGGAAAGAGTGGAGTGTGTCTGAGCCATGTGGCCAAATAGCAAACACATCATCCACATAACGAAGCCAAATAGTGGGTTTTTGTGGGGCGGAGTTTAAGGCTTTCTCTTCAAATGTCTCCATAAAGAAATTGGCCAAGGGTGGGGAAAGTGGTGAACCCATGGCTGTCCCCTCTATCTGTTTGTAGAATTTTCCTTGCCAAACGAAATAGCCTGAGTTCATTGTGAACTGAAATAGGGCTGAGATATCGGGAGGAAACTTGGCTTGGATGAGCTCAAGGGTTTCTTTGAGTGGGACATTAGTGAATAGGGAGGAGACGTCAAAACTGACCATTATGTCAGTGTGTTGGAGTGTGAGGTTTTCTATACTGGCTTTAAAGTGGGCTGAGTTTTTTATGTGTGATGGTGTGTTGCCAGTGTAGTGTGTGAGCGTTTTGGCTAAATGTTTGGCTAATTTATATGTGGGGGAATCAATGCCATCCACTATGGGACGCAATGGCACATTTTGTTTATGTATTTTTGGGAGTCCATATAATCGGGGGGGTCTAGAGTTATAAGGTTTAAGTTTGTTGGTGACTTCCACAGGCCAAGAAGTGACCTTCTTAAGGAGTCTGTGGATAGTTCTAATCTGAGAGTTGGTCGGATTATATTCAATGGGGAGGTAAGTAGTACGGTCTCGTATTAAAGAATTTAGCTTACCTTTGTAGTCTTTTTGATTGAGTACCACAGTGGCGCTTCCCTTATCAGCTTTGGTGATTACTATTTTTTTGTTGTTTTTTAATTCTTGTAGGGCTGTATATTCGTTTTTGGATAAGTTGGATTTTGGAGGTTTGGCTTTAGTGAGAACACCGACTACATCCAGTCTCACGTTGTTGGCGATATGGTTAGGCAGGTTGCGGATTCCACGCTCTATTTGGATCATGATTTCTTCAGCAGGTATCCTTTTTGGAGCTAGGGCGAAATTGTGACCACGTGAAAGTGCAGTGAGTGCTTCAGGCTTTAAAACTGCCGACGAGAGGTTGACTACTGTGTTAAGTGGTGGCTGGGGTACAGAAGTAGAAGTCTTTGTCAGGTTTTCGTATTTCTTCACGTGCCGATTACGAACTTTTTCGAATTCCTTTCTTGCCGATGTGCATGAGATGTCATAAAGAATAGACCATAGATCAAGGCTGAGTGTGTTAGAAAGCTCTTCCTCTAATGCCCGTAAGGTTTTGTTTTCGTCGGCAAGGAGAATGCGCGTCGCGGTAATTTGTTCTCTTAACAGGGCGAAGCTAGTGCGGTTATAAATGCGTAGAGCTTTCTCGGAAGTGAAACGGTGCTTCAATTTCACACAATTGGGGATCACTTTGTTATCCCGTTAGCGTTTTAGGAACGTAAGACGATTTATTTGCCTCGATATCTTCAACCTCAATTTGCCGTATTGACGGGCCTTTCGTGCGATTGCATCTCCGTGGATGATCATGATTCTAGTAGTAAGACTTATACGTTGGTTAGACATAACTGGTAATTAATTTACGGAATTCACAACGCATATGAAGTATATTAATTAAAGATACTTTAATGAATCACTTCTATATTTCGGCAATGTCACATTGCCATCTTCGGGAACATAAAGATATGGTATGTGCACTAAGGAACTAACAAAGCAAATGAGGAAGAAAGTAATAAACTAATTCTGTTCCTAAAGTCCTAACGGTGCCCTCTTGCGGGCTAATTTGGTAGTCTTGGCCGTTGGGCTGAAGTTCTCATAATGAAAGTCTCCCAAATTTGGGGCAGTTTCATGCACCCAAATTTGTTGAGGTTAGGAACGTTTTTTAGAGCTGCTGAAGATTCTTTGAACAATCTTTCGTATTTAAACTTGCTGCGATGGATTATTTTTGTTTTCTTCCAACGAATTTTATGGTGGGTATCTAAGGCATGGTCTGCCAACCCAGAGCGGCTGTACTGGTGAAACCGGATGTAGTCTTGGTGTTCTGAAATCCTGATATTTGTTGTTCTGCCTGTTAAACACACAGCATTTAAGCCCACCCCAAACTTGCTAACCTCATCTGCTCTACAAAAGATCAGCTCCCTCCTCTCTCAATGCCTGGAGTCTATAAAGTACCCTGTTCCTGTAAGCTGGCGTACTTTGGACAGACAGGCAGATCAGCTACTATCTGCCTGGAGGAACATAAGTCATACATCTGCAAGCACAACTATGGTCAGTCAGGCCTGGCTGACCATGTCTTGGATACAACCCACAGGATCTCATGGAAAAAAACCACCATGCTCCTCCATAGCAAATTCAAAACAGAAAGACTATTCTTAGACTCAGCAGCAGCAGCTCTCAGGAATGAACCAAATCTTAACAAATATGGTTGCATTAAGCTTCCTAAGATTTGGGAAACGCTTATTACCAGAGGCCTCACTTTACATTCCAGGCCACCTACAACCACCCTTAGAGGGCGCTCTACCTAGACAGGACTTTAGTGTCTCCCATGTGGTTGGGCTTAGTATTGTTTGTTATTTGTTTTTATGTTACATTAGTTTATTTGTAATCCCTGAAGATGTCTCATTGACTGAGACAATATAGGAAGAATTAAATTCTGATTTTAATCCTTTCTGAATGCTGTATACAATCCATTAAGCCTCCAACATGATGTTGTCACAACACTTAAGCCTCTACACACATATACAGCTCCAGGGAGAACCATTATTCACACAATACTTATTAACTGATGAAGCACTCACAACCACCTTCAGGCAACTCATTCACCCATTTAACTCTCCCCCCAGCACAAAATCTAGTCCTAACACCTTTTCTAACTATGCTCTTACACAACTTCCACTGGTGACCACTCTTTTTTCTTACCGTGTACTAAAAAAAAGCCTACCATATCAATCCTATAAAAACCCCTTTAATAACTTAAATGCATCTATCATATCTCCTCTTTTTCACTTATCAGCTAGTTTTTGAAGCCCACAGACCATCAAGCTATTCTCATAGGGAGCATTTAATGAACTTTCCACAATATTTGTCACTTGTCCCTGGATCCTGTCCACCACTTCTTCATCCCCCATGTAATCTGGGAGTCCAGATCTGTACACAGTAGTCCAAATGTGGCCTTATTAATGGTTTGTATAGGGGAACAATAACCTCTATCCCTTTAGTGTGTTCTTCAACAATCATTTAATCTGATGTGCTGTTTTGGTTTACCTTTGCAATATGCCCTCTAAACGTCAACTCCCTATCTACAATCAACCCCCAAGTCTTCATCAGTTTCCTGCAGTTCGATTCTATCGATATAGTACACAGCATGTGATCTCTTCCCACAGTGCATTCACCTTACACTTTGCCACATTAAATTGGCAGCCATTTGTCTTTCACCATCTTCATTTACCATTGCTTTTCCCAGTTTAGCATCATAGGTAAACAACTGAATATTTCTTGTCAAATCATTTTCTATATCATTGGTATACAAATTAAATAACAAAGGACCAAGTATTGAGCCCTCTGGTACACAACTGCTCACTTGCTTTCTCCTGGACTTAACTCTTTCATAAACCACTCTTTGATATCTCTCCATCAGCCACCCTCTAATCCAAATAGCCATTTCTATTGTTACTTTATTATAAAAAGTAAGCAGATTACTAATACAAGATTTACTCTTTACAAAATCCACATTGTCCCTCAGGATTTAAAAGTTCCTAATGCATTTAGACTATGAAACTTATCACGTACATGCTGTTTACGTATTTTCATTGTTGCATCTACTGGTTTCTGTTTTAGTTGTTTAATTTGCAAGTCATGCTGAAGATGCTTTTGCTACTGGGGCAGAAATTTTATGCCAATAAAATGTATATGTAAGTAAAATCTGTGTTATGTTTAATTATCATGTCTAATTATCATGTCTAATTATCATGTCAACCTGAATTAAATGTCAGCACACGCTAATGAAATGCAAACATGTTTAAAAGTTGTTAGCAGAAATTTTTTTTAATGTGAAAATATGCTCATAATAATTTGAGCTTAGCAGTGAAAAGGTTAATCAACAAGTAATACGTAAGCAGCAGACACTAGAATAGACAACACAGTGGTATTGTCAATTGTTTGTGGGACCCCTCACATCATTACATGTCTGTTCAATACGTGTAAAGTAAGGAAGGAGGGATGCATGCTGCAGAAAATTTACAAATAATGTGTAACTGTTTTGGGTTATTCTTTTTATTAATAAAACTTTTTCATTTTAACTGAAGCACTGATGCCAAAAAAAAGTAGAATTAGCAGCATGTTCAGCACAACACACATTTTTAATATTTTTTACTTACACTAATAATAGTAATTCACAATTAAAAGCCTGTTAGTAAATTTATGAAATTCTATCAAAAATGAAGTTACAGTGGAAACTCTGACTTCATTTTTGATAGCACCTCTTTTGACGTGGACTCGGCATCATGAGAGATTAATGACAGAGTAATTGAATTTTGAGCAAGTTATATGGGAATTGCATGGAGAATAAGTCGTTAGCTCGCTCTCATGCCATTTGTATTCTTATGAATACAAATTTGTATTTGTTCATACAAATATTAATCAAAGTATTTGTATGAACTTTTGATTAATGAAAGCATTCTTATTATCCTTTGCAGTCATATTACACTGAAAAAGTTTTAACATTTTAGTACATATCTGGAAAATCTTTAAAAAAGTTACTTTATTTTCATTGAATATCATTTTGAATTAGTATGGCACTTTCCATGCCTATGTGAACTACATTGCATGTCAGTAGTCTATGATTGAACTTCTTTCATCCAGAGTACTTGCCATTGCCAACCAGGTATATAAATGTTGGGCATTGCCCTCCCTGTTATCCACAGAACTATTTATCATAATCTTATATTCTGTATAAATAACACATAGACAAAGTTGAAAAAATATTTAATGAACTAGAGATATTTCGATTCACATATCGCAGATAGCCGTCAGTGTAATAAGGTTGGCAATCCAAAAAAATTGCACAACAATGAAGGTATACAGAGAATGGACTTTCTCATTATATCCAGTCATGAGATAGCCAGGTAGAAAACTGATGCATTTAGGATCAATTGAAATATGCGTGTATGTGATTTTTTTTAAAAAACATTAAGTATATGTAATAAAAAATTATAGAATTATGTTGTAATAGATTTCACGGTATGATATGAACACAGATGGATAAGAAAATAACTATTTATTAACTTAGAAGCTAATATTTCACTGGTATTATATCCAGCATCTTCAGAGCACACAACACAAAGTTTGTTACAAAAGCAAGACAACCACAATCCGGTGTAATAACAGTGGGGCGAGTATAAGTAATTGCAGCATGCAACATAAGACTAAAATCCTAATATGGCACCATCTAGGTTAAAAAAATAAAAATTTGGACAACTATTTCAAAACTCTGAACTTTTTTTTTTTCTTTTTCACCTAGATGGCACCATATTAGGACTTTAGTCGTGTGTTACATGCTGCAATTATTTATACTAGCCCCACTGTTACACTGGGTTGTGGTTGTCTAGTTTTTGTAACAAACTTTGTGTTGTGTGCTCTGAAGATGCTGGATATAATACCAGCGAAATATTAGCTTCTAAGTTAATAAATAGTTATTTTCTTATCTGTGTTCATATCATACCGTGAAATCTATTACAGCATGTCTGACAAACACATAAGCCTATCCACACATACTTATGGAATTAAACAGTACAGTTTTTAATTAAGGTTATATTACATGCATATGCTATGCTTCTTTTTTTTTTTTTTTTAATTTAAATTATGCACTCTTCTATTGGTTTATTACCTGGCTGTCTCACAACTGCTTATAAGAAGCGATTCCATTCTCCATATACCTTCACTGTTTAATTTTTTGATTTCCAACTATATTACAATGACAACAATCCACAATATGTAAATTCAAATATCTGTAGTTAATCTATCTTAATTTAAATATTTTTTAACTGCATGTGTAACTTATACAGAATGAATAACAGTTTTCACTCAGTAAACAGTCTTATTTTTTTTATACACTATAATATACAGGAATGTATATTTGGAATTATTTACATGTATATAAATGCACAGTGTGCCCAATAAATAATTATTTTTTTAAAATGCACATACTATAATCATTATTTTAACACTAGCATGTTCTTTCCAATGGTTTTAGTGCCTCGTTAAAAATTCAATCTTAGTTGAACACGGTTACATTGTTTTAGAGATAGAATCCTGAATGGATGAATCATAGTCCTACCAGTACAACTTGGAAACAAAATGGCACAGCATGGACTGGTGAGCACCAACACCTTCAAGATGGCAAAAAGGTTCGAGTCAAAACAACGCTGATTGTTTTCAACGTTCATAAGGAATTTGATCTGGAGGACCAGGTTAAGTCAGTTCCTATTTCTGTATCACACAATGTCTGAATCAGTGCATGAGAGGAGAGCAGTACGGAACAAACAGTTTGCTGCTGCACATTGCGAAAACGAGAAACGGTCTCACTTCCAAATCCATAGTGCTCAAACAGGTGTGAGATTTGTAACAGTAGACTACTTTTTTGTTTCTGAAATTCAAAAAATGCCAGTTTGACTCAATGATGGGCAGTCCAGAAGAGTAACTGCCAAGCCCAATTTCTGTACGAATGATATCTTCCTGTGGTTGCTCTTCATACAAATTTTGTCTTGTAATGGGCACACACGGGCTCCTTTATATGCAGGATTCATAAGGCTTCTAATGGGAGGATGAATTGGCAAGTTTTTATTTTTAATAACCAGATTTGTGTGTGGGTGTGAGAGAGAGAGAAAACATAAAGAGAATTTGTTCAAGTTAAATAAAATTTATTTGAAATATTTTACAGGAATTTTAGCATTCTATAGTGGATTGGGACCAACAGTTCTTCGAACTTTTCCATCGACTGGAGCTTTGTTTGTTTCATATGAATATACAAAGAAATTTCTGCATTATATCACAGACACAGATATAGATTAATAGATGTAAATGCTTAGTTAAGTAAATTAACAGAATATGTAAATATCTGATGTACAATATTTAAAAGTATTCCTTTAAAGTTCAAACATATAAAGTTTATAATAATAGATACAGGGATCTCTCTGTTATCAAGTCCTAGTAGAAAATCTGTGATCATGTATAAGAATTCTAGTTAACAGTGTAGAGCGAGTACTGTTCCAGGATTCAGTTAACAAGCTAATCCATTCAGTGCTTGGTTAAGTGAGGGTTTGGCCAGTCAGAGAGATCTCTTTGCATTTATTTAAACCAAAGAGTGTAAAACTTTCTAAAAAGGTAGCTATGATAACTTGCATAATAATGATGTGTGTGTATATATATATATATATTTATTTTTCTAGATGTAAAATAAACTAATTTTATGCAATATTAAAAATCAGCTTGATATTTTTTAAAATTCCCACAATAAAATTGTGCACAAATTTCATGTATAAAATATATATTTTTCTAGATGTAAAATAAACTAATTTTATGCAATAATAAAAATCAACTTCATATTTTTTTTAGAACTACCACAATAAAATTGTGCAAAAATCTCATGTATAAAAATGAAAAATAAATCCAATGTCTGATTTGACTGTGCTGTGTTATACACCTCTTTCCTTGTTCAGTCATAACTAACAACTTACTCATTTGAAATTGCTTAATATCCTTACGAGTTTCTTTCTTTCTTTTTTTTTTTTCTAAAGCAAGAAGAAAGGTAATCCAGAAAGAATGCTCTACAAATGTTTCATGTAACCTCCCAAGAAGCTCATTATTAGGCTTTTAATATTTTTTTTAGCTGTGTTGGCAAGGGGGGGGGGGTACAAAAGAAAAGTCTAAAGCCATGTGATAGATCAAGGAAAAACGTTTTCACATCTCTTGTGAAAAATACAAATTATATTTCTTTATATATACGAGGGTGGTCTGAAAACTTCTCGACCTCGAACATAGATGGCAACACTATCGGCAAGATTTTTTTTTTTTCTATGTTGGTACCTCTGTTATGAGCATTTATGTGAAATTGCAAGTCATTCTATCAAGTAGTTTGTTTTATACAGCTGTCTGAAACAAAAGCATTGTCTGTATCCCTTCAAATGGATAAAATTGAGTATCGTGCAGTTATAAAATTCTTTGTAAAACAAGGTTTAACACCAAAAGAAATTCATTCGAAGTTCATAAAAGTTTATGGGCACTCTTCTCCTTCGTTTTCGAAAATTAGGAAATGGGCTGCCGAGTTTAAATGTGGCCATACCAGCCTTCAAGATGATCCACTTGAAGGACATCCAAAATGTTTACCACCACCAGAAATCATTGATCAAGCACACGATATGGTATTGGATGACCGGTGAGTCAGAGTGCGTGAAATTGCTGAGACTATAGGCATTTTAAAAGAACGCATAGGATATATTTTGCATGAAGAATTGCAAATGAAAAGGCTTTGCATAAGCTGGGTGCTGCACTTGCTCACAGCAGATTAAAAATGCACTCGCATGAAAATATCCGAACAGTGCTTGGAGTGTTTTAACAAAAATAAAACTGATTTTGTGTGTCGATTTATTACTGTGGATGAGACTTGGATATTCACCATTACACACCAGAATCAAAACAGTGGACAGAAGCCGCCTGTTCAGTGCCAAAGTCTGTTCCATCAGCAGGAAAGTTCATGGCATCGCTGTTTTGAGATGCTAAAGGCATTTTGTTTATTATCTTGAAAAGAGTAAAACAATAACCAGGGAATATTATTCTGATCTTTTAACTAGGCTAGACAAAAAATATCTGGTTTGCAGAAGAAAAAAAATCATCTTTCATCAGGATAATGTACCTGCCCACAAAGGTGTTTTTGCCAATGGGAAAATTAAGGGATCTGCACCATGAATTGTGGGAACATTGGCTCCCTCTGACTTCTATCTCTACCCAGAACTAAAACTTCCTCGCTGGTCAGTGGTTTTTCTTCGAACCAAGAAGTGATTACAGCTGTAGAGGGGTATTTTGCAGATCTTACTGAGAACCACTACAGGGACGGGATACTGGTGCTGGAGCATCACTGCAATAAATGTATTAGTCTTAAGGGAGATTATGTTGAAAAATAAAAATAATTTTGAAATTATAAATTCGTTTTTTCATTGTTAGGCCGAGAATATTTCAGACCACCTTCGTATATAATCAAAACTTGTGTTTTGTTTATGTAGCAACTTTCAAGGCCAGTAATTGAATCATAAGCTAAACCTAAAAAATAAAAAGAATCAAATGGAAAACACACTTTTATCAGATTAGCAATAAATAATTCATATTGAAATTAATGGTAATCAGTGTGGAATGGTTATCTCATAGCAGCACATGCCACATTCTGGAAGGATCACTTTTGATTAACATAGGATGAGAGTTTTCTTAACTTTCTCTGAAGAGGCATTCATATTTAAAACTACTTCTATGGAGAAGGCAAGCATTGTTCCAGAAGATATTTTGTCTCAATACTGCATTGAGAGACCCAACTTTTTAGATTTAAGGTATTGATATTTGCTAATTCTTTTTTTTTTCTCCCTGATTTGCATCTGTCAAAGTGTGTTCAATTACTTACAAAAAATCTGGTAAACACCAGACAAAGATAGAAGCAAATGTTTATCTTTTGTAGCTGGCAAAAGCTTAGCACTTTTGCTGATTTGAACATAGGCAGATATTAGATGAAGCTTCAAGATTTGGCCAACAGATTCTGTAATACTTTCCCAAACATTTGTATGGGATTAGAACTCTACATTCAATTGCAATAGGATTGTAAGAGGCTCATCTGTTGATTATGATGAGGATTTATTCCATTAATGCTTTGATTGTAAGAAGCTCTTGCTGTGATGATGAAGGGGAAAAACAAATTTTATATGTTCTGTTAAAGTTTTGATAACTGATTTTCTGGAAAGAATAATGTACAGAACTTTATGTATATCTGCCACTGAAGGTAGGTTTCTGATAAACACTGGTTAACAAAGTTATCAGGTGATGTAAGCAGAATGTCCAAGAGAATAAAAGTGCTCTCTTTTTCCATAATGAATTGAATACATGTGGACTTTGATTTCACATAGAAAGGTGGCATATTCATTTTCTGAATGAGGTGATATGGTGACATAATGGACCTAAGATGGTCGAGATTTATATTGCATATTCAAATATCTTCCCCTCATCTGGAAGAAAATATTCAGACAAAGCAAATGGGGAATATGTTAGTGAACAGAGAAACAATGTCACAACTGACCAAAATATGAGAATCTGGGAAGAAAAAAAAAAATTATTATTACGTGACACCTCCAAGGAATCCAAAGACTCATTTGAGGGAGGGCACTTATTCTACAACTCTCTGTCAACTATAGCGAATTGCATCATCTACACCAATGCCATCTACTGCCCACCACCACTAGTATTTTCACAGAGAATCACAAACATCCATGCTCATAGTGGGATTCGTCCCCAGCCAAAAGGCTGCAGGGTCGAAATGCTGCCAGTCTATTTAAGTCATCTGCAGGATCTCTACATTACATTCACATATTATCACTCTTCCCAGTTTTGCATCACCAGCAAACAACTGAATATTTCTCAAATGATGATCAACTACTGAGCTGCGTGGGATACTACTAGTAACTTGCCTCCTTCTCCTGGGCTCAATTTCTCCATAAACTACTTTTTGCTATCTATCCATCAGCTAGCCTATAGCCCAAATCTCCAGATTCACATCCACCTCCAATTGCTCCTTTTTATGAAACAATTCTATGTGGAATCCTATCAAAATGGCTTTTCGACATTCAGCAGTGTCGCTGAGTAGCTGTTTCCCTTATCCAACTCTATCATCACTTTATTATAAAAAGTAAGCAAATTATTATGGCAGAACAGAATTGCTACTTATGAAGTAGCATATTCTAATTCACCAGTACTGAATTCTTTTACCAATTTTTCCATTACCTTAACCACCACTCTTAAGATACTGACTGGCCTGTAATTTGCTACTTCTGTTCTGGATTCTCCTTCATGCAGAAGGCTGGTTTTGTCCTGTTTTCACTTTATTGGTATACCTACTGGCTTAAATTAAACAGCTTGGTCAAAAACTGACAGTTCTTTTCCATATTGTCATAATACATGGACTGACATTTGAGGTTCTGCAACATTCTAAGCACTTCCAATTCTTCAGTCACTGTTTTCCCATCAATCAATGTAACATTCAGCACCGCATTATTACCACTTACATGGCACAGCCTTGCAGTGGTCACTCTGTAATTCAACTATCTGGTTGTTTTTGTTACTTCCCCACCATCAATAGTTTTTAAAGTTGTCATTCCTTCTTTTACTTGCCAAGTAGCAAAAGCGCTCTTCAGGACTTCTTTTCACCTCCTCAGTTATCTTTCTCTCACATCATCAGCTTGGACCTTCCTTACTATACAGGCAGTGGTGCACTGCAGCTGTTTCACACAAACCAATTTTTCAAGAATTTTGTAAGTTGGTTGTTAAATTAACAATAGCTATAAACTGTGGAGCAGCACTTAATCCACAATAGCTAGTAGCATTTGGGCCATGAGCTTGTATATAGTGACATGGAAAATCCAGCCCAATGCGATTTTTTTCAGCACTGCTTGTGCATCCTCTTCTCTGTTTCCTTCCATATCCATTGTGTAGGGATCATATCTACTAACAATTTAACAGGAATATGGGTATGAAAAGAGTAACTGTAATGGAAGACTTTAATTATCCAATTATTGATTGAGTAGCAGTAAAATCTCATGAGAAGAATGAAACTGAATTTATCGAGCTGTTGTGGAGACAACATTCTTGAGCAGCATGTGACAGAAGAAACTCAAGGTCAAAGAGTGTTTTAATTAATGATGTAACTAGTCTTCTCCAGTTGGTGACAGTAATCATGCAGTACTCATTGGGAAGTAGCTATGTTTATGAATATTCCTTTCAGAAAGGTTACATGCTGAACTACAAAGGATGAACTTATGACCACCTGAGGAGTGTTGGGAAGTTTTTAAAAAATGCTTAAATGATGCAATTTAGAATGAGTTCCTCGAGTTCAAAGAATAAATAGGGCACATTTTTCTAAAAGCTATCAACCTGGTGTATGCAACATTGAGTTCACTGCTACCTCTTCCGAAGAAACTCAGGCATATGAAGAGGAGGTATTAAATCTGTTGCACAAACTAAATAAGAATTCAGCAATATGGACTGATGGGATATCAGCATGGGTGCTCAGAGTGTTCAGCTGAACTGGCTATTCCTTTGACCAGGCTATATGATTTGAGTCTCAGAACAGGGATGATTCTGCAGAAATGGAAAGAATGTATGGTAATGTCATTGCACAAGGATGGTGCAAAGACGTATATCCAACTATCGACCAATCAGTATTGCAGGAGTCGTGAAGATTTTGGAAAAATTGGTTAGGGCTCGCATTCAGAAATGGTTTGACAGTGAATCTATTTTGCAATGATCAGCATGGGTTTACTAAGGGAAGGTCATGTTTTAGCAACTCTCACATTCTATAATAGGACAAAATACGTTCCAATCAGCACGAGTGTAGGCTGAACAATTATGGAAACTTCAACTATGGGAACATCGATTGGACCGAAGAAGGGGGGGGGGCACAGCAAGATGGAAGTGGGATTTATACATTTACTAAGAGATAATTTCATGAAACAACGTTTTATAGAGGGGATAAGGGGTTTGAGGGCATTGGAACTCATAATAGCATCAGAAGATGTATCTACAACCAAGGTAAACACACTCTGCCTCCAATTGGGGAGAGTGACCATGCTCTCTTGTTCTGGGACGTTACCAAACGTGGAGTTCTATGTTAAGAAGGGATTTATGTTCAACTATAATGCTTGTGATGAGAGACTCAGGAGTCATCTTGGGACAGTGACATGGCTTCAAAAGTTACAAGAAAAGAATGTCAGTAGTACATGTCAAGTGGTCAGAGATTGCTTGCAGATAGCAGTATGAGACAGCATACCAAAGGTCAAGAGGATAAACCAAGTTGGAATTAAGTGGATGAGTAGGGATATTAAGCAAAATCTACAAAAAAGAAAATATTGTGGAGGAAATATAAAGAAAATAGTGATGAGCAGTACAGAGTGCAAGCAAGAAGGATGACTTGTATTGTAAGGAATGTCAAATCAGATTATAAGAGAGAATTAGCCAAACAGGACAAAGTAAAGAGTTCTTTCATTATGTAGCAAATAAGGAAAAATGACTAAACAATGCTCAAGGTAGGAAGGTGACTGAGCCAAAAGAAATCATTGAGTTACTGAGTGATCATTTTGCAAAGGTGTTATCATCCAGGTGGAAATTTTATGGTTGCTGATGTTACAGAGACAGACATCGAAATTGAGGGAGATGAACAGATGATCAGCATATTAAAAAATATGAATGTCAACACAGCAATGGGACCGGATGGCATATCAGCCCATGTACTACGTGAATGTGCAAGATAATTGGCATTTTCTCTGACAATCAGTCTTAAGTTTCAGCTGTGTCAGGGTTCCAAAAGAGTGAAAAGAGGATAATATAGTACTATTCCATAAAGTTAAAGGTGGCTCCAAGACAGAGGTAACAAACTACAGACCAATTAATATATCAGGAGTGGTTGTTAAAGTATTGGAAAAGTTGGTGAAAGGTAAAATACAACACTTGGTGGATAGGGATACGATACTCTATAGTGGGCAGCATGGCTTTGTATAGGGTAGTTCCTGTCTTAGTAACTTATTCACATGTTATAATAAAGTGACAGAAGAATTGGATAAAGGTAATGGCTTCACTATGATACTGCTCGACTTTGCCAAGGCATGTGACATGGGAAACTATTACAAAAACTGGAGGGAATGGATATGAGGCTAGTAGCATGGATACAGGGATGGCTGATTGACAGACACCAGTGAGTAGTATATGGTGGAGTGGAGTACCTCAGGGTTTGGTACTAGGGCTACTATTTAATTTGTATATCAATGACATAGGGAAAGATTTTAGAGGTGATATTCAGTTTTTTTGCTGATGATGCAAAGCTGGGGAGAGCAATAGTTGATGTAGATATCCTGCAGGATTATTTAAATAATTTGGCATTGTGGGCAAAGGATAATGATTGTCAATTTAATGAATTTAATGTTGCAAAATGTAAGGTTATGCACTTTGGGTTGAAAAGTTTGCATATAGTGTATCATATTGATGATATTGGTTTGCAGAAAATTGATCAGGCTAGGGACTTGGAGATAAGGGTGGATGAAAAGTTAGATGAAGATAAAGGCATATTGCAAAAGTTGGTAAAATAGCTCAATGAATTATTTTTATGTTGAAAAACATGCTAACAAGTTTTGTATATCCATCAAGACTGTTCATTATGATAGTTATTATTTGGTCCTTTTCATTAAAATTGATGCATAATATTGCATTTATTGGACCATGGTTTTGATAAACATTTATACATAATCGTCAACTAGTTTCACCGGCTTTGTCAAGACGAGAAAGGTTATACTAATATTAAATGCAGTAACGACTTAAAAAAAAACAGTTAAACAAATTGGAGAGCACGCGTGACATCAAATGCATAAAGCGTGAAGACTTAGTCATTGTTATTAAGTCACTTTTTATAATTTTTTGCGTAATTTAGTTCTGCTGAATTGAATAGATTTTTCCAAATGCCTTTTAATATTATTCCCTGGATTTTATTTCCTGTCCATAGGACTACTGGAGCTTCTTTAAAGGTTCTACATCTGTAATCCTCTTCGATATATGGCATGGAGCTGTTGTCCCAATCTATTGAATGGTTTGAAGTTGAGAAATGATGTGCTAACCCTGAGGTGTCTGTTCTATTGTTATTGACATCTCTGACATGTTCCTTCTTTCGGATTTCTAGGCTTCATGAAGTTAGATTGGGACAACAGCTCCATGCCATATATCGAAGAGGATTACAGATGTAGAACCTTTAAAGAAGCTGCAGTAGTCCTATGGACAGGAAATAATATTAAAAGACATTTGGAAAAATCTTAAATTCAGCAGACCTAAATTATGCGAAAAATTATAAAACGCGACTTAATAACAATGACTAAGTCTTATTGCTTTTATGCGTTTGATGTCATGCGTGCTCTCCAATTTGTTTAACTGTTTTTTTTAAGTTGTTACTGCATTCTTTTGTTTATGCATTTAATATTAGTATAATATTAAATGCAAAAACTTTCATTAAACTTTCTCATCTTGACAAAGCCAGACCGACACAGCTGGCGAAACTAGTCGACAATTATGTATAAATGTTTATCAAAACCATGGTCCAATAAATCCAATATTATGTATCAATTTTAATGAAAAAGACCAAATAATAACTACGCTAAGAAGTTATTATCCCTCTTTATGCTATGATTCGGCCATATCTTGATTACTGCGCACAGATTTGGTCACCTCAGTTTTTGGGGACCAGGAAGTGGTCTAAAAGATTCAGAGACAAGTGACCAAGATGGTGATGGGTCTGTGGAATATTTCCTACGAAGATATCATGTTGGAGGCTTAATGGATATTTTACAACACTCAATAAAATAGAATTTAATATTCCTATATTTTGGCCTAGTCACTAGGACATCTACGGGGGTTACAAAAACAATTAACGTAACATGCACACACACACACAAATCTTACAATACTAAGCCCAACCACGTGGGTGACACTAAAGTCCTACCTAGGTGGAGCGCCCTCTAAGGGCAATAGTAGGTGGCCTGGAATGTAAGATGGGACTTCTGGTGATGAGTGTTTCCCAAATCTTCAGAAGCTTAATGCAACCGTATTAAGGTTTGGTTGGTTTCTGAGAGCTGCTACTTCTAAGAAAAGTCTTTCTTTCTTGAATTTGCTGTGGTGGAGCATGGTGGTTTTCTTCCGTGATACTCTGTGGGTGGTGTCCAAAACATGGTCAGCCAAGCCTGAATGGCCATAGTTATGTTTGCATATGTAAGACTTGTGTTCCTCCAGGCAGATGGATGCTGATCTGCCTGTCTGTCCAAAGTACGCCAGCTTACAGGAACAGGGTACTTTGTAAACTCCAGGCAGTGAGAGAGGAGGGAGTTGATCTTTCGTAGAACGGATAAGGGTAGCAAGTTTGCGGTAGGGCTTATATGCTATGTGTAGGTTGTACTTTTTTAGTATCTTGGCTATTTTATCAGATGTGCCACGGATGTAGGGTATGGTGATGGCATTTTTAAAATCTTGTTGACGGGTAATGGGGGAGGAACTGATTATTTTTTTGATACTGTGTTCGCTGTAGCCATTGGAGAGGAAAGTGTTGTGTATGTGGTTAAGCTCAGTAGTAAGGGCGGTTCCACTGGAACAAAGATTGTGGGCTCTCTTAGTAAGAGTTTTGATGATGCCATATTGTTGTGAGGGATGGTGGGAGAGTTTGTGAATGTATCTGCCTGTGTGTGTGGGTTTTCTGTATACAGTGAAGGCAAGTGTATCATTAGGCAGGTGTGTGACTAAGGTGTTTAGGAAGGGTAAACAGTTGTTGTTTACCCTTCCTAGGAAAAGAACAACTGTTTACCCTTCCTAGATAGATCTTTCCTAGAATTTACCTTCCTAAAGCCCACAATCTTTGTTCCAGTGGAACCACCTTTACTACTGAGCTTAACCACAAATGTAAAAATTTCCCATTTCTAGAATTGCCATGAACCTAATAACATCATCATTCTAAGAAGTGACTCAAGGATTTTTGAGGCGAGGGGATGGGGGAATGTAATTCTCATCTGGCATATCCCGTCTCGTTTTGCTCATGAGGAATGCTAATCAACTTTTATTTATACTCCATCCATTACTTTTTCTTTGCTTGTAGCTCCTGCTTAATAATGCTATTAATCCATCTAACTCTGACATGATCAATCATTCTTACCCTGGGAATACAGCCTGATAATGCTTTCTTCAAATAAGTCTTAACCACCTTCCATACATCACCACCATTTCTGTACTCCAAATTCTTATGGCAAGGTGCTGTTGAAAGGTGACTCCTCAGCTTCTCAATCACCTTCTTTGTAATTCCACATATATTCCTTCTTAACAGAAAATTCTGCATGTCTAGATATCTTCCAGGTCAAGACTACATGATCACTTTTCCCTGAATGGATGAGGCAGCATAATTATATTAGGTATTGTTACGAATCCAATGACCAGGTCCAGCACTGTCGAACTTTGTGTCCTTCCCATTCCATGCTTTCTCAGGTAATTCTCTCTTAGCTGTATAAATTCCATTTCCTTCTCTCTCTCTGTGGCCATTTCTCCTTACAGCCCATAGTTGAAATGGGCTTCCCATTCCATGCTTTCTCAGGTAATTCGCTGTATAAATTCCACTTCCTTCTCTCTCTCTCTCTCTGTGGCCATTTCTCCTTACCTCATAGTTGAAATCCTCCACCACAATTACTCAAGCTGCACTCATTGTGCTAATTTTCCAGTGCATTTCATCTACATTCACCCTAATACTCCCTGGATTATAGCAGCAACCAATTATATAGCTTGTCCTCTATCTCAACACCAGATAGCCTCAAAATAAACTGCCCTCTGCATCTCTATCCTCCTATTGTACTTCCAATTCTTTTTGGCTCCAGTTCTTCTATCATTAACATTAACCATGCTCCACACATGCTGTTTTTTCTGTCCACTTTGAAGACATTATTTGCATTTTATTCCTATGACTATATTATTGTCAGTCAACCAAGTCTCACTAATACCTTTAACTTTTGCCCAAGATGAGCTAACCAATGCCAAAAACTCCTTGTCCATATTCTGAATACTTTTGGCATTCTTCATCCCACAACCTCACTTAGACCTTTTCTTCCTTAACCCACTAAAGTTAAGAACCTAGGGAGCTACATTCAGCATCCCATCATCATCACTCTCCCACTTACTACCTCTAGGTTGCATAGACCCACACTCATCTGCATCCCCCATGAACATTATAGTTTCCCTGACCCCTGCACTTCTGAACAGTACTTTCTCAAGATTCATGACCCCAAATCCATTTAAATGTAAGCTACTGACCTCATATATAGATCCTTTCCTTCCATCATTCTCACTCCACACCATTTCTCCCGCACACTGACTCATTCGCAATCATAGCTCTCTCATAGGCAGTAGACACGCATCTTTTACCTTTTCACTCTTCTTTTTTGCTTGTGTTAAAGCATACCACATTTGTCACTTGCTAGATCATTTATACTAGTCAACATAAACATCTCTTTCACCTTTGCTCACTACATCCTTAACTTTGGTACCAGATAAACATGATTTGGTGGGACTCTCCTCAAGGACACCTCTAATCATAAATCACCATACAGAATTTGACCCTTGTTCTCACACTTTCATACTCCACTTTTTCTCCCTTTGTATCTTCCCAATCTCTCACTTCTGTGTGATATTATTTGACAGGCATTTCTCCAACAATGCAATCTCATGCTTGTTCTGTGGATAACATCACATAAGTGCACTATTTTTCCCATTACCATGTGGTCATTATTTTCATTTTTCAACATTTCATTCTTGCAGACAACATTAAAGCCGTTCAAAGTCTCTTCATATGGGAGCACCTGTTTCTGATGGAAGGGACCTCCCATTCCTTTTCTATGCTTTACTTTCACCAAGTCCTTATTACCTTTTTTCCAGACCACCATCACTTGGATCCAGTGTCACCCAAGTTTGCCATTTGGACCCTTGTAGTCTCACACTACTTTGGCTTCTGCTTGGTTCAACACAGGCAGTCCTGGATGTCCCACCCATTATCAATCAAGGTGAGACATCCCCATGGTACACTGCAACAGGCCCCAAAGCTTGCTGTGGTGCTGGTATGGAGTCCAGGGTAGCCTTGTCATTCTCCTGAGTGCAGGAGAGTGGGTGCCCATGCCTTTTTTTTTTTATCCCAATAACCTTTCATCCTCTAGTTTATCGAGGTCCCTGAACAAGCCCCAGCCATGTCCAGAAACAATTGCAACATCAAATGAAAACAAAAAAACATTGAGGCAGTAATAAACATACCAATCTTTTTAATATTACACTCAACTGAAGAACATGCACTTGGAAAAATGTCATCCTTCTTCATCCAGAAGGGGTTGGCAGGATCTCCAAAATCAATGAAGAAACAAAAAATTTAGGGGGACATCCATATAGAAACAACAACAAAATCGCAGAGCAACTCTTTGTGCAATAACCACAGGGGAAGGTAGAAATACTAATCGGTTTTCTCCCCCATTCTTGATGAGTAATATCCTAATGGGATTTCCTCAGTGTTCCAGATGGAGAGATTTGCTCTGTATTGAAAGACCAAGCAGTGACAGCTATTAAGGAGAATCCTCATGTATAGGGATAGTCAGGTGGTTTGCACTGGGAATATCATCCTGAATTTCACAATTTCCATTGTGATCAACTACCCAGTTAGGCTCTGCATTACAAACTTTATTTTGCTCTCACAAACTTTGTTTGTGAGAGCAAAATTCTTAAAGACAACTGAAGAAAGTATCAACATGGGCCTTAACATGTCAATCCTGCCTTCTCACAACTACAAATATTCCTGAACAATACAATTTGTTTGCTGTTTCATCAAAGAAAAAAAAATTAATATGGGCTTACTCCTGAGGGCCAAAAATTGTTCCCTCAAATGAAAATCCTATAATTAAAAAAAAATAATAATGAAACATAGTGCAGAGCATCAAGTAGGACATGTTGCTTGATCCATTAATATAGATAAGATATTTCTGCTCCCTCCGACAAGAATATAAAACAATTAACATACCTAGTGGTCATTATTATTAGAGCAGCGTTTCCCAAACTGGGGGCTGTAAGTTTTGTTGAGGAGGGGGCCGTGAAATAATGAAAACAAATTTAAAATGTTTTAAGACTAAAGTTTTTTTTATCTTAAAAGAAACGTGTTTAATTTTTATTATTTCTTTTATATTTTTTATAGTTTAATGACAAAAATCACACATTGGTGTTGGTTCACAAATTTTGCTTGCTGCATATTTCGGCACTTAATGAATATTAGTAAATATATGCTTATTCATATACGTTTCATTTCAAAGGTATTCATAAGTAGCACAAAAAAAAAGTTTACAAATGCAAAATCTTGAATATAAATTGTATTGAATATAAATACAATAAATATTATAATAATATATGTCTGTATTACGATTTTTTTTTTTTTTTCAATGGGGGCCGTGAAATATTTTAATTTTTCCAAGGAGGGCCTTTACATCCATAAGTTTGCGAAGCACTGCTGTAGAGGGAGTCCAGTGTTACAATGTCCTGGATACTTTTCCTGATGAGGAAGAAATGATGGACACTGATGGTCCACAATTCTTCAAAAAGAAAAAGAAAAAGAAATCAAGGCCAATGTAAAGAAGACCTCAACATTGAATGCCAAAAATAAACAACAACAAAAAAAAATAAAAACATGAATGACATCTGAGCTCTTTTGCAGAAGTATAAACTAATATACTTTTGTCTGCAGGAAACATATCTGAAGCCCTTTTATGATCTGGCATTACACAACATAACCATCATTTGTAAGGATGAGACAGGGGGATGAATCTGCCCATGGAGAATTCATCATCCTTGTAGGCACCTATAATCCTTTCCAGCAAGTCCTGCTTAATACAAATATAGAGGTAGTTGTCATCCAACTCTCAGTTGGAACTCTTATAATAGTATTCTGCATCTACCTTTCTCCTGCTGTAGTTATCCTCTCAGAATGACCTTTACTGTCATTTATGAGACAATATTAATGAGATTTAAACAGACATAACACTCTGGGGGTGGTGCCTAAACTAACCATCAAAAGTTTGTCTAATGATGTGCCAGTTATCAGTATAGGGGAGAGGGAAAGCTTAAGAAACAGGCTGCAGTATCTGGACCTTCATTTCTCCCTTAATCTCAATGTGTCTTGGAATTCAATGGAAGTGCATTGTCCAAATGTAGCTTCCATACATGAGAAGAGAATATGTTGGACACAAGAGAGCACTGGATGTTTTTGCAGCTCTAAACATCTTATTGCCTGCAGAGAACTTTGTGAATCTATAAATATATAATACAGTCTTATGTAGTTTAAGGCAAGCTCTATAGCATACAGCTCAGCAGTGAAGGTGTTACGTTCCAGTAGGATTAGAGCAGATATACTGTCTGGGAAGACAGAAGAACATCCCACTAGATCTTCTAAATCTGAACCATCTGTATAGATTGGCACAAATCAGAGTATTCTATTCTATATGCATGAAAGAGTTGCTAGCAGAGACAACAGGAGGGACAAAATGTTTGGATAGCCTGCAGAAAGAAAAGCTGCATGGTGGTAGTATATTTGATGGCATCTGTTCAACATTGTCTACCCTAATACCCGGATCTCATTTTGTTTGCAAACAAAAGGGTCATATGGCAGTAAGTGGTGTGTACAGGTTCTTCCACTGTAAGCAAAAAATAGTTGGCCACGGATGGGCTGGATGGAATTTTATTATGGTAGCATATAGCAGAGACAGCTATTGGCATTGAAACAACAAGAATGAGTCATTTGCTTCATCAACGGATCAGGTAAGAATCTGCAAGGTTTGAAATACTCCAGTTGTAATTCTTAAGGCTTTAATGGTGGATAGGGTCCACCCATTTCAGAATATACTCTCTGGCAGAAGCATAGACCTGGGACCAATAATCAAGTTTCAATCTAATCAGTGTATTATGTACACTGGAGCAAAGAACATCTGTCAATGAAGGATGTTCGTTTTTTTGCACTTATTTGGCAAACGGAGTACATGAGGAAGCAAACTCGGTTTCTTGTGAGGTATGTCCCCCAAATAACTTAGCATCTGGGATTAAAGTTTGTTCTAATCTGAGTTTTGAGTCAGAATGAAGATTATCTATGGCAAAAAAAAAAAGGTGGGCAAATCTAAACCCATTCACAAGCACCCATTTTGCAAGATGGTCAGTGGCTTACCATAGCTGCCTTTCCATGAATCACAGAAGATGGTAATGTTATCTACATAGAGGGCATTGCTTACTGTTCAAGTAAGTTCAGTTATTGAGTTAACTTTAATAGCAAAAAGTGTGACACTTAAAATTGAATCTCGTGTATAGAAGAGTGTGGTTCCCACTTGGAGTTGTTGATTCTTTAGATATTCCAAATCTCCTTGAAGTGTTGTATACTTTTCCCATTAAGAAAAATGATACTAGGTACTCGTGATTTAGAAAGATCTCTCTAATGGATGCTTCCAGTCAGAATAGATGATCAACTACTATAAAACCACACATTTTCATGTGTGAGTGAGCCAGGTTGCTCTGTTTTGTGTCAAATGGTAAGTTTCAGATGGCTCATGAGCCTCATCTTCAAAAAGAAATTTGCTTATGGATTGCCCAAACTGTTTCCTTGGCCTTCCTCTCTGTCCATTAGATGGCCTAGAGAGTGAAAGAACAGTGAACAGAAGTGAAGGTGAATGTCTAAGTTGGTGTCCCAACCATTTCAGTTGAATTTAAGCTCTGTTAGAGGTATTTGCTAGCTTTCTTCAAGAATGAGAGTATTAGGTGTGATCTTGCCTTGTATACCCAGTATTGTTCGAAGGCATGTTGTCCCAAAACTATTGATATTAACTGCTTGTTGAATAGTGATTTTCCATTTCTCTTCACCATATATAAACATGGCTTGACTGGAGGCTACATACAGGCAAATTTGGTATTTGTATTCTGTACTCATTTCCTGTATGTCTGAATACATAATCAAGGGTAATAATAATTATTGTTCACAGCAAATCCATAGAGTCTGGAGACCGAAATCAACCATCATATCTTTCCTTGAATCCATTCACTGTCAGGGAACTCGCAACGAATTCTGACAAAACCATGCTACCAACTATACAGTATTGCATCCCTATCCACCCACCGTTGTATTTTATCTTTCACCAACTTTTTCCAACCCCATGGAGTCCGGATATCATTAATGTACAGATTGAATAACAACCAAGAACTGATCCTTTTGGTACAGCATTAGTTACCTTACATCTTGCAGACTTGCATCCACCATATATCACTCTTTGGTATCTCTCAGTCAGCCATTCCCTTAACCACATTAATATTTTATAATCCAAACTAAATTTTACAATTTATGCAACAGTCTTCCATGCTATCAAAATAATTATTATTATTTATGGCATCTCCATGGAGTCCAGAGACCTACTGATGGAGACCCAAATCAATCATCATACACACAAATCCTATCATACCTCTCCTTGAACCCATTCACCATCAGGGAACACACAATCAATTCTGGCAAAAAGCATACTACCCAGTATACAGTATTGCATTCCTATCCACCCACTGTTATATTTTACTTTTCTCCAACTTTTCCAACACTTTAACAACTACTCCCGATATATTAATTGGTCTGTAGTTTGCTACCCCTCTGTCTTGGAGGGGTAGCAAACTAGATGCAATAGATAGTACTATTGCATCTTTATGCAATAGTACTATCTTACCTTTCCACTCCCTTGGAACCCTGTCAGAGACAAGACTTAGATTGTGAACACCTTCATCAGAGACAATGCTAATTATCTTGCACATTCATGTAGTACACTGGCTGATATGCCATCCAATCTCAATGCTGTGTTCACATTCATATTTTTTAATATGCTGAACACCTCCTGTTCATCAGCCTCCATGTTAATATGCATCTCTGTAACATTAGCAACTGTAAAATCACCACCTGGATGATACACCTTTGCAAAATGTTCACTCAGCAACTCAACTGTTCTATTTCTTTTGGTTCAGTCAGCTTCCTACCATGAGCACTGTTTGAAGTCATTCTACCAGTCATTTTTCCTCTTATTTGCTATATAACAAAAAAAACTCTTGGGTTTACTCTTTTGGAGGTGACTAAAGGAGTCGAATTTACAATTAAGACAGGGTACATGTGGAATTACCGGGCTGGTAAGTATGACAAGCTTAGGTGTGTGCTTGGCTCAATGCCATGGCATGTAAAACTGCAAGGGCTGGATGTTGATAGTGCATGGGAGGTGGTTAAGAACTGTTTGCAGGAGGCAATGGTTGACTGTATAACAAGAGCCGAATAATAAATCAAGTAGGGGTTAAATGGATGAATAACACTATTAAGCTTGAGCTGCAAAAAAAGAAACAATTGTGGAGGGAATTTAAGGAGAAGGGTGACCATCAGGCGCAGGAACAGTATAAAGCTCAGGCCAGGATGGTAACAAGGGTGGTAAGAAAAGCAAAAGCAGATTACGAAAGGAAATTGGCCACGCAGGCTAAAGAGAATCCCAAACAGTTTTTTCAATACGTTGCAAGTAAAAGGAAAATTGCTCATGGTAGAATGATCTTAAAAAATGCTGAGGGTAGGGAGGTAACCGAATCAGTCGATATTGTGGAATTACTGAGCGAGCACTTTGCAAGAGTATATCATCCAGGTGGTGACTTTGCAGGAATGGAAGAACCAACAGCTTATACTGGAATTGTGATGAATGAAGTAGAGGTAACTAGTATATTACAGAACCTCAATGTCAATAAATCTGTGGGATTGGATGGTATACCAGCTCGCGTCGTATGTGAAGCAGCTAAAGAATTGTCAGTGATCTCGACCATTTTGTTTAATTTGAGCCTCAGGACTGGGTCAGTCCCAAGGGGGTGGAAAGAGGGGAAAATAGTTCCGCCGCACAAAGGTGGTTCCAAGGCTGCTGTTGAAAATTACCGGCCAATCAGCATAACAGGAATCATTATCAAGGTCTTAGAGAAAATAGTCAAGAGGAAAATACAAGATTGGATAGAAGAAAATGGGATACTGTATCGGGGACAGCATGGTTTTGTGAAGGGTAGGTCATGCCTCAGTAACTTGCTCACGTATTATAACACAGTGACGGCTGAACTGGATAAGGGTAATGGGTTTACAGTGATTCTACTGGACCTTGCTAAGGCCTTTGACAGGATACCACATGGAATTCTAATCAGTAAATTGCAGCATATGGGAATGGACATAGGGTTGGTGAGATGGATAGGAGGGTGGTTGACGGAGAGATATCAGAGAGTGGTTTACTCAGGAGTAGAGTTCACAAGACGGCCTGTGACTAGTGGTGTGCCACAAGGATCTGTTCTGAGACCACTGCTGTTTAATTTGTTCATAAATGATATAGGAAAGGATCTGAGAGGAACAGTTCATTTGTTGGCGGATGATGCGAAGTTGGGTAGGGCAATAGTGAATGCAGATGACGTCAAAATTTTGCAGGATGATTTGGATAGATTGGAGGTCTGGGCTAAGGAGAATGGATGTCAATTTAATGTGGCAAAATGTAAGGTTATTCATTTTGGGGTGAAAAGATTGGCGGCAGTTTACTGCATTGGTGGAACCGTGCTCCAGGAAATTGATGAGGCATGAGATTTAGGATTGTTGGTGGATAAGGAATTGAAATATAGGGGACACATTGCAAAAGTGGCCAAATCAGCTCATCAAATCACTTGGTTGCTGAAAATACATTGACAAGCAGAGACAAGCAGGTTATTGTTCCTCTGTATCGAGCCTTGATAAGACCCCATCTTGACTACTGTGCTCAGATTTGGTCACCTAGGTTTCTTCTTGATCGGGAGGAGGTGGAGAGGATCCAGAGGCGAGTGACCAAGATGATAGCAGGTCTGTGGAATGAACCTTATGAGAACAGGTTGAGGATTTGTGGGTTGCAAAAATTGGTTGATAGGCGGAGGAGGGGAGATATGATTGAGACATTCAAATTACTGAAGGGTTTCTATAAAATTAATTCAGAAGATATTTTTGAGAACAGGGCTGGTTGTGGGAGGACTAGGGGACATCCATGGAAACTGGGCAAAAGTGTGGTTAGTAAAGGTGTTAGAGCTGGGTTCTTTACTTTTAGAGTAGTGAATGAGTGGAATGCGCTCCCTGAGTCTGTGGTGGATGCTGTGACAGTGAATGAGTTTAAGGCGAGGTATGATAGATACTGTATGAATGTAGAATAGTTGTGATGAATATGATTTGGGGCCTCCCTCAATGAGTCTAATGACTCCCTGGAGTTGCCCGTAATAATAATAGTAATAATAGTAGAATCGCTGCTGAGTGGTTCTAAAATTTGTGGAGGTGTTGGCACAGGTATTTCAGGACCATGTTTCACTGGGCATATTGCAGATGGTAAATTAGGATAGGATATGTCTTTTTTATTTTTCACATTAAAACCTCAAACATTCAAAGAACAGAAGTAACAGTCATCGATATGGCACTGTGGGGTTCCTACCATACCATGCGAATTTCTAAACGGAAAGATTTTTGTTCTCCCTTCAACCACCTAAGTTCTTCTACACAAATGGAACATACTATATGGGTGCCCATGGCTTATCTAAGTCACCAAGTTTCATCCCAAAATATGCATAGTATACTTTTTTCACGAAATATGTAACGTTTCTTTGTTTTTTACCACTAACTCCCTGCATATGCAGCAGAAAATGTTAGGTGAATTTTTGCAGCCACTTAAAACACAGTTAAATGGATTTTTAACGAATGACATCAACACTATGTAAAAACATTAAAAAAAACTGCAAACACATTAAATTAAATCTTCACACTAACTCAGAAAATATGCCACCTTTCAGAAATTATAAAATGTAAGTATCTGTGACAACAGGAAAGTCATCAGTTATCTCGGCGAATCAGATTCAAAAGTAACCAGCTGCACTTGTAGCTGCATTATTCCCTCCATGTGGGGCACCTATTCGTGGTGGACAGGACCTCCAGTGATGGTACTGGCCCTTTTCATTCTTCCTCTTTTTCTTTGCTTTTCTTCCTGTATTCTTCGCTCTACTTCTCCTGAGGCTTTTTCACTATCCTTTTTTCCAGACCACCACCACTGGGATCGAACGCCATGCCGCCGTATTTGCCGTGTAGTGTGACCCGTGTACATCTGGAAAGGGGGGATCCTGGTAGTCTTGCACTATTTTGGCCCCCTGCTTCGACAAGACGGGCAGTGCTGGATGGCCCAGCCAGGATCAATCGGCTAGTGGGCTTGCCTGCAAGGGCCAACAGTGTTGTTGCAGTAAGTCTCTCACCCCATTGTCCGGGGTCAGGATCCTAGGCTTGTTGTAGTGCCGGTATAGCATCTGGGGTAGCCCTGGCGTTCCACTCCTGAGCACAGTCATTGCTTGCCAGGCAGTGTGCATCCATGTGTGACTCCATGGTGGGTGGGGAGCTCTGGTGCCAAACCAAAAACTTCTTGATCATGAATCCTTATTCTCAAATGTTTCATGGGCTGTAACAAAGTCCCAACCAAATACTGATACCATAGATACAGCATATGGAAACAGAAGTAAGAAAAAAGATATATGATGCTAACATAAATGTACTAACATTTTTAATCATTCATGCTACAGGTGAAAAACCAATAGGGAAAAGTAGACCTTCTTTATTCAAAAAGGTTTAGAAGGACTGGCAGGACTTCTCAAAACTGTAAAGAAATTGCGTTTTGGTGATGTCCTTGGGAAACATTGTGTCAGCAACATTCCGAGAAACTACTTAGAGCAACAACAGTGGGTGGAATAGAAATTACAGTAACACCTCATAAAACACTTAACTCCTGCAGAGGAGTGATATCAGAATGGGATCTCCTTGATGTTCCTGATGAGGAGATATGTTCAGAACTTGAGTGACAGGTGTGAGGCACAACCTGATACGTAGGGATGGTCGCCTAATTCCAACCAAGAACATCATCCTTACTTTTGATACACTTAAGCCTTCAGCATCTGTAAAAGCAGAGTATCTCAGCTGTCCTGTTAGAATGTACATCACTAACAGGTCAGCTGAGATACCCTGCTTTTATGGGCATGCCTAAACTGCCTGTCATGGTTCTACTACCTGTGCTTGATGTGGTAGTAAAGAGCATGATAAATCTTGCTGTGCAAAAAAAAAAAAAAAAAAAAAAAAAAAAAAAAAAAAAAGCTAAATGTGTCAACTGTCAGGGAGATCATTCCGCTTACTCTCATGCATGTCAGAAATGAAAAAGAAATACAAAGAATAAAAACAGAGCAAAATATAACATACCAGGATGCAAAAAGAAAGCTAGCCACTATCACACTTGCTCTGAGATCCTCTTATGCTGAGAAGGTAACAATTAAGAAAGTGACAGTAGCAACTCAAACTCGTATGTCTATTCCATCAATCACATGACCTATGGCCTTACTCCAGAGACAGCTTCAAAAATGATCCCACTTGATGAAAACCCACTTATCAAAAAAATTATGGCAAAGATATCACTTAGAGATAAACCACCAGATAATTATTATTATCTGGTGGTTTATCTGTATATGGTCGATCTCCATATACAGATGAGTCTTGACAGACTTTATTATTATTCAGGCCTCCATGGAGTCAAAAGACTTGTCGTGGTAGGTCCTGCCTAAGAACAAAGTCTGTCAAGACTCATCGAGGGGGAGGGCCCCCCCCTAAGTAACACAAAGTCATACCACTCCTTAAACTCATTGACCGTTCTCGCCCTCCCCACTCTATCAGGCAATGCATTCCACGGCTCAACCACCCTCCATGCAAAGAAACCACTCCTCACCCTCTTGCTCACAGTTTCCTTTCGTAACTTCCAGGGATGGCCTCTTGTCATCACTCCTTCCCACTGTTCAACCAAGTGAAAGAACTCCCCAGTGTCAACCCTGTAACCACCTCTCAACAGTTTAAAAGTCTCAATCATATCACCTCTCCTTCTTCTATCCGCCACACTCTGCAGTCCACATTCCCTCAGCCGATTCTCATAACTATCCTTGTACAGTCCTGAAACCATCTTTGTCATCTGTCTTTGTATCCTTTCCACAGTTAATTTATCCCCTTCAAATCCTGGGGACCAAATCTGAGAACAATAGTCCAAGTGTGGTCTGATCAGAGACTTATACAACGGAATGATAACCTTCTTATCTCTGCAGGTCAGTGTCCTTCTCATAATTGCAGCAATCCTCTGTGTAACCTTCACCATCTTTGCGATATGTCCCCTAAACTTCAGATCTCTTGTCTCCCCAACTTCCTCCAGTATAACTCCTCCCATAGAGTATGCAGCATCCCATCGATGTTTCCCAAACCTCAAGACCTTACATTTTGCTGCATTAAACTGACACCCCCATTTATTTGCCCATAGATCAAGCTTATTCAAATCCTCTTGCAGGGCTGCCATATCTGCACTATTACTAATAATCCTTCCCAGCTTCGCATCATCTGCAAACAACTGAATATCCGCTTGCAATCCACTGGCAATGTCATTGATATAAAGGTTAAACAATATAGGTCCTAATACTGAGCCCTGTGGGACCCCACTTGTAACCTTCTGTCTCCTTGAAACTGCTCCACCATACACAACTCTCTGATACCTATCAGACAGCCAATCCTGAATCCAGTTGACCAATCTGACATCCAGACCCATGTGCTGCAACTTAAATATCAGCTTATCATGTGGCACCCTGTCAAATGCCTTTGCTAAGTCTAAGGAAATTGCAGTATATTCCTTTCCCTCATCTAATGTTCTTGTAATTTTATTATAAAAGGCTAGCATATTGCTAAAACAAGAGTGCCCTTTCACAAATCCATGCTGACTCTCACAGATAACATTACCCTCATCTGCCCAATGCTGTATACGGTCCCTCACTACTTTCTCCAAGATCTTAACTACTGATGACACACAGACTGGTCTATAATTAGACACTTCCAGTCTGTTACCACCCTTATGCAATGGTACTATATTACCTTCCTTTCATTCCATGGGCACCATTGCCGAAGCCAGACTTTCATTGAAAAGCCAGGTTAAAGGCACTGTCGTTTCCCTAGCCCATTCTCTCAAAACTCGTGGTGAAATACCATCCAGTCCCAAAGCTTTATTGACATCCAGAGTTCTCAGTATCTGAAACACACTCTCCTCCTGTACCTCTAAACCTTGAACCTGCCCTATCCCTCTAGCATTAAAACTGACTCCTCCAGGATGAAATACTCCAATAAAGTGGTCATTGAACAATTCCACTATGTCCTCTGCATCAGTCACTCTATTCCCATTTTTATCCCACAATATCATTCTTCCACATTCGTTTCTCCTCCTACTGGCCACATAGCTAAAAAATTCCCTAGGATTTTCTTTGGATCTTAGGGCCAATTCTCCTCTCATATTCCAGTTTTGTTTTCCTTACCACACTAGTCACTCCTGGCCTGTGTCTTATATTCTTCACACATCCTCTCTTCACCTGTCTCCTTATATCTCTTCCATAGCCTCTTTTTCACATGCAATTCCTGTTTATCCCACAGAAAAAATGGATACTTCAGTACCCAGTGAAAGTAAACTAAATTTACCAACTGATCCTAACACATCAGACGTATTGAATACTCTACCAGAGGAAGAGGTGGACACTGGCCGTCCATACTTCCCCAAAACAATTGATAAATATGACAAAGGTAAGCCCTCAACCTCCTGAAAATCAGACAAGTCTATAAAACCAAAACAATAGGAAAATTTGTACAATGGAACTGTCGTGGATTTTGCCAGATTTTTTTTGCAGGAACACAAACCTTTTTGTTTCTGTCTACAGGAAACGTACTTAAGACCCAATGAGTACCCTACCTTTAGGAATTTCACTGTTGTATGCAACGACAGAACTGGAGTAGTCCTGCTCATGGAGGAGTAGCTATCCTAGTGGGAAGTCATATTCTTTTCCATCAGGTCCAACTTAATACCTCTCTGGAATCAGTAGCGATTCGCTTCTCTGTGGGATTTTTTATTACAGTATGTTCAATTTATTTACCACCAAGTGCTGAGTTAAATGAAATTGATCTTGATAACTTTATCTTGCAACTGCCTGAACCCATACTTTTGATGGGTGACTGTAATGGTCACAATACTCTATGGGGTAGTGCCAACATTAATAGATGAGGTCAAATCATTGAAAGAATTCTTGATAATAATAATCTCTCACTTTTAAATAATAAATTCAATACTTTCTTCCATATGCCTACCCATTCGTTCATATTCTGCAATTGATCTTACAATCTGCTCCAATTCCATTCTTCCACTGCTCAAGTCGGATGTGGAAGTGATCACTTTCCTGTTCTCTGCACAATGTCTTCACAGGAACCATGTTTGTCCACACGGATACCTATATGGAAAATGGACCAGGCTGACCAGAACACTTTCTCTCATCTTGCAAAATTTAATGCTGATGCCATCAGTCAAATGCCTATCAATGAAGCAGTAAAATATATAATATAACAGGCAGCAACAGCTTCCATCCCAAAAACATCATCTCAGTTTCCACTCTATCCAAAGCCTTGGTGGAACCCAGAATGTCAGACAGCTAAAAAAGAGCAACGCAGAGCATGGGATATATTTCGTAGATATCCCACCACATCAAACCTTATAGCTTTCAAGCGCGCTCAAGCCAAAGCACACTATGTGAGGCGTCAGAGTCAAAAATAATCATGGATCCAATTTACATCAATTATTCAAATGACCAGTCCAAAAAATGTATGGGATAAAATCTGGAAAACGAAAGGCAGATATAGAACATTATCTACCTTAGACCATAATGGAAGTGTTATTGCTGATCCCAAAGCCATTGCAGACACTCTGGGAGAAAATTTTGCCAGAATCTCAGCAACAGCATCACATCCTCCTGAATTTTTAATTCTGAAAGAACAGCAAGAGACACAAAGGCTAAATTTTTCTACCAATGTTCTTGGGCCATACAATCAGCCATTTGTTAAACAAGAACTAAAAAGAGCTCTCCTACTACCCTAGTGCAGTAGGGCCTGATGACATCCATTATGAAATTATAAAACATCTACCATGATCTTCTATGGATCTCCTTCTCTTACTATACAATAGAATGCTTGCAGAGGAAGAGTTTCCAAATTCTTGCCTTAAGTCAATTGTTATTGCTATCCTAAAACCAGGAAAAGATCCAACACAAGTAAATAGTTATCGACCCATTGCTCTCACCAGCTGTCTTTGTAAGCTACTAGAGAAAATTATTAATGCCAGACTTCTCTGGTATTTAAAAAGCAGCAATCTTCTCTCCAATACACAATGTGGGGTTCCATAGACATCGCTCAACTTAAGACCATTTGGTTCGTTTAGGAACTTGTATAAAATATGCATTTCTGAAACAAGAACTCCTTGTTTCAATTTTTTTTTGACATGGAAAAAGCTTATGACACAGCCTGGAGATATGGCATATTAAAAGACTTCTATTTATTACAAACTTTCTTTCCAGGTGAATTTTAGAAGTCAGAGTGGGAAATACGCTATCTCGATCATATCATCAAGAACAGGGTGTTCCCCAAGACTGTCTTAAGTGTGACACTTTTCACTGTTAAAATGAACTCAATCACCAGACAGCTTCCTCCCACTGTAGATAATGCTGTATATGTTGATGACTTCACAATTTACTGCCACTCCTGTAACATGAGGGTAATTGAAAGACGACTTCAGCAAGCAATTGATCATGTTTCTCTGTGGGCTCTTAGTAATGGGTTTAGGTTTTCAACAGAAAAAAGTGTCTGTGTACACTTCTGTCAAAAACACACTCTTCACCCAGATCCTGAATTAACAGTGGAACACTATTATTCCAGTAGCTACAGAAGCTAAGTACTTGGGACTGATCTTTGACAGTAAACTTACATTTCTAGCACACATTCGTCAACTAAGAGAAAAGTGCAAGAGAGCATTGAACCTTCTTCTCATTCTATCCTCTACTGAGTGGGGTGCTGATCGAGCTTCATTGCCCCATCTTTATCGTGCACTTATAGTCCAAAGCTGGATTATGGGTCTCAAGTCTGTGGCTCTGCAACATAGAGTAACCTGCAATAGTTGGATTCCATCCATCATCAGGGTATACAGATAGCTACTGGTGCCTTTCACACATCACCCACTCAGAGTCTTTATGTTGAAGCAAATGAACCAGCTCTATCACTTCGACAGAAACAGTTGTCTCATAATTATACCCTAAAGTCTCTCCCAGATTATCCTGCATGGACTAATCTCTTTTCTCTGCACTGGGAAACTCAATACCACACACTTCAAACTGCCATACGTCCTTTTGGTATGCTTGTTAAAGAGACTATGCAAGCTCTTGGTATAAATGTTGACAACATTTCCTACACTAAACATAATAGCATCCCTCCATGGCAGGTTTGCACACCATCCTGCAACCTCTCACTTCGTCAGCTACAGAAATCTCATACCCCATCATCTGTCTACCTCCAACTTTTTAATGCACACAGAGAAGCACACTCTGATTTCTTGCCTATCTATACTGATGGTTCAAGAACCAATACCTCTGTTGGCTGTGCTGACTGACATTATCTCCAACCAGATCCCACCTGACTGCAGTAATTATACAGCAGAGTTACATGCCATTCAGCTTGCACTTGTTCATATAAAAGAAAACTGCTACCAAAAGTTTATAATTTATACATGCAGACTCATTGAGCTCTTTACAGGCTATCTCCTCTCCTATGTATAATCACATCCAGTACTTTATGAGGTGTTACACCTGTTTCACAAAATGAAAATCCTTAATTCTGATTTCATTTGCACTGGATTCACAGCCACATTGGAATTAAGGGAAGTGAGGCTGCAGCTGTTAAATCAGCTCAAACTTTCTCCACGTACTGTTTGACAGTACCATATACAGACTACAGACAGTTTATATGATCAAAGCTAATTGTTCAATGGCAGTCATCATGGCAGGAAGCATTTAACAAATTATATGACATTAAACCTGAAATTAAGGATTGGCATTCTAGTCAACTAATAAAGAGAAGAGAGGAAGTTGTTCTCACTAGGCTCCACATAGGTCACAGTCATCTTATGCATTCTTATTTACTGAGAGCTAATGACCCTCCCATGTGTGAAAATGCAATACACATCTCACTATTTATCATATACTGGTAGAGTGCCATCACTTCACACGAGAGAGGAATGAAATTTTTGCCTACCTGGCCAGACCATATACACTCAGGCAGATTGCACGATGTTTTTAATTTTTTACAAAGAATTTATACAAACACATTTGACTGTAATTTTGTTTATATGTAAATACTGTATTGCTTCACTTAACTCTTGTAAGTATATATTACAAAATATGTAATGTTTTGTGATGTATATGTGCAGGAGTTGAGTACTAATGTATATATTATTCATTAATTTAATTTCCGACCAATCATGCATTTCTATAGCCTTGTGTTACCTTGTAATTTTGTTAATATGTAAATACCACACTGCTAAACTTAATTTTTATGCATACATGTATAATAATTCCTCTTTAACTCTGTATTACTGTAATAACAATTGTTGTAATAATCTTTTATATATATATATATATATATATAAAAATACTGCATTCCTTGGCTGTTGTGCATGCATTTTGTTTATATGTAGGTACTGCACTGCCTAGCTTAAATTTTGTGCATGCATATTATATACTATTTTTTTGACTAATTAAGTATTGCTGTAGGACACCTTGTATATTTGTGCAACCTTCTTGTAATTTTGTTTATATGTAGATACCGCATTGCCAAATTTTATTTTTATGCATGTTGTATAATAATTTCTTTTTGCCTATTTATGTATCGCTGTAAAAACCTCTATTACAATTTTAACTATATGTTAAAAGACCTCTATAACCTTGGTCTTAAAGGACACCTTCCTGTATTTATTAAAAACTTTCTTTCCAGGTGAATTTTACAAGTCAGAGTGGGAAATACGCTATTCCTTGGCTTGGTGTCTTGTACATGCATTTTATTTAACTTGTATCGTTGACTATTTTTGTACTACTGTAACCTTTAACCCAGTGTTTCTCAATGTGGGGGCGTATGCACCACAGGGGGGGGGAGCAATTAGAAAATGATGTTGCATTCGTCACCTTGTCAATGATATACTCAAAACACTCACGATTGTCAGCGAGAGGGGGGGGGGACATCAAAATCCTCGAGGCGGGGCATGATCCAAAAAACGTTGGGAAATACTGCTTTAACCTTATGTATTGCTGTGCCCTCTGCAGCAATTCTGTTTCTATGTAGATGCTGCTTTGTAGAACCTAATTTTTGTACAGGCATATTGTTTACAATTTTCTTTAACTGCTTATGTATAGTTGTAACCTTAGTATGGCACAGTATGAACTTTGTAGTTTTTGCGCCAAATAAACTATAAACCAACCAACCAATCCTCCCTCCCTCCCTCTCCTATCTTAAGAATGAGAAGTTTCATGGAAATTTCCTTTATTTACCATAAAAAGGCACTTCAAAAAAAAGCATTTATACAACTAATTAGCTGTAAATAAAGGAGAATGAAAATAAATACCAATATGCTGAATTTAAATCCAAATACTACTAATAAAAATGATAAAATTAGAAATTGGGTAAAATTGGTGGGTGATGGAATTTTTTTACTATTTTTTTCTGAACTCAGCACCTAAAAATCTATAAGAATCAATTATTACTTCTCAGACAACTTTTCCATCGCAGGCCTGTGTAATTTTCAAGGGCATGCCATATAACCAACAATTCTGAACATCAAAAGCTTTTGAGAAATGTATGAAGTTTAAGATCCAGGGAAGGTTTTTATCTCTTGCTCCTTCTAAGACAGTGGATGTTTGTCAGCAGTGCTTTTGTTTTTCAATAAACCTGCTTGATTTTTGAGTAGAAGTGGTTTATGTATGGTTCAGTTTAGAAGCATCCTGTTATAAATTTTCAATGTTATAGGAAGTAGTGTGATTACTCTAATTTTCTGAGTTGTTCAGATTACCTTTCTTGGATATTGGTATTATTAGGTCTCTTCTCTTCATTGTGAAGGAACGCTTGGATATAGCTAGAGTTGTATTACAGATATTTAACAGTTGTTTCCAAAGCACTTTTCCTCCATGTTTAATAGCCTCTGTAGTTATACCATCTAATCGAGGTGCTTTAATTCTTTGGGGTTTTTAGTGCAGTTTCAAATGTTTGCAGCATAAAAGTGTTACATGTAATGGGAAGTTCTAGTCAGTTGTTTCTGGCAAGTCATCTGTAGTGAAGTTAAATGATGAATTATTCAATAGTTTTTCAAAGCAGTTCTTCACTTTTATCTCACCTGCTTTCCAATGATTAAAATGTGATAAGTTTGTGATATTGTTCCATTTGAATGTTCCCAGATCCATTTTTTCTTCCAGGTTTGTGTGAAAATTTGTTCCATAAGAATATGAATGTTGCATAGTTTAACATTCTTGGAGTTTTCATCTGAAGTCTTGGTGGGTGCATACGTACAGCTTATCATTGCTTTTGGGTTTGAGTTTAAAGTTATGGTGATTATTCTCTGTGAGACTTTGGAGATAGATGAAATCTGACTATACATCCTTCTGTCGATTCTGATTCCACCATTACCAGATGTGTCTGCTAACGTATAGATAAAAGTCCATTTTTTTGCAACTTGATGTGACTTCATTCCATTCAAACTCTTCTCCACACATCTACCACGGTAAAAATTATTTACTATATACAAATTGTTCGTCTTGCATAGCATAAGCAAACGACAAGTGATGAATTTGAACAAAGAAACAGTGGAGTGCAGGCATTCATTAGAATTCTACATGTAGTCACATGTTACGATTAAATGATGAAAACAACTAACCTAGCTAACTTTTACTTAGAATACCTGAAAGAATCTTCTCTCCACCAAACTGTCACTTGGACTGTGCTACATAAATGACTTTTTGCAATTTGGAAGCATATAAAGCTAGAACTCCATTAATTTCTACAAAAAAGGTCAACAATTTACATTCTTGAATCAAATTTAATTTACACTAGAAAATAAATCTAGAATTTGCTTTCTTGACATCAAACAGGAACTTCATGGATCACTGACTACTGAAAACCAAACAGGAAATGATCAAACAAACAGCTTTACTAAATGGCTACAACCTAAGAATAATAATAATAAAATTAACAGCTCTCCTATACAGCATCCAAGATCAGAAGAAGTCCACAGAACTCCTATATCTTATATCAAAGGCATTTAAAAAAATACAAACAAATTATCAATGATGCTATCTAGTGTATACCAAGTACCATGTTCATGCAACTTATCTTACTACAAACAAACAGGAAGATCAGATGAAAAATGTATTTCTTATTAAGACACATCCAGCTTATCAAACTTCAATTCTAGCCTAGTGCAACATAGCATGGAAAACACCAACTACAGGATCTCATGGGATAACCCACACATCTATATATAAATAAATATGAATGTTTATTCAATGAGAGCACTGAAGCCCTATTTCATCAACCTGACCATCATCCTAACATGTCCAAAATTATAATCCTCAACTGGATTAAACAGGTTGTATTTTAATTAAATTTCAATCAAATAATGTTTTTATTCTAACTATCATGCAACTTTGAAGGATTCTAATATAATGCATGCATTCTGCCATTTCTTTGTTCAAATTCATCATTGTTCTTTGCTTACACTGATGGATGTCTTATATGCAAGATGAAATACTTGTAAAATAATTTTTACCGTGGTACACGTGATTTTACAGTTATGGAAAATTCCACAGGTGTCTCATTATACAAGAAAATATATGATCAGTTGCTGAGTGATGATTGCAGAATTGTGTGCATATTCTGTTCTGGGAAAAAAGGTTTTTTTTTCAATTAAAGGCAAGAGTTTTTTTTAAGAATCTTGCAAAAGCAGCTGTCAGAGAGCAATCGGTCAGTAATTTATTGGGGACTGGCTATTTCCATTGCTTAGGAAAGGCAGTAATAATCACTTCTTGGCAGGTAACTAGGAAAAAGTATTTACAGAAAATTCTGTTAAACAAGAACAGCAGTTGATCCTTGGCAGATGGCAACTGGTCTTTGATCATCTCATAATAGATGTTATTTGGTCCAACAGCAGTTGGGTGACATTTAAGCAAAGCAGCTTTGATTTTTTTTTTTCTGTGAATGGTCTGTTGTAGTCTTCCATGCTACTCAAAGAGAACTGTTGTTTTTCTGCTTTGCAGTTTTGGGCAAGGAACTCTGGGGGAAATGAAGATACTGCTGATGTTTAGCAAAAATCTCAACAGTGTTAACTGCTATTATGTTCAAGGAGCAAGAGTGGACAGGTGATTTAACTGCCCTTCATTTTCATATTTTATCCTAAACTTCATTGCTGTGGGTGGCTCTTGATTCAGGATTCCTGTTTTGCACTGACATATGTCTTGCTCAGGCATGTTTGAAAGCAGTGAGGTGTGTTAGGGGAGGGAGGGGTATCTGCAGAAGATACCCCTTTCCTTGGTTGCTGTAAAATAGATATTATACTAGTTAGTGTTTAGGGAAAAATGGAAACTGACTAGATCTTTTAGAAATTGCTGTTGTGGCAGCAATTGCTTTCTTCCCAGTGGCATTCATCATAGAATAGAGAGAGACTGATAAAATGATTTGATAACATCAAATCAAGCTTGAAATCAAATTGTAGTCTACACAGGGACTATAAAGAGGATGTCATTCTTGTTCAGCTTTGTATAAGTCCTGTGGTACTGGACCAACCATCATTCATATTTTAATCAACTGCTCTCATTTTGTCAATGTGAACAGTCACTATTTTAATCACGTTTATAATCTGTCTCTGCCCTTATACTCAGGCAGATTTTATCTGATTCATCATGTTATTTCTGTTTCTAAATCTTTACAGAGCGTTAATATTTATCACCTTCAGTAGCAAAAAAATTAATCCGAACATTCATATTTTCCCAAAGAAAAATTTTAATTTTGCAAGAAAATAAGTACAACTTTGCCTAATAATTTATGTGCTCGTCTGTTCCTAATAAGTTCATTCATTTGCTTAGGGATGGACTCCACCAACATATAACACATTTTTTCTTATTTCTGCATCTCAAAACAATACTTTTATAATGGATTATATTAAGTTATCCTTTGTATCACAATTTAATTTTCCAAGTCTCTTTTACACTGTGGCCCACAAATTTTCTATTAAGTTATGTTAGGAGAGTTACCTGGCCACTGAAGCAATTGGATGTGATTTTTGAGGAAATGTTCCACTTTTTTTTTTTTTTTTTGATGTGGGGCATGGAGTGAGATCCTGTTGGAAAATAAGTTCATCTTTCTGGATCCGTGGGACCACTCTTTTCTCCAATATTTTTATGTATTGGTCACTTTTCATCATATTATCAACAGGCATAAGTGATCGTGGGCCATCATTGGGTAAAAAAAAACCAGAACATCTTTTTAGTTGGGTGTTCAAGAGCTTGCTGAAGGTGGACAGGAGAAGTCTTCTCAGTCACTGATTTGTGAACACAGGGTACTCACTCTTCTTGGACAAAGAAATGGCTCTCATCTGAGAATATGACTTTCTTCCATTTCTCAACAGTCCGATCTTTTCTACACTTTTGCCCACTGGATCCTCGTTTTCTGCATAGCCTTCATCAACAGTTTTCTTTTTTTTTTTTGGTCTGTGGGTGGTCTTCCAACAATTCCAACCCTGCTTCCAACAATCTTCAACAGTCAGTCATGTCAAAAACATTAATTCCACCAGCTGCCAAGCCTCTATTTAAATCTACAGCAGACAATCTTGGAATCATTTTGCTTTTCCTGACTAGTAAATGAACTTGAGTAAGCGTAAGTTTCCTTTTTCGGCTACATTTTCTATCGGGAGAAAAGGTACCTGTCTCCCTAAACCTCTTTAAAATCACATTAACAGTACCCAAACCAAACCACACTCACTGGCAATTTGTCTTTGAGTCATGGATGTGTGCTAAGAAAGAGTGCATATTTTTGAACACTTTCTTGGAGATGTATCCATTTTATAGCTGCACAAAATGAATAAAACACTATGAATGTCAACTTCTTTACACTATTAAAAAACATCATAGAGACAGTTAAATCATGCAGTACTCAATCAAAATAGTGAACTAAAAGCAAAACCAAAATTATTGTGAACCGAAACAAAATCCAAACCAAAAACTTGAAAAATTCAGCCTGTTCATATTAATTTGTTTGCTACTGTCTGGTTGATGGTGATTATGCTATCAACCAAATGCAGAAAACAGAGGTCAGTCGAGACATGTTGCCAAGAGATGTGTTGTTCAAAACTTCCTTTTCTTTCTTTAAGAGTTCATTAGTTATTGAAAAATTAATTAAGTAGACCTGCACTTATTTGCAACAAAAATATAAAAGTAAAAAAAAAAAAAGGTGGTAAAAAAAGAAGTGCATTGTACCTCCTCATGATCTTTCATTTACACTTTGGAAAACACTGCCATCAAAAATCCCTCAGGGGTGTTTCACACTTCAAGTATATGAACCAAATAAGTAACAAAATGATGCAGCTTTGATTAAGCTGCATCATTTTGTTACTTGATCAGAGTGCCATATTTCATCTTAAATACAGTCGAAGGTACAGCCATTAGAAACTGCATCTATTATACTGTGTGTATGTATAGCAAGTATTATCTCGTTTATGGGAAAGAAGCGTTGCTTATGTTCAGATATAGTGAGTTTCACATACAAAAAAGTGCCCCTCCAAATGGCATTTGTGATATTTTAACTTAGCACTGCAATACAACTATATTGCAAGATGCTATAAGACTATTTCTACTTTCTTTTTTACAGTTCTTGATCATTTTAGAAAAATGATACTTCCCAGGCCAGTTGAGTACTGGCAGTAATAGTGAAATCCTATAGGCAAAGGAATTTAATATGATTTTTAGGTCAGTAGACGTTTGACTATCAAAAGTCAGTAGTACTGGCATGTGGGAATGTATTATATTCAGCATAAAAAACATTCAGAGCATTTAAAAGCATCCAGGGAAAGAAGTGTTGATTATGTTCAGATATAGTGATTTTCATATACAAAAAAGTGCAACTCCAAATTAAATATATTTATTTAAATATTAACATTTCATAAAGATTAGAAAACTGCAAAATATCTTTTATACAGTTAACATATATCATGATCAAGAAAGAAATCAAAATAGTGTTTGTTCAAAATGCTATGCAATTTCACAGTTCATATATTATATAAAATAAAAACTTTAATGTGGAGAGAAATATATTACATATAAAAATAGTAATATCTCTTTCAATATTAAAAAAAAAAAAACTTTAATGCGGAGAGAAATATATTACATATAAAAAATAGTAATATCTCTTTCAACATTATATATATACACACACGATTTATAAAACTAATATTCATTTTACAAGGCTTTATTGATTTTCTTTAAAAGAAAGGATTAACTATGAATTACAGTAAGATAACCAACTTTTGCAAATTTGGAAGGATAGTATTCCATTTATTGCACCATCCTTCTTTCTAGATCATTCCAAATTTTCCTTCCTGTTCTACTGGCGACTAATCTGTATTAGTATCAGTGATACATAATTACAAATGAAATCAGGAGATTAAGCACCACTTAAAGAGCATCTTATTTAGGTTAAGATCAGTCTTGTTTCCTCAGCAGGATATATTTACTCAAAAAAGTTACCAACTTGCACAACAAAAATAGCTAACAGATCTGGAACAACATAAAATATGTGGAGGTATGTGGAAATAGTGATGTCATTAGATGACATCACTTCTGTGCAAGACCACCATTCTACTTGCTAGAGGTTTGAAGTGGCTTGAAAGAGTTCCATGTTTAGTCTGTAGTGCAGTTTTTTCCAAAATTATATAAAAAAATAAAATAAAATAATACTTAGTCAACCTATGGTTGACTAAGTATTATTTTATTTTATTTGAGAGGTTTATAACATTTTGTAGGAAATCCAAGTTCAACAAGCCACAGTAAAACCATCACAATTTCTCACATTTTGGATGTGAGAAATTTTAAGACCATTTAAATTTTTTTTTAGGAAAAACTTCCATTTAATCTACAACAACTATTAAATATTTTCCCCTTCTCCTCTCCACATAAGCTGCAATTAAACCTTTATTTTGGAGTAGGCTAATAGAATACAGTTACTTTGGAATTGGAGGGAAGGGAGGGGGGGGGTGAAGGATTCTCTTATCTCTTACCTGTAGTTGTCTTTCTTGTAGGAGAGATTTCATTGCCGTAGTTATTGTTAGTCTGAAAAATTGAGAAACTGGAGGGGAAAAGGTGTAGTGGAAACAACAACAAAAAAATAGATTAGTAACAGAGAAATTATAATTAACACAACTGAGATAAAGGCATACTCCAGTCGTATGACATGCTGGGTTACAGACCACTATCGCAGAGCAAACCACTGCTTTTCTCTCCCCCCTCCTCTACTTGTATTTGCATAAGTAATGGTTTAATAAGGTTCACAAGCAGTCATAAATGTGCACTTTGACCTATAAAAAATATTTATTTTATTCTGTTAGATATACAAATGGAAAATTTCGAATAATTTTCATAAAAGAATTTTCTGAATAGCTTGGCTTAAGGAAATACACCAACTAGCAATCTACACCATTTAAAGTTTCTCCATTTTGGAAATAAGATTATGTTTACAGCTAACTGTGGTATTAACCAGTGTAGCACTTTTCATCTTTTATCTTTGTTTTTTAAGAAGTGTAGCAACAATAGTGTGAGGTAAGTTGAGCCTGCTGCCTCTCTCAATGTCTATACACCACTAAATTTAATAATTTAATCTTAGCAGGTAATGTAATAGATTTATGAGTCTTCTTTTCACTAGAAGCAGCAGCACCCTTACTTTGAATTTTATCTGCCATTATTGACAAGAATGAAATAAAATAAGTTATAAACAGTTTATAGTCTATAGCAAATCACACAAAGAAGCAGTGAGCAATGACATCCTAAACAAACAGTTCACAAAAACTATCCGTTGATTTATGGCAATGTCATGTTTCTAATACGAACGTACAGGTGAATGCAGAGTCATAAATGGGAACTGAAAAGCCTCATATGAGCAGATCATCATAAGCAAAGTGCCAAAATGGGAGTATGACTATATGAGTTGGAAAGTGCATGAGGAAAACCTTGTACACTTTCCGACTCATAATCCTAATTCTCGAACATTACACACCAGAATACAAAATCTTTATATATTTTAAATTAAAACAAAGTTATGAAAGTCAGAACTATCTCCATCAAACACATTTCTAAAATTCAAGATTTTAAAAATCCCAGAAATGACTTAAATACAAAGATTTTACATCTTTGAATTTAAATCATATAAAAACTTTGGAAAGGGAGACAAAATGCCTCAAGGTTCTGGAATATATGCTAGAAATACAGTTTGTTAATACTGTCAGGGATTTTTTTTTTTTTTGACAGTATGTGTTTTATACTTGATGGATCATATGTATATCAACTTTTAAATCTAATGAGGTTTTTTTGATAGGTAAACATCACTTATAAAAATAATTCACAATATCATTTATTTTTTACAACACTTCATTATATATATATATATATATTCATAAATTATCACTAACAGAGTATACTAATGAAATTTATGCCATTATTTATATAATGCAGTTTTATTTTGCAGGAACAAATGCATCATCAGCATATTTAAATTTCTTATTAACATTATATAGAGTATGATAAAAGTCAGTTTACATATATATAGAAATAAAACTATTCTCTTGTTGGATTCCTTATACAGTAAAATCTTGATTTAACATATCCCGATTCAATGGACTTCAGATTTAACAGACATAATTTGACAAATAAATACAGATGAAATAATTAATAAAAAAATAAATAATACGATGGTTAATCGGAAGCTTGGAAGGAGATAAAGACTATAACATTGGCTAATGGTTGTACCAAGTTACTGAACGGGAGTGAACCAGAATACGTTTTCAGAGGTTTTGAAACCTCTGATTTCCGTGAAACTTTGATGCGAGCTGGTGATAATGTCAGTGAGAATGATATTGGACAATGGCTAGACATCGATGAGGGCGACCCAGGCTATCAGGAAGAAATTGCTGAAGATGTTCTATGGGGCGATCAGGAGGTTGACGAGAAAGAAGAAGCAGTTCCAGCTTGTCCAAAACTATCAGCGGTTAGAGAACACATGGATGACATCATCTCGTTCATAGGCGCATCTTCAGATCCAGAGGCAATTGCTTATTATGAACATTTTCGGCAATTTCATCGTTAATTATTAAGAAACAGTATAAAATTGGAAAGCAACTGAAACTTGATGCTTTTTTCAAGCCCAATCCTCAGTAAAATGGTATTTACATAAAAATGTTCCCATTAAAATATATTAATACTGTACCACTGAAAGTATTTTATTTTCAATACTATTCCTAAGATTTGAGATTTAACAGACAACCCTTAGCCCATGATAATCCATTAAATCAAGATTTTATTGTATCTTATTTAAAATATAACAGAAATAAATACTAAAATAGTTGTAAACATTTTAAGCTACTCATGTGAAGAAACTGACATATACCTTCAAGACCACTGGAAAAACACCTCCCTTCTCCATAAAACCCACACTGAGCTTACAAAAATGAATGCCATTACCATCACTGTGTTATACAAAGAATTATCTGGAATACTAAATCCAGATCAATACTTGATCATCTACGCTAAGGGTTCCCAAAGTGGGTGGTACTGCCTCTGGTGGGATTACCTGGGGGGGGGGGGGAGTTAAAATTGGCACTAAGAGGTAAGGGGGCATCACTGAAGGTTGCTGCAAAATGCTGAAATGTGCAATAATTAATTGCTGCTGTTTGATTATTATTAATGTTGTTTCCAAGGACATTTTTTATTGTTTTCCATGTTGTTTTCCAAAACATTTTTAGAGTTTTTTGTTGGTAATTTCTGAAGTGGTCCTTTTTTACATTAATAGCACTGAGTGTGTTATAATGTATTTTCCCATATTCTTGTTTACTGAACAAAAATGTGACACTTTTAGCTATGTATTGTGTCACAGCTTGGCAAATTATAGGTTACGTTATATTGCGAGGATATAAAGATTATTATTTACAAAAATTGCTTTCAAATATGTATGTACGCTTATTTCTGCATGTTCCAGAATAGAAATGGCAGATGCAGGTACGTCAAAGAAGAAATGTAAGCAGTATAGCATTGAATACCTAAAATATGGATGCATACCAGCACCAACAAACCAGCAGCTGCCAATGTGCCTATTAAGTGAAAAGGTCTTCTCTAGTGAGCCCATGAAGCCTTCCAGAATTGAACATTTGAAGAAGGTACATCCTGACAAGCTAAATAAGAATTTAACTTTCTTTCAATCTCTCTGAACAAATTTCAAAAGCAACCAACAGTTTCAAGCATATTTTGCAACGCTTCACAATAAAACCCTGATGGTTTATGTGCATCATACAACATTTCATTGTTGATCGCAAAACCACACGATTGGCGAGGAACTCATCCTGCCAGCTGTTAGTGAGGGTCTGAGTCACCATACGATATAATTAAGATGATTCCTCTCAGCAATAATTCTGTGCAAAGGCGAGTAGATGAAATGGCTGCTAATGTTGAAGAAACATTATGCTGCATATTAAGGACAACAGACTTTGCATTACATCTGGACAAGTCAACTTTACCAGGCAATGAATCTTTGCTTTTAGCTTATGTGCACTTTGTAAAAGGAAGAAAGTTTGGTTCAAGAGTTATTTGCAAAAGCTACTAGATACATACACTAAAGGGGAGTCAATATTTCGTGTTGTTGAGCAGTTCTTCAAAGATAAGGAAATCCCACTTACTAACATACTTTCTTGTGCAAGTGATAGAGCCATCAATGACAGGTCGCTACAGTTGGTTTGTTACCTACTTGAAAAAAAGCAGTACCAAATATATTTACCATTCACTGTGTCATTTATTGCCAAAATCTGGTTGCAAAAAACCTCAGCGATTGCTTGCACAACTCACTACACATTGTAATTACTGCAGTGAATAACATTAAGGCCCATGCTCTCAATGATAGACTTTTTTCGAAAGCTCTGTGATGAAAATGATGAACATTTTGAATGTTTGCTGCTCCATATCAAGAGGCAACTGTTTAAGACAATTTTATGATCTTTTTGATACCATTGTAGAGTTTTTTGAAGACAAACACGCTTTGCTCAGTGATGAACTCAAAGCTATCAGGCAAGATTAATTTGCAGCTGCAAGACAATGACATCAATCTAATCAAGGCCAAATCTTCTATCTCAACATTTCAAAGTTAAATCTGTTGAAGCGAAACCTAGGCCATCATGAGCTCTACCAATTTCCCAGCCTGTCCGAGTTAGATGGAAAGCATATGATGCAAAATGATGATCTGCAAGTTTACTGTGACCATCTGAATATGCTTCATGAAGATATGACTAAGCGATTTAAGGATCTACTTTCGTTGGAAGTTCCAGATTGGGTAATAAATCCATTTTCTGATACAGAGGTAGTGCGAGTCATGGAGGAAGAACTTGAGCTACAAAATGACTTTGAGCTGAAGCCAAAATTTAAGAAATCTTATCAAAAGATCTCTGCTCGCTATCCTTCACTGTGGGGAGTGGTTAAGAAGCTCCTCATTGCATTTCCAACATCATGTTTGGTGGAACGTGGTTTTAGTGTGGTCATGCAACTTCTTTCAAAACAAAGAAATAGACTCCAGATAACTCAACGTGGAGATTTAAGACTCCTGCTAAGTGATATTAAACTAGACATAGGAAAACTGGTATCACTCCATGAGGTCCATCCATCACATTAAGGATTTTCTGAACATTCAAGTCAATAGTTGCTATTGAATAGCATTATAATACATTTTATTAGATTTTAATGTAAAATTGCTATTAAAGTTAAATGGTTTTTTGGATTTTAAATCTAAATATTACATTTATTTTAAATTTAAAATTTAAAATAAATGTAAATTGTAAATTAATAATTTGTTATTACTGTTCCTAAAGAATTTGCAAAAATTAAGAACTATCACTTAAAAAAAAAATATGAAGCTCTCTACAACAGAGAATATACATCCTGGCTGTAATTATGGGAAGTTAATTTATTGTTACAGCTGCTTACAGAAGACACCATCAACATTCTCACAGTTGAGGTTTTGCTATCACGCCCACATGAGTGCTGCTTTGAAAGTCATGACCAATGTTGAACGTGGCATCTACAATCTATCTATATTCCACAATGCCTAACAATGTTGTTTGGATGCAGCCAGAATTTTAACAAAATCAAAACCTTCAAAGATCAAAATTCTACCTAAAGAATATTAGTACTAAAAAACTTGTATGAAAGGGAGAAAAAAACAAACAATTATTATAGCCAGAGCTGACTGATAAAGGTAATGCAACTGTCATTATAGATCAAACATTGATTATAACCGAAAAATGAGCAATCTTCTTAAAAACTCTTCTACAAACTAGATTAGAGATGGGTATCCTGCCAAATCTCAAAAGAAAAAAAGTATAATTTATTAAAAAAAAGCTCAGTCTTACAATAAATCAAAAGAAATTACTGAAATGCTAAAACCTTATCATTTTGAATCCCTTGGATAAACAGTATTCCAAAAATTCACAAACTTAATATCTTCCCATCAAATACAGCATAGACAGCCCACCAACAAATTTTTAGCAAAATCACTTTTCTTCCTCACTGCCAACTCTCCTTCCTTCAGTAATCTATTTACTTTAAAACCTTAATACAAGAAAATCTTATCCCGAAAAAGTCAGACATTGTTATCAGCTTTGATATTACTTCAAAAATTTTACAAATGCACCTTTGACAGAGACCCATGACCTTATTTAGTCACATTTCTCCTCTTTGAATTATTCAGATTCATCACTTACTCAAGTTATTTTTCATGAAAGAAAGAAAATATACAAACAGTCAGATGGGACTCAACGTGTCTCCCCCCCCCCTCTCCAGTCAATTTCCACATGGAATGGCTGGAAAACCAAGCACTCAAACACAGCCCACATTAATCAACAGTTTGGCAAAGCTACAAAAACGTGTTTGCAATTTAGTTTCACGGCCTAAACACATTGCATTTTCTTCTTGTTTTATACTGGGAAGCACTGTAGTGAAATTTAAAGATACTGGTTGTTGATCTAGTGTTTGCTTACCATAAGAACTCAGTTTATCTTTATGACAGCATTTACAAATAGCTTAAGAAAATCAGGTATTAAGAACAGTTAACTTACAGTTAAGTTCGAAGCTTGATGTGCAACCAGTAGAACTTGTGAATATTTGAAAGTTTCTGGTATGCATTCTAGCTGAAAAAGTCAATTTTCACTATAGCAAAATTATAGGGGATCCAGAACTGGTTGGTATGTGAAAGATTTAACATAGCATTAATGCAATAGTGCTTTAATTGGAACTTTTTAGGAGTTTGTTAGAGAATTAATGATACAAAATTATTCAAAAAGTACATAAAGACAGGTTTTGTTCAACATCCAAATATAAGCAATGTCAATTTTTAGAATGTGAAAGTGTGATGTGAAAAGTAATTCAATCGTATGAGTGAAAGAAACCAGTGTGAAATTTATTAACAGGCTCTGCACATTTTTCTGGGTTTGGTAGTAGGAATTCGTTTTTATAAGTGTTTCACTCTTTAAAAACTAACTTCCTTTTATCTTTTTAAACTTAAGTTTAAACTTAAGTTCATAGAATAATCAAGTCACTCATTATCAAAAGAATGTTTTACTTGTTTACAATATGGTGTAGATGAATAAAAATATTGTATACCAATCATGTATTATCTTTTAACCAGAATCCTTAAATTTTCTCTATGGATGGATTGAGAGGATTATAAATAGTGACACCTGTTTTTGAATGTGCAAGATGTGATGACAATCTGTAACTGGTATCCAGGAGTTGAGGATATCGTGGGGATTTATGCAGGGAAAGCAGATCATCTGAATCACTTAAGACTCTCATAAAATTTTATTAGCTTAAAACTGAAAAGGATTTATGTTTTAAGATAATAAAATATGAAAACACCTATGTTTTAAGATAATAAAATATGAAAACACCTATGTTTTAAGATAATAAAATATGAAAACACCTATGTTTTTGATTGCTGATACTAATGCCAACCAAACTAGGACAATTTATTACAGACAAAAAGAGGTCTCCAGATAATCATTCTCAATCTACACATATTGATTGATCTAACCCTATTTGATAGTCTTTTTTTTTTTTTTTGAGCTTCTTTAGCTGTTAAGATTTCTACCACTATTCAAAAAATATAAAACTTCTCATACCTAACCATCTGTCTCCAGTGTTCTCTAAAGCATTTTTAGTTCTGATAATTTTTAAATTAAACGTCACTATTTCAAAATAGTATTAATTTGAATTTCAGCTAATACTTATCTATTGAAAGGTAGTCAAAATTTGGTTATCAACTTTTACATCAGAAGTATAAACTCATTTCAGAGAGATCATAGAATTTCTCCCTCCCCTCCAATACATAAGTAAAAACATTTTGCTAAATTAGAAGCTCCATAAACTGCTCAAACTAAGGAAGTTTCAAGATTTGGAAATATTTTAATTTCTTTTATAAATGTGCATTTAGGATATATCAGATTTTTGAATCGCACTCACTGAAGTCATGCTTTTTAAGCTAATTAAGGTTCTCTCTCTAGCTTATTGTCTCACTCACTACCACTGGTTTTTGCAAAACTGAAAGTTTGCTATAGCAATCTTTTCGGCTGTACAAAAATGGAAGAGAGAGCATTTCATCAATTTTCAATCATGTATTCATCATTCATTCAATTCTGAAATGAAAAAAATTTTAAATTGAATATAATAGGTGCAATAATAAGTCAGCTCTTTACTGCAGCAAACTGCTTCCTGTGATTTTGTTTAACTGTATTTATAAACTGATTTGCCTTTCAGTTGCTAAGTCATAAAAGTATTAAAATGTTTATATTTAATTACACAGGTCTTGCATAACCATAGCAAGATCACTAATATTCAACTTAAGTTTTAATATATATAAACACTTTCAATTTTGAGAGTAAACTCTTAAGAATGGCCATAAATTTTGTACCAAACTTGTTGTATTGTTTATAAACATTTCAGCTTACTTCCAATTGTCTCTTTCCCTTCTTTATGATATACCAAAGTAGTTTTCTTCTCTTGATGGTGTTAGATCCTAAATGAAGGAATCTTGGAAAGAAATCATTCATTTAGAACCTAACATATAAAACTTGCTGGCAAAGAGAAATACCTGCACATCAGTTGTAATTAAAAGTGAAACTTCTTCACTTTATGTAAAATCTGTATTCTTTATTTTAAGTACCTTATATTTAAGCTGTGGTGATTATATTAAGATTTCATTTTTAAGTATGTCTCAAAAGAGAGATAATCTGATTTAAATTTAAGCCTCACTTAAGCTATGTAAAATTTACTGTGTGTCATCTAAAAAGTTGCTAAGTAATAATTCCTGGAAGGCATAAAGCTACACGTGTACAGCATAATGCTAGCGGCTATAGCTTACTCAGAAAATTACGTTGCCATGTATTCTGCGAATCCAAGTATAACAGCGTCGTAAAAGCGAAGGATGAACCCAAAGGGGTGAAAAGATAAGGGCCGTGTGCAAAAAGGGGACTGAGAAAAGAGGGCGCTCTATAGAAGAATATAAGGGGTTGAGCCCGTATCGGAGGACTCTCTCTCTGGTCATAACGTTTTCCTGTTTTGGTGGTTCAGAAGTTAGCGGGCAGTTTCACATAAAGGGGGGGGGGAGTGAAGTGTGTGATAAGATGTCGGACTGTGAGCGTTCTTAAAATGAAGTAGGATTCTATGCAAAGCTGAAGGTAAAAATTTGAGTCCTAGCAGAATCAAGCCATCGCTGAAAAAGTCCCATCGAGTTGTTCCTGAAACGCAAAGATTTGAGTGTTTTCAGCAGAAATAATGAAGATAGCGTAACCCCTATGTTGCCATATGGACAGCCAATAGATGAGAAGTATCCAGATGTACACGTGGTGCAGAACGATGCGGAAAAGGCTTGGTAAGGTGCAATTACTCTAATTTTGTGTGAAAGTTCATTAGAAGAGAGAAGATTGTTTATGAATGTGAAATTAAGAACTGTATTCTAACGAACTCAGTAGACGGTCTCTATTTAGAAAGTTAACCTCCTTTGAGAGTAAGAAGAATTGTTTGGAAGAGATCTTTTGTAATTTCGTATGTGATAGGATTAACTTGATGCGATAAGAATAGTAGAATTTAGTATCTCAGTAACATTAGAATGTTTGTTAGTTTTCTCTGGAGAGTGATACTACTGAAAGGTATTTATTTAGCTTAAATTCATATCATTTGCTATCTATCCCAATATGCAGTTACTGTGTTTAGCATGCTTTATAAGATTTAATTAATTTAGAAAGTGTTAACCTCTTAATTCAAGTTTTATTTAGTATTGAGCATAATTGAGCGTATGAATTTTGTATTGTGTTTTAGATATTCCAATAAACATGTCATATTTACCTGAACCTGAGTCATGCCTGATTACGATTCCAACTTACCACTTACAAAAATAGAACCTATTTTGGCGGGAAGGATTTAGAGAGTGAGTATAAAGATTTAGGTCATGACTGCAATAATCTGAATCTATATGGCAGTTTAAATAAGATATTGTGTAAGAAAACTAAGAATCTAGTATTGTCTCCCTGAGTAAGGATCTTTTTTACTATAGGATACTGGCTGGCACAGCAAAATATAAATTCACCAGTATCTGAAGAGGAAACAATCCTAGATATAAGAATAAGATTAAAGTGAATAAAGAGAATAAATCACAAAAGATAAATATTTAACAATAGAGCAGCCGGTAGGATTTTGATTGTATAAGGTTTTAGGTAAGAAAGGATAGATTTAAGTAAACAACTAATTAAGCATAAATCATATAGAAACATTGATATAACAATGGTTACTTTCATGTATAAAACTATATAAAACATGCTAGATAGTCGACAAAATGGACAGCATCTCCAGTCTAATTGGTATACACGATTTTCATGGCCCAGAATGAAACTACCATTCTGCTTATTAAAAGCCCCTGGAGTGCCTTGAAAAAAATACCATATTTGCATTATTAAAAGCTTCTCAGATTATCTAACTCAGAATCCAACTATAGTGCTAAAGGTTAACCTTTTGTTATCATTAAAAAAAAAAAAAAGAGTGAGAGAGAAATTAAGCTTTGAATAAAACTCATTTTCAAGAAAACAACCCTCATGGTATTCAAGAATGCGATGCATAAATAAGTATCTGCATAGAAAAACCATCAGTCTCACAATCAACCAATCTTGTTCAGAATGCAATAGGGGAATGAACTGATTGTGTGCCATGGGTGTGATAAGTTATTATGGACACAAAAATCATATATTTAAGTGTTAGATACATAGATACCATAGTACGAATGCAGACTATGAACAAGAAAAATGCTTGTAAATGGGAGATAATTACTTGATAACCACAATGCTCACAAGTTTCAGCATGTAACCATGTCATTTCTAAAGAAGCAATTTATGTACCTTAGCCCACTGCTTATATCTAAACTTAAGCCATTAACCATGTGCAGCTTTTATACTTACTCTCAGAATGATACATGCTGCATTTCTGAGATAAAATTTCCAGATATATGTCTCTCTCTCTCACACACACACACACACACACACACACACACACACACACACACACACACACACACACACACACACACACAGAGTGTTAGATAAACTAGCACTCTATGCTATAACAGTGTTTTATTAACCACATTCATGAGCAAAAGTTAGTTGTAGAAAGTTAAACATGTGTGCTACATCTATACTGAAAGTGCATGAATGAAACTATTCAAAATCTGAATACTAGGCAATCATTCACCACCTCACCTCCCAAGACTATTTTTCTTATGGAGGAGGAAAAAAAAGATCAACCGATAATACTGTTTTCTGTTATAACCCTGTCAGCAACAGAAAAATTAATTTGTTGGTCTGAGACCATTAGCTGTCAGGATAGGCAAAACAGCATTGTGGTGAAATATTATAATACATGAAGGAATATGATAGTAACAAACTTTATATTTAACAAAACATTCTTAAACAACAATAATTGCAGAAAATAATCAGTAATAGATAAAATCTGACCAAAGAAGTTAATACAAAAAATATTATTCATTCAAAACCAACATTAAAAAAAATGACAAGTCCTTGGAAAAAAGAGAAAATATTCTTTTTAACAGAGATAATGGTACAATACAAGATCAATAGCCTCCAATTATTTAGATATCTACCAATTTTAAATAATTTAAATTATCTAATAAATCAAAAAGATCTATATAATATATACATTTAAAAAAAAAAAAAAAAGGGTTCCAGCCCTTGCAGCAGTAGTACAATATAGATGAGCATTTGACAGAATTTTAAACATCCAGTTTGTTCTTGCAGAACACATGGTATCAAGCATTATAAAATTAGCCTTTTGATCAGTCACTTTAATGCAACATCTGTTCTGTTGTTAGGCTGGCCAAATAGAACTTCAACTGCAAATTTTTCCCTAAAAACTGTCCAGGTCTTTGGTTTATGGGGATTATCCAACTGTTCTCTCTTTAAATATAAACTAAAAAATAAATAAATATGATTTATGTAGCAAATTTAGTTCTTACCTATTTTAAAATCCTTGATTAATTAATTGGTAATAACATTTTATTATTAACATTATATTTAAACATACCTTAATGCCTACAAATCAAATTTTGTCAAATAGCTTACATGTGTTAACTATGCTAAGGCCTGCTTCTCTCCACTCTCCCCCCAATATCAATCCAATACACAAGAGATTACATAACTTTAGTCACGTGGCAATTTCAAAAACATTACTGTTCCTTTGGGTTTTCAAGATATTTCTACATATGATTATATTTCTTTGTTCAATAATTTCTATATGGTAACTGAAAATAAATAAACCATCATGTATTATATTTGTAGTGGTTTTTTTATTTTTTAAGTTTTATCGCATTTCAGCACATACTAGTAATGAATGTATCTCTCGGATACACGTGGCCTAAGCTGCAATTTTTTTGACAGTGAACTCTGCAGGATTGAGTGAGTAGGTTAAAAGAAATTCTAAACGAGGCTTTTTTGCTGTGTGACACAAAGAAGAAACAGTTGAATTAACGAGTGATCACTCCTCTACAAAGGTGCATCATCGAGGTGCGGATAATGCAGTGACTGACGTAGCATGTACTGACATGACTGGTGGTGGAAGAACTGGTTATTCTTCTTAAGATATCAATATAAATACAGCTATGGGATATCAGATTGCATGTGAACAACAACAAAAAAGTACAAATAAAATAGCACTCTCTCTCTCTCTCTCTCTCTCTCTGATCTGGCTGTGTATTTAAGCCTCAACACTTAACTTCCTGGGGAGTTAAGAGGGCAAGATAATTCAAGTACTAGACAAATGGCAAATGATAGACTGATCAGTATCTCAGGAGTGGTAGTTAAGTACTCGAAAAGAGAAGATTTCAGGAATCATGTTAATCTACAAGAAAAATTACAGCTTTTGAAGAAGTCTAATTTTAATAATTTATTAACTTTTATATTTTAAAGTGAGAGCTGAGCTGGATAAAAGAAATGGCTAAACCACAACACTAACAGATTTTGCAATGACATTTGAACTCCGTTATATAAAACCAAGGGAAAATGGAATGGATATAAAACTGGTAATATGAATAAAAGGATAATTGATATGAGACATCAGAAAGTAATATATAGTGGAATCAAATCAAGGACAGGTTAGGTGTCAGACATCTACTTAGATTACTTCTATTTAATTTGCAAATTAATTATGGCAGGTGCTTAATTATGCTGGGTTGCTTAAGAGTCAAAGATAAATAACCTGGGAGGAAACTTCTACACAGCCTTTAAAGAATGCAGAAAACTGATTGAGGCTTCTTCCCTAATGTCAAATGAATTGCATTCTGAATCGGCTTAAACCAAAAACAGAAATATGATGAGTGGGACAACACTTGGTTAAACAAGATGCCCACTGGTTACATCAGAGAACCACAAAGAAAGTCGGCTACTGAAAAACTCAAATTCAAATTAGCAGAAATTAAGACAGGTACCATCAACATAAGTATCAACAGAAATGGTGAAACTGGAAAAAGACGAGAAGTATCATGTCGACATAATTTATGTTACTGAAGGCTAAACAAGTGACATTTCAATAAATAAATATAAGATATTATATTCAAGAAAGAGTGATCAGAAAAAGTAAGGAGTAGCTATAGCATTCAATACTAAACTCAAATGTGAACTTCTGTGAAATCAAAAGAATGAGAATAAGCAAATAATTATTTATGGCAATTTTATGATAAGGGTAGTTCTTAATGAAAGTGCTACAAAATTTTGTTTCCCTGGTGTGAAAATTAATATTAGTAATGTTGTCAGAAAGGAAAGGTGAAAGAATTGATTCTTTTTAAATGGAACCAATGACCTGAGAAGTATTGTATAAGGGAGTTGGAAGAAGAGTGAGAGAGTGAAGTTTGTGAGTCTGCTGCCATTCTGTGATAGAGGTAAACTGAGAAAAGCTAATAAACCAATACACAGGTTGTACAGAAGGAATGATGTGGTTCATGAACCTATGGTCTGAGTTTGATGGATGGAAAGATTTATACAATGTTGACAGACTGCACTTAAATGAATTAGGACTTATGTCTGGAGAGAGCTTTGTTCACCGAGAGCATGGCAGTGCAAAGTCGGGAAAACTAAAGAAATTAAGATGGATGCAAACGAATGTGTGTGAAGGCACCCCATGAAGTGGATGAGCATGTGTGTAAATAAATAAAAAAAATGCAGAATTTAGTCTCTCAGGCAAATTGCAGCCAACAAGATTAGGAGTCAGTCAGGCACATGGCAGTTCTTTTGAGTCTATCTGGTGCAAGATCAAGGGCAACAGGACAAAATATAAAACTGGTTACTGATATACGCTAGGGATGTGGAAGACATGCATCAACAGATTAGTACAATGAGTGCAAGTAGAGTAATTATTAAGGAAGACTTCAACTTCTGAGACAGATTGGAAGAAGGAAAGATCACAGGGCAGGAAGGAAATGAAATTTGTTCACCTACTGAGATAATTACTTGAAACAGAATGTGACAGAGAGGACTTGGGCTATAAGGATGTTAGATTTTATAGGTTCAGAAGCCCTGAAAGTGATCATTTAATCTTGACTTGGGAAGGAGAAAAACGTGGAAATTCCAGTTAAGAAACGGTATATCTGGAACTATAAGGCAGATGATTACGATACAGTTAGGAGGCAGTTTGAAGCAGTACAATGGCATAAATTTCTGCAACGGAAATTTTCCTGCTTGACAAGTCAGTCAAGCAGGAAAAAAAAGCTACTCGCAATAAGAGTTAAACAAAAATCACAGGTAGACTGGTAAGAATATAGAAGATAAATATCAAGAAGGTAACAAAATACTTTGAAGGCTATTGTGGACATTAAAGATAGCAATATGGTCTATATTTAAGTAATAAGTCAGCAATTAAAATTAAAGGAAGTAGAAGATGGCTTCATATATAATGAAGTGTAAGACAAAAGTGTGCTCTACCTTTCCTCAATCATCTGTAAGGATCATATTATCAAGTGGCATTAAACCTGATATCAAAAACATGGATATTAAACTCAGCTCTTTACTCTATGCATATCGAGTTATACTCCTAAATAAATCTGATACAAATTTTCAGCTCTACCTAAACTGAATAACTGCTGTTAACAAAAAATGATATGAAAATCAGCTAGACAAGAGCTATGAAATAGTCAGGAACATGGATAGCATCAACTGAATTCTCAGTTGAGAACCTACAAAACAAACTATTTAAACTAAGCTTGTAATAAACTTAGAAACCAAAATTAAAAACTAAATCAAAGCTCCATAATGGATAGACTGCAGGCATCAGCAAACAAGAGAAAGAAGGGTGATATGACAGACTTAAAACTTCTGAAATGATCATATAGGATATTTTATAGATTCTATATTCTATTCATGAATACTAGTAAAATATAGAATATTTCATACCAGTAGATTGCATGTTTCATTTTATAGGAGGCAGGGGAAAAAACAAGAGGACATCTTGAAATTTAAGAATGAGGTTGAGAAAGCTAGATTTTTTTCCTCTCAGAGCAGTGTAACTGGAATGGCTCACCTTTGGAGGTGGTGAGTGCAACTAGTGTGGAAGAATTCAAGAAAATGTATGACAGCTGGTATGCACAGCCAATTTGATGAGTCCCCTACTCCCAGCAGGTCTCCAACACTATCATTTACTCCATCTACTGGGTCCACATTTGTGGTTTAGACTTTCTAATTCAAGTACTGGTATGCATTCCCAATTACATTCCTCTTAAATATTTTATATCACTGTTCTTCTGCTGCTGCTGCTGCTTATCTCATTGAACAATCTTTGAAAGCAAGAGGATGTCACAATGCCACCACCAACTGGGGAGAGCAATAATGTGGTTTGATTTTAATACATGGAGCAGCTAGGCAGGTACAAAATTTGCAGTTCCAGAGATACATATGGAATTGCAGCGCAAGGGACTATGATAAATAAAGGAAACAGATTGCTGATGTTCAGTGGCGTAATCAGTTGAAGGCAAGAGAAAAATCAGCAGTGCTAGGAACTTGGTCAGGAATCAATTACTTATGGAAATATCGGATTATATTCCTAAGGTTCTGAGGATAAGTAAACTAAGGGTAAAATAGATGAATCATAAAATTATGCAAGAGCTTCTGAGAAAGTGAATGTTATGGAGGAGATATAAAGAACAGGGCACCCCTCAGCAACTAAATCAAGGAGCAGCTTGATTTGGTTGTTCAACAGAAGTCTGGCCACAGAAACAAAAAAAAATGAAAAGAGGGAAAAATAGTGCCAGTGCATAAAGGAGAATCCAGGTCAGTGTCAAACTATAGGATAGCATGTATATCAAGTATAGTGTAGTGTAGTGTGTAGTGGTGAACGTGTTAGAGAGGCTAGTTAGAGACAGAATACAAACCTGGATTAATGAGAATGGAAATCTTGCAAGAAAGCAGCATGGATCTGTTAAGGAGAGGTCATGCTTTAGTAACATGGTTATACTTTATAACAGGGTGCCTAGCGTATTTGGACAGCTAGATACTTACACCGTGATTTATCTGGATTTTGTTCAAGCATCTGATTGAGTACTGCATGATAAACTACTTTGAAATGAAGCATAATGGGGATGGATAGTTTATGATAGCTTGGTTACAGGAATGGTTGACTGATAAGAGCCAGTGAATTGTATATGAAGGTGCAGTGTCCCGAAAAAGAAGGTGATGAGTTGGGTACCACAGGGTTCTGTTCTGGGACTACTGTTGGTTAATATATAAATAAATAAATAATGGTGTCTCCATAGGGTCAGAACTCGAATAATAACATTATAGTTCATAGTGTGAAAGGAGATATTCAGGTGTTTGCTGATGATGCCAAATTAGGAAGAGCAATGTCAGAAAGTTCTTATGTGTTGCTGTTACAAGATGATTTAAATGGTTATTATAATTACAGCTATTTTGCCTGCTTCAGTTTAGGAGTGCCCCTGTTTAAATGTCATTGGCTATTTACTCATGGATTCTTAGGGCATTGTGAGTGTGAGTGTAAATGTACCAAAAAGTATATGTAGCATAAGGAATAGAAATTTACACATACCTTTTTCTGGGTGTTGCGGCTTTTCCTCTCTTCTGCGATGTCGAAAAACTACTGAGTGTGTGTGTGGGGGGGTAGGCAATTTGGTAGAATTAAGTTAGAAAAACCTGGTTTTTTTTCTGTAATATATATAAACATATATATTATATTATATAGGGTGGGGAAAAGGTTGATTTTTTAAAATAGGGAGGGGGAAGGGGAAAGGTGGTTGACGGGGTGCGGTCCATTTCGACTATTCGTGGTCGTCATCTGAACACCTGCACCCCGTCAACCACCTTTCCCCTGCCTATTTTAAAAAATCAACCCTTTCACCTTTTCCCCACCCTATATAATAATATATATGTTTATATATATTACAGAAAAAAACCCGGGTTTTTCTAACTTAATTCTACCAAATTGCCTACCCCCCCACACACACTCAGTAGTTTTTCGACATCGCAGAAGAGAGGAAAAGCCACAACACCCAGAAAAAGGTATGTGTAAATTTCTATTCCTTATGCTACATTTACACTCACAATGCCCTAAGAATCCATGAGTAAATAGCCAATGACATTTAAACAGGGGCACTCCTAAACTGAAGCAGGCAAAATAGCTGTAATTATAATAGTTTATTAAGAGGAGTAACATGGGAGTTTCCCATAAATAATATACATGATTTAAATGGGTTTATGCTTTGGGATGAAGAATGGAGAAGTCATTTCAATGTTGGTAAGTGTAAGGTTATGCAGCTTGGCCAGAGAAGATGGAATGAGGTTTACCATACTAGATGAACTTTAATTTTGGAGATAGAGGAGGCCGACCTTCAACATCTGAAGGTCGGCCCTATCCACCAAGTAGTATGACGGTGGACACTGCAAAAGTTATAAGAGTTACCCAAAAAATAAAAATTGCAGCTATAATACAAAGAATGCTGACATGTACAAATAAGGAAGTGATAGTTCCACTGTATAAGGTACTAATTAAGTCTCATTTGTATTTCTATGTCCAAATCTGAATGAGGCCTAATTAGTATGAGGACAGATTGAGGTCTTCAGAACTTGGCAGATAGGAGGAGGTAGGGGAATATTGATACAGGGGAATAAATGAGTAAGAAAGTAAAAAGATTCTTTGATTGGCAGGTGGTTAATGATCAGGATGCATTGCTAGAGTTTGTGGTGAGTAATCCAACAGTGAACATTTTCAAGGCAAAGTATGATAGTTATTGTGGTGAGTGTTCAACCTCCTGTGATGAGTCTTGAGACTTGGAAGTAATACTGAAAAATTCTAATTATTCCAGAAATTCAGACTTTATCTTTAGTTTTTATGTAACTTATCATTTCTGATTCCTTTTACTAGTACTTTTTCCTTCATTTCTAAGCTTCCCATCCACTCAATTGCATCCAGAACATTTTGCCCCCTTCATGATATTTATCTTCCAAGTATTCATATGACTTTTGTTTAGCTACACAAAGATATGCTTTCTTATATTTTTCTCTGTATTTTCTGAAGACACCTGCTGACTTACTTGACATAACTATCAACAAAATTTCTTGTTTTCCAGGCTTGCCTTTTAAACTTCATTAGTCCACCATGAAGTTTTCTTTCTATCCTTACAACTTGACATTCTTCCTTGGCGGAATCAATGTTTTCTTAATATCTTAAAACTTCTTAATATAACATGAATAAAACTTGAGTCTACAAGTTTTGTTCAAGTTTTTAAAGTGCTTAATATCTCTACCCTAACATTTGAGTTTACAGTTCACTTTTGTATATTTCCTTTTGATATGATATTCATTTTTATTCTGCTTAAAACTAAATGTTCACTTTCCATTTCAAATCTCCTATGCATTCCTATATCTGAAAACTGTCAAGATTTGCAGAAAACAACAGTGAATAAGGTTTTGTCTCCTTCCCCCCCCCACACAAACATGAAGTCATGCACATCTTCATATTGGAAGATCATTGACTAATCCATGTCTTTAATAGAAATACAGAAGATACTTACCATATCTTTTCTCCCAAAATATTTTATTATTTAGCAAGATTTCACCTGAAAGACAAAAACTGGTGAGACCTTTCTGAGCAATAAATGCAAAATGCTATATTCAGGGGAAAAGAAGGAATAGCTATAGTATTGAACACTAAATATGAGGCTAATCTTCTTGAATGACAGCAATATCCAGTAGAGTGATGTGGGCAAATATCAGAATGGGGAACTGGACTATGAGACTTATTTGTGCTTATAGTCCTGCAGAAGGTTCTACTAAGGTAGAAGTGGAAGAATTATTTGAAGCTTCTTTAGAGAAAGCAACTGACACAATGAAAAAGGAAAAGTTGGTCCTTGTTGGGGGATCTAAATAGCAGAATAGAAAATGATTATCAGACATACAAAAATATTTTGGGAAAATTTGGAGAAAATAGCAAAGCTAATAATAATAATGGTAAATACCTGTTGGATTTCTGCTCAGGATATGATTGGTTATTATCAACACAATGTTCCAACATAAAAATGTGCACAAATTCGCATGGAGAGAAGAAGCAAGGAATAAGAAAAATCTCATTGACTATGTTATTGTTGATAGTGATGCTTTCTCACTGGTGCAGGATGCTAATGTACAGAGCATTGGAAATTTGGAGTGATCACCATTTAGTCTTGAGCAAGATAAAATTGAATTTCATATTGAAAAGAAGAACATGTAAGAAAGTTTTAAAGTGAATAAAAGTTGAGCAGCTCTCGGGAGTGAACTGTACACTAAAATACACAAACATTCAAGAAAAAATGAAAGAGTTTGGGAACAGGAAACAAACCTTGGAAACTCAGTGACAGATCCTAAAGAAAACATTGATTCAGCCAGAGGAGCATGTGGTGAAGTTGTCTGCAAGGATAAAAAAAAATCAGAGTTAAGGTGGACAAGTTAAAGAGGCAGTGAAGGAAAAGAAGAAGAAAGCATATCAAAAGGTCCTGGCAGTTTGTGCTCTGAACAAAAGTCTTTGGAAGTCATGGTAAGAACACAGAAAATAAATACTGGGAAGATGGAAAAATATTCTGGAGGCTGTTGAAAAAGCTCAAAAATGAAGAAAAGAGTGCTAAAAAAGGGATTAGAGATAAAGTGACATGAAATTGGAGAAAAAGATATCCTTGATGTATGGAGTAATTATTTCGAAAAATTGCTTTTGATTTCTTGATACTGGGAGAAGGATTTTATAGTGGTTCTGAAGTTTTTTCTCTGGAACATCTGTAAACGGATAGATAACCCTTAGGCTTGCTAGAAGATTCAGTGGTTCTATGACTTATAATAAATTAAAATTAAATAATAATTAAATAAAATTAACAATAATGTATTACAGAATTAAAATTCTAATTGCTGCTTAAAAAGTTAATATATTAGATGTATGGTTGTTATTGCACATGAATGTACTTGAAAACATCTAATACTGTTACCAATGGAAAATTACTAAAAAAAAAGCTAGAAAAGGAGTTGAAAATAAAAATTTGAAGCAAAATTTTAGAAGTAGTAGCAGATACTTTTCACTTTACTCAAAATGAAGTCATACTCACATTTAAATGGCTAAAAAAGCCTTGTAAGTGGTCTTCTGGCTTAATTCACCTGCGTTTTCACTTAGATTTTCAGCTTTGTTATATGTGCCCATCATTCGAATATTACTCAGCATAGATGCTGGTAAATAAACGATAGTCTTTATAGAACTTGTTATGCCTAAGGCCATACTTGACTGCCAAAATAGCTCACAGCATTGGTAATTCCATCTTGTTTCTTAATTTAGTTTTAACTACATTCAAGGAACTAAAAATTCATTCAACTTCTGCATTAGAATTTCACAGTATTAATAAATTTACTGCACACTGAGCAATTTCTTTAAAAGGATTCATTCCAGGTGCATCTTTGCATTTTCGTACTTCACCCCAGAATAGCTCTGCGTTTTCTACATTTGCCTATTTATTTAAGTGGATAGTATTATACTGGTATTCAGCAACATCATCTTTTTCTGTTTTCAGCATTATTTCTAAGATGGGAGTAACAGGTTCTTTTATATGTTTTAGGGTATCGTTAACAGAAAAAGAGATCATTCTTAAAATATTCAAGTTTTCAGGCAACCTTTGCTTAAGCTGTTTGAAGAAACCAAGAAGAAATTCTCTTACTCTGTTTCTAAGATTGTGCTCATCATTTTGTGTTATTTTCTTTTGTATCATCAATTCTGAAATTTTTCTTTTCAAATCTGTAACCAAGATTTGGTTTGGGATCCAAATAGTCAATCTCTGACTAGAGGATTGACTCTGGAGATGGTAGCACTAACATATTAGCAACAGAGAGAATCAAACGAGAAAGACAAGAAAGGTCTTCAAATAATCTGGTCTTATCCGCATTGTTAGATTCAAAAATTTTATTAACTTGCTGAACCTGAACTAGAACAGGATGCAAAAATAAAAGGTACAAGAGATTCCTTTCATCTTTGTACATTTCCCACAAAATTTGAGCTTTGTAACATTTCTCAGTCACACTCACAACTTCAAAGTGAGCTTTTAATTCCAAGCACTGGCTGAGAATTCTGTCTACTGCATGTTCAATGGAGAGCCACCTCGTTGCACAGTTGCTTACAATTTTCAGAGGAGCATCATTTTCGTTGATAGTTTGATACTCTTTGTACGCTGCTTGTCTTGAAGAAGAATGTTAAAGCCACTTATACATTTCAGCAACTAAAAATTCTAATTTTTCTTGGGAGAGATTTTGCACAAGTGTGAGACATTGCCAGTTGCAATGAGTGGCATACACATCTAATTAAGATTAAGAGGGAATATACACCTTCAGTTATTCAAAAATTATTGACAGCAACCAAAGCACTGCCATTGCCTGTACCAATTGTAATGAGATTTCTAATGTCCAGTTTCTTGGTCAAGACCTCTTTTTTCAGTGCAGCCTCAATACCACTAGCATCACACTTTTTTCAGAACCATCATGCTCAGAAATTTATGCATAATTTTGTCGAATTTCTTGCTATAATAAATGATGGCAATTCCTAAAATCTTATTTGCTGTGATGTCATTCAATTCATCAATTAGCAAGTTGAAATTTCCATCTCCAATATCTGCAATTAGATCTTTTTCAAAATGCTCACAATATTCTTTACAATTGCAGAGCACTTGGTTCAGTGCATTTTTACCTTTAGCATGATTTGAATGTCTGGGATGATATTTTTGCAAAGCTCTATTAGATGATTGCAAATGTTCAATGATGATTGACAACAAAGCCATAATGCTAAGCTGCCTTCAAAGTTCACTGTCTCAGACTTCTTCACAAGCATATTTGTAATAGGAAGAGCCTTATATAAAACTGCAGCAAGAGGTTTCTTGGTTTCACTATGCTTTACAAGCTGACAATATTTAGCAGCTATATCACATCTGCAAAACTTGGTGGTCTTTTGTAACATCACCAGGAACTTCACACAGTCATTTGAAACCACTCTCTCCTAAATTTTGTAAGTTTTATGGTCTCTTTGCTCATTTTTGAAGTATACAAACTCTTTACTGCAATAAATTACAATTATTCACTGAAAACTTCCCACTTACTATTGTAACTACCAACACTGTGCAACAGACTAAGTCATAGCAGCACTATTAACTTCAAAGCAGCAAAACAGGAGACTGTTGGGCCACGTGAACTGACTGACGTCATCACGCATTTGAAACGTGTATGATATGTGCACCAAATGCACAATACAATTCTGTATCAAATGCAAACATCTGGAAAACTTTTAAAACAATTTATTTAAGAATAGGTTATAAAAACAACTAAAAAAGAGCTGAAACAAGTTCTGAAGGAGCTAGATTAAAATTTTTGGAGCAGGGAAGTAAAAAAGGAGCTAAATCTAGCTCCAAAAAAGCTAAATTGGCAACATTGGGATGAAGCATCAAGTGAAAACTGGATACTTCATTGTCAACAATGGTTATAATTTGAATATCAGATCTATAAACATCAGGAAAAGGTGGTTAAATTTCAAACACTTGTTACTCAAAGATGATTTCATGGACCTGGATTCAGTGCAGTGCTGTCAAACAGTCACAAATTCTACTTCAGCAGTATGTTTTGTTGTTCCAAAACCTAATTAAGAATAGAAAAATATAATTTAGTACAACAGAATCACTACTGATAAGGAATTAAGAGAACATGTATCTTCAATTAATGGACAAATTCAGTGAAATGATCAAAACATCTAATGTAACAATACTGTTACAGTTCTTTTCAATGAGAACTGGAACTAACAGAATTATGACTAATATATAGCTTGTTATAGCTAGCATTATAGCTAACACAACAATGAACTCACTATAAAAAAAATAGAGGAAATCTCTGCTAAAGCCTCATATTATCAAATGCTATTTTCAAGGAAATTCACAATAGTATACCTTTCACTATAACAGATTATTCTATTGATCCCTACATGTTACTAACTTTTGGTTCCTAAGGTAATACATGACAGTACTTAAGATGAAGTGACTGAAATACTGAGTAAGCAGTAACATGAAAAGATTTCTAGGCAATGCATTTAAACTGGTCTTCTGTTCAGCTGGTCAATGAAAATTTGGGATTTAAGGTGCATCCTCCAAACAAAAAAGTAAACCCGAATTAGAATATAACTTAGTTTATAATATTATATTTAACATGTTTGGTGATAAAGCAATGTACTAATGATTAAAACTCACATCTGGATTCAATTATGTTAGGAGCTGCAACTAACTAAAATTAGTCATTAATCAATACCAGCACTACATGTGTTCATGATGAATCATATAAACATGCAAAAAACTTACTTTTCCACTCAACTTACCTATTATTTTCAATAAAGCTGGTATGAAACCAAAAGTAAAATGGACACTTCTCATAACCCTTTGGTATACTTCTCTAAGAAGAAAATTTGAATACAGTATTACAAAGTAAAATTTACAAAATTCATTTCAATGGTATCATATGTATAAAACATCAAAAACGTTACTCTTCCATTCCATTCAACATTTCCACTCATTCCAATTCTTTTTGCACTATGCTTCTTGGTCAGCAAAGATTATATATATAGTACAATTACAAATTTTATACTTTCATCAGATTGTGGGATATTCAACAAACACAAACATATACAGACAAGGGTAATCATTGTTATAAAATATTACCATACAGACATCTTTATGAGTGCAGAAAGACTCATTGCAGGAGGATGTCACTAACTCAATACTTCTCCTTGAACTCATTCACTAGCAAAGCACTCATGACTGACTAGCAACTCATTCTAATCATTCCAAGTGAAAAATCTAGTCATGAAACCATTCCTGACCACATTCTTACCAAATTTCCAAGGATGAACCCCCCCCCATCCTTTTTCCTACAGTCATATCCTGAAATTTTTCCTCTTCATGAAACCTATAGAACCCTTTTAAGTAACTAATACATTTCTATCATATCCTTTCTTTTCTTATCAAGCAACTTTTGCAACCTACAAACCTCAATCATCTATCCTCATACAAGGCATTTCACAGACCACTCACAATATCAGTCACCTGCCTCTGGATCCTTGACTACCTCATTCCCAAGAAACCCAGGATAAGCAAATCTGCAAAGAGTAACCAAGTTGTGTCTGTATCAAAGCCTTAACTTCTTTATCTCTACTGTCAGTGTGCTTTTTCAATAACCAAGTAACCCTACAAGCTACTATAGCTACTTTTGTAACATGCCTGCTGAGCTTCAACTCTCTACCCACCACCACAGCTAAATCATTGGCCTCATCGATTTCCTTGAATCCAAATCTATGAAGTACAAGGCTTGTAATCTTTTCATCCTAAAGTGCATAACCTTATATTTTTCACCATTAAACTGGTACCCAATATCCTTTGTCCATATTGTCAGTCTACTTATATCATTCTGCAGGATCTCTACATTCCCTAGATTGACTATTAACTCTACCCAGTTTTGCATCATCAGCAACCAATCCAAATTATTTCCTGTATTGTTAATGAACTCTTTGGAGCCTGTCCATATTGCCAAACTTCATATCCATTTCCATCTGCTCCAATTTATGCAACAGTTCCATGGTATCCTGTCTAATAACCTTTGTAAAGTTTAGTATCATTGTGTAGCCAATATGACTCAGTAAATAACTAACTCATAACTTACCCTTCACATAGCTAAGGTGCCCCACAGGGTATCTTATTCCTATCCACCTTTATCTCTGACTAACTTCTCCAATACCTTTACCACTACTCCTGAGATACTGAGCAGTCTGCAATTTGTTATCTCTGTTCTGATCCTCCTTTATGCAAGTCTGGTTACCACAATTCCTTCTCACATTCTTGTAACATGCATGCTAATATATCACCACTCCTATAGTTATAATTGAATTAAGATTCTCCACTATCACAAAGATGCCCTTTGTTCTACCTTTGTTTTCCCAACAAATCAGTCAATGCAATATCTTCATCTGGATGACAGACCCTTGCAAAGAGATAACTCATCTATTTTGTCTGCTTCTGTCACTTCCCTTATCACACATTCACTAAAGTTATCATGCTATAGTCATTTTTCCTTTTTACTTGCCACATGACAAAGCAACTCTTTAGGATTTCCTTTAGCCTGCTCAGTAAATTTCATCTCACTCCAATTTTTCCTTCCTAATAACATTGGTCACTTTTTTTTTTTTTTGCTTGTAATTTGTACTGCTCATGAGCCTACCAACTGCCTTTCTCCTCCACAACTCTTTCTTCTTCCCTCCACATTGCTCATGCTTAATGATGATACTCATTCATCTAAATACCCACCTAATTTATTCTTTTGACAATGGGTATACAATCTCAGACTGCTTTCTTCAACCCCCCCACCCCGAGCATTTACCATACACTGTTTCAAGCTACGTCCCTAAGCTTGTCATAATCACTTGCCAATTAGTTCCATGTATTTCTTAACTGAAAATTCCCTAAGTTTGGCAACCTCCCAAGTTAAGACTGCATGATCAATTTCCTGAATTGAAGACAGCATGGCATTTTCTGATGTTATTACAGGATAGCACTCTAAAACCTTGAGTATCCTCCAGTGCTTCCTGCTTCAAGAATTCTGTTAGATGAATAAATTCCATTCCCCCCTCCCCTTCTATGCAATCGTTCCTTCTTTCGGTATACGTACTGATAGTTGACATCATAAATAATAAAAAGAAGAGTGAGAAAAAGTAAAGACAGCGAGTTTGCTAATTCAGTATGATATGACTGAATTGAGAAGGGCAATAAACCTAATGACTCAATCGAAATATTGTGCAGGAGAAATGATATGTAGTTTAGATGTGTGGAGTGAATTTAATGGACAAAAGAACTTGTATAACTGAGATTACCAACCTGAATAAAACTGCTAAATTTCTCCTTTAAAATGAGGCAAATGGAGAATATACAGCTAAAAACAGTTTATCCTCTATCTAGATGATTAGGTTTCTCCTTTAAAGAAACTGTGAAGTGCGCCAAGGTTTTTGTACTAGAACCACTACTCTAATTTGTATATTATGATATAGCAGAAGACTTGAAGAGGGACAATTCAGTTGTTTGCTGATGATGCAAATCTAGGCAGGATAATAGTTGATAAAGGTGATGTGGATATCTTACAAGATGATTCAAATAAATTGGCAGTGTGGCAAAGGACAAAAGTTATCAATTCAATGTTGTAAAATGTAAGATAATGAACTTCGGGATGAAAAGATTACACACTTCATATCATATGGATGGTACTAGCTTATAGGAAATTGATGAGGCTAGGGATCTGGGTGTGATGGTGAATAAAAATTTGAAATTCAAAGGACACATTGCAAGAGTTGGCAAAATAGCTCAGAGGATTACTTAGATGCTGAAGAGCATATTGACAAATAAAGATAGGGAGGTTATTATTCCTCTTTATAAGGCTATGATTTGGCCATGTGTTGACTACTGTGCTCAGATTTCATCATGTCGCTGGGAGACACATGAGTGTTTCAATTTCGGAATTTAGCAGTGGTGGAGATAGTGCTTCGGAAATGGATGATTTTCAGTTTGTGGATGCCAGTAGTGTATTGGAAGATTGAGAGAATGTTAAAGACCTATATATACAGATTTAGCCTTGGATAGTTTAGAGGACATAGATGGTTTGTCTGATGGCCATGATTGTGTGTGTGTGTGTGTGTGTGTGTGTGTGTGTGTGTGTGTGTGTGTGTGTGTGTGTGTGTGTGTGTGTGAATGGCAACTGAAAGAGCATGTAGAGAGAAATAGAACTGCTGAGAAAGGAGATGGAAGTAATGAAGATTGGGTTTAGGAGGGCGAGTGAAAATCTTGGGAGAATAGAGAGGTTGGCTAGTGAGTAGGTGTAAGAGAACAGCATCAGAGAGCAAGGAAGAGAGGAGGGCAAGAGAATAGGAGAGAACTGAGAGTATCGAAGCAAGGGTTACAGAAGTGAGCATAGAAGAGAAAAGAAAAAGAGATCACAAGCCGTAAGAGAAGAATAAATGTATTCAGAGTGTCATGAATGGATATTCAATGATTCAGGGTGTGCAGAGTAGAGTGCCAGAGGAGTGCTTGCCTGGCAGAATGATTGTGGCAATGGCAGTGAAGAAGGGTGAAAGTGTGGAGGAGATGATAGTAATGGTTGGGACAAATGACCTGAGAGGTAGCATGAATTGTGTAGCACGAAATTTGAGGTTGATATCAGACATAGTGCAGAGAAATGTGTCTGAGGAAAGATAGTGAGCGTGTTGCCCCAGTATGGTAATGCAGAGAGGAGAAGAGCAGTGATGAAGAATGAGATTATAGCAAGAATATGCAGGAAAAGGGATCTGGAATATGTGGAGTACAGGAGATGGATTGCATTTGAATGCAGATAGGCACAGACATTTGGAGAGACTTGTTTTCTGTGCAAGTAAGTGTGTCAGGACAAGGAAACTTGCACAGGTGGAATTGTTGCAGGGATGACCTTATGTGGTGATAGTGGTTCCTAGTTTAATGCTTTAGTATTGGTATACAGAAAACCAGAGTATTGCCAGCCTTCTTGTGCCCTCATACTCCACTTGGCTCAGTGACATAATCTACAACCCCTCATTTCTCAATACGATGAGGTCATCTCCGCAATATTCCACCTGTGCAATTGTGACATTGATTGACTCAGTCTCTCCAAAGGTTGTTGGTATCAGTAAAAACTTGGTTAACTCAGGAGGATGTTCTAACAGAAATAGAAATCGAAGGGTAGCATGTTTCAGCAGGATGGTGAAGGTCAACGCGGTGGTGGAGTGTTATTCATGATAAGAGATGAATTGTGCACACTCTCAGGGTGGAGAATCTCAGTAAAAATAACACTAATGGTGGGAGATGGATGTTTATAGGACAAGTAATGGTTGGGACAAATGACCTGAGAGGTAGCATGAATTGTGTAGCACGAAATTTGAGGTTGATATCAGACATAGTGCAGAGAAATGTGTCTGAGGAAAGATAGTGAGCGTGTTGCCCCAGTATGGTAATGCAGAGAGGAGAAGAGCAGTGATGAAGAATGAGATTATAGCAAGAATGAGATTTTAGGCAAATTAGTTTGCCCTCTCGGGGGACCCTGTAACCGCTAGAGCACATCCCCTGTGGCAGATAGGGGAGCCCAGCATGTGTGTGCATGCATGCACGTGTGTATATATATGGTAGGGTGGTCTGAATATACTGAATAAGAACTCGTGGACCAACAGGGCCATAAGGGGCAATCATCTTGACTGTAAGGGAAGCGGCACTCCCATGAACACCTAGCTGGATCTATCCACTCTTTCTACTTTGAGGAAGATCCACTTACTTTAATCTTTCCTATAAGGCCTTATCAGCCAACTGTTCTTATTTTATGACCCTTATGCTATTAGAGTACTTGAGGGCCATGGGGTCTTTTCATTTCTGGCTTTACAACTATGCCCTCTCTATAAACTTTACTATAATTCCTCTATAATCTACTCTTTCCTCTTCAATATACCCTATTCTTCCTATGGGTTTAAATTCGGAAGAAGGCTAGTTCAGAAGCCTTAAGGTAGCAGCCCTACCACTGAACTATTCCATCGTCAGGCTAGTCCCCTGACATGGAGAACATAATCCTACTTGTAAGCTGACAGAAAAAGATAATTGGATTGAATTTATGGGAAACGACCCTGGAATGGAAAAGCTAAAACAAAAATGGAAACGACAAAATATAATACACATAGCAAACTGGAATGTAAGAGGAATAGCATATAAAGAAATAGAATTAGACCAGTTATTAAATGAAAGAAACTTTAAAATAGCAGTAATCACTGAAACAAAAGAAATTAAAAGGAACTATGAGAACCGAAAATTTTAATGTGATATACAGTGGAGTCGACAGAGACCAAAGAGCACAAGCAGGAGTCATGATCTGGATTCATAACTCCCTTTCAAAACAGCTAAAACATTATAAATTATGGAATGAAAGAATAATAGAAGCTAGAATAAAAATAGATAGAGGCTATTTAACAATAACTGGTTTATATGCCCCAGAAGAAGGAAGAGAACAGGATAATATTGATTTTTATAATCAGCTACAAAACATAATAAAATAAGTAAAAATGATTAAGTATTTTTAGCAGGAGACTTAAATGCAAGAATTGGAAACACGAAAATTAATAATAATATAGGAATACATGGAGAACATACTCTAAACAGGAATGGCAAAAAATTGATTGACTTTGTAGTTTATAATAACCTAAAAATAATGAATTCCTTCTAAAAACATAAAGACATACATAAATATATTTGGACAGCAAGAGGATGGAAATCAATATTAGATTACTTCATATTAAATGAAAAGACATCAAAATTTTTTCTAGATGTTAGAGTTCACAGAGGATATGAAATAAGCAGTGACCACTTCCTTGTTAAAATAAAATTAAGATTACCACCTAAATGGCTACAAGTAACAAGAACAGAAAGAAAAACTGAAACATTTCTTTATAAAACTAGATTAATGAATGACACAAAAGTACAATGGCTATATGAACAAAGAATTAACCAATATCTAGATAAAATAAAACAAAATGAAGAAATAGAATGGCTTAATATAAAAACGATACTAAATGCAGCAGCAAATGAAAGCTTAGGAAAGACCAAAAAATTCAATTAAAGAAAAAAACTGAAGATCTGGGATGATACAATCAAAGAAATAATCAAAAAGAAAAAAGAAGCCTATCACAAATGGTTAAGCAGTAAAAGATTAGAAGATGAAATAGAATATAAAAGAATAAGAGCCATAGCTAAAAGAGAAGTCAGAAAAAGACAGAGAATCATGAAATGAATTTGTTTCTAATTTAGAACATGATTTATATAAAATAAGACCCAATGTATATAAGATTTTGAAACACTTAAATGCAGATACCAAAGAAAACATAAAATTAAACACTGAACTGAAATTAGAAAAATTTCTAAATTACTACACAGAACTGTGGACAGACAAATATTTTAAAAAAGACAAATGGCAAACAATTAACAAAAATGAAAAGGAAATAACTAAAGAAGAATTAGAAATCAGCCTGAAAGAAACATGAAACGGAAAATCACCTAGAGAAGATAAGCTAGGTTCAGAACTATATAAATACACAGGAACAAGATTCAAAGAAAGGCTCTTATTATTTTTAAATCAAATTTACTCAACTGGTATCCCCCCAATAGAATGGAAAAAAGCAATTGTGATTCCTATCTTTAAAAAAGGTAATAGAAATGACCCTAAAAACTATAGAGGTATCAGTATACTAAATTCCTGTTACAAAATATATAGCAGAATCTTAAATAACAAACTAATGAAATATTCTGAAAACTTGATTCTAGAAGTACAGAATGAATTTAGAAAAGGACAATCATGCATAGACCCGGCCTTTTGCCTAAAATTAATAATAGAGAAAAGAAGAGAATACAATTTAGAAACACATATTGCATTTATTGACTTTGAAAACGCATTTGACAAAGTTAAAAGAAACATTATTTAACATATTAAAAGAAAGACAAATACCAAATAATATCCTAAAAGCTATCACAAGTATATATGAAAATAATCAAATACAAATAAGATTAAATCACGAGCTATCATATACGAGAGAGATAAACCAAGGGGTCCGACAAGGATGTCCCCTCTCAGCAACTCTTTTTAATATCTACTTAAATGAAATAATAATAAAATGGAATAAAAATTTACATCAAGGAATTAAACTTTCTCCTACAGTTAACTTAAACACTCTCCTCTTTGCCGACGACCAAATAATAATTACAAATTTTGAAGATAACTTACAGAAAGCTATTTTAGATCTAAATGAGATATCCAAAGATTATGGTATGATAATATCAACAGAAAAATCAATAACTATGGCCTTTAAAGGACAAGATCCAGCAAGAAATAAAATAGTAATAGATAACAAGATCTTAGAACAGGTGAATTCATTTAACTACCTAGGATGTATGATCACATATGAAAATGAAAAAGATATAAACGTAAAAATTGCAAAATATTTAAAAATAACAGGTGTAATTAACTCTATATTTAAACCAAACCTAGTTCAAAAACAAACCAGGCTAAAAGTATACAATACATTAGCCCTACCAGTCTTAATGTATGGAAGCGAAATCTGGACAATAAAACAAAAGGACAAACAAAGATTAACAACAGAAATGAAGTTTATGAGAAAAACTGCAAAGTATACCCTATTTGATCACAAAAGAAACGAAGATATTATGAAAGAATTAAACCAAGAACCAGTAATAGAAAAAATTAAAAAATATAAACATAAATGGATGGAACACGTTCAAAGAATGAAAACAGAAAGATTACCAAAACAAGTCTTAAAGTACAAGCCATTAGGAAAAAGAAAACCAGGACGTCCTCTTAAACGATTCAATGATGACTTCTAAGGCCGGAACAGGCCATACTAGGCCTAAATCCTTGATACGCATGATGATAATGATGATGAAATTAGTTTGCAAGCGATCATTATGGGGGGGACTCTAACTATACTAATATAAATTGGGCAGAGGAGAAAACATGCAATAATAAGGGAACTGAATTTTTGGATTTCTTGAGGGATAATTGGCAGAATGTGGTGGAGGTAATATGAGGATCAAGAGTTGGATTTGATCATAGCATCAGAGGTGCCTGGTTGTGACTGACATGGCATACCTGCCCTCCTGCTGGTGAGAGTGACTATGTAGTCCTGACTTGGAGGATGAATAGGCATGGGGAGGTATTGAAAGGGCAGAAAGTTATGTGGAATTATAAGGCAGATGATTGTCACAGACTTAGAAACGAGCTTGTAGCAGAGCAATAGATTGAAGAATTTAAAGGAAGAGAGGTTGTTAGTGCATAGGAGATACTTAATAACAAAAATGTTGACAAGATAAAGCAATTTGGAGTCAAATGGTTGACAAAATGAATAAAAGGATAATTGTAGAAGAAAGAGAGATTGTGGAAGGCATATATAAAGAGAGAGAGAGGTGGAGAACAGTTGCATAAGGAACATAAGGATCGAGCTAAGAAAGTGACTAGTATTGTAAGGAGAGAAAAATTAAAATATGAGAGGAGACTGGCACTGCAATCCAAGGAGAATCTGAAGGAGTTTTTTCACTATGTGGCGAGTAGGAAGAAAAATGACAGTGGATGGATTATCTTGCTGGATGGAGATGGGAATCGGTGACCAAAGCAGATGACACAGATGAGCTATTTAATGATCACTTTATTAGAGTGTTTCATCCTGGTACTACAGACTTTATTCCTAGAAGGATAATGAATGAGGAAATGTCAGAAGTGAATGAAGAGGAGGTATTCTGAATACTGAGCACAGTAAATGTCAATAAGGCAGGGAGACTATATGGAATTTCACATGATTTAATGGAATGTGCTATAGAACTGACTGTGTTGTTTAATGAAAGTCTTGCAATGGGACAGATTCCTAGAGCATCAAAGGAGGGTAGGATAGTACTATTGCATAAGGATGGTGGTAGAATGGAGCTATTAAACTATAGTCCTGTTTGTACTTTTTCTGTAGTTGTTAAGATTTCAAAGAAACTGGTAAGAGCTCATATACAGAACTAGGCAGATGAGGGAAATATTATTTATGCAGGACAGCATGAATTTGTTAAAGGGTGCTCTTGTTTTAGTAATCTGGCTGCCTTTCACAATAGAGTAAAATGAGCAGTGGATGAAGTTTAAGTTGCATCATACAGGTTTGGATATCACATTAGCGGATTGGTCACTGGCTCTCTCTATAGATATCAGTGTTGTATACAGGGAAGCAGTATCAGGGAGTAGGAAGATTACAAGTGGAGTTTCATAGATTTTAGTCCTGGGATGCTACAGGAAGATGTTCAGTTGTTTGTAGATGAAGATGTGAAGCTTGGGTGGGTTATTAAAAGTGATGATGTTTTGGCTCTTCAGGAGGATTTGAATAAGCTGGAAGGGTGGGCAAAGGCATGGGGATATCAATTTAATGTATGGGCTTGGGATCCACAGCAGGGATGCTTCATACTCATCATTAAATTCCTGTTATGTACCCTCAAGGGGTGTACAGGATATGATAGTACTACATGAAAAATTGACATCATTACTAACTTCCTATCTATAATTTTCCTCCAAATCAGTCTGCTACTTGTAAAGACTCCAACATTATCAGATCTTACATTTCTATCGTCTAAGGCACATTGTACCGTCAATCCACCTATATCTTGGTCTTCCTCTGGGTCGTTTTCCTGCTAACCTGGCGGGGAACACTTGTTTTGCTAATATTTCCTCGCCATTCTGTTTAAGTGACCATACCACCTGAGATTAGCTCTGGCTAACGCATTCCTGGATGCTGACAATATCAAGTTGTTTCCTAATATCCTCATTTTTAATATGATATTGCCATTGATGCCATCTGTTCATGCCTCTAATCTTTCTCAGGACTCTCAAATCTGCAGCCTCTAGTCTTCGGTCAAGTGTTTTACTTCTGACCCTGTTTTCAGATCCATAAGTTAAAACTGGTTTGAACAGTGTCTTGTATACCGCTAATTTAGTGTTCTGACTAATTTCTCTATTATTCCATATGAATTTATTCAATTGACTTCCTACCATACCAGCTTTGTTGATTCTGTTGTCCATTTCCATATTTAATTTACCATCTTCACTAAAAATCGTGCCTAAGTAGCTGAAATGTTTTACTTGTTCCACAGGTTCTCCGTTCACAATGCAGTTGACATTTTCAACGATTCTGCCTATTTTCATCGTCTCTCTTTTTATTGCTGACCTTCATACCATATCTATTACAACAGTTATTCAATTTAGTCATGTTGTTTATTTTTTTACGGTATATATTAGAACACAGAAACTAAGTAAATAATTAATTTATTAACTTATTGCTGATATTTCGCTGGTGTTATAACCAGCATCTTCAGAGCACAAAAACACAGTTTGTTAGAATACGCGAGACTATGACAACATTGTGTAATCAGCAGACTGGTTAAACAAAATGGTAGCAGCAACACAAAGACTAGAGTCTTGATTTTTTGGCACCCTCTATCAATAAACATAAACTACGCACTACATTCAGACCATGTAGCAAATTAGCTACCCTTATCCGCTCACCCAAGGACAGCATTCCCCCTTTATCACATCCAGGAGTCTACCAAGTACCCTGCTCATGTAATCAAGCCTACTACGGTCAAACAGGAAGAACTGTGAACATCCGCATCAACGAACACAAAAGATACGTCCGGAATTATCATTATGGCAAGTCGGGCCTAGCAGACCATGCTCTGGATACCCCTGCACACAGGATCGACTGGAAAAAACACAAAAGTACTACACAGAAACTCTTATAAGTCAGAGAGATTGTTATTAGAGGCAACAGAAGCCCTGAAACACACTCCAAATCTCAACAAATATGGCTGTATTAACTTGCCTAAGATCTGGAAGACAGTCATCCTAAGAAAAAAACTAGTATGCCTTATGTGATAGTTTTTTTTTGTTTTTTTTTACAGATAGAGGGTGCCAAAAAAATCAAGACTCTAGTCTTTGTGTTGCTGCTACAATTTTGTTTAACCAGTCTGCTGATTACACCATAGTCTCGCGTATTGTAATAAACTGTGTTTTTGTGCTCTGAAGATGCTGGTTATAACACCAGCGAAATATCAGCAATAAGTTAATCAATTAATTATTTACTTAGTTTCTGTGTTCTAATATATACCGTAAAAAAATAAACAACATGTTCGACGAACAGATAAGTCTGTCCACACGTTCAATTTAGTCAGGGAATCTTGCAGACTTGTAGCTGATTTATTTAGAAGTATAGCATCGTCTGCATAAAGCAAAGAGCTGACATTAACATCTCCAATTTTGATAATGCTTAATACCACTTTCCTTCATAATGTGATCCATATAGATAATGAATAACAGAGGGGATAATGTACATCCTTGTCTCACACCAGATTTAACATTAAACTATCTTCCTGTACTTCCTTCAATTCTGACTGCTGACTTACAACTCAAATACAACTGTATTTGAGTTGTAAGTCATTATATCATTGCTTGAATGCCCCATTGACATCATATAACTGTAGTGTATTGAATAGCTTCTCTCTCTCTTTCTCTCTCTCTCGGCACCTTGTCATATGCCTTTTCCAGATTGACAAAACTTAAATACAGATCTTTGTTATATTCCCATGATTTCATACTCTTGGTGGAATTATAATAGAAGAAGTGGGGGAAGCAAGAGATCTTGGGGATCTTGAGGATAGAGATTTAAAGTTCCAGGGACATACTGCAAAAGTTATAAAGATATCTCAGAGAATTGTGGCAACATTGCCACAGTTCTCTGAGATATCTTTACAAGCCAGCAAAGGTTGGTCAATTGGTAGAGCCTCTGCTACTAATGGCTCAAGCAAAAAGTTAAGCAAGTTTGCACGGTTAGTAGCTGGAGGGATGTTCAGTTGTTCGATGCTGTTGGCACACTCTCCCTCGATGAGTCTTTGGACTCCCTGGAGGTGTCACATAATAATAATGTTGAGGAGAACATTGACCATGAGAAATAAGTGTGCTGGTCTCATCGTATAAAGCTTTGATCAGACCACATCTGGATTCAGATCTGGTCCCCAGGCTTTGAAGGGGATGAAGCAACATTGGAGAGGGTGCAGAGACTGATTACAAAAATGTCATAATCAACTGTGCAATGTTGATTACGAGGACAGACTGAGAGCATGCAGACTGCAAAGTTTGGTGGATAGATGGTAAGGGGGGGGGGAGCATATGATCGAGACATTTAAGCTGTTGAAGGGTTATTATTGTATTAACACAGTGAGATTTTTCATTTGATAGAATGAGGGAAAGGAACAAAGACAAGAGGCTATCCTGGAAGTTGGAAAAGGAGGTGGTGTTGTGCCTTATACTTTACTTTATATATCTTATCCCTTTTCTCTGCATATCGTCACTTCCGTACTAGAAATCTAAGCTCTTGCTCCTCTTAGTATCCTAAAATAAAATTATTTTTTAAAGCTGCGCCATTTAGGACATTTAGTTTATAAAAAAATTTAAAACAAGAAGCAATTCCTAAATAAGTCTAGAAATGAAATAATCATGCAGTCGTAACCTTGATCTCATAACTTAACTTTTTCTTCCCCCCCCCCAACGCCTAGGTTTGTACGTTATTACAAGTGGCGCATTGAATGGCAATCTCAATCAACTGAATATTTGATAAGCAAAAGTTCATTAAATTCATAAATACAATACAATACATTAAAATCTAAAAAAAACTACAATTCCTTACTAAGATGATACAATGTTAATAAGACTGGCAAAATACTAACATTGAAAATTTCACACTAACACGTGGGAAAAACTTATGCCTCCACAAAGGACTCTATACAAGATAAAAATGCTTTCCCATCAATAATTAACTTGGCTTAAATCTTTCACCCTCTTAAGCACAATAATATGACAATAATTCAATTAGAAACAATTGGATTACACACATTGATTTACAAGAGTTATGTGGGCTTAGCAATTCCGTTACTATAATGAATGCCACATTCAATTCTCTTTGGCCTTTCTCAGTTAAGGGTAAATTACATATACTAATATCTATACACACTATCGCTTTTTCAGTAATACTGATAAACTAGTTCCCTCTTTCTCTTTACTATTAAGTGAGCTAAAGTTCTAGTTCAACTCTCATTCAAGTCCTTCATTTGCTTAGTAATATGAACTACAATTACAGCCATATCAAATTAACAGAATTAACAAAATCATTCACAATACCGTTTGATGAAGCTCTTCTACTAGATGTTAGTTGTCTGCGATTCCTGAATAAATATTCCTTCTGTAGTGGGACATATTTGGGGTACTTCGAATCATGAGGGCCACCTCGGTTACACCATATCAGGCTTCTTCTAAGGAAACACGATCTATCTGTTGCTCTGCAGTCATCAGATTCGCCATGAGGATATCCACAATTTCTACTGATAATCTCCTTCCTTTAGACCAGGGTTGGCTTAGTATAGAGTAAATACCTTTCTTCCTGACCATGTGGCATCCTTTGTTCTCGATGGTAGGAAACGGGACCTAAATCCCACCTACTAATATTCCATCTCATGGCGGATGGAGGGGAACTCCTGACCATCACTCAGGAAATTCATAACGTAACCTCAAAACGAAAACTGGCAAAAGACCATGTGTGTGTGTGTGGGGGGGTCCTAACCCTTTTATATTATGACCCTACAGGCACCTCGTGCAACTAAATCCCCCCACACACACATTTGGATACGTTTATCGTAACCTGTTAGGGTTGTCTCCCTGCTGAACCTTCCATCTTTTTTGGGCCGTGTGCAAGTGACTGACCCGCGGCAGTGTTTAAATCGGGGACCGTGACCTTGGGCTTTACTTTGGTTCTAGTTAATCCTATGAGTCAGCTTTATCAAACCCTATCAGCTCACTCAATTTTTCTAAGAATTAGCATAACTTACAATCTCTTGTTTCAATTGTATAACAAGCAAGCCTTTTACATGAAATTTTTATAACTAAATACTGTAAATTAATTATCTTATTTTTCTAATATTATACAATCAATGTTCTTATGCTAGTTAACAATTATTCTTTTCAATATTTTTATTTCATTTATACATAGATGCAAGCACTATTTTCTCATTAAGGTTTCTACTTGTTAAATTGTGATCAAGTAAATTCTCTTATGAAGTTTACAAGAATCACAAATTTAACAGTGGTGAGTAAAAGGGTAAGAAGTAAGTTTTTTGCATGAAAGTGGTAGGAGCATGGAATGTATTGCCTGAGAGGATAGTGAACGTGCAGACTGTGGATGATTATAATGATACGATAAACTTTGTGTTCACTAGTGTTGACTTCCCACAATGAGGTTTATAACTATGGGCGTTAGGAAAATAATAACATCATGGCTTCACTTCCTTGCCCCTTCCTCCCAGTAATGTCATATCTGTTGTCTCTAATCCATTTTATTTCAACTCTCAACTTTCAAATCCACAATTTAAAACGGGTTTGAATAGAAACAATTTCATAACGCACCAGCTCTGTTAACAATTTCAACAGTATTCAATTTACCATCTTCATTAAACATTATCCTTAACTACCTGAAATATTTCACTCATTCCATAGGTTTTTCCATTGGGAATATGCTCAACATTTTCAATATTCTGGAAGTTTTTACCTAAATTCATAGGTTGTCTTTAAGTGCCAGTTAACATTTTAGGGTTTTTTTTTTTTTAACACTAGTAATTTAATTAGTTAAAGAATCCTGAAGATTTCTAACTTATTAAGCAGTATAACATTGTCTGCATAAAGTGATAAGCTAAGTTTAATATCTGATATTCGGATATGATTTATGCTACTTTCATTAATAATGTAATTCATATAGATGAACAGCAGCCAACATGCAGTCTCACACCTGATTTCATATAAAATCATCTTCCTGTATCGTCAGCAATACTAATTATATCTGACTTGACACTTAGGTATCAGCTATATATTGCTTTGTAGAATGTCCAATTTATCAGGTTGGCAAATAAGTTCATTTGGTCTATGAGTTAGCACAGGTTAATGCCGCTTTGCCTGTCGCTATTGCTGTGCTACCGCACAATGCTATGGCGCAGTTGAAAGGCAACATTTCAATAACCTTTCAGTGAATTTTCGTTCAGCCTACTTCAGTTGCATGTGTGTAACATATTTTTAGAAATGGAAGGAAATAGCTTACATTACCAGCATATTTTGCTTTTTTATTTCAAAAAAAGGCAAATGAGCCACAGAGGCCCATAATAAAATATGCAGCGTATATATGGGGATGGTGCCTTAACAAAATGCATATGCCAAAAGTCATCATCATCATCATCAAATTCCTGCTATGTACCCTCAAGGGGTGTACAGGATATGATGGTACTACATGAAAAATTTACATTATTACTAACTTCCTATCTACAAATTTCCTCCAGATCAGTATGTTACTTGTCAAGACTAATATTATCAGATCAAGCTTCTTATGTTGATAGTACCGATCTTCAACTCTGGTGATGTTGAGTTGGAGTGTTTTTTCAGATTTGTTCCAGTAGCTGACTTTTCGCTGTTCATCCTGGTTCCCTGGTGAAAACAACAGGGGCCTTGTTTAACCGGGCGACGCCCCAGCAGGCATGAAATTTTGTCATGTTGTACCATCATTTTGTAATTTGGTTTAAGACAATAAGAATTACAATTTGGTCGGCTAAATCCCATATTGCCAGCCCATCCTCGTTCGTTCAGTACCCAGGTAGATACCCAACAGGGTGCACCACAAGAAGGTGAGGATTGGACATTAGGTCAGAAGCCTTAGTCGGTTCTCCAGATTCCTTTAAAGGCTATGTGGAGGTCTCCTCTCAGTTATACAGCTTTGACCCTTAAGCACCCCCTATGCCAAAAGTAGTTTGCCAAATTCCGTTCTCAAGATTTCAACGTCAGTGATGCGCCTCGCGCCGGTCACCCAACCGAGGTTGATTCGAGTGTTGTGAAGGATATCGTCCACAAAAATTCATCACAAACAGTGCAGGAGATTGCTACAGTACTGAACATATATCATACAAGCACTGAAAACCATTTGCACAAGCTGGGATACGTTTCAAAAACTCAATGTTTGGGTGCCGCATGAATTGACTGAGGCCAATATGACTGCTCACATATCCATCTGTGATTTGCTGCGACGTCGCCAAGAAAACGGCCGATTTTGAAGTAGATGAAAAATGGGTCGTGTACGATAATGTGGTATGTAAAAGATCATGGGTGGAGGGCACAAGAGCGAACCGCCACAAACAACCTTGAAAGCGGGATTGCACCCAAAGACGATCGTGCTCTGTGCGGTGGGATTATAAAGGTGTTGTCCACTACGAGGTGTTACCGTCAGGCAGAACGATCGATTCAACTGTCTATTGCTCACAGTTAACTCGACTGGCCCGTACAATTAACACAAAATGTCCTGAACTGGCAAATTAGAAAGGATTTGTCTTTCACCACGACAACGCCAGACCCCACACATCATTAACAACCCAGAGTAAATTGTTACGTCTTGGCTGGGATATTTTGCTGCTGCATCCTCCGTATTCACCAGACCTGGCACCTTCCGATTACCACTTATTCTGATCTTGCAGAATTTTCTGAATGGGAAAACCTTTGCTAATGTGGAGGCTGTCAAAAGACCTGGATCAGTTTTTCGCCAGTAAACCTCAGGAATTTTATGAACGCGCCATAATGAAGTTGGTGGACAAATGGCATGAGGTCATTGATAAAGAGAGTCAATATATAACTGACTAGTATGTATTATATATATTAAATAAAATGTGTTTCATTCCACTCTGATAATCCGAACGAACTTATCTGCCAACCCAATACTTACATCACATAATTTAGTATTCTAAACTTCTCTGAGACCAAATCATATGCTCTTCCAGCTCTACAAAACTTAAATATATGTCCAGATCTTGATGATGCCTATTTAACATGAACCCAGTTTGTTCTCTCATAAGTTTCTCCTTCCACAGATTTTCTCAGCATACTTTCATAAATCTTACTTCAGTAAGAAACACTTCCAATATGAAAAAATTTTCCTCTATTCTCGCATTGTTTTAGTTCCCTTTTCAGAGATGGTTTCTATGAGAGCACTTCTCCAACAATCCCAAATTCTCCCTCAACCAGCAATCTTGAATTACGTAGTATGGTCCCAAAAACGTATACCACATATATTTGATTATTTCTAATTATCTATTCTAGATGTTTTAACACATTTCAAGACTTTTTTTTTTTTAAAAAGTACTGCTTCATTTGCCAGAGCCTTTCAGCATGATTTCTTCCTTAACTAGACTGAAATTCAAATCCACTATGCTTTAATCCCCCCCCCCCATGTAGAAAATAGAAAATTTCACCTTTGCCTCCTTGGCTGAATCAATCTTCAGATTTTGTCGTCAAGTCTCAAAAGTTTAGTTGTTCTCAAACTTTTTCCCCCTCAATAATGTTTACCATTCGAGTCTATAGTCATTCACTTCTGAAAATGGCTTGACTGATTTCAAAAATTTTTTTTTACATATTTTTGTTTTCAATGAAATTCTTTTTTTTTTTATCCTACTCAAACTGAATAGTAATCACTTCTTATTACAAATCCCTTGTAACACTTTGTATCCTGAAAGCCAGTGTAAAGATATATCTACCTAGTCAATAAGGCTTTTCATATTTCTTGTGTTCTCTATATTTGAATTTATGCACACCTTTGTGTTTGAATATGGTGTTAGTGATTAGTCCATATCTTGAAAGAAAGAAATACTTATCTCTTCTCTTTCTCTAGATTTTGCCCATTTTTATATTTCCGGTATTAATTTCCTACTCTGCTTTTTAGATTTTCGACAAGCAGTAGCTTTCCATGTTAGCTGTCCTCTAATGACTTGCTATAGTCCCATGTCATCCTGCTAGAATCTTATTCTGAGATGAAAATAATTCATTACATTTCTCATTGGAAACTTGCCTATAACTACTTAAAAATGACTCCAATCAAGAAATTTATCTTAATGCTAACTGTTAGGTACTACTTCCCTGATTTCTAGTGCAAAAATACTGTAGTCCCCACCCCCCTCCTTATCCGTGGATTCAATTTCTGCAGTTTCAGTTATCCGTGGTCAACCCCAGTCCAAAAATATTAAATTGAAAATTTCAGAAATAAACAATTCATAAGTTCTATATTGTGGTGCATTCTGATGCAATGAAATCTCGTGCTATCCTGCTAGGGATGTGAATCACCCCTTTATCCAGCGTATCAATGCTGTACCGTATATGCTACATGCCCAATAGTCACTTAGTTGCATCCAAAAATATTAAATTGAAAATTTCAGAAATCCACATAAGTTTTAAATTGTGTGCCATTCTGAGTAGTTCTCGGTTATCAGATTGACTGTCATGGTATTGTAGTGCTTGTGTTCAAGTAATCCTTATTTTACTTAATAATGGCCCCAAAGTGCAAAAGGAGTGATGCCTGATATGTCCAAGAGAAGCCGTAAAGTACTTCCTTTTAAGTGAAAAGGTGAAAGTTCTCGACTTTATATAATAATAAAAAATAAACTTATGCTGAAGTTGTTAAGATTCCATTCACATTCATATAACTTTTATTGTAGCATGTTGTTATAACTGTTCTATTTTATTTTATTAACAACAATAACTACAATATTATTGTAGTTATTGTTGTTAATCTCTTACTGTGCTTAATTTATAAATTAAACTTTATCATAGGTATGTATGTATAAGAAAAAACAGTGTGTGTGTATATATATATATATATATAGGATCCACAGTTTTAGATATTCGTTTTGGGATGGGGCCTTGGAACATGTCATCCATCGATAAGATGGGACTACTCTAACATCTTAGTTATTATTTAACAAGTGTTTCTCCCATTTATTCTTTGTCTCAGTAACCAAAATTATGTTAGTATGGCACTTCTCTAATCCTTCTGCTAGTTCCACTACTTTTTTCCATTTATACTTCATATGTTGATGGTGTCTCTCTTCAATTATAATGAGGATGAGTTGTTTCAGTAGCTGACTTTTCACTAGTTACCCTAGTTCTTTAATATATATATATATTTTTTTTTTTTCAGTGGAGTTTAACAAAGTAATATTCCAGCCAGTATGACCTATCCTGTAGCTTCATTTTTGTTTCAGTTTAATCTCATGTGGAATACTATTAATTTCACTAAGTTCCCAATTGCCAGCACATCCTCACTCATCTTTATCTAGGGGATAACTAACTCATAATAATATGTACCATCAGAAGGGGAGGACTAAATAGTGGGGTCAGAAGTCCTGGTCAGTTATGTGCATTCCTTACAAGCTATGCAGAGATCTCTTTCCAGTTATCCAGTTTTGATATTTCAGCAACCCATAATAACAAAATATGCCAATGTAAACATAATAAACTCACGTGGTTATTTCTCTTTAAGGCTAAAGGCTCACCAAAAGAATAATTCACTTTGGAAGTACAGTTTCAAGTATACCTTCTCTGTTGCCAGAATTAAGGTAAAACTAGCACAAGGAATACAGTTTAGAGGAAGAGGGCTGGAAAAGCTTGAGAGGAAGAAGTAACTTATTTGTCTATACTTACTGATGAACACTGAAACCTTAGCTTCACATCTCCAGACAGTATGGGACAATTAAGAAGTGTAACTTCTAGTACATCTGCTTCACTATGGTATTCTGCCTAAAATAAAAGTTGATGTTTAAATATAAATCTGATGAAAATTAAAACACATAGGACTGGTTTATATTTTAAAATATTCATATTGAGAAAGTATGAGTGATTCAAATGCCCATAAGAGTTTAAAATAAATGCCAATTAAAAATTAAATTTAAACCTTCATGCAAGGAAGGCCACTTAAAAGTGCAAAGGGTAAGAAATATTTCTTATTCTTTCAAGTAAGCAGACATGCTAATCTTTACTTAGAAAGACTTTGGAACACACAGTTTACAGATCTAATACACTTGCCTCGGCATATTCTAAAAAAATGCTCTAAGAATTATTTGTTCCAAGGTCTAAAATGGAAGCTATTTAGGTAGTAGCTATGCATAATAAACTGAATACTCAATATTTACATATACAGTAGAACTCTGTTATAATGATCACGGCTACAGCGAATTCACGTTTATAATGAATAATTTTGAAGGTATATTTGAATTACATTTGATTTAATGCATGTATTTCATGTTTATTACGAATTCGTTTCACGGGAATAACGAACGAATAATACATGTTAGTCGTTCCTTTACTGATATTTCGTATACGTATGCATTTTCTGGTTGTGGATAAATGTCGGAAGTCAAACGGAAAATTTTATCGGTTTCCGAAAAAGTAGAAATTATACGGGAGGTAGAAAGTGGCCAATCAAATCTGACAGCAAAGAAGTATGGTTTGTCTCCATCTACAATATCAACAATTTGGAAGAATTGCAAGTTGACTCTGAAAGCTTTTGAAAACAATTTATCGAAGTGTAAAAAACTTAAAAAGTGTAATAAAAGTGATGTTGACGAGGCACTTCTTTCGTGGTTTAAAGTGCAAAGAACCGCTGGCTTACCTATTAGTGGACCAATTTTGAAAGTTCAAGCCAAAAAATTTGCTGTTCAACGTGGTTATAGCGACTTTAAATGCAACAATGGGTGGATTGATCGCTTTAAGAACAGAAACAATATTGTCTACACAAAAGTAAGTGACGAGCCGTTGTCCATTGACAAAAACATTGTTTCTGACTGGGTCAAGAATGTATGGCCGAATATCAAACGAAGGTATGGATACAACAACATTTATAATGCAGACGAAGCAGGGTTTTTTATAATTAAAAGCCTGATAAAACTTTTCAATTTAAAAATGAAGAGTGTATTGGCAGAAAACTTATCAAAAATAGACTCACAGTTTTAGTTTGTGCGAACATGACTGATAGTGATAAAAGAAAGCTTGTTGTAATTGGAAAATCGGCAGAGTCTAGATGCTTTAAAAACAAAGAAACTTCCCGTTGATTATACAGCGAATAAGAAGGCCTGGATGACATCTTTAATTTTTGAAAATGAAATTCGCAAGTAGGATAAAAATCTTCCCAGTGAAAACTGGAAAATTTGTTATTGATAGACAACTGTCCTGCCCACGTTAAATTAGCCACTACATCCTGTAGTGGCTAATTTAACAAACATAAAACTTGTTTTTTGCCACCGAATGTGATATCTGTCTTGCTACCACTTGATCAAGGCATAATTAGATGTTTTAAATCCCATTTTCGTCGTCTGTTAGTCTTGGAACTGATAGAAAGCAGAGAAAAATCTGCAGAAAATGCTTATGCTTACAACTCGAAGATCAGTGTATTTCACGCAATACGTTTAATGAGCAATGCTTGGAATTTGGTGTCATCGTCTACGATACAAAACTGTTTTAAGAAAGCCAGTCTTGCGGAATACGAGTGTGAATCTGAAGAAGATGAAGAGGTCTGAAGAAGATGAAGAGTAAGTTATCACGCTGATAACTTACTGTTATCAGCGTGGTTAAAAGTGCGAAACTTGAACAATTTTGAAACATGTGCAGAGATTGATAATTTTATAGACATTGATAATGGTGTTGCAACTTCGGGTATACTGACAGACGCTGACATCTTAAAACAAATCTCTCATACATCAGAAGAAGATAATAGTAGTAGTGACTCCGAGGAAGAAAATAGCAATGATGAGAAAATCTTTACCTGGTGTGAAGCAGAAAGTGCTTGACATATTTTAACAAGATTTATGGAATCATGATCTGTAAGTTCAGACGACACAATCAAGCATCGTAATGGTATAAGGAACAATTTCAAACGTATAAAATATGCGTCTTGTGCAAAGCACGCGTGATGATTTTTTATGTAAAAATGTGAAGTTTTAAAAATAAATTTTTGTTCTTTATATGTATGTATGCACATATGCATTTATGTTAACCCAATATACATATGCTGAGAAAAATCTGAAAACATTTTTAATCATCATCAAATTCCTGCCATGTACCCTCAAGGAGTGTACAGGATATGATAGTACTACATGAAAAAAAATTACATCATTACTAACTTCCTGTCTACAATTTTCCTCCAAATCAGTCTGTTACTTGTCAAGACTCCAACATTATCAGATCTTATATTTCTATCTTCTAAGGCACTTTGTACCGTATCAATCCATCTACATCTTGGTCTTCCTCTGGGTCGTTTTTCTGCCAACCTGGCAGAGAACACTTGTTTTGCTAATCTTTCTTCGCCCATTCTGTTTAAGTGACCATACCAGCTGAGATTAGCTCTGCTAACGCATTCCTGGATGTTGACAATGTCAAGTTCTTTCCTAATATCCTCGTTTTTAATATGATATTGCCATTGATGCCATCTGTTCACACCTATAATCTTTCTCAGGACTCGCATATCTGCAGTCTCTAGTCTTTGGTCAAGTGTTTTACTTCTGACCCAGCTCTCAGATCCATAAGTTAAAACTGGTTTGAATACTGTCTTGTATACAGCAAATTTAGTGTTCCGACTAATTTCTCTCTTATTCCATATGAATTTATTCAATTGACTTCCTACCATACCGGCTTTGTTGATTCTGTTGTCTATTTCTATATTTAATTTACCATCTTCACTAAAAATCGTGCCTAAGTAGCTGAAATGTTTCACTTGTTCCACAGGTTCTCCATTCACAACACAGTTGACATTTTCAATGATTCTGCCTATTTTCATTGTCTTTGTCTTTTTATTGCTGACCTTCATACCATATCTATTACAACAGCTATTCAATTTAGTCAGAGAATCTTGCAGACTTGTAGCGGATTTATTTAGAAGTATAACATCATCCACATAAAGCAAAGAGCTGACATTAACATCTCCAATTTTGATATCATGTTTAATACCACTTTCCTTCATAATGTGATCCATATAGATAATGAATAACAGAGGGGATAATGTACACCCTTGTCTCACACCAGATTTAACATTAAACCATCTTCCTGTACTTCCTTCAATTGCTCTCTTACAACTCAAATAAAGACTAAGTATTGCTTGATATAATGCCCCATTGACACCATATAACTGCAACGTATTGAATAGCTTCTCTCTTGGCACCTTGTCATGTGCCTTTTCCAAATCGACAAAACTTAAATACAGATCTTTGTTATATTCGAATGCTTTCTCGACTATTTGTCGTAAAGTGAAGATCTGATCCTGACAGCCTCTATTTGGCCTGAATCCAGCTTGTTCTTCATCAAGCTTTTCTTCCATAATTCTTCTCAACCGTTTCTCAAGTATACTTGCATAGATCTTGCCAGGTACACTCAGTAGGGAAATACCTCTGTAATTAACCCATTCAGTTTTATTTCCATTTTTAAAAATGGGTACTATGAGAGCTCTACTCCAATCATCGGGAATTCGTCCCTCTGTTCAGGCTTTCTGAACTATGCAGTGCAGCCACTGTAAGACTCTTATACCACTATACCTCAGCATTTCTGGTTGAATATCATCTACCCCTGCTGCCTTGCCACATTTCAAGCCATTGATGGCTTTTTCTACTTCAAGTACGGATATGTATTCCTGACTGCATGCCTGGACAGTGTTTTTTACCACTGTGCTGTCATCACTGCTTGTTTCATTTAGCAGTTTTTCAAAGTAATTACTCCATATTTCAAGGATATCTTTTTCTCCTGTTTTCATGTTACCTTTATCATCTCCAACTCCTTTTACAGCACTCTTTCCTCTATTCCTAAGCTTCTTCAACAACCTCCAGAATATTTTGCCACCTTCTTGATATTTATTTTCTATATTCTTGCCAAAGTCCTCCCATGACTTTTGTTTAGCTAGTTGCACACACTGTTTAGCTTTCTTACATTTGTCTCTGCATTCTGTAAGAGTAAAAGCTGACTTATTTGCCAGGAACTTTTGATATGCTTTCTTCTTTTCCTTCACTGCCTCTTTAACTTCCTGTGTCCACCAGGGAGTTCTGATTTTTTTATCCTTGAAGACAACCTCACCACATGCTTCTCCGGCAGAATCAATCAATGTTTTCTTCAGAGTTTGCCACTGAATCTCCAAGGTTTGATTCCTGTTCTCAAACTCTTTCAATTTTTCTTCAATAATCTTTGTGTATTTTAGTCTAAAGTTCACATCTGAGAGCTGCTCAACTTTTATTCGCTTTAAAACTTTCTTACAAGTTATTCTTTTCAATATGAAATTCAATTTTATCCTACTCAAGACTAAATAGTGATCACTTCCAATTTCAAATCCTCTGTACACTCTGGTGTCCTGCACCAGGGAGAAAACATCACTATCAACAATAACATAGTCAATGAGACTTTTCTTATTCCTTGCCTCTTCTCTCCTTGTGAATTTGTGCACATTTTTATGTTGGAACATGGTGTTAGTAATAACCAGTCCATGTCCTGAGCAGAAATCCAACAGATATTTGCCATTATTATTAGCTTTGCTCTTTTCTCCAAATTTTCCCAAAATATTTTTGTATGTCTCACAATCATTTCCTACTCTGCTATTTAGATCCCCAACAAGGACCAACTTTTCCTTTTTCATTGTGTCAGTTGCTTTTTCTAAAGCCTCAAAAAATTCCTCCACTTCTACCTTAGTAGAACCTTCTGTGGGACCATAGGCACAAATAAGTCTCATTGTCCAGTTCCCCATTCTCATATTTGCCCACATTACTCTACTTGAGACTGACTGCCATTCAAGAAGATTAGCCTCGTATTTTGTGTTGAATACTATGGCTACTCCTCCTTTTCCTTGATTGTCATTGCCTGATTATAACATTTTGTATTTATTGCTCAGAAAGATCTCGCCAGTTTTGGTCTTTTTTGTTTCAGTCACCCCTATTATGTCGATCTGGTACTTATCTAATTCCTCAGCTAGCACCATTTCTTTGCCATTCAGGCTTATGTTGATAGTACTGATCTTTAACTCTGGTGATGTTGAGTTGGGGTTTGTTTTCAGATTTGTTCCAGTAGCTGACTTTTCGCTTTTCACCTTGGTTCCCTGGCGAAAACAACGGGGGCCTTGTTTAACCGGGCGATAACCCCAGCCGGCATGAAATTTTGTCATGTCGTACCATCATTTTTTATTTTGGTTTAACCAATAAGAATACAATTTGGTCGGCTAAATCCCAAATTGCCAGCCCATCCTCGTTCATTCAGTATCCAAGTAGATACCCAACAGGATGCACCACGAGAAGGTGAGGATTGGGCATTAGGTCAGAAGCCCTGATCGGTTCTCTGCATTCCTGTAAAGGCTATGTAGAGGTCTCCTCTCAGTTATACAGTTTTGACCCTTAACTTTTGACCCAACATTTTTAATTCGCTCAGATTATGACCTTCTTGGATATAACGAATAACGGTTATTACGAACAAATATATGCGGTCCCGTGGAATTCATTATAACTGAGTTCTACTGTATTTCTAAAACAAAGCTAATATTTGCAATCTCTTCTAATATTGTAAATCTTGGAAGTTTTAATATATTAAAACTGGAAAACTTCACCTCACAAGTAAATACTAGAAGTGCTATATGGTTATACAAAAATTTCTTTATTTTAGAAAAAGTACATAATATACTGCTCTCTTTAACAACTAGTTGCACTGAATGATAGGCTTATTATTTTTCTTCTACCACAATACTTTTTCAAAGGACTTGTTTTTCTCTTCATCTCAAGACAATGCTGTTGTCATGAGCATGCTGTTAGCATGTTCCAACTCTGGAACAGGATTGGAACATGTTACAGCATGCTCATAAGCAAAATATGTAAAATACATTATTATATGTTCTTGTTTAATAAGTGGAAGATTAAGTTTCATGATGTAGTGTCATTTGCATGCTTTTTTTTTTATTCAGTTATGTGTGGGTGTCATAGCTGAAAATAGCTTCAATGGGTTGATAAGTGAAATGAGCAGAATTGCCTAATTATTATTATCTGAGACTTCCAGGACGTCAAGAGATCATCAAGGGAGAGCACACAGTACCTATACCACCTTTCTTAAACTCATTCACATTAGATACACTCACCATTTTATTAGCCAAACTGTTCCAGTCACTCACTGCTCTGTGAGAGAAAAATCTAGCTCTTACCCCTTTCTTTAGACACACAAACTTCCATGGATGCCCTGTGTTCTCTCCCCACCTTCCATATAATGCAAAATTTCATCAGACAATAACCTATAACACCATTGAGAAGTTTATAGACTATTATATTCCCCTCTTTCTCAGCAACTGCAGTCCACATTACTCATACTCAATCTGTCTTCATAATCTACATTTTCCATAATCTTGATATCATCTTTGTTATTCTTCTTTGTACCCTTTTGACAGCTTCTTTATCCCCTATGACACCAGAAGACAAGATCTCTGCACAGTAGTACAGGTGCAATCACCTCAAAACCTTGTAAAGACGGAAAAAATGACTTCCATATGCTTACTTGTCAGCATTTGTTTGAGCATCACAAATATTCAAATATTTGTGATGCTGTGTGAAAGTGGTATTGGCAATTTTTGCTATGTAACCTTTAAACTTGTAATTCCTACCCACCATTACCTCAAGATTCCTTGCCTCATCAGTTTCTTGTGGCATAATCTCAATATGCCATTAGAAATTTTATCATACCAAAGTGCATAACTTTACACCTGCTAACATTGAATTGATAGCCATTATCAGTTACCCACATTTCCAGTCTATTCAAATCATTCTGTAAGTTTGATATCAGTAGCATCTCTGACTGCCTTTCCTATCTTTTCATTATCAGCAAATAATTGAAGATTGCTTGTCAGATCCTTCTCAATATCATTAATATACAGAATGAACTACAATGTTCCAAGGACTGATCCCTAGGGTGGTTACATTACATCTGGCAAATTCACACCCACCACATAGCACTTTCTGATACCTGTCTATCAACCAACCCACTTATCAAAGTCAATAGTTTATTTTCCCATCTTATCTTCTCCAGCTTATGCAACAGCCTTTCATGTGGTATTCTATCAAATGCCTTAGCAAAAGTCCAACAGTATCATAGGATATCCATTCCCTTTATCCAAGTAATAAAAGCATTCTGCAGTAGTCTAAAATACTTTTAGATGGATTGATTCTTGGGTGATGATCTAATATTCAGAAATACATGAATATCAGATCATCCAAGAATTGATTTTTTAACTGGAAAGTTGAAAAATCAATTCTTGAAAGTTATTTTGACTAAAATATATTTTTCTATTTAATATTGAAATATTATCAGCAGCAACCTACTGCTTTATTTATTACAATAAATACATGTCTTCAAAATAAATACATGTCTGCAAATAGCAAAAAAGACTAGAGTGTAAAATGATTTAAACATAAGAGATTGTTTGAAAATAAAGTATATAAAGGTATGTTTTTGATGAAACAATATTACTTTTTCCAATTATTTTGCATTTACTGCAATTCTGAAAATATCAAAATAGTGTTCAACCCATCTAGTTGTTTTGTATTATATATGATGTGTGCACACACACACACACACACACACACACACACACACACACACACACACACTGCTCATTATGGTACTAATGTATGTGGTAAGCAACAATGAAATTTTCTTTGCTGCAGTGCAAAATGCATTTGATTCAAAGGATGTGTGTGTGTAGGAAGTATTCTGAGAATGAGTGCCGTGTGGAGAGAGAAGTGCAACAGTGATAGATTGAAGACACAATAAAGGATTGAATGACAAAAGGAAGAGAGAATATTAGTGGGATTGTTAGAAAGACTGTTGAAAATGAGGTGGCAGAAGCAAGAGAGGAAGAACAAGGTATGAGTAATAGTATAAGTTAAAATTTTAGATAAGGGAAATGATGAGATGGAGTGAAAGAGATAGATGCTTACATGAAATCCTACATGGTACAAATCATGAGACAGAACTGGAAAATGTGTGGCAAACAGGAAAGCAGAAAGTGTAAAAAGAGAGGCAGAAGAAATAGGAGTATGAAAGTGCTAAAGAGGAAGTGCAAGGAGTTTTGTATGGAGACTTCTGTTTTCCCTAAAGAAAAGATGAACAATATTAGTAATGCTGTTAAGAAGAAGGAATGAGATAATTATACTGGCAGTTACAAGCATGGCATGCAAGAAGGTAAGAGTTACTGTCACTACTGTTAGGGTATGATACAGACAAGTTGGCCATGATTGCAAATGAGAGAGTAGTTTGTGTAGGGGGAAATAGTATGAAATTTGTGGATATGTCGAGTGAATCTGATCTTGAGAAAGTGTTGCTCAGCAAGAGTTCAGAATTACTGAGTCAGAGAAATTAGATTTTCTTTGGTGTGTGTGTGGGGAGGGGGGTGAGCATATAAGCAGACTTGAGGGAAGCAAGTGTAAGAACAATTAAATGACAACGCACCTTTATGTTTTCTGTTCCACTTAATTTCAGAACCAGAGGGTTTAACATTCAGCATGGCAGACAACACAAAGTGAAAGTAAGTTGTGGCCCCAAAGGGGGATACTGGATAGTTTCTTTGGCCATGTTATAGGCATCAGTCAGTCTAACTTGATAGAGGAGGATATAGAGATAGAATGCAAGCAGTATAATATTTTCCTTGATGCTGTAGCCACTCACCTACCCAGAAAATAGTACAGAAAACCTACCCACACACTGGAAGGTACACATCACCTTCCCAGCAGCACAATGTTATCAAAACCTTAGCAAATAAAGCTAGAACCATCTGCTTGGACAACACTAGTCTCGTCACAAAAATCATTCACATCCAGATCACTTTTTCACCAGGGGCTTTATCCTTTTACAAAATCAAACATAGCTTTCTGCCCATTTTCCAAACCCCCCCCCCACACACCAAAAAGTGTCAGCCACTACATTTGGGAAACCTCAGTAAAAGCTATGCACACCCCTAAAAGGAGTAACATATTCCTGTTGGCCATAACAAAAATTAGCTATCTTTATCTACTCACCAAAAGATGCTGTCCATCATGGTTCAGAACTTTACTTTTCTTCTACATGAAAGACGGTTTTTTTTTCATAGTAATTAAAAACTCAACCTGCCACATCTTTTTCCCCAACAGTTCATCAATGTCGTAGCATAATTGATAACTTTTAAATGTTCTTTCTTTCTATATGAAAGACTTCAGTAATATTTACTGAAGTAAGTAATATTTAATTTTTTGAGGCTTTAGAGAAAACAATTGACACAATGAAAATGGAAAAATTGGTCCTTGTTGGGGATCTAAATAGCAGAGTAGGAAATGATTGTCAGACATACAAAAATATTTTGGGAAAATTTGGAGACAAGAGCAAAGCTAATAATAATGGCAAATACCTGTTAGATTTTTGCTCAGGACATGGACTGGTTATTACTAACACCATGTTCCAACATAAAAATGTGCACAAATTCACATGGACAGAAGAGGCAAGGAATAAGAAAAATCTCATTGACTATGTTGATAGTGATGTTTTCTCCCTGGTGCAGGAGAGTGTACAGAGGATTTGAAATTGGAAGTGATCACTATTTAGTCTTGAGCAGGATAAAATTGAATTTCATATTGAAAAGAATAACATGTAAGAAAGTTTTAAAGTGAATAAAAGTTGAGCAGCTCTCAGATGTGAACTGTAGACTAAAATACACAAAGATTATTGAAGAAAAAAGAAAGAGTTTGAAAACAGAAACCAAACCTTGGAGATTCAGTGGCAAACTCTGAAGAAAACATTGATTGATTCTGCCAGAGAGGCATGTGGTGAGGTTGTCTTCCAGGATAAAAAAATCAGAACTCCCTGGTGGACACAGGAAGTTAAAGAGGCAGTGAAAGAAAAGAAGAAAGCATATCAAAAGTTGACAAATAAGTCGGCTTGAGCTCTGAGAGAATACAGAGACAGATGTAAGAATGCTAAACAATGTGCAACACTAGCTAAACGAAAGTCGTGGGAGGACTTTGGTAAGAACATAGAAAATAAACATGAAGAAGTTGGCAGGATATTCTGGAGATTGTTGATGAAGCTCAGAAATGTAGGAAAGAGTGCTGTAAAAGGAATTAGACAATAAAGGTGTTTTGAAAACAGGAGAAAAAGATATCCTTGACGTATGGAGTAATTACTTTGAAAAGCTGCTAAATGGAACAAGCAGTGATGACAGCACAATGGTAAAAAAACACTCAACAGGCATACAGTCAGGAATACATATCCATACATGGAGTAGAAAAAGACATCAAAAGCCTGAAATGTGGAAAGGTAGCAGGAGTAGATAATGATTTTATAGTTGAGAAGGCCTGGACAGAGGGAACAATTCCAGATGATTGGAGTTGAGCTCTTATAGTACCCATATATAAAAAGGGAAATCAAACTGAATGTGAAAATTACAGAGGTATTTCTCTACTGAGTGTGCCAGGTAAGATATATGCAAGTATACTTGAGAAACGGTTGAGAAGGATTGTGGAAGAAAAGCTTGGTGAAGAACAAGCTGGATTCAGGCCAAATAGAGGCTGTCAGGATCAGATTTTCACTTTACGACAGATAGTTGAGAAATAATGGGAATATAACAAAGATCTGTATTTAAGTTTTGTAGATCTGGAAATCAATTGCAAAAGACACTCTAGGCTCCAAACCCAAAATAAACAAACAGTGGATAACCCAAGAAATCATAGCTACCATAGAAGAGAAAAGAGAGGCCAAGATACTTTTAAACCAACAAAACAATGAAGAGAATAGAGAAAAATACAGAGCACTAAAAAATAAAGTTGATAACCTATGCAAAAAAGCCAAAGAAAAAGCTAAGAAATGCCAAGAAGCATACCAACAAAACAACCTAAAAGTCTTCCATGATACTGTAAGAGAAATTACAAAGGAATTCTCAGCAAAAGCAGTAACAATGATAAACAACAAGATGACTGAAACCGGGAATATTGAATATATAAGAAAAATCTGATCAAACCATTTTAAGATTATCTTCCGCCAAGGAAACAAAACTACAATGCCAACAACAGAAGAAAAAATGATCACCCAAAAATTTTACAAGAAGAAGTTAGATACGCAATAAAACATGAAAAACAATAAAGCACCAGGCATTGATACTATCCCTACTGAACTGTGGTCATATGGACGCAGCATATCAATAGAATATTTAACAATCCTATTCAATAAAATACTACAAACAGGAGAGATCCCAGATAACTGGAGAACATCATCCCAATATGCAAGAAAGGAGACAAAAGAGACTGCAGAAATTACAGACCAATCGATTTACTCCCTCACACCTATAAAATATTCATAAGAATTATACAAAATAGATTAAAAAACACCTATGAAGAAATGATAGGCATAGAACAAGCTGGTTTCCGAGGAAACTATTCAACAATAGACCAAATTTTCACATTGCATCAACTAGCAGAGCTTAGCTGGGAAGACCATAAAGAACTATATTGTTGTTTTGTGGACTTTAAACAAGCTTTCGATAACATCAACAGAGAAATCCTTCTTAAAATTCTACTAGAAAAAGCAATAGACAAATATATAATACAGTTTCTGATAAAATATTACTCTAAGACAAATGCAATAATTAAAAAGGACACACTCACAACAGAAGCCATAGAGATCCAAAAAGGTGTAATGCAAGGATGCCAATTATCCCCATGCCTATTCAATATATATCTAGAAGAAGTTGTAAAGAAGGCAATAGACAATGAGCCTGGAATCAATGTCAATGGTTTAAATAGAAATAATATCAAATATGCAGATCATCTTGTCCTTCTTGCAAGAACCCAAAAATGAACTACAAAAGTTGATCAACAAGCTAAACGAAACCTGTAAAACATATGACATGACAATAAATATACAAAAGACAAAAGTGATGAAAATAGGGAGGAACAGAACTACCATCTCAGCCACCCTAAACGGAGAACAATTAGAACAGGTAGACAACTTCATATACCTTGGATCAAAATTAACAGAAACAATAGATGAACTCAAAACAATCAAAAACAGAATAGCGATAGGATGGACGACCATGGAAAAATTACAGAAAATCTGGAAAACAAACAAGATATCTAAGCAAGCCAAAATCAAATTATATGAAGCAATAATTATACCAATAGTATTCTATGGAGCAGAAGCGTGGACAGTTAAAAAAAGAGAGGAGAAAAAACTGCTGGCATTTGAAATGAAATGCTTAAGAAAAATAAATAGAGCAAGTTGGATAGAAAAGAAAACAAACATCACAGTCAGACAAGAACTATTGTATAAAAAGACAGTAATAGAAAAAATTAGAAAACAACAACTGAGATGGTTTGGACACACTTCCTAACGTCCTAATCAATACTTTTCCAACTGAAAAAAGAAGACCTGGAAGACCAAGAATTATCTGGCTGAAATTAATAAAGAACATCTCGGGATGCAGAACATATAAGGAACTTTTTCGAACAGCAAGGAATAGAGAAGACTGGAAGATCCTGCTCAAGAGAAGACTCAACCTGTCTTAGATGAAAGAGAAGAAGAAGATCTGAAAAAGGCATATGACAAGGTGACAAGAGAGAAGTGATTTGAAATGCTACAGTTATATGGTGTCAATACTTTGTCTTTATTTGAGTTGTAAGTCAGCAGTTAGAATTGAAGGAAGTACAGGAATGTGGTTTAATGTTAAATCTGGTGTGAGACAAGGATGTACATTATCCCCTCTGTTATTCATTATTTATTTGGATCACATTATGAAGGAAAGTGGTATTAAATCCAATATCAAAATTGGAGATGTTAATCTCAGCTCTTTGCTTTATGCAGATGATGTTAAACTTCTAAATAAATCTGCTACAAATCAACAAGATTCCCTGACTAAATTGAATAACTGTTGGGATAGATATGATATGAAGGTCAGCATTAAAAAGACAAAGACAATGAAAATATCAACTACATTATGAATGGAGAACCTATAGAACAAGTAAAACATTTTAGTTACTTAGGCATGATTTTTTGTGAAGATGGTAAATTAAATATGGAAATAGACAACAGAATCAACAAAGCTGGTATGGTAGGAAGTGAACTGAATAAATTTATATGGTATAAGAGAGAAATTAGTCAAAGCACTAAATTAGCTGTATACAAGACAGTATTCAAGCCAATTTTAACTTATGGATCTGAGAGATGGGTCGGAAGTAAAACACTTGACCAAAGACTAGAGACTGCAGATATGAGTGTCCTGAGAAAGATTAGGGGCATGAACAGATGGTCAATGGCAATATCATATTCAAAACGAGGATATTAGAAAAGAACTTGACGTTGTCAGCATCCAGGAATGCGTTAGTAGTAGACTTAAACCTGGTCACTTAAACATTCTGTTTAAGTGACCAGGTGGTATGGTCACTTAAACAGAATGGGAGAGGAAAGATTAGCAAAACAAGTGTTCTCCAGAGGAAGACCAAGATATAGGTGGATTGATACAGTAAAAAAACAGTGCCTTAGAAGACAGAAATATAAGATCTGATAATGTTGGAATCTTGACAGGTAACAGACTGATTTGGAGGAAAACTGTAGATAGGAAGTTAGTAATGATGTAATTTTTCATGTAGTACTATCATATCCTGTACACCTCTTGAAGGTATATATCAGGAATTTGATCAGTTAGGTCCAAAAAGAAACTCTGTTCAGAATTTACCAAATAAGATGTAGGAGAGGGGTTGCACGAGTGGTAGCATACAGTTACTCATTGGCTAGCTGTTGACCATTTTACTTTTGTTTTTAAATTTTTCAGGAAATGATAACATATACTAAAATATTAATTAAAAAACTTTAATCAATACCTTCCAATATTTTGGCAATGTTACATTGCCATCTTCTGGGAACATAAAACTATGATATGTGCACATAGGCACTAACAACAAGCAAATGAGGCTGAAGAGGGCAACTGGCATTGGTCCTAGAGTCCTAAAGGTTTCCCCTAGCAGGCTATATTAAGTTGTCTTGGCTATTGGGCTGATGTTCTTAGGATGCAAGCTTCCCAAATTTGGGGACAGTCTCATGCACACAAATTTGTTGAGATTTGGGAAGTTTTTTAGAGCTGAGGCTGATTCCAGGAACAATCTTTCATACTGATATTTGCTACGGAGTAGTAAAGAGGCTTTCTTCCAGCATATTCTGTGGTGGGTATCTAGTGCATGGTCGGCAAGTCCTCTGTAGCCGTATTGGTGAAACCGGATGTAGTCTGTGTTCAGATATCTGATAGCAGCTGTCCTGCCTGTTTGGCATAGTAGGATAGTTTACAACTGCAAGGGAACTGGTATACTCCAGGTAGGTCTAGGGGAAGTGGCTGGTCTTTGGTGGAGCAGATAAGGGATGCCAATTTCTTATGTGGTTTGTAACAGGCAGTCAGGTCATTTTTTTTAGGATTTTTGTGAGCTTTTTAGATGTGCCCCATATATAGGGAATGATGACAGATTTAGAGTAATCTCTGTTAAGAAAGGGAGGGGGATGTGGTTAACTGGTTTTAATATTTTTGGGGTTGTAGCCATTGGCTAAGAAGGTGTTAAGGATATGGTTAAGTTCAATAGTTAGGGCATTGTTATCTCAACAGATTAATTTAGCCCTGTTATATAGGATTTTTATAATGCTATATTGTTGTGAGTGGGGTGGGGGGGGGAGTGATTGCTGGTGAATGTATCTACCTGTATGGATGGGTTTTCTGTAAACAGAGAAAGCCAGGGATCCATCAGGCTGGCATATAATCAGTGTCTAGAAAAGGGAGGCTACTGTTGTTTTCTTTTCCAAAGTGAACTGGATTTCTGGGGTGCTGATTGTTGAAGTGTGTTAGGAAGTTGAGGAGTATGTCGTAATGTGGCCAAATTGTGAACATATCATCCATGTAACATAGCCAGACAGTGGACTTTTGTGGGGCTGAGTTTAAGGCTTTTTCTTCAAAAGTCTCATAAAGAAGTTTGCCTGGGGTGGAGAGAGAGAGAGCCTATGGCTGTCCCCTTTATCTGTTTGTAGAATTTTCCTTTCCAAACGAAATTTATACAAATTAGCCAAACATTTAGCCAAAGTGCTCACACATTATACTGGCAATACACCATCACACATTAAAAACTCAGCCCACTTTCAAGCCAGTATAGAGAACCTCTCACTCCAACACACTGACATAATGGTCAGTTTTGATGTCTCCTCCTCATTCACAAATGTCTCACTCAAGGATACTTTGGATCTCATCCAAGCCAAATTTCCTCCCGATATCTCAGCCCTATTTTAGTTCACCATGAACTCTGGATATTTCTTTTGGCAAGGAAAATTCTACAAACAGAAATGGGGACTGCCATGGGTTCTCCACTCTCTCCACCCCTGGCAAACTTCTTTATTGAGACTTTTGAAGAAAAAGCCTTAAACTCAGCCCCACAAAAACCCACTATCTGACTACGCTACGTGGATGATGTCTTCGCTATTTGGTCACATGGCTTAGACACATCTCAGCACTTTAAAGATGACGAGTAGCTGAAGTTCAGCATGACTCAGTGATTAAACTCACTGGCAACACTTTTTTTGACATGGATACAAAGAAGCTGGTGCCACAGTATCAAAATTGCCTGGAAGTCAATGTTGACTATGTGGGAAAAAAAAAGTATATGTGTAGGTATTTTAGCATATAAAACTATTTTTTCCCCTACCAGCTTTTTAAATTCTTGACTAGACCTTACTTTTTGGATGCACCTTGTATCTTCACATCCTGGGCTACTTTGCGCATAGAGGCTAATGATTTCACATTAATTGCCCTGGCATCTTTAATTTATAACCAAGTGAAACTTTCAACAACTAGCTCTAATCCAGAGTATTTTAATAATTATTAATTAATAATTTTAATTTATTTTAATAATTTTAATCCAGAGTATGTTATACATTTTAAGTATTTGTATATGGGAAATATGATTTTTGCATTACTTCAACCTTAGAATCTCTTCTAAGTCTGGATCTCACTGATGAGATCTTTATAAAAGTCTGGGTAGTGGATGTGGGCTTCTCATCATGGGATACTAGGGCAATCAATGTGAAGTCATTATCCTCTATATACAAGAACACAGTCACAACAATGCTTTATGCTCTGACTGTTTGCTTACATTTGAATAAAATTAAACCAAGAATATAATTTCTTGGCATCTTTAGTTTATTAAAGGTGTCTGGTTTAAAACAAAGTTTCATTTATTGAATAGACTGCCATTCCTCCTTTCCTTGGTAGGAAGTTAAAAATCAACTGCTTAAATTCAAGATATGCAGTATATCAACTTGATATCTAATCTCATTTCAAAATTTTCTGTATTTAATGTTGCCACATACACACTTTTAGATGTTGCTGTTTAGAATTAAAGCAATACACAACACAAATGCATCTTGTCTGTGAACTAAAGATTTCCAGCCAGGTTGTTTTGAAGGAGAAAAACAAGTTTCAAGGAACACCAACTGTCATCTCTGGCTAAGACTAGTTCATTCAGCAATGAATGGAATAAAGGCAAAGAAAATAATATACTTTCTTGAATGGATTTAAAAATATCCAAGTCTTTTCAACCCAACTACAAAAGAAAAGTAGACCTATCATATATATATATATATGCTTCACAAAATGATAATGTGCCTACAATAAATAACACAAATCATATTAATACCATTGTTTCTCCAATAATGCATGTCTGTAATGGACAAATTTGTTCATACATGATAGATAAAGGAATAAAATCACCAAAATTTGAAATCACGTATATGCAATTTTTCACAAGGTAACTTAACTATGCTTTCTGCTACAGAGTAACACCAAATGAATGTGAAAAACACCACCTGGTGGAATACAGTGAATACAAAACATACACACACATCTCAACTCACTCTCTCTCTCTCACACATCCAGTATACCAACATATGTCCTTTCAAGTGTATCATGCTGTAACACTACATGACTGATGATGTAGTGTTATTTTCAGTATGAAATATCTGTACTTTCATTTCATTAAAGTTAATTACTGTGGTTATCATGTAATTTATTGTTTAAAGTCATGCCACTGATAAAGATTACAGCTTTTGATAAGCCAATTTGTTGACCAATATCCAGATGACCAATTTGGTTGTATGGATAGCTGCTCTGCTCTTCAATCCCAGGCTGTTCGAATGCCACTGTTATATATCAATACTTGTAAACTTTTCTTGATAAGTGTTTAATATAGCATCTGAAACATAGGCATCCTGGTTACAAGATTCCAAGTAGTAAAAGAAAAAGGAAAGCCTTAAGTATTGAGGATGAGCCTGAAAAACTAAACATTTTGAAAGAAATGAGAGAACATGATATCATGAGAGCAAAAGTCTAAAGGAATCCACTCTGCGCACCATGGGAGTGTTGTAGAAATAAAAAGCTTGTTTAGCAGGAACAACTGCAAGTAATGCAAAATTGATACAACAAGACCTACAGAAATACAATATTTACTATAGAGTATTGTGTTTATTTATTAGGACTTAAAGATATCAAAACTGTAATAGCATTTATTTTATTTTAGTGTAGAGTATAACTTACAATATTGTACAGGTTTTGAGTTTTCTGCCTGATTGTTCCCATAAATCATTATTTTTATGAACATACATACTCTCTTATAGCAGAAACAAAAGTACATGATAATAATAATAATATGCAAAATGGTGCAATGATCAATAAAGATTTAATGATTTAAATTTAACGATTCAATAATGATTTTTAAACAGAAAATTATACCTGACAGTTTTTGTTTTCACCAAAATGGCACTCAAATACCTTCTCTCTTGCTAAAAATATTTCACATGACAAATCTGATCCATTCCCCTTTCCAAAGCCTATGGAGTATTATACAAGCACATAAATTTCTTAATAAAAATATTTTGAGAATTCCTCTTCTGTTTAAAATCCCCCCCCCCATAAGTTTGCAATAAATCTAAATTAATTTCAATTTAAAATTACTTATGATACTAAATATTATTTGCATAATTGTGTAATTATGCAAATAATTACACAATTATTTGCTACATGAAACCCATTGTTTTTATACCATTCCAAAACAAACAATACATTCTCACACTACACATATGGCTGAAAAATGAGTTCTTGAAATTTGCATTCTTATGCTCATTAAATAAGTCATATAAGAATATTTTAAAAAAAAAACAGATGCAGAATCAAGAAAAAGATTTCTAGGAATTTAAGATAATGCTAACTACATTTTTTTCCAATCCTGCATCTCACCATGGCTGGCTGTGGTTATGAATATATTACAAGCACAGTTTTGCTGCATGTACTTTGCATTCCCGTTCCTTTGATTTGCTTGTTTCGACACACTGATGATGATGTAGTGTTATTTTCAGTATGAAATATCCGTACTTTCATTTCATTAAAGTTAATTACTGTGGTTATCATGTAATTTATTGTTTATAGTCATGCCACTGGTAAAGATTACAGCTTTTGACAGCCAATTTGTTGACCAATATCCAGATGACCAATTTGGTTGCATGGATAGCTGCTCTGCTCTTCAATCCCAGGCTGTTCGAATGCCACTGTTATATATCAATATCTTCATGCAGTAGACGAATGGCATATATGGAAGAATATCACCTTACATACTGAAGATCTGAATTAGCATTAAAAAAAAAGTACCATGGTTGGTCTCCAGAGAAGAGGTTTTTCAGATTACCTTATCCTGATCACAGTACCAATGTACTACAGGTTTAACTACTTCTCATTAAAACGTACTATGATTGTTATACGCTAATTTTACATACTTCAAAGCCAAAACATTTTTTAAAAAAATCTATTTACTGATCATTAGAAACTGTATAAAACTTAATTCCAATATAGGATTCATTTCGTACATAAATATCAAATTCCTTAAAGCATCATAGGAGGAAATCAATGCATCAACAATGCACATCAGACTGTACTTGTGTTACTAGTACAATAAAAAAACACTCCCTTGCTTAGCTCATAACTTTCTGGGATATTCTCTCCTTCTTCCCCTCTCTCTCCATTTACTGTAAACTTCTTTCATATCTATCAATATCACCTCTTTTCTTTCAACTACTCTTTTCCATTCTTTTAATTGATCTGCAAAGCCAAAATAGTCTGGACTTCAAAAAATCTGTATATAGCAGCAGATTGTACAAAAAAGTTTTGTACAATGGGGTATTATCCTACTGTATAAAACTTTAGGTTTTGTGCAGTACCCTCTTTACCACTAAGCTTTTCCTCAATGGCTTGAAATGTTTTCCCTAAATTTCAGTTCACTATCATTTATGTCCACTTACATCAATATATTCCATCAACTGAAAGTACCTTCCAAACTAGTCAGAGCTCTACCCAACTTTAAAATTACACAAGATCTGGAGTTTAAATAACACTGAAAGTTGTACAAGATGAGGTGTTCTCAAAAGCTAAGAACACTAAGTATGCTGATGTCAAGAGGGGTGTTGGAAGCACTTACTCTGGTAAATGATAGAGGTGTAAGTTGGTCCAAGAAGAGATCTGCTTTTGCAAGAATAGCTAAATATTATCAAAACATGGAGGAAGGTAAAGCATGGTCTTTCATGAAATATAAGGTGTTTTGACAACAGTGAGGTTCGAAAAGTTTTCCTTGCTCTAATGAAATATGACAAAGAGATCTGTGATAGGAACAATAGTTATGATCTTGTAGCTTGGGATATTTAAGCACTAAAGGTTTGTCAAATGAAAAAGATGGAAGTGTATTTCATGAGAAGAACATCTGAGGATAATGAGAAACAGTCACTGATAAAATAAAAATAAAAATAAAAAATAAAAACAAAGAGGAGTGGGTAGAGTCCAGCATTTGTGGAGAAATATGAAGACTGAAAGCCATTTACCATGACATACAGTGAACATCCAGAAGAAATTGTCAATCCAATTACAAAGGTGGGTGGACAGACTATAAGATAGTCTGATAAACAGACCTTTGTGTTCATTCTTCAAATCTTTCCATGGCTTGTATTTCAAGGTGAGTGGTGTTAGCAAATTCTGCTTTAGATTGAGGGAGTAAAATTCACAGTTAAATCCATATCTGCAAACTGCTTTTCTGTTATTAAACCTCTGTTAATATCAATAATGTGCAAGATAATTATGGTTCAATTAAGTTAAGGGGATAATAAATCCCTCATTATTTCAAAGCTGAATAAGAAACTCTAAGATCGAAATCTAATAAGAGTTTCATGCCAAAGAACGTTCAGTGAGTCCAAGAGTAAGTCAACACCTGGTAGTATAACAGTAGGGCAACTCAGAGCAAAGGTGGAGCAAGTTTCTTCAGCATGAAACTCTTAGATTTCGATCTTCGAGTTTCTTATTTGGTTTTGAAATAATGAGGGATTTATTATCCCCTTAACTTAATTTATGTTGTCGAAAAAAATAGCCTCATGGCTCTTTATTGTAGTAATAATATACGGGTACACCTTTCTAGCAATTCGTATAGCAAAGTATGCAAGTTCTGTTCACTTAAACCTTGGTATTATCCAGGTCTACCTACTTGCTGATGAGACCTCGATAAAGGTCGAAACCGGTCTGGGTAGTGACCTTCCCTCATAATGTAAAACAGTAATACATCCCCTAGGAGCTGCGTTTTACATTGTGAGAAAATATTAAGGACAGTGATCAAAACTTGCTCCACCTTTGCTCCGAGTTGCCCTAGCGTTGTACTACCAGGTGTTGACTTACACTTGGACTTGCCGAACGTTCTTCGGCATGAAACTCTTAGATTTCGATCTTCAAGTTTTTTTATTCGGCTTTGAAATAATGAGGGATTTATTATCCCTTTAACTTAATTTACGTCGAATTAATTCGCCAAAAAAAATAGCCTCTTGGCTCTTTATTATGATTATGGTTCCTTAAAAAACTATCGCACCATTAGTCAGCATCTTCACAGCACAAGTTGGAAGGAAACTCAACATCCTGCCCTTTGGGTGGATTCTTGTCACTCATGTGAGGAAAATTTCTCTAATTAAAGCCTTTATATAACAGTAAGTTTAGTCAGTTCCTCAAATGTTCTTCTCGTGAAAATAGAGTTCCATCTTTTTCATCTGACAAACCTTCAGTGCTTAAATATCCCAAGCTACAAGATCATAACTGTTGTTCCTATCACAGATCTCTTTGTCATATTTCACTGCAAACCACTGCTTCATATGAAAGCAGTGGTTTGTAGTAGGCATGCTGTGGTAAAGTAACATCATTAAAAAATCGTTATATTTATACATCAGTTTAATCCTTCATTTCTTAGATATACATCCTCTGTCCAAAAATCAACCAAACTGTTTTTTTTTGAAAATAGAAGAAACTAGTGGGGCCACCTGTTGTATCTTTTTTGTTGTCGAAAGCGACAACCTTCATTAGTGTTGTGTGCTGTTTATGACATTTGTTTCGTTAGAAGTCGAGTTATAGTGCCAAGAGTGACAGTGTGTTTTGACGAATGGTCAGTCGTCACGATATTCATGCCGTACGTGATGAATTCTCGCTATCAATTGCTTCAAAACTTCGAGATAAAACTCACCATTGACCGTTTGGCCAGGTGTAATGAATTCTTTGTGGATAATGGAATCGTAGAAACAAATCGGCATTGTCTTTACTTTTGACTTCTCCAAGCAACTTTTTTTTTTTTTTTTTTTTTTTGGATACCCCTCTTCTGGCAGCACTCTGGCACTTTGTTTTGGGCTCATACTCAAAACACCATACTTTGTCACTGGTAACGATAGTTTCAAGGAAGTTTGAGTCCTTACAGGCAGTTTTAATGAGGTCCTTGTAGTGTTCAATTCAATACATTTTGGTAGTTGGTCAACTTGTGGAGAACAAATCGTGAATTCAATTTACGAAGGCCCAAACTCTCAGTCAAAATGTTGTGCACGGTTGATTTTGGAATCTCCAATTTATCTTCAATCAATCTCACAGATGATTTCGGGTTTTCTTTGATGAAATCACGCACTTTTTGGATGTTAACTTCGCTCAGTCCAGTTTTTGGATGGCCCGGCTTTATGTCGTCCTCTAGCGTCTCATGACCACTTTAAAATTGCTTAAACCACTCGTAAACTTGAGTACGGGATAAGCATTCATCACCATATGCTTTTTGAAGTTTGATGCATTTCGGTAAAACTTTTACTAAGTTTAACACTAAAGTCAACCACAGCTCTGTTTGAAACTCATTTTCCGACCATTCGTCAAAACACATTGTCACTCTTGGCATTATAACTTGGCTTCTAATGAAACAAATGCTACCCATCAGTGTCTGCAGAAGGCATCCCTCTTATGCCTTTAGGCTTCTATTCTTACATCTTCTACTTCTGCATGTGTGGTTACAATTCTTATATTGCATCACATTGTCACTGTAACAGACGAAATACTGGAACTAATGAATCTAATTCATCCCTTGTGCTGTCTTTATTCCATCATCTTCCATACCAGACAATGCCTTTACATGTCAGTCAGAACATCGACACAAACGTGTCCATTAAAACAGAAGTAGCATTAGATATTAATGATATAACATGGACACGAATCAAAATGATTAAATATATATTTCATTCACATGGATAAATGGTTGGTTTTTAAACCATAACATTGGAATAATATCATTTTAAAAAGCATCTGGAGATGACTTAAGAGAATTACAAATACTAAATAAGGATAATTAATGCTGATGAAGAGTATGTCATTCTGCCATCAATTTTTTATACAATAAATTTATAGCATCTGACAGTACTTAATTCTGCTTATGATCATGTTGGAAAAGTAATGATAAATTGCATGACCAACTTGTCTAAATAGTCTGAAGGCAACTCTCATCTTCTAGCAACTAAAACACATACAGTGTAATTTACAATAAGGAAGGTCTGTTTGAAAATCATAACCATAAAAGCTATTGAAAGAATGGTAATTTTAAAACTGTTTCAAAAATTACTAAGAGCCTATGAGAATGCAACTGCTGGCACAAGTTGCCAAAAACATAACATACTTAAAATGACACACTGACTAGGAGTCTCATATATATACATATATATTTTACATAATCACAAGAATACTGCAATTTTATTACTGCAAATATTTCAACCAGAAACTAACTGGATGCCAGTTAGTGGGTGGTTACTATAAAATAAGATTACAATTAAGGCCTAAGTGATTTGAAATAAAAATTAATTTTATTTCATTATTTAGATAATAAAATAACAGCATTATATTAAATTAAAAAATAATTATAATTATTAAATATTAATAAAAATGGGAACATTATTGCTCGCCATGTATGAGGATGAGACTCTCCCAAATCTTGCAATAGAGAGACAGTCATTCTGATTTAAATTTGTGTGGTGCAGAAGTGCTTCAGCACTCTCTTTAAATAACTGCTCAAACCTAAACCTGCATCAATGTAAAAGGCAAGTAGTGGATCATAGGATATCGTGGTCAGTGTCCATTCCATGATGAGCACAGCCAGATTTTCTAGGTTTATTGTGGATTTTAATATAAGATTTGTGTTCTTGTAGTCTTTTTTCAACAGAAAATCTTGTTTGCATGAGTGAAGGCAATCACATTAACTTGGTAAACACTGTTTTCTCTATCAACTTTTGTTGATAGGGAAAACCCCATCCCACATGTCTGCAACATATGGGATGGGGGACTTTCTGTACAGGTTCAGGGTTTTGGCAATGGGCTTGTAAGGGTCCAAGATGCATTTAAACTTCTCGAGGTGAAACCATTCTGTAGTAAGATGCATTGGATACTGCTTGATTCTTGTTGGAGAACTTGGGCATTGGAGCAGATAACATGTGATCTGTTGAACAAAGATTTGAAGATATGCTATATTTTGAGATGGATGATGTGCCAAATCTTGCTGTAAGCAACAGTCTGTGAAGGCAAGTTTACGGTGAATAGAAGTAACAAGTATTTCAGAAGGGATACAGGAAAGGAGGATGCCGAGAAAAGCTAATTGTCCATCCTTTTCTTTTCCTTAGTGAAGTTGATGTGTAAGCATAGGCTGTTCATTTTGGTTAAAAAGGTATGTACAGATTCTTCTGAATTTGGCTAAATGACAAACACATTATCTACATATGAAACACAAAAGGAAGGTTGAGGTTGTATTGATGAGAACAGGGATTCTTCAAGATGCTCTAAGTAGAAATTAGCAAGTGCAGGTGACAAGGGGCTTTCCATTGTGGTTCCTTTAATCTGTTTGTAGAATTGCTTTCTGCAGATGAAATAGCCTGAGTGCATAACAAAGTCGAAACAGTTCAACTATGTCTGGGAGAAGCTCATCTGATAACAGTTGGAGAGTATCAGCCAGATAAACATGGCAAATAAAGACTGGATATCAATGATAATCATGAGTTCTGTAGGTTGAAAGGTTAAGTTTTTTTTATTTTTGTCAAAAAAATCTGCTGAATTCTTCATGGAAGTTTTCATCAGGTAGGAATTTGGCTAAGCTAAGGTGGGGGAGTCTATGCAGTCTGCTATGGTCTGAGTGGAACTTTTTCCTTATGCATGTTTGGAAAGTCATAAAAATGTGGACTCCTACCAAAATGAGTCTTCAATTTTTTGATGGCATCTTCATCCCAACTAATCACTTTGAGTAAGGAATTAAGTTCGTTAATTTGACTGTTGATAGATGATGGCTTCATTCTTCGTCAAATTATTTCTTTTATTAATTATTAAACTAATAAAATAAAATAAAATATAAATGATTATATATATATAATAATTTATATATATACCTATCTGTAAACATTTAAGTTACCTGAAGAATTTTATAGGATTAATACACAAGAAATGTTTCACACTCATACTCTGTACATGCTCTCTTACTCCATAGCCTGGAAATTGGCCTATATTCAACTCATTCCCAAAAAGGGTGACAAATCACTGTCATATAACTACCCTTATCTTACTCACCTCAGTCCTATCTAAAGTGATGGAGAAAAATCATCCATTCTCAAATCCTACACTCCCTTGAAGGACCTACCTAATAAACAACTGCTAGTATGGATTCCATCACTACCGATCAACAGAAGATCTGCTCAAACATGTCAACCATCTCTGGACAAATGCCATGGAGAAATATAGCGAACCTCAAGTGATATCTTGATATCTCCAAAGCTTTTGACCAGGTCTGGCACATGATCTTGCTAAGAAAAAAAAACTCCCATCATTTGGTCTGTCTGAGACTTCTGCAGTTGGATTGCCAGCTTTCTGTCTGGATGCACACTGTGTAATGGAAGATGGTTCCTTGTCCTCTCACCACCCAACTAATGCTGAGGTTCCACAAGGTTCCATTCTCTCACCAACCCTCTTCCTTATATCAATGACCTACTTCAGTTAACCTCTAACCCAATACACAGTTTTGCTGATGACAGCACATTGCTCTACTCCCTTTCATTTGATAAACCTTACTCTACACAACTCACCTCAACCTACAGAACACCAACTACCACTGCCCTCAATTCTAATCTCCAAGCCATCCTCCAATAGGGCTATGAAAACCTCATCAATTTCAATGCTAGTAAAACCCAATTCTTATTTCTCACAAAAACACTACTTTCCCCTCAGTATTATTTTTGATTACACTCAAAAATTTCCAGACAAAAATGCAATTTCTCTTCTTGGAATCATCATCAAGCCTCATCTGGCATAAGTGCATCACAACCATCGCACCATTCCATCCTCAGCTTTCAAAAACTACGATTTCTCTTTCGCTCAAGACATTACTTCAACCTCTAAAACAGCTGTTAACTTTATACAAATCACATATCCATCCAGCTATCTAATAATGCTCTCACATTTGGAGTAGGGTTCCTAAAAGCTCCCTCAAAAATGCTCAACTCAATACAGAAGAGAGCAATTAGATTGATAAATGACCCATCTCTTATCAACTCATTCTCCCCACTTTCACACACAATTTGGTCTCTGCAACTTGTGTATTACAAAGGCATAATTCTTCCACTCAGTACTAAGCCTGTTGGAACACATACAGATGCCACCCAACATCCTTTCACAGTATACCTGAAACCCACAGAATAAGTTTCTTTTTCTCCTCATCCATCACTGCTACTGTTGTACTGTGGAACAGTTTTCTCCCTGATGTATTTCCCAAGGAATACAATATATAGGCCTTTAAATCAAATGTAAACAAGTTTCTCCCTTCCCAACCCACTACCAATATGTTACTAATGTACTATAGGTTGATCAACCAACCTGTTGTTTATGGGCTCAACATAAAAAAAAAAAAAAGCTTAAGAGAATACAACTTTAACCAATAAAGATGTCTTAATATCCAATGTGAATACAGGATATACTCAGAAGGTTTCTAACTGATCTCAATGAGAAAAAGCAGTTCCTAACAATTGCAAGGCTAAAAAAAAAAAAGACAATTATATATATCAACTCTTAGGTAGTTTATCTTCTGAGAAGTGCAATAACAATAAGGAAACTTTTTTAGCATTAATACTGTGAGATTTTGGCTGGAACTTATTGGTAGTTCATTAGTCAATGAGTTTATGTTACATTTTTGTTACAGTGAAAACTTACTATATTTAACTGAAGTTTCCAATGCTTTTTAAAATTCTGATTTTCAAAATTTTCATAAATTTGACAAGCAGTGCAATTGAAGACAATCATGAATTCTGATTTGTAACTATCACTAGATCTACTTGATGCCTACTAACTTGTAAGACTGGAAGATCTGGAGAATGTTTTTTGTGTGCGATGTCCTTCCTACTTGTCTTAACACATCCTTAAGCACGTAGGTAGACAATCAGACCATTTACTGAATATATATTTAAACAATTATTTTTTAGGGCAAAGGTGAAGACAGGTTATGCAATAATAATGGTACCTATCCAAAGCATTCATTAACATAATAGGAAGTGTGAGTGACTATTTGATTAAATATAATGTGAAATTTGTATGGATCCATAGCATAGGATTAAAACAAGAATTTCTTGTCATGTATGATATATAACTGTAAAATTTTGTTGCATTTTTATGAAATACTCCAATTATCAAAGACACCATAAAAAATAAAATAAAAACTCCTTATACTCTTTCTCTCATGTATTCATAAAATTTTCTGCTTTACTTTGGACTTCTTCCTGTTTCCTCTTCTTAGTTGTACTAATCTCTTGACATTTCTGATGTCTTTCAGTCTTGTGCTTTGTCCTGTGGAAAAACTTTCCATGACTATTCAAGGTCTCTTTTTGCTTTTCATGCACATGCTACCAGAAGAAATTATTTCATATGATATTTCTCATTTGTTTTATAAGTGTACATAATAGACCGAGTCATTTAGATTTGAGGAAAATGTACATATTTCCTTAAGGCATATACTACGAATATGAATCCAATGCATAGCAGAACAACGGCACCAAGACACCCTTGTTGGATGAGTTAAATATGTGTTATTTTGTCCAGTGAGATGTATTTGTCATGACAATCAAAAGATTGGTAGAAGCAAAACTGATGAGTAAGTGTTTTGAGAGTGAGTGCGGAAAGAACAAATTACATGATGGTAGAAAGTATTGATAGAAGAACGGAAATGGTTAATATCACTGATAGTATTGAAATTGTGGTAGCAGGTCAGGAGAACATAGACGACCCAAATGTGTAAACAGCACACTTATGTGTAGTCCTTCACAGGACAAAGCACAAGACTGAAAGACTGCAGAAATGTCAAGAGATTAGTACAACTGAGAAGAGAAAACAGGAAGAAGTCCAAAATAAAACAAAAAATTGTATGAATATGCGAGGGAAAGAGCATAAAGAGTTTTTTTTTTTTTTTTTTAATGGTGTTTGTTAATTGGAGTATTTCATGAAAACACAACAAAATTTTTTTTCTGAAGTGCAAAAATTAATATTAGTGATGCTGTCAGAATGCAGAGAGGCAAAGTGAAAGAGCTGATTATTTTGGCTGGTGGCAAAGACCTGAGAGGTGAGAAGTATTGCACGAGGAAAGATGTCAAGAATTATTGGAAGAAGAGCAAGAACGTGAAGTTTGCAAGTCTGCTGCCGTGTTATGATAGAGGTAAACTTAGAAAGATGGTGATAGCTAGTAGGTCATGTAGAAGGAATGATGTAGAGTTTGTGGACGTATGGTCTGTATTTAATGGCCAGAAGGATTTATATAATGCTGATGGACTGTACTTGAATGGATACAGAGATGTCTTGACAGCTTTGTTCATTGAAGGTGGGGAAGTGTCAAAGTCAGAAAAAGTAAAGAAATTAGAGTTGATGAAGGTGATTCTGTTTGAAGGCAGTCATGCAAATTAGCATGCAAATGTCCAAAAAAGCAAAAGTAATCTTTCAGGCAACAAAAAGGATGCCACGGTTTTATATATTAACTTAAAGTATCAGGAATAACATGAAGTTTTTGGCATTAGTTAGTTCAACATCTCCAAAAGTTACAGGTCTAGGCTAACAGTACTGTTACAGAGACAGAATGTAATGGGTTAGATATTTTCAGGGAGGATAGAGTAGACAAGATGGGAGAAGTATTGATGATGATGGCAGATGAACTGCAGTCAATAAGAGGAGTCAATTGGGCAAATGGTAATTCTTTTCTGGTAATCTGGTGTGAGATTGGAGCCAACAGAACAAAATACAAAATTGGTTGATGCTATGGGCCATGGGGAATCGGGATGATGCGATTAGTAGAATGAGTGCAAATCGATAATTATTATCAGAATCAGGGTCAAAATTAGGATCAGAATAACCAAGGTGGCTAGACTGCCTCCAATTAAGAAGAGTTATATGGCCTTGACTTGAGAGGTATTGAAACATGTGGAAATTTCAGTTAAGGGAGTATATGTGGAACTACAAGAGAGGTGTTATGACAAGCTTAGGAGGAAGCTTGAAGCAGCATCATGGCATAAAGATCTGCAAGGGAAGGATGATCACGCTGCATGGAAGAAGCAATTATCAGGCTGTATACCCAAGGCCAGAAGGCTAAATCAAGCAAGCTAGATGGATGAGTAGTATCATTGAGCATGAACTGCAAAAAAAATAAATAAATATTGTGGAGAGTATATATAAAGAGAAAAGTGATCAAGCTTATCAGCATGATAAGGAAGGCAAAATCAGATTAGCTAAGCAGGCCACAGAAAAATCTCAAAGGGTTTGTTGTTACATGACAAGTAAGAAGAATGACTATGGAAGGATAACCTTAATGAGTGCTGAAGATAACAAGGTGACAGAAGCAACTAATATAGGTGAGTTACTGAGTGACCACTTAGCAAGGGTAAATCATCCAAGTGAGATTACTGCTATGACAAATGTGGACTGATGTGGGAGCAGGGTCAAAATTATTGACCCTGCTCCCACATCAGTCTTAGAATATTGCAAAATATCAATGTAAATACAGCCATAAGTCGTTGTGGTAAAAACAACTGCATCCAGAAAACTTTGTTCCTATGAAGATAGCTCCATCCTTCCAGATTTTAGACAGGTCTTTGTTGCTTCATCCATTCTTAATCTTTTTAATGTCTTCTGAACAACAATTTTTCACATTAATAATTGACCCCACGTACTCAAACTTGCTGACTTCAATTCTTGTTCCGTTAAGGTACGCTTGTATCTTGGGAGCCTCCCTTCTATATATATATATATAAAGACAGGGTCTATTTATATAAAAATTACCTCAAAAAGCTATTTGAGAACTATAATCTTTGTCTTTCTAGGATTGAGTTGAACTCCTCTGTTCTTACTGATCTCATTAATTATCAAGGATTCATCCTCTTTCTTCCTTGTCATTACAAAGGAGTATTGTATCATCAGTGTACCTCAGATTACTGATCAATCTACACACCTATCCTAATTCCTGTGTTTAGCTCATTCAATGCTATACATGATGTCTTCAGCATTGATACCAAACAGGTGAAGAGAAAGCAGACATCCCTGCCAAACTGAAGTCAATCAGTTAATCCAACATCTGCTCTTATAATGGCTACCTGCTCATTGTACAAGTTAGCTATCAACCTTATAATGCATTGATGAAACATTTATTTTCATTACCTCCCACCATTTCATATGCTGAACACAGTCAAAAGGTTTGGGGTAGTCTATGAAACATTACCAAAGTGAATCAAAATTCTTTATACTTTTCAATGATCTAAGGTCTGATCTCTGGTACATTTGCCGTTCCTAAAACCTGCTTGTTCCTCTACATCTCTATCTCAACTTTGGTCTCAATCCTATTTAGAATGATCTTTAATAAAATCTTGCTTGCATGAGTGATTAGACAAATAGTTCCATAGTTCTTGCAATCCTTCATCTCTCTCATGCAGTGGTATGAAAACCAATTTCTTCCAGACTCTAGGCCACGATCCTGTCTGCCATTTCCTTGCAATTAATCTATGAAACACTATTATTCCTCCATGTTCTGTGGCCTAACTCTGCTAGAATTCCTGGGCTTTATTGTTGTTAAGCTGATTGTTTTTTCAACCTTTTTATGCCTAATGATGAAGTTTTTTTCACTTGGTTATGCTACCAATTATATATTTGTTTAATCCTTTATCCAAGTGTAAGCAAACGAAGTTTGCACCTGAAGCATTTTCAGGACTGGGGCAACTTGTGGTAAAGGTGGTATAAGTTCTGATCACTTGCCTTAGTATCTCCCATATTGCAAAACACATCTCCTTGCAGACATGTATAATGCTATGCCTAAAGGCAGTGTTTCCCAATGTGGGGCAATTTGAATATTTTGGGGGGCAATTAGAAAATGACATTGCATTTGTCACCTCATCACTGATATAAAAAACTTTCCATTGTCGGCAATAAATTATCAATGTTGCAACCCTGACTTACCGAGAAAAAAAGCTGACATCACTAGTACAGCAGTCAACATAAATACAATATCAAGAAGAACTCTCAAAAAAGCAAAATGATGAGTCTATTAGAAATTTATTTAACATAAAAGGTACAATGGCATGGCTTTCTGGCGAGATAGAAACAAAATACCGAAATTCAACTAGTTTTGCAAATAAAATACTGTTGTCTTTCCTGTCATCATATTTAGTTGAATGCTGTTATAAATGACTTGCTACTGAAAAAAAGAAATCATCTGAATATCACAAACCATGGGAATTTGAGATTGAAAATGACTAAATTAGTACTTCAAATAAAAACTCTTTGCACCAAACATCATGCTCAAGGATCACATTAACTTGGATTTTATTTTCCCAAGTTCAGTTTAATTTATGTTTTGTACTATACAAAGTGTAATATAAAATTTATATTCATTGAAGAAAGTCAAATTAAAAACAGTTTTACCTATGTTCCTTTTTGATTTAAAGTACATATTTATATTATACTTTTCAGAACTTGGCTGACTATTATGCTGGGGGGAGGGTATCAAAATTTTGAGGTGGGTACGATCCAAAAAACACTGGGAAATGCTCCCTTAAGGGAAGGGCCACTACCCAGACCGATTCTGACCTTTATTGAGGTCTCGTCAGTGGGAGCCAGATCTAGAGGTGGCGATACTAAGGTGGAAGTAATGCAGAAGTCATATCACCATATAACAGTTGCCAAAAGGTGTCAACACCTTATTATTAAAATTCTCTGGATTAGACATAGTTGATAGAAGTTTTTTCACTTGGCTAAGCTACCAATTATATATTTGGTTTAATCCTTTATCCAAGGGTAAGCAAACGACGTCTGCACCTGAAGTATTTTTCAGGACTGAAGCAACTCATGGTAAAGATGGTATAAGTTCTGATCACTTGCCTTAGTATCTCCCATAATGCAAAGCACATCTCTTTGAGGAGTCATATAATGCTATGACTGAAGGGAAGGGCCACTATTCAGACTGGTTTTGACCTTCATTGAGGTCTAGCTCCCTCGGACAAGACCTCAATAAAGGTCAAAACCAGTCTGGGTAGTGGCCCTTCCCTTAAGGCATAGCATTATACTAAAGCAAGTGATCAGAACTTATACCACCTTTACCATGAGTTGCACCAGTCCTCAGGTGCAAACTTCATTTGCTTACACCTCGATAAAGGATTAAACCAAATATATAATTGGTAGCTTTTTATGCCTAAATAGAGGAAGTTTCAAATTGGAATTTTCCTTTTGAAAGGGCTCCTCCAAATTTTCCTTATCCTCTCTGATATACAGCTCCTTAAAATACTGTTTTTGATTTCCGCTTCTCCTATTAGTACTGCTTCACTCCTGTCTTTGATGTTCGATTTGGACAAACTTATGGTCATGAACTAAGCAAAACATCCACTAGCACAGTGCAAAAACACTAATAATAGTCACCTGTTATTAACAGTGGGAGAAAGATTGGTTATTTATATGAAGGTATAAACAACCTAGGGTAATTTCCTGATACAACATGCCTGCATACCAAGCTATAGTTCAAATTATTCGAAGTCAATGTTCTAAAATCAAGATTAAGAGAAACTCCTTTTACAGCTTATGCTAACTGCAATCAAAAGAAAATCAAGATATTGCAAAATTAAGAACTCACATGTATGCATTTATTTTTGCTCCTTACATATGCAAAAGTGAGTTTTCAGAGACCACTGAGGCTCTAGAGTATATATATATATATACTCTAGATACTATATATATATGTATATATATGAAATCAGTATTCTTGAAAGTCTGAGATCCAGCTCCTTAACAGTAAAAACATCATCATCATCATCAAATTCCTGACAAGTACCCTTAAGGGGTGTACAGGATATGATAGTACCACATGAAAAATTCACATCATTACTAACTTCCTATCTACAATTTTCCTCCAAATCAGTTTGTTACTTGTCAAAACTCCAACAATATCAGATCTTGAAAGTTTATTTTTCACTTGGTTAGACTATAATAAATTTAGTTTAATCCTTTATCCAAGTGTCAGCAAACAAAGTTTGCACCTGAAAATATCTCCAGGACTGAATTTGGTGTTGTACTACCTTACTGGGGTAAGGTAGTACAACACCGGGCAACTTGTAGCAAAGGTGGACCAAGCTAACAATACTCCTATCCCAGTATCTCCCATAATGCAAAACACATCTCCTTGCAGATTATGTATAATGTTATGCATTAAGGGATTGGCCACTACCCAGACTAGTTTCGACCTTTATTGAGGTCTCTCTTCAGTGGGAGCTAGGCCCAGAGGTGGAGATACCAGGCAAAAGTATTGGCGAGGTCATCTTTACCTATAGGAGTTGCCAAAAGGTGTGCCACCTTTTTTTTAAATTACTCTGGATTTAGAGAAAGATGTTGAAAGTTTATTTTTCACTTGGTTAGACTATAATAAATTTAGTTTAATCCTTTATCTTCAGATAAAGGATTAAACTAAATCCTTTATCTGAAAATATCTTCAGAACTGAATATGGTGTTGTACTACCTTACTGGGGTAGGGTAGGTGTTGTACTACCTTACTGAGGTAGTGTAGTACAAAACCATATTCAGTCCTGAAGATATTTTCAGGTGCAAACTTGGTTTGCTCACACTTGGATAAAGGATTAAACTAAATTTATTATAATATCAGATCTTATATTTCTATATTATGGTAATTAACTTAAGGAATTTACAACATATAAAATTGATATTAATTAAAGTAAACTTTAATGAATACCTTCAATATTTCGGCAACGTCACGTTGCCATCTTCAGGAACATACAAATATGATATGTGCATGCAGGCACTACACAAAAGCAAATGAGGAAGAAGGCAAAAAACTAATATTGTTCCTAAAGTCCTAATGGTGCCCCCCCCCCCCCCCCCAGTGGGCTAATTGTGTTGTCTTGGCCATTGGACTGAAGTTCTCATGATGCAAATCTTCCAAATCTGGGGTAGTCTCATGCACCCAAATTTGTTGAGGTTTGGAACGTTTTTTTTAGAGCTGCTGATGATGCCATGAATAATCTTTCGTACTTGAACTTGCTGCGGTGTATTATTTTCGTTTTCTTCCAACAAATTCTATGGCGGTATCTATGGCATGGTCTGAAACCAGAGTGGCTGTACTAGTGAAACCGGATGTAGTCTTTATGTTCTGAAATCCTGATATTCGCTGTCCTGCCTATTTGGCCAAAATAGGACAATTTATAGCTGCAAGGGACCTGGTATACACCAGGTAAGTCTAGAGGAAGCGGTTGGTCTTTGATAGAGATGATAAAGGATGCCAACTTTTTATATCTATGACAAGAAGTTAGGTTATATTTTTTGAGGATATTGGTTATTTTCTCAGAGGTGTCCCAAATGTAGGAGATGGTGATAGATTTAGTTTAATCTTTATTGTGAGGGGGGGGGGGCTTGTGGTTTACTGGTTTTAGTATTTTTTGGGGGTTGTGCCATTGGCTAAGAAAGTGTTGAGGATGTGGTTTAGTTCAGTGGTTAGGGCATTGTCATCTGAACAGATTAATTTTGCCCCTGTTATATGGTGTTTTAATAACCCAATATTGTTGTGGGGAGGGGGGGGATTGCTGGTGAATGTATTTACCTGTATGGGTGGGGTTTCTATAACACACTTAAACAACCAACACCTTATAACCAACAGGGTCCAGTTCACCTTAGAAAAAGAGAAAAACACCACCTTCCCATTCCTAGACACTCTAATCACTCGCCAGCCTGATGGATCTTTGGTTTTCTCTGTTTATAGAAAACCCACCCATACAGGCAAATACATTCACCAGCAACCCCACAACAATATGGGGTTATTAAAACAGTATATAACAGGACAAAATTAATCTGCTCAGATGACAATGCCCTAACAACTGAACTAAACTACATCCTCAACACTTTCTTAGCCAATGTCTACAACCCCTAAAAAATCCAAAAAATACTAAAACCAGTAAACCACAATACCCCCCTCCCTGTCTCTCCCCCCCTTCACAATAAAGATTACACTAAATCTATCACCATCCCCTACATCCGGGGAACCTCTCAGAAAATAACCAATATCCAATCGACAAAACTTAAATACAGATCTTTGTTATATTCCCATGATTTCTCAACTATCTGTCGTAAAGTGAAGATCTAATCCTGACAGCCTCTATTTGGCCTGAATCCAGCTTGTTCTTCACCAATTCTTCTCAAGTACACTTGCATAAATCTTGCCAGGAACACTCAGTGAGGAAATACCTCTGTAATTCTCACATTCAGTATTATTTCCCCTTTTTACATATGGGTACTACAAGAGCTCTACTCCAATCATCAGGAATTTGTCCCTCTGTCCAGGCCTTCTGAACTATGCAGTGCAGTCACTGTTAGACTTTTATATCACCATACTTCAGCATTTCTGGTCGAATATCATCTACTCCAACTGCCTTTCCACATTTCAAGCCTTTGATGGCTTTTTCTACTTCAAGTATGGATATGTATTCCTGACTATATGCCTGTTGAGTGTTTTTTTACCACTGTGCTATCATTTTTTGTTTCATTTAGCAATTTTTCAAAGTAATTACTCCATACTTCAAAGATATCTTTTTCTCCCGTTTTTATGTCACCTTTATCACCTTTTACAGCACTCTTTCCTCCATTTCTAAGCTTCTTCAACAACCTCCAGAACATCTTACCACCTTCTTGATATTTATATTCTATGTTCTTGCCAAAGTCCTCCCATGACTTTTGTTTAGCTAGTTTTACACAGTGGTAGCTTTCTTACATTTGTCTCTGTATTTTCTCAGAGCACAAGCTAACTTATTTGCCAGGAACTTTTGATATGCTTTCTTCTTTTCCTTCACTGCCTCTCTAACTTCCTGTGTCCACCATAGAGTTCTGATTTTTCTACCTCACCACATGCCTCTCTGGCTGAAACAATCAGTGTTTTCTTCAAGGCTTGCCACTGAATCTCCAAGGTTTGGTTCCTGTTCTCAAACTCTTATTTATTCTTCAATAATCTTTGTGTATTTTAGTCTACAGATCACATATGAGAGCTGCTCAACCTTTATTCTCTTTGAAACTTTCTTACATGTTATTCTTTTCAATATGAAATTCAATTTTATCCTGCTCAAGACTAAATAGTGATCACTTCCAATTTCAAATCCTCTGTACACTCTGGTGTCCTGCACCAGGGAAAAAACATCACTATCAACAATAACATAGTCAATGAGACTTTTCTTATTCCTTGCCTCTTCTCTCCATGTGAATTTGTGCACATTTTTATGTTGCAACATGGTGTTAGTAATAACCAGTCCATGTCCTGAGCAGAAATCCAACAGGTATTTGCCATTATTATTAGCTTTGCTCTTTTCTCCAAATTTTCCCAAAATATTTTTGTATGTCTGACAATCATTTCCTACTCTGCTATTTAGATCCCCAACAAAGACTTTTCATTTTTCATTGTGTCAGTTGCTTTTTCTAAAGCATCTAAAGCATCATGCTGCTTGGGCGATGCCACAGCCAGCATGAAATTTTGTCATGTTGTACCAACATTTTGTATTTTTGGTTTAAGATAAGAATACAATTTGGTCGGCTAAATCCCAAATTGTCAGTCCATCCTTGTTAGTTCAGTATCCAGGTAGATACCCAACAGGATGCATCACAAGAAGGTGAGGATTAGACATTAGGTCAGAAGCTCTGGTCGGTTCTCCGCATTCCTTTAAAGGCTATGTGGAGGTCTCCTCTCATAATTTTGAATAATGTTAAGGATTTTAGTGGATCCTTCTGCTACTACAGAAAACCTAAAAGCAGATTTTAGCGAAATGATAAGGATGAAGACCTCAACCAAACTCTTGCATGATTTTGATCTAAAATCAGGCAGATAAAATCTGCTTGATCTAAACAGTGCAAGTTAGGAATGAATCTTTTAATGAGAAGACTGTCTCCTCTTTTTTCTGATACTACAAAGAAGTAACACTTTCTACATTATCTAGCATGACTGCCCAATGTTTTACAGAAGGTAGACATGATTAGCTTTCAGTCAATCAAAAAGAAAGGCTTGGAATCAACTTTATGTATACTTTAGTTATCTCAATACACCTTTCATATGTCCATAGTCATAGTCACTGAAATAATCCAAAATGTTAATGAAGTTTTAGTGATTCCTAATTCTTGCAGCAGATATCTCATGATATTTAACCATATTTTCTAAACAGCTTCAACAGCAATACCACCTAGAATAACTGTTAAAATGCTGAATACAACCAATAAACAGTCATCTAATCATTTAGATGTGCAAGTACCATCCCATCTAGAAAGGTGACCTTTCAATATCTGTTGGGTCATAGCAATGCTTCTTGCTCATATATGGTAATTAAGCTCCAAGATTAAGTAAAAATTAATGTGTCAACACTCATGTAAAAATAACTTTAACATATGAATTCTGAAGTACTAGTTAGCCCAATCTTCTATAACAAATTTGAATTTTCACCAGTTCAAATAGCATTATCACTCCAAATCAAAAATACTTAGCATTTCATAGCCAAAAATAAGTTTAACAATTTCTCACTTACCTGCTAATGCATAAATCTTAATATGAGATAGTTTTAATGGAATTTCATTGGGTGGTTCCCCACCATATTTTTCTTTAATAAGTCCAAAATAGCCCACATACCGACTCTGAAAGATCATAAAATAAAGTGTACATGATTAAGTGAAATACAGACATACTAACTGGTATCGAGCAAAAAGAGTACAGCATTTCAAGGAAGGATAGACAGGATAAGAGAGGAGAGGAAATGCTGCTAATGATATCAGACTTGAATCCAGTTAAACTTGAGACCCATAACTGCAATACTAGTAATAGCATTTTTTTTTTTCTTAATGTGGCAGCGAGTTTGAAGTCATCAGTGTGAGTTGGAATCAAACAAGATCAAATACATAGTGGGGTGTTGTTACAGACCTGGTGGATCAGTTGCTAGTAATGAAGAAATGCATCACCAAATAAATACGATGAGTGCAAAAAGAGTAATCATAATGGGGCACTTTAATTATCCACACATTGATTATGTAGTTGTGAAATTGCATGAGAAAATGAAGCTTGATTTATAAATTGTTGCAAGACAACTTTCTAAAGCAGCATGTGACAAAAGGAACTTATGGTCAAAGAGAGATCAGATTATAGTATCGGGGGGGGTTCCAGTAAAACCTGTGGTTGGTGACAGTAATCATGAGGTAGTCACTTGGGAAGTGAATAAGTATGAATGTTCCATTCAGAAAAGGATACATGCTGAAATTTTCTCAAAGAGGAAATTATGACCACCTGAGGAGCATGCTGGATTCTGCACCATGGTTTCAGTTGTTGGATGGGAAGGATATCAACAGAGGGTGACAAGTGTTTAAAAATACTTAAATGATGTGATATCAGAACGTGTCCCTAGAGTTCGAAGAATAAATAGAGTACAAGTGAAATGAATATGTAATCTAATTAAGCAAGATATTCGTAAGAAAAAGACGATCTGGAAGGAATACCATGTGCATATGGAAGATGTCAGTTATGATAATTATAAGAAGCAGGCCAGAAGAGTCAAGTGTTGTACAGAAAACTGTCAGAATATGAAAAGAAATAAGCTTTGCAAGTCAAAGCCAAACCAAAAGATTTTTATCATTATGCTACAAGTAAAAGAAAGAATGACTTTGAAAGAATAGATCTACTGAATGCAGATTATATGGGTAACTAATACAGAAGTGATTGTTCAACTAATGAGTAGCCATTTTGCTAAAAGCTATCAAACCTGGTATATGGAACATTGAATTCACTGCATGAAGAGATTCATGTGTATAAGGAGGAAATACTGGAGCTGTTTCACAAACTGAATAAGAACTGAATGAACTAAATTGAATAATTTGAACCTCAGAACAGGGAAAATTCTGAAATAATAATTGCACGCAAGTGATATTTAAGAAATGCATCTCATTTATGATTTTAAAATGTTAATCTGATTAAAAAGCATCCACTAAAAATAATTTACAGGTATTCTAATTAAAGCATACATAAATTAACTTCCATAATCATGTGGAAACTAGTTACACTAAGACGAGTTTTCTGAATGTGTTTTTATTTAGAACAGATATACCAAAATTGAAAAATTTTTATTTCAAAAATGGCTGAACCTGAGCATACTGCAACTGAGTGAGCCCAAAACATCTACAAAGTGGAAGTTCTGAATGCTCTGAAGAAGAAAGTGAATGCAAACTGGTAGTAACAAATTTTAAGCTTCAAATTCCTGCTGAACTTGGTATTCCAGAAGAAAATATTTAGCATGATCAACAGAACAGTTGAAATGTTCTGTATAATTTGACATCAAAAACAAGCTCAGTATTACATCAATGCCTGTAGAAAACTGATCGTAGGTACCTGAAATGAACATTATCCAATTTAAATTTTTATCTGCAATGAAAAATGTATCATCTACTTGAATCCAATAAAATCAAAGGACAAATCCAGAAGAATCAGCATTTCCATTCCTGAATAGGATGGTGTGATAACAAGATGTGGTTTAGTATCTGATAATATTTCGAGGGCCATTTTTATTTCAGGTTGGTTCCAGAAGAGCAACTCATAATTCTCAAGAAAGAATGCATATTATTCTGTATAGAAAGAGAAAATTTCTATTCTGGTGATAGGTATAAACAAAAAAGCAAGTAACGGTAGTTTAGATGCAAACAGAAGAGAAAAAGTAGCTGAAGATGGAACTTATTTAACAGAGTCTAGACCTACTGCCATTTGGTTAAAGTGCAAAGCTGGCATGGTGGGAAGTAAAAGTAAACAGAATAAATTTATATGGAATAAGAGAGAAATCGTGCGAGCTTCTATAGCTCAGTCAGTATAGACAAAGTCATTTGGTTGGAAAGACCTGGGGTTCGATTCCAGTCTATGACTTGAGGAACCTTTATCTGGTCTCTTTCGACTTTAGGTGAGTTAACAGGTCTCATTCAGATGTGGAGGGTTTTTCTCCTGGAAACTCAGGTTTTTCATCCCTCAAAACAGGCAAACCAGTCCTGTGAACACACACGAAGGCAATGGGAAACCACCTTGCTCATAATCATTTCCCTAGTATGGTGGCATATAGCTACCCTTACCAGCCATATGGCTGAGGGAATAAGATAGATAAAAGAGAGAAATTAGTTAGCTGTATACAAGATAGTGTTGAAACCAATTTTAATTTGCTGATCTGAAAAATTTTTCTGTATAAAAAATGAGTATTCAAGTCAACAGAATGATATACACTGACAGATAATGCTTTTAACTTGTAATTTCATATTTTAAAATAAAAATGTCAAAATTCTAAAGACTTAAAAATGCTTCCGAAAAAGCCATTATCAAATTCCTGATATGTACTCACAGGAGGTGTACAGGATATTGTTAATTGAAAATATATATGTTTATATTGAAGATATTATCATAATATTAATCCTACCAGCTGCACCATTATTTAAATATATGATTTTTATTTACTTTTTTTAATCTCTGTATTTCTAACAATTATTTTTAATTTTAGAGTGCTTTTATTATATTTATTTATTGCACAAGGGTTCACTCCGATTGGTACAATGACCTCCTTTTTTACTATTTCTTTCAGAATCCAAATAAATCACTGACTCAAGACCAAAATACCAAATAAACACATTTAATAAAACACAAACAATATATATACACTTCAAACAAATATTACATAACTAACTACAAATTTAATTGGATCCAAGGCATTTTAAAAATAAACTTAAGACTAGACTAAACACTTTGTTTTCACAAATGAAAAAATGTTCATAGCCAGTTTCTCTGTCAAAGCCCTTTTTCGAAGATATACGACTTTATTCTTCATTTTCACAGGATCCTTTTTCATCGCTCATGTAGCACATATTAATTCTTCCTGACTTAATTCTGTCTCTTTTTAGTAGAAATAATAGTTAGATCTGGCATCCTTAATACAGATGAAACATCCTAATCAGAGTTTTCTTGAACATTCCTTTAGAACGTAAATAGCAATTTCTTCTTTTATTCACTAATATTTATTGACAGTCTTAACTCTTCCACTTCAAAAGAATTTACAGTTCTATGATTCCCTTTTCGGAACCTACTATAAATCTTTCAATTAGCATTTCCTCTAATATTCCTTTTAAAACCATCATCATCATCAAATTCCTGCCATGTACCCTCAAGGGGTGTACAGGATATGACAGTACTACATGAAAAATTTACATCATTACTAACTTCCTATCTACAATTTTCCTCCAAATCAGTCTGTTACTTGTCAAGACTCCAACATTATCAGATCTTATATTTCTATCGTCTAACACACTTCGTACCGTATCAATCCACCTATATCTTGGTCTTCCTCTGGGTCGTTTTCCTGCCAACCTGGCAGAGAACACTTGTTTTGCTAATCTTTCCTCTCCCATTCTATTTAAGTGACCATACCACATGAGATTAGCTCTGCTAATGCATTCCTGGATGCTGACAATGTCAAGTTCTTTCCTAATATCCTCATTTTTAATATGATATTGCCATTGATGCCATCTGTTCATGCCTCTAATCTTTCTCAGGACTCTCATATCTGCGGTCTCTAGTCTTTGGTCAAGTGTTTTACTTCTGACCCAGCTCTCAGATCCATAAGTTAAAACTGGTTTGAACACTGTCTTGTATACAGCTAATTTAGTGTTCCGACTAATTTCTCTCTTATTCCATATGAATTTATTCAATTGACTTCCCACCATACCAGCTTTGCTGATTCTGTTGTCTATTTCTATATTTAATTTACCATCTTCAATAAAAATCATGCCTAAGTAACTGAAATATTTTACTTGTTCCACAGGTTCTCCATTCACAACACAGTTGACATTTTCAATGATACTGCCTATTTTCATTGTCTTTGTCTTTTTATTGCTGACCTTCATACCATATCTATTACAACAGCTATTCAATTTAGTCAGAGAATCTTGCAGACTTGTAGCGGATTTATTTAGAAGTATAACATCATCTGCATTAAGCAAAGAGCTGACATTAACATCTCCAATTTTGATATCAGGTTTAATACCACTTTCCTTCATAATGTGATCCATATAGATAATGAATAACAGAGGAGATAATGTACATCCTTGTCTCACACCAGATTTAATATTAAACCATCTTCCTGTACTTCCTTCAATTCTAACTGCTGACTTACAACTCAAATAAAGACTAAGTATTGCTTGATATAATGCCCCATTGACACCATATAACTGCAGCGTATTGAATAGCTTCTCTCTTGGAACCTTGTCATATGCCTTTTCCAAATCGACAAAACTTAAATACAGATCTTTGTTATATTCCCATGCTTTCTCGACTATTTGTCGTAAAGTGAAGATCTGATCCTCACAGCCTCTATTTGGCCTGAATCCAGCTTGTTCTTCACCAAGCTTTTCTTCCACAATTCTTCTCAACCGTTTCTCAAGTATACTTGCATAGATCTTGCCAGGAACACTCAGTAGGGAAATACCTCTGTAATTCTCACATTCAGTTTTATTTCCCTTTTTATATATGGATACTATGAGAGCTCTACTCCAATCATCGGGAATTCGTCCCTCAGTCCAGGCTTTCTGAACTATGCAGTGCAGCCACTGTAAGACTTTTATACCACCATATTTCAGCATTTCTGGTCGAATATCATCTACTGCTGCTGCCTTTCCACATTTCAAGCCTTTGATGGCTTTTTCTACTTCAAGTATGGATATGTATTCCTGACTGCATGCCTGGTCAGTGTTTTTTATCACTGTGCTGTCATCACTGCTTGTTTCATTTAGCAGTTTTTCAAAGTAATTACTCCATACTTCAAGGATATCTTTTTCTCCTGTTTTCATGTCACTTTTATCATCTCTAACTCCTTTTACAGCACTCTTTCCTCCATTCCTAAGCTTCTTCAACAACCTCCAGAATATTTTGCCACCTTCTTGATATTTATTTTCTATATTCTTGCCAAAGTCCTCCCATGACTTTTGTTTAGCTAGTTTTACACACTCTTTAGCTTTCTTACATTTGTCTCTGTATTCCGTAAGAGTAAAAGCAGACTTATTTACCCGGAACTTTTGATATGCTTTCTTCTTTTCCTTCACTGCCTCTTTAACTTCCTGTGTCCACCAGGGAGTTCTGATTTTTTTTATCCTTGCACACAACCTCACCACATGCCTCTCTGGCAGAATCAATCAATGTTTTCTTCAGAGTTTGCCACTGAATCTCCAAGGTTTGATTCCTGTTCTCGAACTCTTTCATTTTCTTTTCAATAATCTTTCTGTATTTTAGACTGCAGTTCACATCTGAGAGCAGCTCAACTTTTATTCGCTTTCATACTTTCTTACATGTTATTCTTTTCAATATGAAATTCAATTTTATCCTGCTCAAGACTAAATAGTGATCGCTTCCAATTTCAAATCCTCTGTACACTCTGGTGTCCTGCACCAGGGAGAAAACATCACTATCAACAATAACATAGTCAATGAGACTTTTCTTATTCCTTGCCTCTTCTCTCCATGTGAATTTGTGCACATTTTTATGTTGGAACATGGTGTTAGTAATAACCAGTCCATGTCCTGAGCAGAAATCCAACAGATATTTGACATTATTATTAGCTTTGCTCTTTTCTCCAAATTTTCCCAAAATATTTCTGTATGTCTCACAATCATTTCCTACTCTGCTATTTAGATCCCCAACAAGGACCAACTTTTCCTTTTTCATTGTGTCAGTTGCTTTTTCTAAAGCCTCAAAAAATTCCTCCACTTCTACCTTAGTAGAACCTTCTGTGGGACCATAGGCACAAATAAGTCTCATTGTCCAGTTCCGCATTCTCATATTTGCCCACATTACTCTACTTGAGACTGACTGCCATTCAAGAAGATTAGCCTCGTATTTTGTGTTGAATACTATGGCTACTCCTTCTTTTCCTTGATTGTCATTGCCTGAATATAACATTTTGTATTTATTGCTCAGAAAGATCTCACCAGTTTTGGTCTTTTTTGTTTCAGTCACCCCTATTATGTCGATCTGGTACTTATCTAATTCCTCAGCTAGCTCCATTTCTTTGCCATTCAGGCTTCTTACATTGATAGTACCGATCTTTAACTCTGGTGATGTTGAGTTGGGGTTTGTTTTCAGATTTGTTCCAGTAGCTGACTTTTCGCTGTTCGCCCTGGTTCCCTGGCAAAAACAACGGGGTCCTTGTTTAACCGGGTGACGCCCCAGCCGGCATGAAATTTTGTCATGTTGTACCATCATTTTTTATTTTGGTTTAACCAATAAGAATACAATTTGGTCGGCTAAATCCCAAATTGCCAGCCCATCCTCGTTTGTTCGGTATCAAAGTAGATACCCAACAGGGTGCACCACGAGAAGGTGAGGATTGGACATTAGGTCAGAAGCCCTGGTCGGTTCTCTGCATTCCTTTAAAGGCTATGTGGAGGTCTCCTCTCAGTTATACAGCTTTGACCCTTAAGTACCCCCTTAAGCATCCTTTTAAAACACCTATAGCAATATTTCCCTTTTATTTATCAATACTTATTCCACTTTAAACTTAATAGTTCCACGATTCCTTTTTCGGAATATACTATTAATTTTCCTCTGACTGTCACATAAAAAAACTCAAATTCCTTTGAATCTAAATGTCTGCTGGCCTGTGTTCTAATTTTCTCCCCGAACACTCTCCTTGTTTACTCTCCTGTTGCTTCGATACCGAACTTGTCAGCTGTCAGTCACACATCAAACCTCAGCGAGCATGCGCACTCCATGAAATTGGTAAACAAGAAACTAAATACAATGGCTGACATGTTGATTACGTTAGCGACAAGAGAATGTCTTCATAAAACACAGCTTTTGATAATTTTAAACTACAATAAAATTCCTGTAAGTAATACACATATCAAATCTAGTAATGACATAAATTTTTTAAATGCTTTACATATCACTTTGACAAAACAATTTCAATAACGGGCACATCGCAAGTGCCGACAATGCGTGTTATGAAACTAAAACTAATAAACATTCTAACATAAACATACGTAAAAATATTCAGAATTTTAAATTATGAATATTTTTACAATATGATGATAGTACTGCATGAAAAAAGTAACATCATTGCTAATTTCCAATCAACAATTTGCTCCAAATTAATAAATCAAGACTTCAATATTATCAGATTGTATATTTTCATCTTCTAAGGTAGTTGTTACTTATCAATATGCCTACATCTTGTCTTCCACTGGGTCTATCTCCTGCCAACTTGGCAGAGAACATTTGTTCAGCTAAATCTTTTCTATTAGATTTAGATCTATTATATTAGATCTATTATATTCCTGAATGCTAACAATGGCAAGGTCTCCTAATATCCTCATTTTTAATATGATACTACCACTGATGTCATCTGTTCACTCCCCTATCTTTCTCAGAATTCTCATATCTATGGTCTCCAGTCTCTGATCAAGTGATTTGTTCCATATAAATTTATTCAGTTTACTTCCCACCGTGTTTTAACAGTTTTTCTCACCTTGTCATATGCTTTTTCCAGCACTACAAAACTTAAATACAGATCCTTGTTATATTCCCAAGATTTCTCAACTGTTTGTCTTAAAGTGAAAAATTTGATCCTGACAGCCTCCTCTCTATTTGACCTGAATCCAGCTTCACTGTCACCAAGCTTCCCTTCACCAATTTTTCTTTGCTGTTTCAAAAGTATACTTGCATAAATCTTACCAGGTACACTCAAGTTGGGATATCCTTCCAATTCTCACATTGTTTTATTTCCCATTTTACAGATGGTACAATGAGAGCATTACTCCAATTATCCGGAATTTGACCTTCTGGTAAGGTGCTTTATGGATTATGTAATGTAGCTGCTATAAAAATTTTATATCACCCCGCCCCCCCAATACTTGAGCATTTCTGGTGTTGAATATATATTCCAGCTGCCTTTCCACATTTCAGGTTTCTCATGGCTTTTTTTACTTAAATTATGGATATAGGGGTTAAGTGTCAAAGCTGTATAACTGAGAGGAGACCTTAACAGCCTTTAAAGGAATGTGGAGAACCAACCAGGACTTCTGACCTAATGTCCAATCTTCACCTTCTCGTGGTGCACCCTATTGGGTATCTACTTGGATACTGAATGGATGAGGATGGGCTGGCAATTTGGGATTTAGTCTAAATAGCAGAGTAGGAAATGATTGTCAGACATACAAAAATATTTTGGGAAAATTTGGAGAAAAGAGCAAAGATAATAATGGCAATTACCTGTTGGATTTCTGCTCAGGACAGGGATTGGTTATTACTAACATCATGTTCCAACATAATATGTACACAAATTCACATGGAGAGAAGAGGCAAGGAATAAGAAAAGTCTCACTGACTATGTTATTGTTGATAGTGATGTTTTCTCCCTAGTGCAGGACACCAGAGTGTACAGAGGATATGAAATTGGAAGTGATCACTAATCTAATTAGTCTTGAGACTTGCTCAAGACTAATCACTAATTAGTCTTGAGCAAGAGAAAATTGAATTTCATATTGAAAAGAATAACATGTAAGAAAGTTTTAAAGCAAATAAAAGCTGAGCAGCTCTCAGATGTGAACTGTAGACTAAAATGCACAAAGATTATTGAAGAAAAAATGAAAGGGTTTGAAAACATTAACCAAACCTTGGAGATTCAGTGGCAAGCCTTGAAGAAAACACTGACAAGAGAGGCATGTGGTGAGGTTGTCTGCAAGGATAGAAAAATCAGAACTCCATGGTGGACATAGGAAGTTAGAGAGGCAGTGAAGGAAAAGAAGAAAGCATATCAAAAGTTCCTGGCAAATAAGTCAGCTTGTGCTCTGAGAGAATACAGAAACAAATTTAAGAAAGCTAAACACTGTGTAAAACTAGCTAAACAAAAGCCATGGGAGGACTTGGACAAGAACATAGAAAAGAAATATCAAGAAGGTGTTACTAAATCACTTAAGGAATTGAACAACGTAGATACGAATATAAATTAAATCACACTTTAATAAATATTTCCGATATTTCGGCAACGTCACGTTGCGATTTTCAAAAGGAACTTACAAAAAGGCACGTGCACATAGGCACTACAACACAGTAACTGAGAATGAAGAGATGAAGATAAATGGGCACCATCAGGATTTCTCCTAGAAGTCCTGATGGTGCCCTCTAGCAGGCTAAGTAGGTGTTCTTGGCCATTGGGCTGAAGGTCTGCTGATGTAAGCCTCCAAATTTGTTGAGGTTTGGAGAGTTTCTTAGGGCTGAGGCTGATTCCATAAATAGTGTTTCGAATTGGTATTTGCTACGGTGTATTATTGTAGCTTTCTTCCACCGTATTCTGTGGCACGTATCCAGAGCATGGTCTGCAAGACCAGAATGGCTGTACTTGTGAAAACGGATGTAGTCCTTGTGTTCAGAAATTCTGATATTCGCTGACCTGCCTGTTTGGCCAAAGTTGAAGCTGTCTAGACAATTAAATCGTCTAACTTTCCTGAAACGCTGCCGGGATAATAAGGTAATCCCGAACTGTGTAAAATTCGGAAATTAACGAAGCTATTCGTGCCTTCGAAGATGAGCTTTCATGCACTTTAAATCACGAACTGTGGTCTATTTTACATGACATCTCGTGTACTGCTGCAGACAAAGAATTTGAAAAAATACGAGGCCGACAGATGAAAAAATTTAGAAAAATTAAAAACGAACTCTACCGTCAATCCAAAACTTGCTACCAACACCATAATCAACCTTTCTTCAGTCATCCTGAAGCACTCAATGCGCTTTCACATGGCCACAACTTCGCCATTGCTCCCAGAAAACTACCTAGTGAGGATATTATGATCCAGATCGAAAGCGGAATCCGCCACCTTCCACATCAAATCGCCAACAGTGTAGGACTGGATGTAGCTTGTGTCCTCTATAAAGCAAGACCACCAAAAACCAACATATCCAACAAGGAATATAAAGCTCCACAGGAAATGAGGAATAATAAAGAATTAGTTATCACCAAACAGATAAAGGAAATGCAACTGTAGTACTTAACCAAAAGGACTACAAAGGTAAGCTTAATGCTCTTCTATTAGATCGGGCTACTTACCTCCCTATCGAATACACACCCACCAACTCGCAAATTAGAAAACTTCACAGGCTCCTTAAGAAAGTCACTTCTTAGCCTGTAGAAGTTACCAACAGATTAAAGCCTTTAACTCCAACCCCCCCCCCCCCCCCCGTATTTACGGACTCCCAAAAATACATAAAGAAAATGTGTCATTACGTCCCATAGTGGATGGCATTGATTCCCCCACATACAAATTAGCTAAACATTTGGCCAAAGAGCTCACACACTATACTGGCAACACACCATCACACATAAAAAACTCAGCCCACTTCAAAGCCAGCATAGAAAACCTTACACTCCAACATAATGACATAACGGTCAGCTTCGACGTCTCCTCCTTATTCACCAATGTCCCACTCAAGGAAACTTTAGAGCTAATCCAAGCTAAATTTTCTCCCGATATCTCAGCCCTATTTCAGTTCACAATGAACTCGGGCTATTTCGTTTGGCAGGGAAAATTATACAAACAAATAGAGGGGACAGCCATGGGCTCACCACTCTCCCCACCCTTAGCCAATTTCTTTATGGAGACCTTTGAGGAAAAAGCCTTAGCCTCTGCCCCACAAAAACCAACCATATGGCTTCACTACATTGATGATGGGTTTGCTATTTGGCCACATGGCTCTGAAACACTCCTCTCCTTCTTAACACACTTAAACAACCAACACTCCAGAATCAAGTTCACCCTGGAAAAAGAGGAAAACAACAGCCTCCCTTTCCTAGACACACTAGTCACCTGCCAGCCTGATGGAACTTTGGTTTTCTCAGTTTATAGAAAACCCCAGCATACAAGCAGATACATTCACCAACAATCCCCCCCCCCCCCCAACAATATGGAGTGGGGAAAACACTATACAACAGGGCTAAACTAACTGTTCTAACGACATGGCCCTAAACACTGAACTAAATCACATCCTCAACACTTTCTCAGCCAATGGCTGAGAAAGTGTTGAGGATGTGATTCAAATCCAAAAAATATTAAAACATACAACCCCCCCCCTACACAACAAGGATTACTCTAAATCCATCACCATTCCCTACATCCGAGGTACCTTTGAAAAAATTACCAAAATTTTAAAAAAATATGACCTGACCTCCTGTTACGGGCCTTACAGAAAACTGGCATCCCTTATCCGCTCCACCAAAGACCAACCACATCCCAGGTCCCTTGCAGTTGTAAAACTATCTTACTTTGGCCAAACAGGCAGGACAGCGAATATCAGAATTTCTGAACACAAGGATTACATCCATTTTCACAAGCAAAGCCATTCTGGTCTTGCACACCATGATCTGGATACACACCACAGAATACGGTGGAAGAAAGCTACAGTAATACACCGTAGCAAATACCAATTCGAAAGCCTATTTATGGAATCAGCCTCAGTCCTAAGAAACTCTCCAAACCTCACCAAATTTGGTTGTATGTGACTGCCCCAAATTTGGGAGGCTTACATCAGCAGACCTTCAGCCCCAACAGCCAAGAACACCTACTTAGCCCGCTACAGGGCACCATTAGGACTTCTAGGAGAACAATAGCTTCATCTCTTCATTTTTCAGTTACTGTGTTGTAGTGCCTACATGCACGTGCCTTTTTGTAAGTTCCTTTTGAAAATGGCAATGTGACGTTGCCAAAATATCGGAAATATTTATTAAAGTGTAATTTAATTTATATTTGTATCTATGTAGTTCAATTCCTTAAGTGATTTAGTAATGCATAACCAATGTATAAGCCTGTCTACGAGAATCAAGAAGGCGGTAAGATGTTCTGGAGGTTGTGAAGAAGCTTAGAAATGGAGGAAAGAGTGCTGTAAAAGGACATAGAGATGATAAAGTTGACATGAAAATGGGAGAAAAAGATATCCTTGAAGTATGGAGTAATTACTTTGAAAATTTGCTAAATGAAACAAGCAGTAATGACAGCACAGTGATAAAAATCACTGACCATGCATGCAGTCAGGAATACATATCCATATTTGAAGTAGAAAAAACTATCTAAGGCTTGAAATGTGGAAAGCCAGCAGGAATAGATGATATTCAAACAGAAATGCTGAAGTATGGAGGTATAAAAGTCTTACAGTGGCTGCACCACATAGTTCAGAAGTCCTGGACAGAGGGACGAATTCCCGATGATTGGAGTTGAACTCTCAGAGTACCCATATATAAAAAGGGGAAATAAAACTGAATGTGAGAATTACAGAAGTATTTCCCTACTGAGTGTTCCTGGAAAGATTTATGCAAGTATATTTGAGAAACGGTTGAAAAGAATTGTGGAAGAAAAGTTTGGTGAAGAACAAGCTGGATTAAGGCCAAACAGAGACTGTCAGGATCAGATCTTCTCTTCACAACAAATAGTTAAAAAATCATGGGAATATAACAAAGATCTGTATTTAAGTTTTTTCGATCTGGAAAAGGCATATGACAAGGGACCAAGAGAGAAGCTATTCAATACGCTATAGTTATATGGTGTCAATGGGACATTATATCAAGCAATACTTAGTCTTTATTTGAGTTGGAAGTCAGCAGTTAGAATTGAAGTACAGGAAGATGGTTTAATGTTAAATCTGATGTCAGACAAGGATGCAATATCCCCTGTGTTATTCATTATCTACATGGATCACATTATGAAGTGGTATTAAACCTGATATCAAATTGGAGATGTTAATGTCAGCTCTTTGCTTAATGCAGATGATGTTATACTTCTAAATAAATCTGCTACAAGTCTGCAAGATTCCCTGACTAAATTGAATAACTGTTGTAATAGATATGGTATGAAGGTTAGCAATAAAAAGACAAAGACAATGAAAATAGGCACAATTGTTGAAAATGTCAACTGCATTGTAAACAGAGAACCTGTGGAACAAGTAAAACATATCAGCTGCTTAGGCACGATTTTTAGTGAAGATGGTAAATTAAATAGGGAAATAGACAACAGAATCAGCAAAGCTGGTATGGTGGGAAGTCAATTGAATAAATTCATATGGAATAAGAGAGAAATTAGTCAGAACACTAAATTAGCTGTATACAAGACAGTGTTCAAACCAGTTTTAACTTTTGGATCTGAGAACTGAGTCAGAAGTAAAACACTTGACCAAAGACTAGAGACCGCAGATATGAGAGTCCTGAGAAAGATTAGAGGCGTGACAGATGGCATCAATATCAATATCATATTAAAAATGAGCATATTAAGAAAGAACTTGACATTGTCAGCATCCCGGAATGCGTTAGCAGAGCTAATCTCAGGTGGTATGGTCACTTAAACAGAATGGGAGAGGAAAGATTAGCAAAACAAGTGTTCTCTACCAGGTTGGCAGGAAAACGACCCAGAGGAAGACCAAGACAAGATATAGGTGTATTGATACGGTACAAAGTGCCTTAGACATTAGACATATAAGATCTGATAATGTTAGAGTTTGACAAGTAACAGGCTGATTTGTAGTGAAATTGTAGATAGGAATTTAGTAATGATGTAAATTTTTCATGTAGTACTATCATATCCTGTACAGCCCTTGAGGGAACATTGAAGGAATTTGACAATGAAGTATGGATATATTCCTGTTGAGGGTTTTTCCTACCACTGTGCTGACACTCGTTTCATTTAGCCATCTTTCATTGTCACTGAAACAAAGTGATTACTTTGTTTCAGTGACAAAGTAATCGCTCCGGAGATCTAGAATATCTTTATCTTCAATTTTCATGTCACCTTTATTGATACTTCATGATTACTTTTACACTATTTCCTTCATTTCTGAGTTTTTTTCAATAGCCTCCAGAATATTTTTGCACCTTCATGATATTTTCCATGTTTTTACCAAAGTCTTTCCACGACTTTCATTTAGCTAGTTTTACACAGCGCTTTGCTTTCTTTCATTTTTCTTTGTATTCTCTAAAAGCACAAATGACTCACTTTCCAGGACTTTCTATATGCTGTTACTTTTCCTTGACTGCCTCTTTAACTTCCTGGGTCCACCATAGAGTTGCGATTTTTTTTTATCCTTACCGATTACATCACCACGTGCCTCTCTGGCTGAATCAATGTTTCCTTCAGTTTTTACCAATGAATCTCAAAGGTTTGGTTCTTGTTTTCAATCTGTCCCATTTTTCTTTAATAATGGTTGTGCATTTGACTCTACAGTTCATCTTTAATAGCTGCTGTTTCAAAACCTTCTTACACACCCTTCTTTTCAATATGAAATTCAATTTTATCCTGTTCAAAACTAAATAGTGATCACTTCCTATTTCAAATCCTCTGTATATTCTTGTGTCTTGAAACAGTGGGAAAACATAGCCATCCACAATTAGTCAATGAGTCTTTTCTTGTTCTTTGCTTCTCTCCACATGAATTTCTGTACATTTTAACATCGAAATCTCCTGAACAAAAATCTAGCAGGTACTTACCATTATTAACTTCCCGAAACATTTCTTCTGTGTGGCCACAGATGCAAGATCCCTCAACAGTTTCGTGCATGGCAGCAGGAGGCAAATCCATTCTGACAATAGGGTAATCAATGCGTTTCATGGGATGTGTGTTTATTATTATACGTTGGAATATTAGCTTTTCTTTTATGAAAATTCTAGTTTTTAAAGAGGTAACTATTTTGCTTTACAACAGCTGGAAAATTTTACATATAAAGCACCTGATTTCACATGTTGGTGACAAATTCGTACTTCACCTTATTCCTTTCTCCCCTTCAACATGAATCGACTCTTCTTGGCACAATGCCAGCCGTGGGTCATGCATCTGTGGTTGGACAGTATATCTTTCGTAATCATTTCCTTCTCTACTGTCTAGACCTCCAACAAGGACCAACTTTTCCTTTTTCATTGTATCAGCCGCCTTCACTAATGAATCAAAAAATTCCTGTTTCTTCCATTGTAGAACCTTCTGTGGAACCATAGGCACAAATAAGTCATTGTCCAGTTTCCCCATTCTGAAATCACTACTTGATATCACCTGCTATTCAAGAAGATCAATCCTTGTATTTAGTGTTGAATGCCACAGCTACTCTTTTTTTATGATTGTTATTGCCTCAATATAACATTTTGTGTATGCTGCTTAGAAAGATTTCACCTGTTTTTATCTTTGTTTCAGTGACACCGAATTGGTTCTTATTCTGCTAGATCTTTCTCTAAATCCAGAGTAATTTAATAAAAAGGTGGCATACCGTTTGGCAACTCCTATAGGTAGAGTTGACCTTGCTAATGCTTCTGCCTGATATCTCCACTCGGGCCTGGCTCCCACTGAAGAGACCTCAATAAAGGTCGAAACTAGTCTGGGTAGTGGCCCTCCCCTTAATGCATAACATTATACATATCCACAAGGAGATGTGTTTTGCATTATGGGAAATACTGAGATAGGAGTGTTGTGAGCTTGCTCCACCTTTGCAACGAGTTGCACCACCTTATCCCAGTCCTGAAGATACTTTCAGGCGCAAACTTTGTTTGCTCACACTTGGATAAAGGATTAAACTAAATTTATTATTATCTTATTCTGCTAGTTACATTTGTTTTCCATTGATGCTTCTTATGTTGCTGGTACCAATCTCGAATGCTGCTGATGTTGAGTTGGGATGTGTTCAATGATTTGTTCCAGTAGCTGACAGTGAATTGTTTGCCCTGATTCCTTGACAAAAACAATGGGGGGGGGGGGCTTGTTTAACTGGGCGACACCCCACAGCATAAAATTCTGTCATGTTGTACCATCATTTTACGTCAGTTTAAACCAATAAGAATACAATTTGGTCAGCTAAATCCCAAATTATCAGCCCATCCTCATTCATTTAGTATCCAGGTAGATACCTAAGAGGAACCTAAGATGACACCATGAGAAGGTGAGGACTGGACATTAAGTCAGAAGATCTAGTCAGGTCTCCGTATTCTTTAAAAGACTATATGAGGTCTCCTCTCAAAAAAAAATATATATACATGCTGAGGAACTAAAATAAAGAGCCAAAAGGCTTTAGTTTGGTGATGAAAAATTATATAAGCAAAATCATTTTGAATCACCGAACTGAAGCCTTCTGGCTCTTTATTTTAGTAATAATTTTTACACACCAACCAAGCGTTTGCTTACAAAAATTACATTTCTTCAACGTTTCAAGTTCCTTAGTAGAACAGGAGTTTTTGCTCTCTTAAGTTTTTGCTCTCCCTGGTCTCAGAAGAGAACCAACCAGTTCGAATCAGCTGTCAGGTCAGTGAAAAACTTATCAAAATGGACTGATAAAAGGTGAATTCATAGACACATGGGCAGTGCCCATGTCTTTTAAGTAGTCCACACTAAGGCAACTCGTGAATGCTGTGGAATGTATTCTCACAAGCTCTCTGGTCAACTCAAGAAACTTTCATAGTTTCTACATTCAGCTATGAAATAATGCTGGATCTAATATCTGCTTTGCTTATATAATTCTGAGGAGCATTTTTTGCTATAGTATAAAACAGTTGAAGCAGATAAGAATTTACTTAATTTATAGAAATACAAAGCTTACCTGACTAGGTGTTTCAACACCTTGAAATTTTGAACCTACACTGAGATCTGTCCTCCTATTGCCAAAATAATCCAGGCTGGCCTAAAAAACATACAGTACATATGCTGTAGTTAAAAAAAAAAATTACTCGTTAGGCTGAAAACAATTTTTTACTCTATTTTTAATATGCTATAAACCAGACTGCCAAAAAAATGGCTAGCCGGCTGTTTAGATTACATCAGAGCAACTATGAGACAAGGAGTACACTGGTATGCATAATTTGTCGGATGACCTGAGATACTGATAAGCAAAATTCTGCCACTTACTAAATGTAACCAATAAAAATTAGAATGAAAGTAACTAGTTTACATCTTTGAATTTTTCCCACTTGAATTTGACTTTTCTGACTAATGTAATGCTAAAAATGTGAATACTGAATTACAATTAATTTCTATAACCATAGGAAGAATTAGGTATTAAAATTATAAACAGCAGTATTAAAGTGATTTTCATTAAAAGGACTTACAAAAAAAAAAAAATTATGATCAGCTCTCACTATGCCACTATGCAGAAGTTGTAAGGATTAAAGGAGAACCATTAGTTATGATATATATTACAGTGAGACTCAACTAAAAGTGGTTATGAATACAAGATGATCAATCTTCTTCTTCTTCTACTACGCGTTATTCCCGCTTCCCATGCAGGGTCCGCGTGTTACTTTAGATGCGACTTCTTTTAGTACTACTCCCAACCGACCCGTCGCCTGGTCTGCCGCTGGGGGGGGGGGATATATTTTTGACTGTAGAGGCGTATGTTCATAGGGCCGGTTTGCCTGTTTGCGGGATGAAAAATGCCAGATAAACTGGTGGAAAAAAACCCTACTGACCGCGCCCAAGACCAGCTAACTTGGCTATGCCTGAGGAAGATCCTCAAATTCCTCACGTCTACAACGGGAATCGAACCTGGGACACTCCTTCCCCAGGCATATGGTTGCGAAGCGCAAAGCCACTAGGCTAACCGCGCGGTGAATACAAGATGATCAATAATATCTTGAAAAAAAAAAAAAAAAAAAACTTCCAATATACTGTATAAGTAAAATACTTTGACAACATTCCATGAAGATCAACCTCTCTCACCTCCAAAAACCCCATATCTACCTCTTAAAAACCTTTCTATCTTTGCATTATCAGCAAATACTCGTAGCTGTATGTCAGATGCCAAATCCTTCCTAACGTCATTAATTTACAGATTGAATAACAATGGACCAAGGACTGATCCTTGAGGCACACCACTGGTTACTGTGAATTTTGCAGATTCACCCCCACTCCATATACGACTTTTTCATGTCAGTCAGCCATCCTCTTATCCATACCAACAATCCATAATCCAATCCCATCATTTTCTCATTTTCCTTTTACCTTGCGGTGTCGAGGGTTTTTAATCTTTGGACCTCAAGCCGTTCACAGGATAAGGTGGTCAGCCCTATGTCCCAGTATATCCTATGTCCTGTAGTGTTGAGTTCTCAAGGCCAGTTTGCCTGCTTTGCAGGATGAAAAACAACAGGATAAACTGGGGGCCTACTGTCTACGTCCAGTAGACAGTAGACCAGCACTGGGTTATTTCTGAGGAAGATCCTTTAGCTCCTCACATCACCGATGGGAATCGAACCTAGGACACTCCTTCCCCAGGCATACGGTTGCAAAGCATACAGCCACTAGGTTAACTGCACAGACAAATCCAATCCCATATTCTCTAATTTATGCAACAGTCTTTCATGATATATTCTGTCAAAAGTCATAGCAAAATATCATGGCATATCCATTCCCCTTTGTCTAACTCAGTGGTAACATAATTATAGAACTTCCCTTAGCAAACCCACGCTGTTTGTTGCAAAGTAGAGATTCTCTGTCAACCCATTTCTTAATGCAAGTATTCTAAATCTTAATATTATGTAGACTTCCTTTCCAACTCCAGCTCAGCAATCTAGTATAAAATATGGTACAATATGTATATGATATATTCCAAGAGTAACATTCCGTTTAATATAAGGAAGCGAATATGCTAGTCATGTCTTATAAGCAGCATTTGGGTTCGCTTAAGATAGACAGATTTTCTAAAATAGTTTTTTTTTTTTTTTTAAACATACTTTACCATTTATAAGATCTCAAAATGATTTTTTTAAGTTACATATTTTTATCCATCTAAAAATTTAATTGACACATAGCAATCCCTCGATTAGTGCGCCTAATGCTTTCTTTAAAACAGGCATATTAATCGAAAACACACTAATCGAATATAATAGCCTATGGGAAAAAGTATAATTCGTTCCTCAAATTTCTTTTTTGACCCTTAATTTTTTTTTTTTTTTTATAAAAGAATTATAGTATATCTCAGGGCCTAGTTGAAGGAAAACCAAGAGGCTGAAAGACAATAAAGCATATTCAGAATATAAATTTATTATTCTATCTCTTAACAAAGAGATTTAGCTAATAGTTTGGCAGGCATTTTGTTTTCTTTTTTTCATACAACTGACGGTATTGCCCTATTGCCTCTTCTGCAAATTTTACTGCTTCTCTCTTTATCAGGGTCAGCCTCTAAGCATTGCTGCTTAAGAACTTTGGCTGCACGAAAAATATTTTAAAATTGTTTCTGTGAAATTTCTTTGGGCTTGTAAGTGATTTAAATTTTTTTCATATTCTTCAGGATCTTCCCACTTTGCATCTAAATTTAGCAGGCCAGAATCACTCATTTTCTCAGAATGAGATTTAATTAACTTAGATTCATTTGAAAAGCCTATAAAATCATTTGCACAATGTAGAAGAATGTGCTTCCAAATGACTCACATATTGCTAGCAGTAATTTCATTCGACTTTGTGACTTGATTAACGTGAGTTTTTCTGATTTGGCAGAAAAGTCTTGGAAGGCATTCACTTACAAAAAAGCCCGATTTCATCGACATTAAATATTTGTTGGTCCCAATAGCCCCTTTCTTCCACAATTTTCTTCAAATTCTCTGGATAATTTGCTGCCACCATTTTTAATGTTCTAATGCTGCACTTACAGCATTAGAACTTTATATAGACTATTTCTCTTTTTGGAACATTCAAACCGCCCAACACTAGCGTGGAATTCTTCATTTCCATCATTGATAGCCCTTTCTTTCAAGGTTGCAAAGAGACTTAATGCTTTTGATTTAATATGGACAGTACTTAGCGGGATTCGTTTTTGGTCACAGTCTTCGATCCATGTAGAAGTGTCTAATTCAATCATTATAATACTTTAATTTCGAGTGCATACATGATGAACTTGAAGCAGCCTTACCTTTTTCTTTGTATTCAGCAGCTTTGCTTAAAATGGCTCTTATAGTTGATTCACCCATTTTTGTGTTCTTGTTCTATCTTTGCTCTGGACTCACCTTGTTCATTTTTCTTTATTATTTCAAGTATTTCTTCCAATCAGATTACTTTTCGAATCATTTTCACATTTCCATTTTTTTGCTCACTAATTATTTTTTACTTATGATGAAAGATTGAGAAAATACTTGAAAATAAAAAAGTAAGGAAAAAACAATTGCACGAGATATGATCATCAAAATACTATATAATTAGAAGATGATATAAAAAAAGATGACATTTTGACGATAAATTTGGAACATAGTGTACATGGAAATAGTGTAGTATGCCATTAAAAAATAACTTGGTAAAATGTTCTAAATCGGTAACTAAATTATTTAATCCTGGTGAGTGATTTTTTAAAATAATTAGCTATAAAAATAGCTAGGTAGAAAATTTTTGAGATCGGTAACATTTATTTTTAAGATGTATATAGGTGCACTAATCGGGGGCGCTTTAATCGAGGGATTGCTGTACATATATCTGATGTAAGCTTTGACATCGGTGGGTCAAACTTAAAACTTAAAAATATACATACTACTGATCTATTACTGCATTAATACTACAATAACAAAAAGACTGTTAATGCACTGTCTCTGACAGCAAGCAGCAGACTGAGTCTTGGAAATCCTTTAAAATAACGTCTCCAAATATGGTGACGTCTCAACTGCATCTTCCACAGGTCCCCACCTACACACACACACACACACACACACACACACACACACACACACACCTACCCATGCTTCCTAATCATCCACTGAATACTGTTTTATTTATGCTGATTCTTCACCTTCATATCTGCTGCTAATTAGGGTATTTAGCGATTTGAGAAAATATTTAATATTGCAGTTGTGTGTTTGTACAATGTATAAACACACCACCTCCTGCTCAGCATAGAAAGAATGGAATCAAAGAGATCCTAGAATAGTACTTTAAAAACATTTTGTGACTGATACACTTATGACTATCTCAAACAATAAAATTAAAACAATTTTATAAACCAGGGCAGCATAAATAGATACCTTGCTTTGTATACATTGATTTAGCAGAAGATATTTATAAAACTGTTTCAGCAACCAGGTCTCACAGCCATAATCTCATTCAAAAAAAACTTCTACTGACAAGATACTCAAGTTTCATGGAAATTAGAATTAACAAGAATTTGAACAAAAATAGTTGCAGTAGACAGCTTCCTTAGTAGTCACTGAGTGATTGAGACCCACAGATGGAAACATCCACTTTTATAGTTATAAAATTAGAATTGTCACTGAAACACACACATCGATGATTATGTATCACACATTACAAAGAAGGTAATCCAGAAAGAATCATGTGGATGACCATTCTATTCCGACTTGGTCTCTTAATTCCAAAGCTTCTGGGATGTGAGATCATAATCTAGTAATGATATAATCACGTAATCACAATAAAATTAAAACAATTTTATAAACCAGGGCAGCATAAATAGATACCTTGCTTTGTATACATTGATTTAGCAGAAGATATTTATAAAACTGTTTCAGCAACCAGGTCTCACAGCCATAATCTCATTCAAAAAAAACTTCTACTGACAAGATACTCAAGTTTCATGGAAATTAGAATTAACAAGAATTGTTAATTCTAATTTCCATGAAATGGAAATACATAATTTCTTGTGATTACGTGATTATATCATTGAGTCTTATGTCGCAAGTATCCTTAAAACAACATAATCTAGTAATGTCAGTATTTCAATTGCATTGGACAAATTAGTAGTAAAATATATTTAATACTCACCTAGTTTTGTCAAATAACTACATTTCACATCTTCAGGAGATAGCAGTGAATAAAGCAAAGTGAAGCTACAAGCACAATGTTCACAATGCTAAATATTTAAAAAAAAGACAGACAATAGAATGTGCATCAGTGTAGTGCACATTCTAGTGCAGTACAATGGTGTCTGTATGCATTAGATGTCCGATGTTTTATGACAGAGGACAAGACTTGGTGTAAGATCATGGCTTGTTTCTTGTTACACTATTGTGGATATTTTAACATGTCAGATGACCTGAAAAGCTCTGGAGTTAAATTTGTAATCTACGTAGATCATTTTGGTTCACTGATTCATGTTTGGATTCTGTTATGCATTACCAATCCTGATTTATGTTTTCTTTCTTTTTTTTTTTTCTACATTTTTAAAATGCTCTGAAATGCACATCTCACCTAAGGTTGCCAGGTTTCTACAACTGGATTAAAGGACACTTAAAAAATGATTAATGCTACCACTCTCCTACTCTCACTCGATCCTCCCCATGCCAAAAATAAAAATAAAACTGAGTGATTTTTTCAATTAATAATTAAAAATTTTTTTTAGATTTTTTAGATTTTGGTTTAAAAATTAGTTTTCATATCGACTATAAATATTGCAAATTTTAGTTTAATTTAGAATTTGAAATATATAGTGGTAAACCATGGCTTTCTATGTGGAAGGATATGGATCAGTGGTGGCTTGTCCTAAGGGCTGCAGAGCTGCATTGGATGCAGCTCCAGCGTCGAGTATATTAGCCAGTACTACTCACTAGTATACTCAATGATGGAGTTGCATCCAATGCAGCCCTGCAATCCTTATGGAGGAGCTGCCACTGATATGGATATATATATATATGTATGTATATATAAAGGATAATGAATGATATGGATGATATAAAAAGCATGAATTGATCCAAATATTTTAATGCAAGTTTAGTACATTAAATAAAAGGTTTGTTTTATTTAGGATTCTCAGTCTGATAAATAATTTCTAATAGCTGACATAGTTTGCTATTTTTCTTCAGAAGTTTTTATACTCGTAGAAGGCAAAGTTTGTGCAAAGAAATAAATTAGAAAAGAGAGTAGTTAAGATGTTTGTTATCTCAAAGTCATAGGATGAAATTTTGAAGTCAGTTAAGAACTTCAATTTCAGTTAACTTCTTGTGTTTGTTTCATCTATTCCTTGTGAAAGGGTGTTCACAACATAGTCTGCCAGTCCAGACATGCCATGGTGGCTGACTCTAAAAATAATCTTTCTGACCTATAACAACTTCTAAAAAGCACACTGGTTTTCTTCCATCTAATCCTGTGAAGGGATGTCCATATGAAATTTTGAAGTCAGTTTCAGAACTTCATTCACAGTTAACTTCTTATGTAAAGGGAAATGCAAGTTGTTTTAATGATAAAAATACTAGTAATTGTTTTAGATGTGAAGAGCTAGGTCGCATATCTGGACATTGTTCTGCAGGGTGATTGCCTAAACCTAAATCTTCAAGAGGCCAAAGCACAGCACACATAAAGATTCTCAATCTTTAAATGTTGTACAAAATATGCTTAGAAGAGAAGTCTAATTCTTCAGTTTCATTCTTGTTGTAAAACTTTAACAACTCTGTTCATAACTTATTTTAATGGTATTACAACACAAAACCAGCTAAATTATAAAAAAGATGTTTATTAACTAGCTTATATTTCAATGGATTTCAAACCAGCATCTTCAGATCACACCATATGTTACAGTTAACACATGACAATGAGTAAGTGAAACAATTCAAATTGTAATAAACAAAATATCTGAAGTTTTAATTTGGTGCCCTCTAATGTTGTAAAAATGAAATATTGCAGCTATGTAGGAGTTGATCTTAAGATAAGTCTCCCCATTTTTTTCACAAATTAATGGCAACCATACTTGTTCAGGTTAGGAAAATGCCTCACATTTTCTAAAAATAATCTTTCTAACCTGTAACAACTTCTATAAAGCACAATGATTTTCTTCATCTAATCCTGTATAAAGGGAGTGTCCATAGCATGGTCTGCTAGTTCAGATTTGTCATAATAATGGTAGCAAATGTATTTTTTATGTTCTCCAAGGAAGATGCTAAAAGATCTTCCTGTCTGTCCATATTAAGCCAAGTCACAGTTACATGGAACTTCATACACTCCAGGACATGCTGGGGGGAGAGGGATAGTTTATCCTTAGGAGAGCAGATCAGTGTTGCTAATTTAGCATGCGGTTTGAATGTGGTGCAAAGATTATATTTTATTTGTATTTTGGCTATCTTTTCAGATATACCTTGGACATATGGAATAGGAATAGTGGTGTTTTGTTTTTTGCACATTTCAGGAGGGAAAGTAAAATGACCACATAGTATTTTATCTATTTTACAGGAGCTGTAACCATTTAAGTTCAGTGAAAAGAGCTACATCATTAGAACAAATAGCCCTAGCTCCGTGTGTAACTGTTTTTTGGAATACCACACTGTTGGTCTGGATTGATTGGTCTTGATGTGATTGTTTATGTGGATATCTTAATGAATGTTTGGCTTTCTATAAATGGAAAGAGAGTGAACCATCTGAAAGCCAGGTGACTAACGTGTCAAGAAAAGTCAGATAGATTATATTCTTTTTCTACTGTGAAGTGAATTTTGGGGTATTGACTGTTTAGATAGATAACAAAATAAAATACCATGTCTAGTTAAAATAAATTATCAGTAACGTTGAACACCTAAGCCTGTCCAGTAGATTTAACAACTCTGGATCTAGTAGTTTCAGAACATTTTGGTGGATGCCAAAATTGCAAAGCTGTCCGGTAGCATACTTTTTGACAATGGAGCATCAGTGATTACTTGGCAGTTTTTCACATTTTTAAAGTAAAGGTTAAAGACTGAGTTTTTGGATAATGAGATTCAACTGAATGGTACTATATATTTAACTAGAAGTTACTCGCTACACAGAAAATCACAGTAGAAAAAATATTCTTTGCTGATTTTTCTGTTACTGTTTTGCATGAGTTGCTTGTCTCCCAAGCAATTTCTAGTAATGTAATAATTTATCTGAAATTATTTCTTTGCATGGGGGTTGACTTTAAGTCATGTTACAAATTCTCTGCTGAATCTTCACAGAGTTTGCTTCCTTTGAGTAAAGAAGTTCATAAGGTTTGTTTCTTTATCGAAGATGCTGAGAATATTGAAGCAGAACTAATTCTGGAATTATAGGCATGTTAATGTCACAAGTGTCTCTCAAGAGTAGAATTAATTCTGAGACATTAGTATTAGACAATCAAAAAAGTTATGGTAGAGTTTGCTGCAATGACTTGTTTTATTTTGTAGTGGTTTGCAGAGTGCAATTTTTTGTGTGCATCATAAGGCACAAATACACATCAGTCAAACAGTGTGCTATAACTTGGTGTGTACTCTTTTTCTGTGACTCTAAATCCTTTTAAAATGTCAGTTGAACCTGGTGTAATTCAGGCCTGTTTGCTTTATGAATTTAAACTCAGTTTGAAGACTTCAGACGTGTCCTGTAAGATATGTGTGGCATTTGGAAAAGATGTGGTAGTGGAATATACTGCAGAAATGGTTTAAAAAATTTGTTTCTGGTGATTAATCACTTGAAGATTCACCATGTTCAGGAAGACCCTCTATTATTGTTAATGAAGAATTACATGCCACTGTTGAAAATAATTCAAGATTAGCATGTCAAAAACTTGCACAAATGTTTAACATGAGTGATGAAACAATTCGTTTACACTTGCATCAACTGGAAAAATCATGGAAACAACAAATGGGTTCCACATGCATTATCAGATAACAAACTTCAAAGGCTATCAATTTGTTGTTCACTTTTTTTCACATCATAAAAATGAGCCACTTTTGGATTACTTGCTCACTTGTGATGAAAAATGGATCTGGCACTCTAATAGGAAGCAAATCTATCATTGATTGTCACCAAATGATCCAAGTACTGTACACTTCAAAGGCACTGCTTCACCCCAAGAAGACTGTGCTTTGTGTGTGTGTGTGTGGATTAGAGCCGGTATTGTCCATTACGAGTTTCTTCTTGCAGGCCAAACAATTACAGTCAATATCTACTCAATCTAACTTGGGTAGTGTGCAGGATACATTACTTTAGAAACAGCCAAGACTAGTTAATCAGAAGAAAGTGCAATTCTTTATAGCACAATGCAAAACCTCATACTGTAAAAATTACCCATGAGAAGATTTGTGCTTTAGGATGGAATATACTTCCTCATACTCCATATTCTCTCCTGACATTTCTCCAAGCAATTATCACTTTTCTTTGGTGCCAGACAATCACATGCAAAATACAGTTCTGCAATAAAACGAAGACTGAAGTGGAGGTTGCTAGGTTTGTTATTTTTAAAGACAAAATGTTTTATAAGAGCAGAATTTACAAACTTGTATCTCGTTGGGGAAAAACTGTCGATTGTGAAGGTGCTTATTTTAATGAATAAAACATTTTATGAAAAACCGCAAAAACTTTTTTTAGTTACCTGATACATTAACAGTATCCAAACAGCATTAGGGAAAGAAATTATCAGACAGTTTTGCTGAAGGTATACTTGGATTATCTTGTACAGATGTAGCAGAACACTATGATTGTTAAGTTAGAGAAATCTGTTTCTATAAAGCAGTACCATGCACCTCAAGTACACTGAGGGGATTAAAACCATGCTGCAGCAATATTTGGAGGCTGGCATTATTCAGCATTCTCAGTCATTATGGAAACTCTCTATTTCTTTTACCAGAGAAACCTAATGGAGATCTTAGATGTCTTCTTAAGAGGTGTGAACAAAGTGATTAAGTCTATTAATGTTCCACTTTGTAGCACTGAAGAACTTTTGGCTATTTTAGATGGTGCTAAAGGATTCTCAAAGTTAGACCATAATAATGGGTACTATCAGATACCTTTTGAGAAAGGAAGATAGGAAGTATTTTGCATTTTCCACACCTTAGTTCAAGTATAAATTGACCAGATTACCTCAAGGTGCAAAGAACCCTGCACAGTCATTTCAAGCACTGATGAATTTAGTATTATCTGAATTTTTAGGAACCAGTGTTTTGGTATTTCAAGATGATTTACTGCTGTTTTCTCCAGATTTTAAATCACATGCAAGACTAATGATGGAGGTAATCAAGAAGATTCATGAGTGAAAGTTGAAACTGAAGCGCTCAAAATGTGAATTCTTTACTGAGAAAGTAAATTACCTTGGGAATATTATAGACAAAGAAGGTATTAGATCTGATAATCAAAACATTAAGGCAATTCTTTCCTTAAGTAATCCTACAAATTTTAGGGAAATTAGGTTAGTAGGAATGGTGAACTATTATAGGAGATTTATCCCAACTTGTTCAAGCCTGCCTAAATCCTTCTACTAATCTTACAAAGAAAGGAAAAACACAGCAGAAGGCTTATGATCTTAGGTTTATTTTGATGAACCCACCTGTTTTGATTCACCCTACATTAAGATCTAAGTTTTATATTTCAACCAATGCATCACAAAATTGCAGAGTTGTTGTAGTGGAGCAATGTGAAGAAGATAAGATGAAGCCAGTAGCATTTCTCAGCATCCCTCTGAAACTTAGTAGTTCTGAGAGAAAATATTCCACAATAGAGAAAGGAGCATTAGCTTTAATTTATCCTCTTAAGGCAGTTAAGGTATTTGTTTTATGGCAGGAAACAGACCCAGAGGAAGACCAAGGTCAAGGTGGATTGATTCAGTCAGAAGTGCCTTAGAAACACAAAATGTTAGATAAAACAATATTGGAGTGCTGAAAAGTAATAGACTAATTTGGAGGAAAGTTGTGTTAAATTTACATTAATAATAATGCAAACTTAATCATGTAGTTCTATCATAGTAGCCTGAACACCCCTTGAGGGTGCATATCAGGAAATTATTATTATTATTGCTGCATGGAATGATAAGGCTCATTGTGGGAAACCCCTATTCTCAACACAATATCTATCGCACCTTTTCCTAAAATTATTAACACACAAAGCACTTAAAACGGACTCAGGCAACCCAGTCAGTTCATTCACCACTCTGCAAGTGAAAAATCTAGTCCTCACACCCTTACTAACCACACTCTTATCCAACTCCCAGGGAAGACCTCTTGTTCTGGTACCTTTAGCCAAGTGCTGAACCATTTCCCCTGCATCAATCATATAAAATCCTTTAAATAATTTAAACGTTTCTATCACATTTCCCCCACTTCCTTTTTTGTCTATCAACCAACTTTTGCAATCCACAAACTCTTAATCTATTTTCATAGGAAGCATTCCACAAACCACTCACCGTCCTCGTGTCTTGCCTTTGAATCCTCTCTGCCACTTTCACATTCCCAAGACAAAGTTTAGATTTGGATCAGATGACCCAAACCTAAACACAGTAATCCAGATGTGGTGATATCAGGCTTAATAGAAAGGAATGAAGATTCCCTTATCATGGTTTGTTAGTGTCTTCTTCAAATAATCAGTGAGCTACTGTTGGATCGTAACTTCTTCTCAATCACATTTTATTGTCTTACAATTCTCTCTCTTTAGTATTTAACTAGTTGTAGGCTGATATATCAATCGAATATGAAGAAAATTTATATTATACTGCGCCACTCCATATTCTGAATTGCAAGAGCAGTTTACATAAATCAACCTTCAACTGTATTAGGTTATCATAAGCTGATTTTAGGCCGAGGTTTTTATTCTTACTACATAGGGTTCCCGCTAAGATTCGTATTATTTTAATGAGCGGTGCAATGAAACAACCAGGCAAATACAAGATTCGATTCAAACAAAATTATTTAATGCAGTGTCACATAAATTACATCATAACACAGTATTCCAACAGGGACATTGTGATTGAACGAATATAAAGCTCTCATTAAGTCACTACTACTCAGCTGAGCTTAAACTTTATAATTAAAGATTATATTTAACAGATCTTATCCTTCTTATTATAAAGAACTTATATCATAACTCTACTCTGATTAAGGTTACATTTCAAAACAATTTTAAATATCAAATCAGTTCAAGATATTCAGAAGAATATAACTCATGAACATTCAGACATTCAATTTCTAATTCTCTAAGCTCAGTTAATCAATTTTAGTTCATGCAAGGTCAAGATTCCTAAATCACAATGAATAGGCTTCACAGTATTCTCATTCAGTTAATGAACACTTAATTCAATAGCATAGCATTTATCATTTGAAGAGGGGAAAAGTCTTAGCACATCACATATTAAATCTTGACTCGCTGAATACTGCAACTAGGAACGATTTACTTTCATAAGAATTAATTTTCGTTACTTCTCACTAAGTATAATAAAGGTAATCTTAACAGGATATAGCTTCAACACATCATAAGTAGATTGAACAACAATTTTTAAGTCCTTACTGACTTTTACTATGTAGTAGCACAAACTTAAAAGAGTCTTCCATTTCCGTGACTGATTTATAGACTCGGGAGAGTATATGTTAGGCGTTGGGAAGTTTTGGTAAAATTCCAACTCAGAAAAAAAAGTAAGTTAAAATACCAAGCGATTCCCGGTCCTTTAAATACTGTTTTCGGCACGTCAAAATTCCCCTCCAGTCTCCAGCTACCCTTCTCTATATTCCCTACTCAATTCTGTTTTTACTTAATTTCGTATCTACTCCTCCCTTTTTCCTGCCAAAAACTGGTTCTCACAGGTTAAACTCACATCAACTTTGCCTTGTGCATAGTATAGAGTAAACACGCGCTAACTAAAAATAATGTAATTTATTATAGCAACCAATCAACTGATATCACAAAGAATCTTCAGGATATATCAAAATTACATGTATAACAGTTTCTAACATTATATTAAAGGAATTAAATTCACAAAATTAATGATATTTTAATACACAGCTTTTCATAACTGTAATTTATCCCAAACATATATAAATAAATAAATATCGATTAACATAACTTGAAGAAATTACATAAATAGCAAATTATGAGCATGAGACTTAGTTTAAAAAAATGTTGTTCAGGGAATGGTAGATTATGTTGGACTCTGAATGATATATTAAAAATTTCCATTTCTCTTCATTCAGAATCCAACACTACCCTGGCTAGGATGCTTGAGCAATGTGCACTCTAAAACTTCAACTCTCTCTCTCTCTCTCTCTCTCTATTACTACCCCCAAATCCATGGCTTCATCAATTTCCTTGAATAAGGTTCCCACGATGTGGTTCACCATTTGTAATCTTTGTATCCAATGCATAAATTTACACTTTCCCACATTAAATTGACATCCAATATGTTTTGCCCAAACCATCAGTCTATTTAAATTATCCTGTAAGCTCTTTACATCACCTTGATTATTATTACCCTACCCAACTTTACATCATCAGCAAACAACTGAATCTCCCTTCAAATTATTTCCTATATCATTTATGCACAAATTAAATAGCAGTGGTTGAAGCACAGGCCCTGTGGGACACCACCACTAGTCATCTGACTTCCCATGGATTCTATATTACTTTCTGGTATCTATATATCTATATCTATATTACTTTCTGGTATCTGGTATATAATATTACACATATTACTTTCTGGTATCTATACATGAGCCACCCTTTTATCCATATCACCAATTCAGGTTTGTTGCAGTTTTTTATTATTATTATTCCTGACACCTCCAAGGAGTCCGAAGACTCATCACGGGAGGACACCTACAACTGTCTCAACCACTACACCGAACCTCTACTACGAATCATCTCCATCAACGCCATCTACCACCCACCTCCACCATCACAACTAGTATTTTTGTCTGTAAATTGCACGTGTTCTGAAAGGCAGATTTGTCTGTATGCGGGATGAAAAAAACGAGTTTTTGGGAGAAAAAACCCTGCTACCTCCATATGAGATCAGCTAACTCACCTTTGATTGAAAATTGTCCAGATAAAGATTCCTCCCGTCGCGACGAGAATCGAACTTAGGCCTATTCCAATTGAAGGGCTCAATATACCGTTGTTCTTCCAATTGCGCTACAGAGGCGCTAATTTTGTAATAGTTTACATAATAATTCCATGTAGTATCCTGTCAAATGCAAAATAAAGCAGTATCATCATCCAGCTCAGCTGTCAACATATTATAAAAAGTTAACAGATTGCTAAGAGATGACCTACCCTTCACAAAGCCATTCTGTCCTATTCATATCAGTATTTTATTTGAAATAATGTTCTTATACACTTATACAAAAAGAGAATGTTGAATTCTCTTTTTGACCAACTTTTCCAGTACTGTTATAACCACTACTAAAATACTGATTGTCTATAATTTGCTACTACAGATTTAGATCCTCGTTTATGCAAAGGAATTATTTTGCTCTCTTCCCACTCTCTTGGGTCTTTGAGCTGAGACTTAAACAGCTTAGTCAAAAGCATCACCCGAGTTACCCTGCACATTCTCTTAAATTCCAATTACACTGCTGTATTTGCATTCAGGTTTCGCAACATCCTAAGTGTCTCTAATTTATCAACCTCCGTTCTCATATCAGTCCCCATCACCTCTGCCATAAAAATATCTTCACTTGAATATATACTCTATATATTCAAGTGAATATATAGTGTGTGTGTGTGTGTGTGTGTGTGTGTGTGTGTGTGTGTGTGTGTGTGTGTGTGTGTGTGTGTAAATATAAAGAGAATATATATACTACCCTACCAAAATTAGAAATAAATTGTGTTAATTTAACATATTTTCTATATTACACAAAATGTGTTTTCATTTCCATCAAATTTATAAAATTAAAGATTTCTCCAGGAAAACACAAGTTTATCAAATAACATTAACAAAATAAACTTGCAGGTGCTTAAGGGTCAAACCTTGATAACAAGGAGAAGACCTCCACATAACCTTTTAAGGAATGCGAAGAACCAACTGAGGCATCTGACCTAATGTCCAATCCTCACCTTCTCATGGTATACCCTGTTATGTATCTATCTGGATACAAAACGAATAAGGATGGGCTGGCAATTTGGGATTTAGCTGACCAAATTGCATTCTTATTGTCTTAAACCACAATGTAAAATGATGGTACAAAATGGCAGAATTTCATCTAGTTGAGGCGTCATCCGATTAAGCAAGTACCCCCCCCCCCAATTGTTTTTATCAGGGAACAGTGTGAACAGTGAAAAGTCAGGTACTGGGACAAATCCCAGAACAATCTCAACTCAACACATCAACAGAGTTCAAGATTGGTACTATCAACATAACAAACATCAATGGAAAATAAGTGGAACTAGTAAAAGAACTGGGTAAGTACCACATCAATATAATTAGTGTGATAAACAAAGAAGACAAAAACATGTGAGATCTTTCTAAGTGGTAAATACAAAATGTTATATTCAGGTATTGACAATCAGCAGAAAAGAAGGAATAGCCAGAGTATTCAACAATAAATATGAGGATAATCTTGAATGGCAGGCAATATCAAGTAGAGTGATGTGAGAAATATTAGAATGGGGAACTGGACAACGAGACTTCTTTCTGCTTATGGTCCTACAGAAGGTTCTATCAAGAAAGAAATGGAATTTTTTGAGGCATTAAAGAAGGCAGCTGGCTCAATGAAAAAGGACAAGTTAGGTCCTATTTGGAGATCTAAAGAGTAGAGTAGGAAATGATTACCAGACATAGAAATGTTCCAGGAAAAATTGGAGAAATGCGCAAAACTAATAATAATGGTAAATGCCTGCTGGATTTCTGTTCAGGACATGGATTAATTATTGCTAACAATATGTTCCAACATAAAAATGGGCACAAATTCACACGAAGAGAATATGCAAGAAATAAGAAACGTCTCGATTATGTTATAGTTGACTGGTTCAGAACACAAGAGTGTATAGAAGATTTGAAATAAGAAGTGATTGCTACTTAGTTTTGAGCAAGATCAAATTGAATTTCATATTGAAAAAAGGATGTATGAAAGTATTAAAATTAAAACAAATGAAGATGATTGAACAGCTTTCAGAGCTGAAATGTAGACTGATCGATTCAGCCAAAGAAGCATGTGGTGAGGTTGTCTGAAGGAGATAGAAAAATTAGAATTCTATGGTGGACTCGGGAAGTTAAAGAGGCAGAGAAGGAAAAGAAGAAAGCATATTTAAAGTTCCTGGCAAATAAGTCAGTGTCTACTCTTAGAGAATACAGAAAAAAAATAAGAAAGCAAAACACTGTAAAACTAGCTAAACAAAAGTTATGGGAAGACTTTGGTAAGAACACTGAAAATAAATATCAGGAAGGTGGCAAAATATTCTGGAGGATATTGAAAAAAGCTTAGAAATGGAAGAAAAGTAGTGTAAAAGGAATCAGAAATGATAAAGGTGACATGAAAACTGATGATAAAGATATTCTAGATGTCTGGAGTAATTACTTTGAAAAAATTAAATCAAACAAGCAGCATCAGCATGATGGTAGAAAACTCCCAACAGGGATGCAGTCAGGAATACGTATCCATTCATCATCATCATCAAATTCCTACCATGTACCCTCAAGGGGTTACAGGATATGATAGTACTACACGAAAAATTTATATCATTGCTAACTTCCTATCTACAATTTTCCTCAAAATCAGTCTGTAACTTGTCAAGACTCCAACATTATAAGATCTTATATTTCTATCGTCTAACGCAGCGCTTCCCAAACTGTGGGCCGCGGCCCCCTTGGGGGCAGTGAAATAATGAAAACAAATTTAAAATGGTTTAAGAAGTAGATTTTTTATTTTAAAAGAAACGTATTTAATTTTTATTATTTATTATTTCTTTTTTGTTAATTTTTATATTTTAATGGAAAAATTCACATATTGGTGCTGGTTCACAAACTTTGCTTCCTGTGTATTTCGGCGCTTAATGAATATTAGTAAATACTGCTTATTCATATGTTTCATTTCAAAGCAGTGGTTAATTGTATTTACTTCGAATGCTCTCCAGGGAAGCTCCAAATCTTCCTGTCCCTTTCATCACGCGTTCGTAATCAGGGACTGTTGATATTGACTTTATATACATATCAAAACTCGTTTCATATTATCACTGTCATCCGAGCTAGTTTTCTGTTACCAATAAGAGTTTCGCATATACTTCACACATGAAAAAAGCTTAAACAAGTTCATGTGGGGATATAATAACTCGCTTGCAGTGGTAAGCAACACGCGCTCCCCGACAGCCACTATACTACAGAGGTAATAAAAATAAGTACTTTTATTATGCCAGTGAATAAGGTATGAGGAGTCTGTGTAATATATTTCGCAACAAATAGTGCAATTAGAGACAACTGGGATAAAAACACACTAATTAATGAATCACATGTCCCCTCATACATGCTGTATAGACTGAAACAAAACCATATGTTGCATGGGCAAACACAGCATCTAACTAAAAACTATCGTTATTAATTAGATGTGTGTGAGTTCGATTTCCCAAGGCAGCAATAAAATTCAACTGAACGTGTTAAAATTCGTAAAAGTGTTAAAACTAAGTAATATATAATGAATGTTATGGCAGTTTCACATACGGAATTCGGTTGAAGAGAGTTAGCATTTCAACTCAGTTGTCAGCTATGCTTTTATCTTTCGGTTGCGCGATCTTTTATTAATACCGCACCAATCATATGCACGTTTTAATAACCTGCCTTTGCTGTCTGTTTCGCGTTAGGCTTAATTACCGTAAAGGGAGAAAAGTCACAAAAGAGAAAAATGTTCCTGGTCCAGGGATTCCCTTATTCAGGTAATATTCACTAATTTCATGTTATTAGTATGTGGTGTGCCAGTATCGGTAAGTGGTGATATTAGTTGATCTATTCTACGTTAAAAAAATTTAACCCTGAGATGGATAAGTGGCTGATAAAAAAAATCCCGCGAGCAATCAGAAGAAGCAGAAACAGACTCAAAAAAAAAGGACAGTATTTCATATTTTACCAGAACAGCCCGCATCGTCTTCAGAACCAAACGGTAAGAGGCAAAAAATGTAATACATGCATTTGATTTTTGCAATATTCGCTGTGTATGTTTTGTATTGAATATAAATACAATAAATATTATAATAATACATCTCTCTATTACGATTTTTTTTCGAGGGGGGCCGTGAAATATTTTAATTTTTGCAAAGGGGGCCCTGACATCCAGAAGTTTGGGAAGCACTGGTCTAACGCACTTTGTACAGTATCAATCCACCTATATCTTGGTCTTCCTCTGGGTCGTTTTCCTGCCAACTTGGTAGAGAAGACTTGTTTTGCTAATCTTTCCTCACCCATTCTGTTTAAGTGACCATACCACCTGAGATTGGCTCTGCTAATGCATTCCTGGATGCTGACAATGTCAAGTTCTTTCCTAATATCCTCGTTTTTAATATGATATTGCCATTGATGCCATCTGTTCACGCCCCTAATCTTTCTCAGGACTCTCATATCTGCGGTCTCTAGTCTTTAGTCAAGTGTTTTACTTCTGACCCAGCTCTCAGATCCATTAGTTAAAACTGGTTTGAATTCTGTCTTGTATATAGCTAATTTAGTGTTCCGACTAATTTCTCTCTTATTCCATATGAATTTATTCAATTGACTTCCTACCATACCAGCTTTGTTGATTCTATTGTCTATTTCCATATTTAATTTACTATCTTCACTAAAAATTGTGCCTAAGTAGCTGAAATGTTTTACTTGTTCCACAGGTTCTCTGTTCACAACAGTTGACATTTTCAATGATTCTGCCTAATTTCATTGTCTTTGTCTTTTTATTGCTGACCTTCATACCATATCTATTACAACAGTTATTTAATTTAGCCAGGGAATCTTGCAAACTTGTAGCAAATTTATTTAGAAGTATAATATCATCCGCATAAAGCAAAGAGCTGACATTAACATTACCAATTTTGATATCATATTTAATACCACTTTCCTTCATAATGTGATCCATAAAGATAACGAATAACAGAGGGGATAATGTACATCCTTGTTTCACACCAGATTTAACATTAAAACATCTTCCTGTACTTCAATTCTAACTGCTGACTTACAACTCAAATAAAGGCTAAGTATTGCTTGATATAATCAGGGCCGGCTCTAGAATTTTTGCCGCCCCAGCACCAGCCTCAAAATTAACTTTTGGAATTTTGAAAACCATTATGTTCAACATTAGTTTCATGACCATTAATTTTAAATATAGTACCATTAATAATAATGCACTGATAAAGTGATTAAAATACTGCATATTCATAAAATAAACCATTGACTTCATCAATTGACAATTAAATGAAATGTAGTTATAATTTATTACTTACATATATGGGATGATCTTCACTTGTACAACAGTGAATTGTTGAGTTACACTTAACTATAGAATGTACACGTTATAGTTTTAGCACTATTTTCACATTATTTTAATTAGAATTTATAATGATTTTTATCCACTGATTAAAAATACACTTTTCTTGCTTTCATATTTGCAAAATCAGAAATTAGGTCTGCATATTCTAATTTCTGACTGATTTCATGTTCAATTGAAATCATGGCAGGTCCTTCCAATCTAGTTTCGTCCATTGTTGAACGTAAGTAAGTTTTAATAAGATTCAGTTTTGAGAAACTACACTCATCACTGCTACCGTCACAGGCAATGTCAGTAATATTCTTAGGGAGACAGCGACATCCGGAGCAAAGTTATTTTCAGCAATAAAATGAAGAACTTCAATTGGCGGCGTATTTTCTAGTACTAATTTGGACACTACTTTCAGTTCATCACACAGCTCAATTGCATCAATGTCTCTATTTTCTTCATGTGTTAAAACGGCTTCTAGGTTTCTACAATTGTCTAAGAGCTCATTTGTTGTCTCAGATTTTAATTTATTTAGAGATGTTATATAAATATGAAAAATGTGAACTGTGATGTTCTAATTGCTTGAACCTTTCTTCAATAGAATTAGTTGCAACATCAATAATAAAAAAGAAAAACTCAACTTTTAATTTTGTTTTGGGATCTAAAATAGGTTCGTTCCTTGCTTCATAATCATGTTGCTTTTTCTGCTGACGCAATCTGGTACTTTCGAATGTTGATTTCAAATCAGCATCAGCTTCGACTTTCTCAGCTAATGTTGTAGCATTGACAAGAAAATTTTGAAATGATTTATCATTTCTGAGATTCTTAAGACTTTTGAGAATATTACCCAATGTTGTTATGGCACTAAACAATTCCATCTTTATGCTTTGCAACAGTTTACTTGCAACATTAATTTCATTTAAAACATAATGCCATATAACTAGACAACATAAAAATTTAAAGTCTCTAAGTTTTAGAGCAAGGGTTTCAGCTTTGTGTCTCGCTATTTTGTCTACTCACTCATCAATAGCAATTTCTATCAGTGCATAATAAAACTCCTCAATATAGTATCTTAAAGGACAAATAGCGTCGATTCTAGATTCCCAGTAAGTTGTACTTAATGGCTTGGGCATTAGGGTTGCAATATGTATCTTAAGGATTCCCCAATGCTGTGTTGATGCTGAGAAACACACATACAATTTCTGAACCGTTTCAAAAAATGAAATCCCTTCTCTAGATGACATTGCGGTATCATTGACCACCAAGTTGAGAGAATGAGAACAGCAAGGGATATAAAAAGCTCTTGGGTTCAAGTCCCTAATGTGTTGCTGAACTCCTGAATGCTTTCCTTTCATGTTTGATCCATTGTCATAACCCTGGCCAAGAAATGTTTGCGATTGGAATATTCATGTCTGATAATTTTCTTACGATATATTCGGTTAACGCTGAGCCTGTAGTGGCTTCTACAGGAATGAAACCAAGAAAATGTTCATGAATGTTGATATCAGTTGGATCCGTATTAACAAATCTTACAATTAGTGTTAATTGTTCAATGTGGCTTACATCGGGAGTACAGTCTGCAACTATGCTGTGATATTTAGCTTTCTCAACCATAGAAATTATTTGTTTTTTTATGGTTCCAGAGAGGAGAGCAATCAATTCATTTTGAATATTTTTCCCAAGATAATGTTGGGACGAACCACAAGCTACTCTCATTAAATGTTCAAACATAGCACTGTCAAATCTGGCAATCAGTTCAACAAGCTGTAAAAAATTTCCATTGTTAGGGTCATATAAATTATCAGATGTTCCACGAAATGGTAAGCATTGTTGGCCCAAGAACTGGACAACAGCAATTAGGCATTCTATTATGCTCCTCCAGTGCCGAATTTCTAAATTTAATAACTTCTGTTACATTGAATCAATTGTCTATTCTAATTTAAGCCTGGACGATAATTCAATCCACTTTTTATGGGACTCCAAATGGTTTTTAGATTTCTCATGTTCATTAAGATACACATACAAATGACCCCAATCATTATACCCATCAGTAGTGAATGACATTATATTACAGGAAAACAACTTACAGCAGAAACAAAATACAGAATCTTTTTCTTTTGAATACACTAACCATGATCGATTAATACGTTCTCCATTGCTTAGTTCCCTGGTGTAAAAATTTAATGAAAATTTCCTACCATTAGAGCTGCGTGGAAAAATAAAATCACTGTTTGGTTTCTCTAGCAGGCCCTTTTTAACGATTTCCAGTCTTTCAGCATTGCTCAAAGAAGAATTCCATCTAGCTGAATCAGTATACCTATCAAGTTCATCACTTAAATCTCTAGATTCGGAAATTGTCAAATCAGTCTCATTTTAGAGATTCCTTGCAATGTCTATGTTACTGGGATTCGAGAAGTACTTGCCATGAGCTCAGAATCATTAGTTTCGGTACATTCACTTATTTCCTCCTGCCCTACATCAGCCGATTCAGTTTTTAAATATTTAAGTCCCGCTATGTTTTTGAATATCACATTCTTTTTCCAGTTTCCATTTGCGATATTCTGCACCTGATAGTTTTTTTCTTTTATTTGACATTGTAATCTATTTGAATATTAAAATTGTTTTAAACCCAACAATAAAATATTATTATTAGTATGGTATTATTTAATAATTAATGGAGGTTGAAACACTGTACTAACTACTAATTTACATAAAACTCTAAAAAAAACTTATCACTGTAACGGTCACTAAACATTGAGCAAAATCAACTTTCCTTAATACACGCTTAAAAACAACTGAAACGTTCTGTAGATTACAGTATCGACGGCCGTTACTCAAAGAGAAGGACACTAGTGGAAATTTCAATTACTTCGTATATGACTCATTTTCTAGTACACATCTCATGCCTTAGGCAGTAATTCATATAATCTGATTAAGTTCCAAGCGCCTGTGTTTAGTTCACATGGTATGCATACACAATACTAAGAATAGCATGATTAATACAACTAACAACTACAAGTTTTTACAAATATATTACAATATATTATACAAAATAGTGGCACACAACAGTAGGTAATATTTTAACATTTATTCTGATGAACAAAATTAGCCTTGGGAATGGCAGATTATGTTAAACTCTAAATGAGATACTATTATATTATACATCTCATTCAGAATTTAACACCAGCCAACAGTGGGAAATTCAATTCATAGTAAGTTAACAAGAACAAGATGGAAATATAATATCGCGTAATGAACTTTTAAACGCAGTTTTATTGCAGACTCCATTGTTGCGTATGCAAGGAATAGAGAGGAGAGGGCGAGAGGGACAGGGAAAGAGAGCAAGCGAAGAATGACTCACATAGCTTCGATTACTGAAGAGCATTACGCGAGTATCATTGGTCGGTGGATTGTCGGAAATAGAAACAGCATCATGGACATAACAAGTCACTAGTCAACTTATTATAAAAACTAAGATCTTATGCAGTATTATTATTATTATTACTACTTAATCCACATCTTCATTTTATTCGCTTTCATTTTGGCCCCCCACCTTCCAAAAAAAAAAAAAAAAATTGCCACCCCTTGCAAATGCACGCGTTGCACTGTCGGTAGAGCCAGCCATGGATATAATGCCTCATTGACACCATATAACTGTAGCGTATTGAATAGCTTTTCTCTAGTGGCACCTTGTCATATGCTTTTTCCAGATCGACAAAACTTAAATATAAATCTTTCTTATATTCCCATGCTTTCTCAATTATTTGTCGTAAAGTGAAGATCTGATCCTGACAGCTTGTATCTGGCCTGAATCCAGCTTATTCGTTACCAAACTTTTCTTCCCCAATTCTTCTCAACCGTTTCTCAAGTATACTTGCATAAATCTTGCCAAGAACACTCCGTAGGGAAATACCTCTGTAATTCTCACATTGTTTTATTTCCCTTTTTTATATATGGTACTATGAGAGCTCTACTCCAATCATTGGGAATTCATCCCTCTGTCCAGGCTTTCTGAACTATGCAGTGCAACCACTGTAAGACTTTTATACCACCATACTTCAGCATTTCTGGAATCGAATATCATCTATTCCTGCTGCCTTTCCACATTTCAAGCCTTTGATAGCATTTTCTATCAAAATGCTATCAAAGGCTTGAAATGCATGTTGAATGCCTGTTGAGTGTTTTTTACCACTGTGCTATCAATTTTTGTTTTATTTAGCAATTTTTCGAAGTAATTACTCCATACATCAAGGATATCTTTACTTTGAATAATTACTTTGAAAAAATTAAATCAAACAAGCAGCATCAGCATGATGGTAGAAAACTCCCAACAGGGATGCAGTCAGGAATACGTATCCATTCATCATCATCATCAAATTCCTACCATGTACCCTCAAGGGGTTACAGGATATGATAGTACTACACGAAAAATTTATATCATTGCTAACTTCCTATCTACAATTTTCCTCAAAATCAGTCTGTAACTTGTCAAGACTCCAACATTATAAGATCTTATATTTCTATCGTCTAACGCAGCGCTTCCCAAACTGTGGGCCGCGGCCCCCTTGGGGGCAGTGAAATAATGAAAACAAATTTAAAATGGTTTAAGAAGTAGATTTTTTATTTTAAAAGAAACGTATTTAATTTTTATTATTTATTATTTCTTTTTTGTTATTTTTTATATTTTAATGGAAAAATTCACATATTGGTGCTGGTTCACAAACTTTGCTTCCTGTGTATTTCGGCGCTTAATGAATATTAGTAAATACTGCTTATTCATATGTTTCATTTCAAAGCAGTGGTTAATTGTATTTACTTCGAATGCTCTCCAGGGAAGCTCCAAATCTTCCTGTCCCTTTCATCACGCGTTCGTAATCAGGGACTGTTGATATTGACTTTATATACATATCAAAACTCGTTTCATATTATCACTGTCATCCGAGCTAGTTTTCTGTTACCAATAAGAGTTTCGCATATACTTCACACATGAAAAAAGCTTAAACAAGTTCATGTGGGGATATAATAACTCGCTTGCAGTGGTAAGCAACACGCGCTCCCCGACAGCCACTATACTACAGAGGTAATAAAAATAAGTACTTTTATTATGCCAGTGAATAAGGTATGAGGAGTCTGTGTAATATATTTCGCAACAAATAGTGCAATTAGAGACAACTGGGATAAAAACACACTAATTAATGAATCACATGTCCCCTCATACATGCTGTATAGACTGAAACAAAACCATATGTTGCATGGGCAAACACAGCATCTAACTAAAAACTATCGTTATTAATTAGATGTGTGTGAGTTCGATTTCCCAAGGCAGCAATAAAATTCAACTGAACGTGTTAAAATTCGTAAAAGTGTTAAAACTAAGTAATATATAATGAATGTTATGGCAGTTTCACATACGGAATTCGGTTGAAGAGAGTTAGCATTTCAACTCAGTTGTCAGCTATGCTTTTATCTTTCGGTTGCGCGATCTTTTATTAATACCGCACCAATCATATGCACGTTTTAATAACCTGCCTTTGCTGTCTGTTTCGCGTTAGGCTTAATTACCGTAAAGGGAGAAAAGTCACAAAAGAGAAAAATGTTCCTGGTCCAGGGATTCCCTTATTCAGGTAATATTCACTAATTTCATGTTATTAGTATGTGGTGTGCCAGTATCGGTAAGTGGTGATATTAGTTGATCTATTCTACGTTAAAAAAATTTAACCCTGAGATGGATAAGTGGCTGATAAAAAAAATCCCGCGAGCAATCAGAAGAAGCAGAAACAGACTCAAAAAAAAAGGACAGTATTTCATATTTTACCAGAACAGCCCGCATCGTCTTCAGAACCAAACGGTAAGAGGCAAAAAATGTAATACATGCATTTGATTTTTGCAATATTCGCTGTGTATGTTTTGTATTGAATATAAATACAATAAATATTATAATAATACATCTCTCTATTACGATTTTTTTTCGAGGGGGGCCGTGAAATATTTTAATTTTTGCAAAGGGGGCCCTGACATCCAGAAGTTTGGGAAGCACTGGTCTAACGCACTTTGTACAGTATCAATCCACCTATATCTTGGTCTTCCTCTGGGTCGTTTTCCTGCCAACTTGGTAGAGAAGACTTGTTTTGCTAATCTTTCCTCACCCATTCTGTTTAAGTGACCATACCACCTGAGATTGGCTCTGCTAATGCATTCCTGGATGCTGACAATGTCAAGTTCTTTCCTAATATCCTCGTTTTTAATATGATATTGCCATTGATGCCATCTGTTCACGCCCCTAATCTTTCTCAGGACTCTCATATCTGCGGTCTCTAGTCTTTAGTCAAGTGTTTTACTTCTGACCCAGCTCTCAGATCCATTAGTTAAAACTGGTTTGAATTCTGTCTTGTATATAGCTAATTTAGTGTTCCGACTAATTTCTCTCTTATTCCATATGAATTTATTCAATTGACTTCCTACCATACCAGCTTTGTTGATTCTATTGTCTATTTCCATATTTAATTTACTATCTTCACTAAAAATTGTGCCTAAGTAGCTGAAATGTTTTACTTGTTCCACAGGTTCTCTGTTCACAACAGTTGACATTTTCAATGATTCTGCCTATTTTCATTGTCTTTGTCTTTTTATTGCTGACCTTCATACCATATCTATTACAACAGTTATTTAATTTAGCCAGGGAATCTTGCAAACTTGTAGCAAATTTATTTAGAAGTATAATATCATCCGCATAAAGCAAAGAGCTGACATTAACATTACCAATTTTGATATCATATTTAATACCACTTTCCTTCATAATGTGATCCATAAAGATAACGAATAACAGAGGGGATAATGTACATCCTTGTTTCACACCAGATTTAACATTAAAACATCTTCCTGTACTTCAATTCTAACTGCTGACTTACAACTCAAATAAAGGCTAAGTATTGCTTGATATAATCAGGGCCGGCTCTAGAATTTTTGCCGCCCCAGCACCAGCCTCAAAATTAACTTTTGGAATTTTGAAAACCATTATGTTCAACATTAGTTTCATGACCATTAATTTTAAATATAGTACCATTAATAATAATGCACTGATAAAGTGATTAAAATACTGCATATTCATAAAATAAACCATTGACTTCATCAATTGACAATTAAATGAAATGTAGTTATAATTTATTACTTACATATATGGGATGATCTTCACTTGTACAACAGTGAATTGTTGAGTTACACTTAACTATAGAATGTACACGTTATAGTTTTAGCACTATTTTCACATTATTTTAATTAGAATTTATAATGATTTTTATCCACTGATTAAAAATACACTTTTCTTGCTTTCATATTTGCAAAATCAGAAATTAGGTCTGCATATTCTAATTTCTGACTGATTTCATGTTCAATTGAAATCATGGCAGGTCCTTCCAATCTAGTTTCGTCCATTGTTGAACGTAAGTAAGTTTTAATAAGATTCAGTTTTGAGAAACTACACTCATCACTGCTACCGTCACAGGCAATGTCAGTAATATTCTTAGGGAGACAGCGACATCCGGAGCAAAGTTATTTTCAGCAATAAAATGAAGAACTTCAATTGGCGGCGTATTTTCTAGTACTAATTTGGACACTACTTTCAGTTCATCACACAGCTCAATTGCATCAATGTCTCTATTTTCTTCATGTGTTAAAACGGCTTCTAGGTTTCTACAATTGTCTAAGAGCTCATTTGTTGTCTCAGATTTTAATTTATTTAGAGATGTTATATAAATATGAAAAATGTGAACTGTGATGTTCTAATTGCTTGAACCTTTCTTCAATAGAATTAGTTGCAACATCAATAATAAAAAAGAAAAACTCAACTTTTAATTTTGTTTTGGGATCTAAAATAGGTTTGTTCCTTGCTTCATAATCATGTTGCTTTTTCTGCTGACGCAATCTGGTACTTTCGAATGTTGATTTCAAATCAGCATCAGCTTCGACTTTCTCAGCTAATGTTGTAGCATTGACAAGAAAATTTTGAAATGATTTATCATTTCTGAGATTCTTAAGACTTTTGAGAATATTACCCAATGTTGTTATGGCACTAAACAATTCCATCTTTATGCTTTGCAACAGTTTACTTGCAACATTAATTTCATTTAAAACATAATGCCATATAACTAGACAACATAAAAATTTAAAGTCTCTAAGTTTTAGAGCAAGGGTTTCAGCTTTGTGTCTCGCTATTTTGTCTACTCACTCATCAATAGCAATTTCTATCAGTGCATAATAAAACTCCTCAATATAGTATCTTAAAGGACAAATAGCGTCGATTCTAGATTCCCAGTAAGTTGTACTTAATGGCTTGGGCATTAGGGTTGCAATATGTATCTTAAGGATTCCCCAATGCTGTGTTGATGCTGAGAAACACACATACAATTTCTGAACCGTTTCAAAAAATGAAATCCCTTCTCTAGATGACATTGCGGTATCATTGACCACCAAGTTGAGAGAATGAGAACAGCAAGGGATATAAAAAGCTCTTGGGTTCAAGTCCCTAATGTGTTGCTGAACTCCTGAATGCTTTCCTTTCATGTTTGATCCATTGTCATAACCCTGGCCAAGAAATGTTTGCGATTGGAATATTCATGTCTGATAATTTTCTTACGATATATTCGGTTAACGCTGAGCCTGTAGTGGCTTCTACAGGAATGAAACCAAGAAAATGTTCATGAATGTTGATATCAGTTGGATCCGTATTAACAAATCTTACAATTAGTGTTAATTGTTCAATGTGGCTTACATCGGGAGTACAGTCTGCAACTATGCTGTGATATTTAGCTTTCTCAACCATAGAAATTATTTGTTTTTTTATGGTTCCAGAGAGGAGAGCAATCAATTCATTTTGAATATTTTTCCCAAGATAATGTTGGGACGAACCACAAGCTACTCTCATTAAATGTTCAAACATAGCACTGTCAAATCTGGCAATCAGTTCAACAAGCTGTAAAAAATTTCCATTGTTAGGGTCATATAAATTATCAGATGTTCCACGAAATGGTAAGCATTGTTGGCCCAAGAACTGGACAACAGCAATTAGGCATTCTATTATGCTCCTCCAGTGCCGAATTTCTAAATTTAATAACTTCTGTTACATTGAATCAATTGTCTATTCTAATTTAAGCCTGGACGATAATTCAATCCACTTTTTATGGGACTCCAAATGGTTTTTAGATTTCTCATGTTCATTAAGATACACATACAAATGACCCCAATCATTATACCCATCAGTAGTGAATGACATTATATTACAGGAAAACAACTTACAGCAGAAACAAAATACAGAATCTTTTTCTTTTGAATACACTAACCATGATCGATTAATACGTTCTCCATTGCTTAGTTCCCTGGTGTAAAAATTTAATGAAAATTTCCTACCATTAGAGCTGCGTGGAAAAATAAAATCACTGTTTGGTTTCTCTAGCAGGCCCTTTTTAACGATTTCCAGTCTTTCAGCATTGCTCAAAGAAGAATTCCATCTAGCTGAATCAGTATACCTATCAAGTTCATCACTTAAATCTCTAGATTCGGAAATTGTCAAATCAGTCTCATTTTAGAGATTCCTTGCAATGTCTATGTTACTGGGATTCGAGAAGTACTTGCCATGAGCTCAGAATCATTAGTTTCGGTACATTCACTTATTTCCTCCTGCCCTACATCAGCCGATTCAGTTTTTAAATATTTAAGTCCCGCTATGTTTTTGAATATCACATTCTTTTTCCAGTTTCCATTTGCGATATTCTGCACCTGATAGTTTTTTTCTTTTATTTGACATTGTAATCTATTTGAATATTAAAATTGTTTTAAACCCAACAATAAAATATTATTATTAGTATGGTATTATTTAATAATTAATGGAGGTTGAAACACTGTACTAACTACTAATTTACATAAAACTCTAAAAAAAACTTATCACTGTAACGGTCACTAAACATTGAGCAAAATCAACTTTCCTTAATACACGCTTAAAAACAACTGAAACGTTCTGTAGATTACAGTATCGACGGCCGTTACTCAAAGAGAAGGACACTAGTGGAAATTTCAATTACTTCGTATATGACTCATTTTCTAGTACACATCTCATGCCTTAGGCAGTAATTCATATAATCTGATTAAGTTCCAAGCGCCTGTGTTTAGTTCACATGGTATGCATACACAATACTAAGAATAGCATGATTAATACAACTAACAACTACAAGTTTTTACAAATATATTACAATATATTATACAAAATAGTGGCACACAACAGTAGGTAATATTTTAACATTTATTCTGATGAACAAAATTAGCCTTGGGAATGGCAGATTATGTTAAACTCTAAATGAGATACTATTATATTATACATCTCATTCAGAATTTAACACCAGCCAACAGTGGGAAATTCAATTCATAGTAAGTTAACAAGAACAAGATGGAAATATAATATCGCGTAATGAACTTTTAAACGCAGTTTTATTGCAGACTCCATTGTTGCGTATGCAAGGAATAGAGAGGAGAGGGCGAGAGGGACAGGGAAAGAGAGCAAGCGAAGAATGACTCACATAGCTTCGATTACTGAAGAGCATTACGCGAGTATCATTGGTCGGTGGATTGTCGGAAATAGAAACAGCATCATGGACATAACAAGTCACTAGTCAACTTATTATAAAAACTAAGATCTTATGCAGTATTATTATTATTATTACTACTTAATCCACATCTTCATTTTATTCGCTTTCATTTTGGCCCCCCACCTTCCAAAAAAAAAAAAAAAAATTGCCACCCCTTGCAAATGCACGCGTTGCACTGTCGGTAGAGCCAGCCATGGATATAATGCCTCATTGACACCATATAACTGTAGCGTATTGAATAGCTTTTCTCTAGTGGCACCTTGTCATATGCTTTTTCCAGATCGACAAAACTTAAATATAAATCTTTCTTATATTCCCATGCTTTCTCAATTATTTGTCGTAAAGTGAAGATCTGATCCTGACAGCTTGTATCTGGCCTGAATCCAGCTTATTCGTTACCAAACTTTTCTTCCCCAATTCTTCTCAACCGTTTCTCAAGTATACTTGCATAAATCTTGCCAAGAACACTCCGTAGGGAAATACCTCTGTAATTCTCACATTGTTTTATTTCCCTTTTTTATATATGGTACTATGAGAGCTCTACTCCAATCATTGGGAATTCATCCCTCTGTCCAGGCTTTCTGAACTATGCAGTGCAACCACTGTAAGACTTTTATACCACCATACTTCAGCATTTCTGGAATCGAATATCATCTATTCCTGCTGCCTTTCCACATTTCAAGCCTTTGATAGCATTTTCTATCAAAATGCTATCAAAGGCTTGAAATGCATGTTGAATGCCTGTTGAGTGTTTTTTACCACTGTGCTATCAATTTTTGTTTTATTTAGCAATTTTTCGAAGTAATTACTCCATACATCAAGGATATCTTTTTCTCTCGTTTTCTATGTTCTTGCCCAAGTCCTCCCATGACTTGGGCAAGAACATAGAAAACGAGATATATACCTCTATATTTTCTCAGAGCACAAGCTGACTTATTTGCCAGGAGCTTTTGACATGCTTTCTTCTTTTCCTTCACTGCCTCTAACTTCCTGTGTCCACCATGGAGTTCTGATTTTTCTATCCTTGCAGACAATCTCACTGCATGCCTCTCTCTGGCTGAATCAATCAGTGTTTTCTTCAAGGATTGCCACTGAATCTCCAAGGTTTGGTTCCTGTTCTCAAACTCTTTCATTTTTTCTTCAACAATCTTTGTGTATTTTAGTCTACAGTTCACGTATGAGAGCTGTTCAACTTTCATTCTCTTTAAAACTTTCTTACATGTTATTCTTTTCAATATGAAATTCAATTTTCTCCTGCTCAAGACTAAATAATGATCACTTCCAATTTCAAATCCTCTGTACACTCTGGTGTCCTGCCCCAGGGAGAAAACATCACTATCAACAATAACATAGTCAATGAGACTTTTCTTATTCCTAGCCTCTTCTCTCCATGTGAATTTGTGCACATTTTTATGTTGGAACATGGTGTTAGTAATAACCAGTCCATGTCCTGAGCAGAAATCAAACAGGTATTTGCCATTATTATTAGCTTTGCTCTTTTCTCCAAATTTTCCCAAAATATTTTTTGTATGTCTGACAATCATTCCCTATTCTGCTATTTAGATCCCCAACAAGGACCAACTTTTCCTTTTTCATTGTGTCAGTTGCTTTTTCTAATGCATCAAAAAATTCCTCCACTTCTACCTTAGTAGAACCTTCTGTGGGAACCACAGGCACAAATAAGTCTCATTGTCCAGTTCCCCATTCTCATATTTGCCCACATCACTCTACTTGTGCCTGCCATTCAAGAAAATTAGTCTCGCATTTAGTGTTGAATACTATGGCTGCTACTCATTTTCTTTGATTGCCATTGCCTGAATATAACATTTGTATTTATTGCTCAGAAAGATCGCACCAGTTTTGTCTTTTTTGTTTCAGTCACCTCTATTATGTCAATCTGGTACTTATCTAATTGCTCAACTAGCTCCATTTCTTTGCCATTCAGGCTTCTTATGTTGGTAGTACAATCTTTAACTCTGGTGATGTTGAGTTGGGGAGTGTTTTCAGATTTGTTCCAGTTGGTGACTTTTCGCTGTTCACCCTGGTTCCCTGGCAAAAACAACAGGGCCTTGTTTAACCGGGCGACGCTCCAACCGGCATGAAATTTTGTCATGTTGTACCATCATTTTGTATATTGGTTTAAGCCAATAAGAATACAATTTGGTCGGCTAAATCCCAAATTGCCAGCCCATCATCGTTCGTTCAGTATCCAGGTAGATACCCAACAGGGTGCATCACGAGAAGGTGAGGATTGGACATTAGGTCAGAAGCCCTGGTCAGTTCTCTGCATTCCTTTAAAGGCTATGTGGAGGTCTCCTCTCAATTATACAGCTTTGACCCTTAAGCACCCCCTATTCTGCTTATTCATTCTAAAATAAAGCTTTATTCCTAACTGGAATATACTATTATGCAAGCTGATAAATCACTGGAAAAGACAGTTATGTTGAGGAAGATTGAGAGAATGAGAAGAGGAAGACCATAAAAGAGTTCAATGGTCAACATAAAAGAACTTAACAACTTGAATTTTCAATTACTGAAAAAAAGGACAAGAGTCCCAGTAGGATGGAGAACCTTTGTTCACAAGATCACCAAGAGTCAAAAACGACTGGATGGCACACAACAACAATTCCCAACAAATGTTGCACGGACCAGTTTTTTTTTTTTATTTATTTATTTATTTATTTTTAACTAATTTGGGGTAATCAAGAAAGAAGTGATATTCATGGAGTCAGATTCCACACCAAGACTCTCTACTCAAATAGAACTACAAAAAAATAAAAATAAATAAAATTACTACTATCTGACAAGCAACAAGTCTACATGGGAATAGGACACAAAAGCTATCTCTTAAGTGCTCCACTAGTACTAGCAAGTTTTCAGCCTGTCCCTGCACCATGGAGAAGGAGACTATATTGCACCACTGACTCTCACAGGCAAACCTAACTGATTAGAATCATTATTTAGTTTAAGTAATGCATGAAAACAGTATTTTCCTTCTGGATAGCAGTGTTGCACTGCAGGGCAAACATGACAGTAGTAAATGAGAATTCCATGGATAGTGGACAGAAAACAGGAAACTAAAGAGATTGGTAGTAATCAAAGAAGATGGAAAGCAAAAATAAGGGAAATAAAAAAAAAAATCAAGAAAATGGCAAGTAATGACAGAGAGAAGTTCTAACCATCTCTTCCACAAGAATTAGGAATGATTATTGAATTGCACCTAGACATAACTAGAACTAATCTAAGATGGAATGGTCATTTAAAATAGAACAATAGATAAAAATTAGCAAATAAGCATTTAAAGCAAAAAAATTGTAAGAAAAGGTATTTTTTTACAATTATGGAAGACTTACATACAGGTTAGTAATTATGAATTTTTCTTTAGAAGATCAAATTGCAAGAGCTTATCAAATCAGACATATGAACTGGAAAAAAAAAATTCATTGGAACTAATCAAGAAATTGCTTTAAAAACTGTCATATCTAGTTAAAATCCTTTGATGATATACAGCAGAAAATTATAAAAAAATATTTTAAATATCATAAAAATTATAGCATATGAATGATTATCTCAGAGAAAACTGTTTTTAAACTGATACATTACTTCTGCATTGCCAAACAACTCAGCTTCAACTAGCCATACACAGATCATGGTTCCCGTTCTACCTTTTCCTCCTTTACAATGAACAGCTATGATATTTTCTTTGTCCAGATTTAACCAATCTTTCACACAATTCACAAATCGAACCATATCCCTAATTAAACAAATTGCATATCATTTCTTGGTTACAGAATAAGTGAGGATATTTATTTCTAAAATCACAGAAAACATACATAACATATATTATTTTTTTTGTATGTTATATCATATTTGGGACAGGAAATGGTGCAACAAAATTATGCTTACAACCATTTGTATAATTTTGAATGAAGGACTAGCATATGTTTATCAAAGGAAACTATTTTCATAGAAAGTTACCGGCAAGGGCATACATATATTGATATGGGGCCTTATCACCTGGAGACATAAGCCAAAACTAACATAAAAAAAATCTACTCTTCATTAATCTTCTCTGGAACCTACATATGCAAGTTTCATATTTAATACATTCTACTTAAACTTTAAATTAAAAAAAAAAAAAAAACAGCATTTAAATTTCATAATTTAGTATAGTACTATGCTAAATCGTGCAGAATTCATAGAATGCCAGATAATGCAACAGCATTACAGCTTAGAAATATTTTTGTCTTCAATGAGGGATATTTTCAAAAAACTTTGAATTCTATCATTCATTGTTTCATACCTATCACAGCAGACTTCATAGCAAAGAATGGACTATACTATACTACAATATTACTAATCTGGTCAATTATTGACCCTGGTCTGACTTCTAATGGGGAGAAAAGGGGATATAAAATTGCATCACCATCTATTGGGTAGAGTCCATTAAGTTTAAAACTAGCAACTAAATCTAGTAAGCCTAACATTATTCAATTTTGATGTGTTCTTTTCAGCATCCATAAGTATTGTGGCATTTCCTTTGTCTGGTTTTATAACTACAATGTTACTGTTGTGATGTAATTTCTGAAGAGATCTAAATTCCATTTTGGAAATATTTCTGGTCTTTCGTTACAATATAGCTCATATTTGAATGTAGATTAGATCTACTGAGTCTTTTGGTAATCTACCTAGTCCTTTTTTTCTATGTTAGCAATAATGTTCACTTAGCATACAGAAATAATACCAACACTGAAAGATACCTCCATGTTACATTTCATTACCCCCACAAAAGAATAATTCAAACAACAAGGAATAGTGTTACATACATTTCCAGCAACACAGAGAAGAGGGATAAGAAATTATACCTTGGCTACATCCAATTTAAATGGATAATACAAAAATGATCAACAAGATATTACAAACCTATCCCAAGGCAGTAAGAAACAAGGATACAGTAATACATCCTTACATTCAACAATTTCTAAAATACTTTGACAATATGACTTTCACTTCACTATGTAAGATAAGATTTTTACATTATCCTAAACCATCTTATCTGCCCCTCAAGAAAGCAGGTTAAAATGTACTGTTTGTGTGAAATTACACACACACACTATATATATATAGTGTGAATCCCACTCATGAAATATTATAAGCATATATTACATAACTATCGTGAGTGGGTTAAGGATTTTTTTTTCTATTTTTTTATTAATTTTTTCTGTATTTTTAGTTTTTGCATAGTCCAGAAATCCTGCTCTAGAGATCAAACTTTTTAAGCCACTTCAGACTTCCAATAAGCAGGATAACAACGAATTTCATCTTCCATCTAAAGACAATTGCAAACATCTGTGGCCAAGGCATGATTGAAACCTGTGGCCTGTTGGTTGGAGAGTGGACACTAACCACTTAACCAGGCCAGACTAATATATATCAGGGGAGAATATGCCAGGTGTGGTGGGTGTGTAGTGCTCCCTCCACCAAAGAGCAATATCACTGATATTATATTTTTGCATTTATTCCCACTAAAGACTCATCTAATTGTTTCCAGGCTTCACGTGATTCCTAAAATTAAACACAATATATTAATGCTTCATGAAGAGGACACTTTTCGATGCATAAACATTCACATTAATAGCCCAGGTGTGTGTTCAAAATACATACACCTTTGAGCCCTTTGAAAAGATGTATAGAGGATGCAGAAGATCAAATTCTTAGCATTGTAGAAGTTTTAAACTGCTCAGAAGGTGAGGCTGGGTTAGCTCTGAGACAATAGCACCTAGAAGTAAGATTGGTTAAGTTAGGTTAGGTTAGATGTGTCAAGTCAGCACACTCAACCAATACAATTGAATGTTATAATTTGTCATGAGTTGCTGTTTTTGTTATCTGATTTTCATCTGTTTTGAGTACGTGAAGTGTGATCTGACGTGGTATTTAAGTTTTTAATATATAATTTTCAATAAATTTATAACTTTTTTTACCCATATTTACAATTGGAAACAGCATTGTTGTCGAAAGAGGTAATCCTCATTCTGCTCTTCCAAATTTTACACCTTTGAGTAATTTGCATATACTAACTGTTTTCTACACATTGTCCCCCCCCCACTGTGCAGATTTGGTTACAATTAATTGATAAATTAAAGTATTCAAAGTTATCCTATAAGTAACTGCATTGGACCAATTAAGATGAGCACTGATGTGCTTCACACTCTTAAAACTTTCACATATACATAAAAATGCAAAACCAAAATGAACATGCGGCACCACTGATATATATATATATATATACATCACACACACAGCATATTTTCTTTAAAGTGACTCCTACTGATGGGAGATAAACCTATAGAACATTAGTACTATCGGTGGCCTAAGGATTTTTTTTTAATTTATTTTATTTTTTTATATATTTTTATATTTTACATAGTTCAGACACCCTGCTCTAGAGATCAGACATGGATCTTTTTCAAACCATTTCAGATATTCAGATCTGCATTGTTTTAAAAAAATTTAACAGTTTCAGCTAAGTACATATACATTATGCATCCATTTAAACCATATTTTAACCACTGATTCAATTCCTGCTAACTGTGATACAGCAAAGATCTCTTGTCATTCAGCTTATATCTCAAAATTTTTTCTACTCATTTTATGTAGAAGTACATGAAACTAGGTATAGTACTAATAAATTTTTTTTCATGTCAGAATTGTGGTCATTATACTCAATTTCTCGAAAATTTTAACTTAGCGACAGAAAAAAATCTCAAAGGCATATTCTGTTATTTTTAATCACAGCATTCTTAATATTCAGTATTCAAAGATAACTAAGAAGCAGAAAAAAGAATAATCATTCTTGGGAGTATTAATTAGTGTTATCTTTGTTATTTTGAAACAAACTAAAAACAGCATTACTGTTTTGTTTTTGTTTTTTTCCTAGCCTTCTAAAGAAATATTTACTGTCATCCTAGAAGAGAATAAGTTATTTCAAGCATCATTTAGCCAGCGGAGATGGATAAGTTTACATGGTAATTCCACTGTTGGAACTCTCTTACTTCAAGGTGAAACACAGCTAATGTAGTTTGCATTATGTGGAAAAATATAATTTTTCTCTTCTCTCAATTTATCAGCAGAACCTGTTTTAGTTTCTGCAGCAAACTTTTTTTCCTCATTTTTATTAATTTTATATAAATAGGTATGCGTATTCTTTTTGTAGCGCATTTATTTACTGACACTTTAGCCTTATTTTTCACATTTCTTCCTTGAAGGTTGTTTTCTAAGTTTTATTACTTTTTTTTCTTTTTTTTGTTAAAGCTTGCTTCTCATCATCAAATTCCTGATTATGGTTTATTAGCATAAGGACATACTGCACTAAAGCAAAAGTTATCGAAGGTAACAATAAGTAGTAATAAAGTGATAAATTAGTACATAGTATGTACTGTACAAAAAAGCAAATTTTAAATATTTATAAATTAAGCAATTCAGTATCTACGCAAAAATAGAATTCATAATCATATGTGCTTAATTCTTTGTAAAAAGTTAAACATATCATGCAAGTTGTCCGAGTTTGGTAACATCTGCTTGGGTGTATATATGGCTCAGCTAGATCAGTAAATAAGAATGTATAAGATGACTCACAACAACGCCTAGTAAAAACAACTTCCTCTTCTGTTTCTGCAAATTACTAGACTGCAAATGTTTAATTAAGGCTGAAGCCTTCACCTTGTGCAATTTGTCAGTGCTTCTTGCCACGAAGACTATCACTGGATAATTAGATTTGTTTATGTATGTTGTCTGAAGTCTGTGTATGGGATTGTCAAATAGGACTTGGGAAAAGTATGAGCTGATCTCACAGTTGCAATCTCATTTTCTTTAGTTCCAAGGTGGCTGGGAATCTAGCACAATCGAACATCAAAATTAAGGATCTTCATTTTGTACAACAGCTGTAAAAGCTCACAAAACACTGGATATGGATTATACACAGGAGACTGTCTTAATTTGCATAATGAATGGTTGCAGGATGGAGTAAAAACCTGCCAAGGAAGAATACTGTTCTGCTTGACGTAGGTAATATTGTCAACATTCATGCCATTAGTTTGTATAATCTCTAACATGAATACCAAAGTGACGAATGACAGTCTGATATGTATGATATTGAGCTTACCAATGCAAAGAAAAGATACTAATCCAAGTAGGATGGCTCTGAAAGAGAATATTTTTTAGCGCACAGGCTTTGATAAAAACAGGAGCTGTTTTTGTCAAAGTGATTTTGGGAATAGGTAAGAGACAACTGTTTTTTTTTGTGTAAGCAATAGAGCAGGTTCATTTGCTTCGACATAAAGACTTTGAATGGGTGATGTCATGTAAAAGGCACCAGTAGCTATTCGTATAACCTGATGGTGGATAGGGTCCGAGCATTGGAGTGTGCTCTCCCTTACAGAACTGTAAACCTGAGATCCATAATCAAGCTCCGACCATACAAGTACACAATAAAGGCAGAGCAAGGAACATAAATCAGCATCCTATTCTGTAGACAGAGTGCAAAGGAAAGTCAATGCTTTTTTTTTTCATTTGTCCCTAAGTTCACAAATTGGTAAAGAATGTAAGCTTTCTGTCAAAGATGAGTCACAAGAACTTGGCCTCTGGTGGAATAATACTTTCATTCTTAAATCAGATCTGATTGAGGAACACGTTTTTGGAAAAAAATATACAAAGTTTTTCCTGCTGAAAACCTAATCCCATTACTAAGAGTCCATGACAACTAATTACTTTAAGTCAGTGGTGAGGTATAAGGGGCTCACCCAAGTCCTTTGTTAAATTTTTCTCAAATTTGAGAGTCCCTTGTTCTTCTTGTTTACTTTTTTATTTTTTCAAAAAAAAAAAAACATACTTTTTTGAAATATATTAAGCGACAAACTCATAAGGTAACCTAACAAAGTGATTTTATTAAATAAAATATTATAGTTACTGTTACTACCATTTTACAAATAAGAATTCACTTTTGGTAATCCATATAAATAAATAGGACTATAAAATAATGCCTCTTGATTGGTACCATTGATTATCATTTGAAGTATAAAAACAAAAGAGAAATATAACGTACTTCAATATTATTGTGTTTAGATAATATTTATTTATTATTTATAGATTGTTTGTCATAAAAACTTCTATCGCAAATAAAATAAATTTATTTTGTTTATAAAAAATGCAGAATATGTGCGATTATAAAAGATTTTATTCTTGTGTAGCTCAGTGGATGCGACGTTTGCACACCACGGCACTTGACCGTATGAAGGAAGACTTCTTAGTTTCAAATCTAGTTGGTGACTAGAAGAAATTTTTCTAAGTCTTTTTTTGAACCGGTTCCCGAGTTAGGCGATCTCTAGCATGGTCAAGCGGGTTTTTTCATCCCAGAAACTCTGGTTTTTCGTCCAGTAAAATCGAGAAAATCGACCGTAGAACTTACATTATTTCAGAGATTAAAGTGTTGGGGTTAGGGACCACGAGATGGCAGCACTTGTTGAGCCATCTCTCTCTTCACTGCATGCCACTTAATTAGTGATAGCCTTGGGACAGCTATCTCTGATTGGGTACCAGTGGAGATTGAACTGCGCACTCAGTCTCCAAAAGTTAGATAGGGCTAAAATGGCCTCGCCTATTCCCTATATACGGGAATAAAAAGGCGTTAGCTAGTTTTTTTTTTTTTTTATATATATTTTGATAGTTAAAAAATGTTTTTCTTATGTAAGATAAATTAACACAGATGATTGTGTGCAAATATTTCATGTTTAGATCATGAAATATTTGTTTAAAAATGATAGCCTTTACAGGTTGATTGTCCCCTCATAGTTTTTGATTGGCATTTGTACACAAGCTGTATTAATAAAAGTTTTTGTGTGAAATACAGCTTTTTTTTTTTTTTTTTGCTCGATGATGCGAGCCCTTTATTAAAATTTCCATAGCTCACCACTGCTTGAAGTTGTCTTTCAATTATCCTCATATTATAAAAATGACAGTAAATTGTGAAATCGACATAAAGAGCATTGCTTAGTGTGCAAGGAAGCTGATCAGTAGAAGAGCTTTTTTTAATTCCTCCTTAATGAAAGGCTAACTCTAATGCTCTAGCATGCTGGGAGAAAAATTTAGCTGCTGTTTCTCTTTCGATATTAAAATTTCAGGAAGACAGCAAATTGTTTCAGAGATTCTAGCAACATTATCTTCCCAAGTGTCTGCAATATATTGTTTCAGGATTGCCAACAACACATCCACATTATGTTCCAGGGATGACAAACTGCGTGTTCTATATCTAAATTTCATTTTCCGAATTTTAGTCGAAAGGTATCATATCTTATTACTAAAATACTCTGGATTAGAGATAGACGTTTAAAGTCTTTTCACTTGGTTCAACACCTTTCAACACATATCTTAATCCAGAGTATTTTAGTAATAAGGTGCAACACCTTCCTTTTGACTACTTATATATGGGAAATATGACTTCTGCACTACTTCAACCTTGGCATCTCTTCTGGGATCTGGCTCCCACTGATAAGACCTCAATAAAAGTTGAAACCGGTCTGGATAGTGGCCCTTTCCATAATGCATAGCATTATACATGTCCATAAGGATGTGTGTCTTGCATTATGGGATACTAAAGCAATTGATGTGAAGTCATTAGCCTCTATATATACAAGTAGACCAATTGTTAAGTTATTTCATGTGGAAACTTTGTTTGCTTATGCTTGGATAAAGGATGAAACCAAGAATATACCGTATTTTTCCATGTATAAGACAATACTTTTTTCTAAAATTTTTAGACCAAAAATTGGGGGTCATCTTATACATGGGGGGGGGGGGGGGGGGCAGTTGAGAGACCAGCAGTTGCTGGCGAAATTGCCAGTACCTTGTCTCCATGAACAGACTTCTGCCAATCACTAGCCTTTGTAAACTCTGTCCATTGACGTCATTAAAACGTTCATTGACAACCACGCGATATTGCGTGATGAGAGTTCTCACCGGGCGGCCGATCACGCGTTATCGTGTGGACGTCGATATCAAGTTTCTAAGCGGAATAGTATAGTGGCCACAGCGAAACGGCGCGTAATATTTATATTGGCCACTAGGGAAGGGATCGACTTTCGTGGAGTGGAGATGGCCGCCAGCCATTGTCTATTGTTTATGTTAGCCAGTGTGCACAGCGGCAGCGTTTGGACAAGGCGACGACGCGACGATTTTATTTAGTTATTAATTGATTTAGCGTGCTTGAAGTTTGGTTTTTATTTATTTTGAGTATTGTTTTTGTTTTGTTTTTTTAGTAAGTTCCCTATAAATGTTGATTTTTGATAATTATTTTTTTCTATTTGTACATTATTTTTAAAAATTCTATGTGATTATAAAAGACTGATAATTAAAGTTATAATTATTATATTTAAATGTTTTTTATTTGTAAAATATATAACTTATTTGACCGAATTACATATCACGCGATATCGCGTAATAGATATTTAGAGTACATAAATCCTATGTACATAACAATAAAAGCATATAAATAATATATTTAACTTATTTTGAGCACAATAAAAACTAAATAAAAAAAATTTAGCCACCACACGAAATTCCAATTTTCAGCTTGGCAATGAACGTGTTAACCGCTGATTCTGAATAAACCAATCAAAACTCTGAAAGCATTCATATGTCTGCAACTCATTAGCAGGGTAAGTTAATGCATTAATATTCTGAGCACTAGCCCATAAAAATGTCTGAAAATAAAAACAATTGTCATATTCTTCAAAATTCAAGTTAAAAGTTATCATCAATATGCAAAAGAACATAGAAATAAAGCTTCAGAGAGACAGTTCGGACCTCCTCCCACTGAGTGTATGATTAGACAGTGGAGAAAACAGAACTACTCAAGATGCCAAAAAAGGAGAGGGCTTTAAGAGCAAAACAAGCAAAATGGCCAAACTTGGAGCAGAGGCTTAAGACTTGGATTATAGAGCAGCACCAGCATGGGATATGTGTCAACCAAGCTTATTCAATATGAGGCACAAGGGTTTGCAAGAGAAATGAACATTGTTGATTTCACAGGAAAGGCAAAATGGTGCTTCAACTTCATGAGGAGAGCCATGAGAACAGGAATGAAGTTATCCAAGAAAATGCATCTTAAATGCATCTTAATATGTATCTTAAAAATATTACCTAGTTACTAAATATACTTTGAATATTTTAAAAAATATCAAATGTGTTCTGTTTTATGTTTAAATATTGATTTCTTAATTTTGGGTTCAAAAAAGTAGGGTTCGTCTTATACATGGGGACATCTTATACACAGAAAAATACATATGGTATGATCTTGCAAAGTCACTCAGTAATATTTGGTTTGCTACATTTACCTCCCTACATTAGTACAAGTCACCTTCCACAGTTATTTCTCTTTTTATTTGCAGCATAGCAAAAAACTCTTTAGGACTTCTTTTGGCATCATGTGATGAGGAGGGCCATGAACTACTTTTCTCTCATAATTAGTTTTGACCTTCCTTACTATACACATATCACCCTTCTTACCTGTACATTGTATTGCTCATAGGCATGATGAACAACTTTTCTTTATAATTCCTCTCTATCTTTTTTTTTTGTCAGAAACTCTGCTTAATGATCCTATTCATCCATTCACCTTCCACCCAATTTATCCTCCTGACTCTGAGTACACAGTCTGATACTGTTTTCTTCTAACATCCCTTGAACCCTCTCATGAACAACAAGTTAACTCTTCAGCCTGTCAATCATATATATGACATAAGGGATACACCATATGTTATATAAAATAAATAATAACATCCCTTCTTAATGGAAAATTCTACACATCTGGCAATCTCCCAAACCATGGCTACACGATCACTTTCCAGAAGTAGAGGCTGCATAGCTAGATATTGATAACTGTTAAGTTCTCTGATGCTATGATCAGATCCGGCACTCTTGAAACTAATGTTCTCCATTACATGCTTTCTCAAGTAATTTTCTCTCTCAGCAGCTGTATAAATTCCATTTCCTTCCCTCCCTATGATCATTTCTGCTCACAGTATGTCCCTGTAGTTGAAATCCACCATAATAATGACTCAATCTGCATTCAGTCCTAATTTGTTAATGCATGTCTTCTACATTTTCCCTTGTACCCCTTGGATTATAACAGAAACCAGTTATATATTTCATCCTGTTGGCCTCTCACTCCAGGTGGTCTCAAATTAACTGTCCACTCCATGTCTTTCTCCTGATAAACTTACACTTTTTGGCTTCAATTCCTCTACTATTGTTAGCAACACCTCCCCCCCCCATCTTGTTCCTTCTTTCCTCTCTGAAGACACTATGTTCTTTGCATTCTATTCCTATGATTATATCATCCTTGATCAATCAAGCCACACTAAAGCCTGTAACTTTTAAGCTAAGTTGAGCTAACCAATGCCAAAACTATTCATCTTTATTCTGAATACTTCTGGCATTAGTACATATGAACTGTAATATCCTGTTCAATCACTGCCTCCCTTACACCTTTTGTTGCTAACCTCACTAAACTTAACCTGGAGTGCTATATTTAACATCATGTGATCACTCTCCCACTCAGTAGTCTCTAGGTTGCCTAGACCCATGCTCACCTGCATCTCTCCTAAACATTCTAGATTCCCTGACACTATGCCTTCTGAACTCTCACTGACCAACATTTTCTCAAGACTCATGATCCCAAATCCATTCAAATATAAGCCATCCACCTCATAAATCCCTCTTTCCAAACTCGCACAACACAACCAAAAATTCCACACCATTCCTCCTGCACCATCTGAATTGTGATCATAACAGCTTTCTCGGGTCACTTCTACAACACTACAACTGACAACAGGATCACAACTTTTACTTTGTTTTTTTTTTCCTTTCATGTATAGCAACTCTTTCATATCTTCTTGCATGATACACTTATCACCTGTTAAACCATTTGTTCCAGCCAAAATAAACATCTTTCATCCTCACTCTCTGCATCTCCTTACAGCATTGCTAACATCCTTAATCTCAGCAGCAGGAAATCATTTCATCACACTCTCTGCAAGCACTCTTATCAGTAATTCACAATACAAAATTCAATCCTTAGTTTCATGCTTTTGGCTCTTTCTTACTTTTTCCATCAAGGCATTTCTCCAACCACTCAATCTCATGTTTTGTTCTCCGAAATATTCCACATAAGCACACTATCTTATCCATTATCACCTCGTCATTCTTGTCATTTCTTCAACCCCCCCCCCCTTGTCTACCTCCCACACACCACCACCATTTCTCCTCTCCAAATTCTTATGTAATTGCACTGCTAAAAGCCAACTCTTCACTCAACTTGTCATAATCATCACTTGCTTTATAAAACTGTAGAAGTATTATCAGCTGTATATAAAAATTTCAAACCTAACTTAAGTTTTCGTGAATAGAAAACTGTTGTATTACCATGCAGAAACAATATTCTTCTGTATACAAATTACATTAAGATGAAGGCTAATGCAGGTCCTTGTATTTCTAACATGTTGAATTTTGAAAACTTCTGTGAAGGAAGATCTACACAATATTTTGAGTTTACATTTTATTAAGTAAGCAGAACTTCAGAGCAAGAGCATAATGACAACAAGCTAAACAATTTACTTACTTTACAAGAGGCACATTGTGGTCATCGATTATATACCTTTCTACACGTCCATGAAAGTAGGTATCATCATAAGTTCTTTCACCTTTAAAGAAAGCAAAAGTAACTAGGATGTGAAATACAATCCAGTAGCTAAGGCAAAATCAATAGGCATTAAATTGTAAAAACAATATAAGAAGCTAATCATATCACAAAATATCAGTAATACAGACTATGGATAAATTATCAGTTATATCTAAATTGATACAATAATTATATTACCAACACACCTCCAAGGAATCAAAAGTCATGGTAGAAGGTTACACTTGCATGCACAGCTCATCATACCTCAACTTAAATACATTCACGTCCCTGCATTCACCACGCTCTAAGGCAATGAATTCCAATCACCAGCCACTCTACATGCAAAAAAATCTACTCCTCACACCCACCTTATACAGTTTCCAGGGTGAGCCTCTCATTTTCCTGGTCTCATGATATTCTATGAAAAATCTCATCATCATCATGCCTATCAAAGATTCAGGCCTAGAGTGGCCTGTTCCAGCCTTAGAAGTTATCATTGAATCTTTTAAGAAAATGTTCTGGTTTCTTTTTCCTAATGGCTTGTACTTTAAGCTTGGCTTGATAATCTTTCTGTTTCCATTTTTTGAACACAATTCCATTCATTTATGTTTATATTTTTTTATTTTTTCTATTACTGATTCCTGGTTTAATTCTTTCATAATTTCTTCGTTTCTTTTGTAATCAAATAGAGTATACTTTGCAGTTTTTCTCATCAACTTCATTTCAGCTGTTATTAATCTTTATCTTTTTTTTTTTGTTTTATTGTCCAGATTTCACTTCCATACAATACGACTGGTAGGGCTAATGTATTGTATACTTTTAGTCTAGTTTGTTTTTGAACTAGGTTTGGTTTAAATATAGAATTAATTACACCTGTTATTTTTAAATATTTTGAAATTTTTAGGTTTATATCTTTTTCGTTATCTCAGGGGCTCATTTTAGTGAGTATGGGCGTGGCAAACCAGAGGTACCTGATGCTGGACCATGCCTTACTTCATGTAACATACATCTGTTATATTATCTGTAGACTGGTCCCTCCTCCTCTTTCTTCTTGCTCCTTCCTCCGAGTGCTATTAGAGTATTCGAGGGCTGGGGATGAATCTTTCCTATTCTGCTGTGTTATTTCGTCTTATGCAAACAGGGTAGTGCTAACAGGGCATTACCAAACACTAACATGGTCAGGTCATCAAACAATGGTCATACCGCATCGTCCGTCGTGCAGGTTACCAAGGGATGCGTTCAGGTTTTAGGCAGAGGGACCCGTTCGAAAAATATGTTACAGTCTCCCTTAGACACCACTCCTCAGAACTCTGCTAGAGGAATCCCTGTCAATGGGCCCGCTACCTGTTTGGGGAGGTGTTTAGGGGCAGTGCAAAGAAATGGTTCTGCAAAAGGATGGAAATGGCAATGACAACGGCACCAGACTATGGCTTTAGGCAAGCAACTGGAACATCCTCTCTCTGACAGGGAAGGAGAAGGAACAGGTTGAGGAAGCCAAGCGCTACCAACCAGATTTAGTCGGGCTTTCTTCGACCAAGAGGAGAGGCCTTGGAACTGTTGACCTGGATGAGGGGTGGAAGCTCTACTACTCTGGTGTGAGCCCAACAATGTCTACTCAGGCAGGTGTGGGGGATACTCACAAGCCCCTGGCTGTCAGACTGTGTTGCTGAGTGGATCCCATTGTGGGGATGGGGGTGTGTGTGTGTTAAAGCTCCAGATGAAAAACCACAACTTGGTTGTGGTGCAAGCCTATGCACCTAATCTGGAGTCAGAATACTCTGCCTTCCTAGAGAAAGTGGATGCTGCCTTTGACAGGGGTGGCAGACATGAAATCAGTCCTGCTAATGGGAGACTTCAATGCACATGTTGAAACAGATGGCCAGATGTGGAGGGTGTGGTTGGGAGGAACAGAGACCCGACCTTAACGCGAATGGGTTGAAATTATTGGACTTCTGCTGTACTAACAGCTTGTCCATAATGAATACCTTCTTCCAGCACCGAGAAGTCCATAAGTATACCTGGTAAAGGGATACACTTGGACAAAGGTCTTTAATTGACTTATTTATAGTCTTAGCAGACCTATTTTCCTCAGTGCTGGATGTTTATGTGAAGAAAGGGACAGAACTGTCAACTGACCACCACCTTGTCTGCACTCTATGGCTTCAGAAACCAGATGCTACCAATCAACGTTGGTAGGCCTAAGCAGCTATACCGCACGAAATGGGAGGCTTGGAAAATGAGGCTGTGAGGAACAATTTTGCAGATGACATTTCCTCCAGGTTCAAAGAGATTTCTGAGCATACTGCAGATGTTGAGGAGGAGTGGGAGCTGTTCAGAACTGCTGTCACTGCCTCTGCACTCTCATGCTGTGGCAGAAAGCGGCTCAGAGTGGCAATGGGCAATGAGAAAAGGACACCTTGGTGGAACCAAGAGGTCCAAAAAGCTGTCCAGGCAAAAAAGGAGGCCTACCTAACATGGCTTAAGGTCAAGTCACCTGAGGTGTGTTTCCGGTATACTGAGGCACGAAAAGCTGCTGCTGAGGCAGTAAAGACAACAAAGCAGAAAGCTTGGGAATCCTTTGGAGAAAGATTAGCCTCATCCTATGCAAACAAAGTATTCCGGCAGACCAACCGCCGCCTTCGAGGGAGAAAATCATGCACAGCAAGGGCAATTAAGACCTCTGATGGTGCACTTTTAACAACCGAGAAGGATATCCTCCACAGATGGAGGGAATACTTTGAGAGTCTTCTTAACTCAGGTGGCCCAGCAGTTGTGGACATCCAAGAGGTGCAGATCGGGGTGATGACTAGTCTCACAGCAGAAGAGGTCCATTTAGCAATAAAATTGCTAAAATCGGGCAAGGCTGCTGGTGATGATGAAATTCGGCCCGAAATGCTAAAAGACTTAAATTGAGATGGAATTCTTTGGCTGACTCGAGTGTGTCAGGCTGCTTGGATATCTGGGTGAGCACCAAAGCAATAATGGCAGACAGGCATAATAATACCAGTCTTCAAGAAGGGAAACCAGAGAGAGATTGCAGCAACTATCATGGCATCTCTCTCTGCTCAGCCTGCCTGGGAAAGTATATGCTAGGTGCTTGGAAAGAAGGTGCAGGAGTATAGTTGAGTCAAATTACAGAAAGAACAATGTGGCTTTCATCCTGGTAGAAGCACAACTGACCAAATCTTCACTTTAAGGCCAGTCTTTGAGAAATCTTGGAAATATGCCAAGTCCACAAAACATGTCTACACATGTTTTGTGGACTTGGAGAAGGCATATGACTGGGTTCCAAGGGATAAGCTTTGGCAAGTAGTACAGGAGTACGGAGTGGATGGCCAACTATTAACTGCCATCAAGTCCCTGTATGAATGCCCAGAGTTTTGTGTCAGGGTAAACAGCACAAAGTCTGAACCTTTCACAGTCTCCATTGGCCTCTGCCAAGGGTGTGTTCTGTCACCCCCTCCTTTTCATAATATTTATGGACTGGATTGATAGGCACAGCCAAGGCAGTGAGTGTGTCAGAATTGGAAGATGTAGCATTGGACGTATGCTTTTTTGCAGATGACCTAGTTCTGCTCAGCTCTTCCACAGATGACCTCCAGCAGACCCTGGATAGGTTTGTAGAGGTTTGTGCAGAAGCTGGAATAAAGATCAATGTGGCTAAAACTGAAGCATTCGTGGTCTTTAAACTTCTCCACCTGCCCCATTCGTGGTCTCAAGACAACCATCCTAGTGCACTCTACATGTGAGTGGAGTCCCACTGGGGCAGGTGGAGAAGTTTAAAGACCACGAATGCTTCAGTTTTAGCCACACTGATCTTTATTCAGTGTGGCTAAAACTGAAGCTAAAACCTATCTCTATGTCCCACTTTCCATATTCACGAGTGATGGAAAGTGGGACGTAGAGCTAGATACTCGGATTGGCTCAGCAAGCGCAATATTGCAGGAACTTGGCCGTTCGGTGGTATTGAAGCGGGTGTTAAGCCAGAAGGCAAAGCTGGCCGTCTTCAGTACAGTCTATGTCCCCATCATCACTTATGGTTATGAGAGTTGAGTAATAACTGAAAGAATGCAGACACTAATCCAAGCGGCTGAAATGAGGTTCCTTCGAGGGGTTGCATGCTGACAAGACTCAACAGAGTCAGAAGCTCTGCAATTCGGGAAACCCTCAATACTCAACTGTTGCTTCTCCGTGTTGAGAGATCACGGTTACGTTGGTACGGACACCTGGTCAGAATGCCACAAGAAAGGCTCCCCCATCAGGCTCTCTTTGTCAAGCCAGAAGGTGGGAGACCAAGAACTCACTGGATAGATTATATCCAAAACCTTGGGTGGACACGTTTGGGAGTCCCACCAGAACACCTGAGCTTAGTGGCGGAGGATCATGACCATTGGAAGTTCCTCTTGCAGCTGCTGCCCCCACAACCCAATTAGGAAAGGTGGGCCTTGAAGATGTATATCTTTTTCATATGTAATCATACATCCTAGGTAGCTAAATGAATTCACCTGTTCTAAAATCTTGTTATCTATTACTATTTTAGTTCTTACTGGATCTTGCCCTTTAAAGGTCATAGTTTTTGATTTTTCTATTGACATTATCATTCCATAATCTTTGACCATCTCATTTAGATTTAAAATAGCTTTCTGTAAGTTATCTTCAGAATTTGTAAATATTATTTGGTTATCAGCAAAAAGGAGTGTTTAAGTTCACAGTAGGAGAAAGTTTAACACCTTGATAGAAATTTTTATTCCACTTTATTTCATTTAGGTAAATATTAAAAGGAGTTGCTGAGAGGGGACATCCCTGTCAGACTCCTTGGTTTATCTCTCTCGTATATGATAGCTCATGATTTAGTCTTATTTGTATTTGATTATTTTTATGTATACTTATGATAGCTTTTACAATATTATTTGATATTTGTCTTTCTTTTAATATGTTAAATAAAATGCTTCTTTTAACTTTGTCAAATGCTTTTTCAAAGTCAATAAAATGTAATGTGTTTCTAAATTGTATTCTCTTCTTTTCTCTATTATTAATTTTAGGCAAAAGGCCGGGTCTACATGATCGTTCTTTTCTAAATCCATTCTGTACTTCTAAAATCAGAATATTTTATTAGTTTGTTATTTAGAATTCTGCTATATATTTTGTAACAGGAATTTAGTATGCTTATGCCTCTATAGTTTTTAGGGTCATCTCTACTACTTTTTTAAAGATAGGAATCACAATTGCATTTTTCCATTCTACTGGGGAGTACTAGTTGAATAGATTTTATTTAAAAATAATAGTATTTCTTTGAACCTTGTTCCTGCATATTTATATAGTTCTGGACCTAGCTTATCCTCTCCAGGTGATTTTCCATTTCTTGTTTCTTTCAGGCTGATTTCTAATTCTTCTTTAGTTATTTCTTTTTCATCAAATGTTTGCCAGTTATCTTTTTTAAAATATTTCTGTCCACAATTTCGAAATTCTGATTTAGTGTTTAATAATAAAAATTAAATAATAAAGCAGTTCTCCTTCATAGATGCAGATTCAAATATGAATGCTTATTCAAAGAAAGTTGTGAAACTATCTTACACCAACCGAATTTAAATAGAAATGACTATGTCTCTCTCTCTCTCAAAGATCTGGGAGACTTATCTTATGTAAAAAACCATTTATCTTAATAGATTAAATTTGTTATTTCTATTATTTCCTAGCACGCAGTAACAATTGTATTTTAATAAGTGATACACCAAATGTTTTGTTTGTATTCCATTCCTATTACTGTTACAGACACTGAAGATGTATTATTAATTTTAGTACGAAATATCTGTCCTTTTACTAATTAAGATATCACTGTGGTTTTTACGTGCTGCTTTATTATATGATTCTCTATGTCGATTCTCGTAGATAGGCTTATACGTTGGTTATGCATTTCTAAATAACTTAGGGAATTGAAACAACGTAGATCCGAATATAAATTAAATAATACTTTAATAGATATTTCCGATATTTCGGCAATGTCTCATTGCCATTTTCTAAAGGAACTTACAAAAGGCAGGAGTACAACAGGCTCTAACAATATAGTAACTGGAAATGAAGATATGAAGCTATCTTTCTCCTAGAAGTCCTGATGGTGCCCTCTGGTGGGCTAAGTAGGCATTCTCGGCCGTTGGGCTGAAGGTCTGCTGATGTATGCCTCCCAAATTTGGGGCAGTCGCATACATACAAGGGACCTGGTATACAACCTGGTGTATACCAGGTCCCTTGCAGTTGTAAACTGTCGTACTTTGGCCAAACAGGCAGGACAGCGAACATCAGAATTTCTGAACACAAGGACTACATCCGGTTTTACAAATATAGCCATTCTGGTCTTGCAGACCATGCTCTGGATACTCGCCACAGAATACGGTGGAAGAAAGCAAAAATAACACACCGGAGCAAATATAAATTCGAAAGATTATTTATGGAATCAGCCTCTGCCCTAAGAAACTCTCCAAACCTCAACAAATTTGGTTGTATGTGACTGCCCCAAATTTGGGAGGCATACATCAGCAGACCTTCAGCCCAACGGCCAAAAATGCCTACTTAGCCCACCAGAGGGCACCATCAGGACTTCTAGGAGAAAGATAGCTTCATATCTTCATTTCCAGTTACTATATTGTTAGAGCCTGTTGTGCTCCTGCCTTTTGTAAGTTCCTTTAGAAAACGGCAATGAGACATTGCCGAAATATCGGAAATATCTATTAAAGTATTATTTAATTTATATTCGGATCTACGTTGTTTGAATTCCCTAAGTTATTTAGAAATGCATAACCAACGTATAAGCCTATCTACGAGAATCAACATCATCCACGGAGATACTATCGCACGGAAGGCTCGCCAATATGGTAAAATGAAGATGAAGCTGTCAAGACAATTAAATCGTCTGACTTTCCTGAAACGCTGCCGGGATAACAAGGTAATCCCGAACTGTGTGAAATTGAAGCACCGTTTTGTTTCGCAAAAAGCGCTCCGTATATACAACCGCGCAAGCTACGCGTTACTACGCGAACAAATCACCGCAACGCGGTTAGGCTTAGCCAAAATTAACGAAGCTATTCGTACCCTGGAAGAGGAACTTTCGTGCACTTTGAATCAAGAACTGTGGACAATTTTACATGACGTCTCGTGTACCTCCGCAGACAAAGAGTTTGAAAAGATACAAAGCCGACAGATGAAGAAATTCGATAAATTAATAAAAAAGAATTCCACCGTCAATCCAGTACCTGCTACCAACACCGTAATCAACCTTTCTTCAGTCACCCTGAAGCCTGAAGCTCTCAACGTGCTTTCACGTGGCCACAGCTTTGCCATTGCTCCCAAAAAAATACCAAGTGAGGATATTATGATCCAGATTGAAAGAGGAATCCGCCACCTTCCACATCAAATCGCCAACAGTGTAAGACTGGATGTAGCTTGTGTCCTTTCCATAGCAAAACCACCCAAAACCAATATATCCAACAAGGAATTTGAAGCCCTACAGGAATTGAGAAATAATAAAGAATTAGTTATCACCAAAGCGGATAAAGGAAATGCAACTGTAGTACTTAACCAAAAGGACTACAAAGGTAAGCTGAATGCTCTCCTATTAGATCGGGCTACTTACCTCCCTATCAATTACAATCCCACCAACTCACAAATTAGAAAACTTCACAGCCTCCTTAAGAAAGTCACATCTTGGCCTGTAGAAGTTACCAACAGATTAAAACCGTTTAACTCTATACCCCCCCCCCCGTATTTACGGACTCCCAAAAATACATAAAGAAAATGTGCCATTACGTCCCATAGTGGATGGCATTGATTCCCCCACATACAAATTAGCTAAATATTTAGCCAAAGAGCTCACACACTATACTGGCAACACACCATCACACATAAAAAACTCAGCCCACTTCAAAGCCAGCATAGAAAACCTTACACTCCAACATAATGACATAACGGTCAGCTTCGACGTCTCCTCCTTATTCACCAATGTCCCACTCAAGGAAACTTTAGAGCTAATCCAAGCTAAATTTTCTCCCGATATCTCAGCCCTATTTCAGTTCACAATGAACTCGGGCTATTTCGTTTGGCAGGGAAAATTATACAAACAAATAGAGGGGACAGCCATGGGCTCACCACTCTCCCCACCCTTAGCCAATTTCTTTATGGAGACCTTTGAGGAAAAAGCCTTAGCCTCTGCCCCACAAAAACCAACCATATGGCTTCGCTACATTGATGATGTGTTTGCTATTTGGCCACATGGCTCTGAAACACTCCTCTCCTTCCTCACACACTTAAACAACCAACACGCCAGAATCAAGTTCACCCTGGAAAAAGAGGTAAACTACTGCCTCCCCTTCCTAGACACACTAGTCACCCGCCAGCCTGATGGAACTTTGTTTTCTCAGTTTACAGAAAACCCACCCATACAGGCAGATACATCCACCAACAATCTCACCACCCCCCCTCACAACAATATGGAGTGGTAAAAACACTATACAACAGGGCTAAACTAATCTGTTCTAACGACATAGCCCTTAACACTGAACTAAATCACATCCTAAACACTTTCTCAGCCAATGGCTACCCCCCCCCCAAAAAAAATCCAAAAAATATTAAAACCTACAAACCACAGCCCTCCTCCTTCCCCCCCTCCACAAAAAAGATTACTCTAAATCCATCATCATTCCCTACATCCGAGGCACCTCAGAAAAAATTACCAAAATTCTAAAAAAACATGACCTCACCTCCTGTTACAGGCCTTACAGAAAATTGGCATCCCTTATCCGCTCTACCAAAGACCAACCACTTCCCCTAGACCTACCTGGTGTATACCAGGTCCCTTGCAGTTGTAAACTGTCGTACTTTGGCCAAACAGGCAGGACAGCGAACATCAGAATTTCTGAACACAAGGACTACATCCGGTTTTACAAATATAGCCATTCTGGTCTTGCAGACCATGCTCTGGATACTCGCCACAGAATACGGTGGAAGAAAGCAAAAATAATACACCGGAGCAAATATAAATTCGAAAGATTATTTATGGAATCAGCCTCTGCCCTAAGAAACTCTCCAAACCTCAACAAATTTGGTTGTATGCGACTGCCCCAAATTTGGGAGGCATACATCAGCAGACCTTCAGCCCAATGGCCAAGAATGCCTACTTAGCCCACCAGAGGGCACCATCAGGACTTCTAGGAGAAAGATAGCTTCATATCTTCATTTCCAGTTACTATATTGTTAGAGCCTGTTGTGCTCCTGCCTTTTGTAAGTTCCTTTAGAAAATGGCAATGAGACATTGCCGAAATATCGGAAATATCTATTAAAGTATTATTTAATTTATATTCGGATCTACGTTGTTTCAATTCCCTAAGTTATTTAGAAAAGATTCTCTATGTCTTTTTCTGATTTCTCTTTTAGCTATGGCTCTTATTCTTTTATATTCTATTTCATCTTCGAATCTTTTACTGCTATTATTACCAGATTAATGTGGATGAAAAATCTCATCCACGTTAATCTGGTAATTACTCTTTACTGACTTATACATCTTGATCATGTTTCCTCTCTTCCTTCTATCCACTAGTCTGTAATTTGCATTCTCTCAATCTGTCTTCATATTCCAGTGACCAGAAACCAACTTTGTCAGTCGTCTCTGAAACTTCTCCAACATCCCATCCTTTTGAAAATTAGGTAATAACCAAATCTGTGCACAATAATTCATATGCAGCCTGATCAAAGCCTTACACAATGGAAT